>NC_138048.1:61821771-62470492 GCF_964194185.1 Rhinolophus hipposideros
TGTGATTACATTGAGCTCACCTGGATATCTGGTATAATTTTTCAATC
The DNA here is from genome assembly GCF_964194185.1 of Rhinolophus hipposideros. Lineage (NCBI taxonomy): Eukaryota > Metazoa > Chordata > Mammalia > Chiroptera > Rhinolophidae > Rhinolophus > Rhinolophus hipposideros. The sequence goes on from NC_138048.1 coordinate 61,821,819, forward strand.
AAAAAATCATTAATGTAATCACATCTGCAAGGTCCCCTTTTGCCACGTAATGTAATATAGTCACGGGTTCCAGGGATTAAGAGGTAGACCTCTTTATGGGGGATATTGTTCTGCCTACTACCCTAGGTCATAAGATAGATACATGTTTATCTTTATCTAAGAAACTGCACAACAATTTTCCAAAAGAGTGGGAACAGTTTACATAGCCACCAGCAATATGTGAAAGTCCAGTGAGAAAAGACGACAAAGCGAACTAGAAGCACATGCCTTTGCTTCCACTCATATTCCATGGGCCAAGTCCCTGGACAGCTGTGCAGCCAAATAAAATTCTCTAAAGAAGGAAGGGATTTGGATTATATCCCTGATAGAGTAACTGATACCAGATTCCCACCACCACCATGATAAACAACCGTAATACTAGACAAAATATATGAGGCATTAGACAACGTTTTGATGCATTGGACAGTAAGCAGTACCAGATTGTGATGCTTAAGAGAAAGGAAATACATGAGGTGAATCCCATACTGGCCCTGGCTTTCTTCCTGGCATCTCTTTCTGGGCTATAGTGCAGGGAGATGGCGTTTACACATAGCAGCAATCTTTCTGAGCTGAAGAGGTAGAAATTGAGGGATGCTAAATTGGCTAGAGATTTCAAAGCAAGATAACACAGATGAGGGAGCTGCATGGGGACAAGGGTGCTAGGAAGTCCACATTGGGGTTCTCCTGTGGTCCTTGGCTGTTGACTCGGCTGAGCGTGTGCAGGTGGGACATCATGAGCCTAGAAGAAGGCAGCTGCTATGGGGCTGAGAACTGAATGGGAATATCAGAGGTAGCACAGTGTTGGAAGATGGAGCAGTTCCAACCAATCCATAGTTAGGAGTAAGGACCATGCCCTAGAGTAAGAACCATTCCTCAAGACTAAGGACAAAACCAAAACAGACAAAACCTGAGAGTCAATAAGATCCACTAGTAATTTAACTGCCTTCCAGAGTAAAGGGGGCAGAATCAGAAGCCAGTAAATTAAAAAACAGAGTTTTCAAGTATAAAAACCATGCCTAAAGAACTTTGTGGTTATTTGCACATGGTACTGACAGGAAATAAATGGACTAGAAGACTGCTGACTCTTGGAGGGAATTTTATTGTACAAAAAAAATAAAAATAAAAAAAATAACCATGAATGTGGCCTGAAAAAGCCTGTGATTGTTTTGACTTCTAAAGTAACTCCTAGGTACGCCAAAAGGGACCGGAGGAAACAGGTTGTGAAGTCTACGAGCCTCCCCACAAAAGCATACTCTCCAGTGCCCACTTGGGATCAGTCCCTGGAGGAAAACAGAAAAAGAATAATCTGCCCCCAAACTCACCTGTCCTCTCTGGGGTCAACTGGCAAGTGGCTGCCAGGCGGACATACCAAGGCACTAACTCCTCTGCCAGGGAAGGGAGTGTTTGTAACCCCATATGTGGTAGGATTTTATAATTCTGGTGGCCTAGTGACCACTGCATGTTTTCCATTCTTCCTTTTTCTGAATGGAATTTTTTTGTTAGTCATCCTTTTCCTTCTCCGTGGGTGCATTTTGGGTATATGTGTGATTGGAGGTAAGGGAGGTAACTTCTCTTTTTGTTTATAGGTCACTAGACATCAACAGTCTCATCTAGACCGATAGAAGAGTACCCTGCAGCACCCAGAGATCCTGGAGGAGGGCAAGTGTGTGAGATTTATGGATATTTGGGCTGCTCCCCAGCAGATTTCCACAGCCTCCCTGGCAGCTTGGTTTAGCAATGTCACCTAGTTCTGGACAACAGTATATAAGCGTACGTGAGGTGCGTGCCTCCCAACTCATGCCCTTCAAAGGAATGGGGAGGGGTGTGCCTTTGATGTATTCTTTCCCCTCTTCCCACTAGCTGGAATGCATACATGATGGTGGGAGCTAGAATAGACATCCTAAACCGTGAGACAGAAGTCACATGCTGAGAATAGCAGAGGAACAGCATAGAAAGAACTTTAGTCCTGACCCCTTTAGGCTGCCATACAGACCTGTACTACTCAACTGGACTTCACCTGAGAGAGAAACCAGCTTCTAGTGTTTAAGCCATCATATTTTAGGATCGTTTTGTTACAGTTGGCCTATCCACTATTTTAACTCTTATTCTCCTGCTCCTGCTAATCTCTGAGACGGCGTTTGGATGTATGGGAGACGGGGCTGCTATGGTCTCATGGTGACGGTGAAGACCTGAGCACAGGTCCTCGTACTACCCTATCGCGCCTCTGATTTCTGCAGCCATGTTTTTTGTTGGCCTGCTCCCTGGCCATGCATCTTGCTGACTTTTGTTGCTTACTGCTGTGGTTAAGAAACTCGAGGTCTTTCTTAGCTCCATTGGAGTCCAGTGGTCCTTTCAATGGACTCTTCTCCACTTTGGTCCTACTGGTATTCTGAACCCCCTTGAGGCCTGGCTGCAACTCCCATTTGGCTTCCATCCTGGGGGAACACCTAGTCCTCAACTACAGGGTGAACTCTTCCTTCTCAAGGCTATCCAGGAAATGCTAGATACCTTTCATGCCAATGAATGCCATGAAAGACTCTGCGTAGCTAAATACTGGCCTTCTCTCTGTCTAAATAGGCAGAGAGTTTGCTCCAGGGCCAGTAGCTTCTGAGGTTTCTCATCCCAGAACCCCGAACAAAACTGGGGTTTGAAGCTTCTCTTCTGCTTTTGATGTTTCCTTCAATCTACCTATCTAAACTTCAGGACAGTCAGTATGCACACCTCTCACCAACTGCTTCCCCTATCCCCATCTATCTCTTCTTCCCACAATCCTTCCAGAGGAAGAGATGGCTATTTCCTCCACTTCCTCTTGATAGTAGTTCTCCCTGTGTAGATATGATCGAGTCCACCAAGTTCGGTCTTTGATTTTTTTAAAGGGCAAACTTCGGGATGAAATTCTTTTTCATTTCTCTACAACAGATGGCATTTGAACCCCTTGTCTTTCTAAGGAAGGGGATGAAGGAAGCTAGGACTGAGACTCAGTCTTTCCAGGCCCTCTCTGTCCCAGGCAGTTCCTGCCTTCTTTTCTCTGGGCACTGAGGTTCATGGCTCAGCGTTGGAGGAGAAAAGCTGAATGAGAGTATAATTTATGGGGAAAATAAAAACACATGGGTTTAATATAGTTCCTGCATATTTTATCTCAGTTTGTCACTCGTATTTTAGCTTTGTTTATGATGTCTTTCAAGGGCAAGCCTTTTTAATATTTATGGTGTCAAATCTGTCAGCTTTTCCTTAATAGCTTCTGGGTTTGGTGACCTGAATAGGAAATTTTTCTCCACTCTAAGGCTGAGAGAACTTTTAATAGCTGTAAAATATGCCATTGTGCAAACATGCAAATGTGCCCTAATTTATTTACAAATGAATATTTAGTGTGTTTCTACTGTTTAAGTTACCATAAATAATGCAATGAACATCTTTGTATATACAATTTTTCCTCCTGCAATTTAAATAGTTTCTATAGGATCGATTCTTAAGAGGTTCATGGTTCTTTTTCACTATTTTAAAAGCCTTAACAACATTTAAGCCATTGACCTCTTATAAAGCTGCACAGGTCAACTAAAATGCCAAATTTATTCTCTTTTGTACAGAACTGCAGGTACTCTGTGTGATTATATTTATATTTCAGGTTAACTAGAAGCTGTGGTAGTTACCAATGAGTTTGATTAATAAAAAAAATCAGAACCAATTATTAGTTAATAAATGTAACTTATTTGATGGACTAAATCTTTTCAACGATAGGGGGAAACATAATAAAAGTGCTTTTCATTTTACAGAGAAGTCCAGAGAAGAAAAAAAGATCATTGCAAGGATATCTAGTTAAGTCCCAGTGATCAGTTTCTAGATTTAATTTGCATGTTATCAGGCCTTCTTCTAAACTTGTCATCGCCATCCACCACCCTATCGTCAATCACAGCACCCCTTCCATGTGCCAGCTTCTCTCTAAGTGAACCCACACCGCTCTGCCTCCCCCATTGCAAGCTGAGCTGTGTGTGCTGTAGACGTTTCATCACCCAAGCCCACACATGAGAAATCAGAGTTCTGGGGATACGGAGGCACGTACAGAAAGGGTAGGTTTCTGAACTTGAGTCCAGAATCTTGTGAGATGTAGTACATCTCAGTAAGAAATTAGATTCTACAGTCAGACATTCTGGGTTAAAAAGCCCACTACTCTGCCTCTGACTACCAGCTGTTGGCCTTAGGAAAGTTTACTTAGCTCTCTGAAGTTCAGTTTCTTCCTCTATAGAAGGGACCGAACAGCACTTATCTCAGAGGATCAAATGAGATGATCAACAAGAAAATACAAATTACCAGATGATACATAAATGGAAAGAGTTATCCATTCAGAGCACTAAGATCTCTAGGCTGGGTGAGCCCACGTAATACAAGCAGTTTAAGTAACAGCCACTAAGAAAATTTTACATTCAGGCTGCAATTTAAGGTGCTCCTAGAGTTTACTGTAACCAAATTTACCTCAATGGGACCTTGTTCCGTATGCTCATGTAGGTGAGCACACGTTTCTTGAGGATCTGGGCTAAGCTCTAGCAGGACAAACATGAGCCGTGGCGGCAAGCCACACAGTCTGAGGGTCCCCTTTCCGTGCAGCGTGTAAATAGATGCTCAGGAGAGAGTGGGAAGAGGAAGAGCAACTAATCCAGTGGAAGGACATCTGTGGTCTTCTTCCTCAGTTCTCTTTTTAAAACACACAACTTCAGAGGTTTTAAGATAATGTTTTTCTCACAGTAGGCATATATGTTTATGGGAAAAAATTCAGATTATAGAGACAAGCAAAAAGTAGAACATTAATATCACTTATAATCCCATCTCCTAGAGAAAACTGTAGTTGGTGTATTTTTTTTCTGTGTATGTGTTTATGTGTTTGTGTAAGACACACACTTTAAAAAAAAAATGGGGTTCATCCCACATAGACTATTCTTCCACTTTGCAATATGACCTAGATATTTCTCCATGCCAACAAGCAATTCCTCACACTCTGCTGCTCACAGTGTGGTCCTGAAACAGCAGCACAGGCAACACTTGGGAACTTGTGAGACATGCAGAGTCTCAGGCCCCACCTCAGACCTGCTGAATCAGAGTCTGCATTTTCATAAGCTCCCTCTGAGGGTTTATATGCCCCAGACAGTTTGAGGAGCGTTGCCTTACAGCGCCATTTTTAAAAGCCACATAGTCTCCCATACCATGTCTAAACCATAATTTATCTAGTTTATCTCTCACTGGTGGGGATTTTTCCCTGTGACAAGAAGCTGGTCCCTGGGGGATCTTGGGCTTCCCAAAGTAGTCCTGTGCTTCTTCCAACTTCTCCCAACTTCTCAGATGACCCCTTCACCTTTTCAGAGTCCACTCCCAGGAGACTCCTGACAGCGGAGGAAGCACTGTCCTTGCCTGTTATCCATGCGCTAAATGCACACTGCCCAGCTCTGTCACCACCTTCCTCCTTCTGGACCAAGCCTGGAGCTGCAGACTCCCCCCCCCCCCCCCCCCCCCCCAGGTCCTGCGCTGGCTCCCTCCAAGCAGAGCCCTTGGCAAAAGAACTGGCCAGGCCCCTCTAGGGGGCAGCAGAGGCTCGGCAATGCCTCCGCAGCTCTTGAAATTCCTTTCATCTTGCTACTCTCACATTCCCTTCCCACTCCTGGAACCCCCAGCCCGATCCCCCGTGATTGCTCCCTGGGTCTCCTCTATTGCACCACCACCCCATCTCCCTTTGCCACCCTCCACCTCTCCCTTCCTCCCGTCCCCCCATTCCGTCCCTAACTCTCTGTTCGTGAAACGTCTTCTCAATCCCTCCCCCCTCTATGCTCCACTCCCCCATCTCTAGAAACTGCCTCACATTTCTCACCCACCCCTTCACTCCTCCCTTTCCAACTTCCTCAATTCCCACCTCCCCCCCAAATTCCAGTCCTGACCATGGGAAAGGAAAAACTCTTGTGGTCCCACCCCGCCTGTGTGTGGCCCGAGGTGTGTGTGGGGGGCGCGGTGAGGGGGCGGGGTGGCTCCCGAGGGACGATGCCTGGCCCGCCCACCCTGCTTACCCCGCCAGGGGAGGGTGAATGGAGCCCGGTGTGCCCGCGCTCTGTGGGCGGGATGTCAATGGCCAGTGTGTCACTGGGTGAAAAGAGGCCCAAGGACGACTGTGAGACAGCCCTGAAAATCAGCCCCCGCCATCCACCCAGGAGGGAAGCCAATGCTTCTCGTCCGTCAGGAAAGAATGATAGTGAAAAGTAAACTGTGACCCCAACGACCTCGCTGTGCTCCGGGTGCGGGCTGGGTTCCCCCAATCAGAGCCACCGTCCCCACAGTGCTGAGTGTGGGAAGGGCTGGGTGGGCGCTCAGTCCCGGAGAACCAAAGGGTGGATCCTCGGAGCTGCACCTGCCGGAGCGCGGAGCCCACTCCGCAGCCAGCGCTCCGCCGAGGAGAGGACCGCAGGGTCCCGCGGCGCCCTCAACAGTAAAGCTTTCCTCCCCTCATAAATGTTTGATGCGCAGTTGGGGAAAATAGTCCCCAAATAAGACAAATAAGCTTCTATTTTCACCGATCAAAATAGTAAGGATTAAAAAAAAAAACACCACGAGAATATTTACAACGGACAAAGCTGCAGAAGAAATGCAGCCAGTCATGCACGGTTGGGGGTGAGAGAGTGAACTGGTCCAACTCTTGGCAAAATGTAATAATACAGAGTACTAAGAGTCTTTGAATGCTTGCACAATTTGATGTTGTAATTCTATTTGTGGAAATGTATCAGAAGGAATAATCCCAAACATTCTCTCAAAGCATAGATACTGTTTGCGCTGAAAAATGAAAAAGAATTTATTAAAATTGGAATCAACGGGTTTGGGATTAGATAAGTATATCTTATCCAGTATATCACGTCCACAGTCGGAATGTCATTCTGTCATTGCGAACGTTTATGAATGGTTTTTTAAATGTTTACTGGTTTATCATAAAGGATACAAACAAACATCCCATAAAGAGGGACATAGGGTTAGTCTGGAAGAGTCTCAAGCACAGGAGCTTCTGTCCCCATGGAGTTGGGCTGTGCCACCATCCTAGCACATAGATATGGCTGCCAATTCGGAAGTGCATCAATTCTCATTGGTCAAGAGTTTTTATAGAGACCAATATTCAGCCACCCCCTACTTCTCAGAGGTCAGTGGATGGGGCTGAGAGTTCCATCCCACTAATCACTTGGTCTTTTAGATAACCAGCCCCATCTTGAGGCTCTAGGCGCCCCACTCTTAATCACCTTATTAGCATAAACTCAGGTGGGATCAAAGGGGAATTTTTAAATTAATTTATTTTCCAATTATATTGACATATGATATTATATTAGTTTCAGGTGGACAGCATAGTGATTAGGTGTTTATATACCTTACAAAGAGATCACCCTGAGAAGTCTGATACCCATCTGACATCACACACAGTAATTACAATATTATTGACTATATTCCTTATGCTGTACTTTACATCCCTGTGACTTTTTACAACTGACAATTTGTACTTCTAAATCCCTTTCACATCCTTCACCCATCCTTCCAACACCCCTCACATCTGGTAACCATCTGTTTGTTCTATGAAAAGTTTTGATAACATGAGGAACAATCTTATTACATGAAAAAAAAAGAATACAAGTTTGTCTATATAGGATCATCACAAGTATATAAAATAAACATAGAAGAAAGACTGGAAGAAAATCAACTAAATGAGAGTGTGTGATTTTTCCCTTTATTTTTTATGTTTTATGAACTATTCCAGAGATACTTTGAAGTATAGATAATAATTTAGCCGTGACTAAGCATTAGAAATGCAGTATCCTTCCTGATGAAGCCGGTCAGAGATACTCTGTACTCCTCACCCTCACCCTCACCTTTGAGGTAACCTCTCTCTACACTTTTATTATATATGAATGAATTTCTGAGCATTATATACTATTTTAATATTTCAAACTGTACATACCTGGTAAAGTACTACATGTATACATCTGTGATTTGCTTTTTTAAGTCAACTGATGCTTTGGGACTTTATTCATTTTGACTCATGTTGATAAATCTAGCAATGGTTCATTCAGTAAATGAGTTAATATTTATAAAGAACTTAGAACAGGATTTGGCATATGGTGTTACAAAAGTTTTGGGGGGTTTTAATAAATAAAAATTCATTTTCCCTGCAGTATAGTATACTATTGTATTAACATTGTATTAAATTCATTTATACATTTTCCTACTGGTGAAAATCTAGACCATTTGCATTTTGTTCTGATTACAAACAATGCCGCTGTGGACATTCTAGTCCTTGTCTCCTTGTGCACGTGTGTGCAAGTTTCTATACGGTACACACGTAGGATTGGGGCTGCAGTGTTGCCAAAGATGCCTAGCTTCAACGTTCCTAGTTACTGCTGATTTGCTCTCCAAAGTGATCATACCAGCAACAGATGAGATGTCCCAATCCTCATCAGCACTTGTTATTGTCAGTTTTGTTAATCCCCCCGCAATTTAACAGGTTTGTAGTCTTAGTTCTGTATAGTTTTAATTTGTATTTCCCTGATTACTATGAAGTTAGAGGTTGAATATCTTTGCATACATTTACTGGTCATTTGTATTTTTTATTCTGTAAACTCCTGTCCATAACCTTTTCCTATTTTTCTGTTGGTTGTTATAATTTCTTGTTGATTTTTAAGAATAGTTTACTCATATGTATTTTGGATATTAATCCTTTGTCAGATGGATGTGTTGCAAATATTACAGTTCATGCGGTGGTTTGTCATAATTTTTTATGGTGTCTTTTTAGGCAAAGAAAATTTAAATGTTAATGTATTCTAACTTATCTATTTCTTTATAGTTTGTACTTTGGATGACTTGGTTAAAATATTCTTTTTTACCAGGTCATAAATCTCCCTATATTATCTTCTGAAAGGTGAAAAAAAATTTTATATTTAGTCTTACATACACCCAGGTTTGATTCTTTGTGAAGGTAGTTATGGAGAGATCTCCCTTTTTGCATGAATAACAATTGTCCTACAACAATTTATTAGCCCATTCTTTTCCAGTCACCTGCAATGCCAGATTTGCCATAAATCAAATTTCCCAAAATGTGTTGGTCTGTTTCTGGGATCACTATTTTATTCTGTTGGTCTATTTGTCAGTCTTTGAACAATACCATAGTCTGTTAATTACTGTACCTTGATAATAAATCTTGATTTATAAATGAACATGTATTTCCACATTTTTCAAGACTATTACAACTATTTAGGGTCCTTTATGTTTTCATATGCATTTTAGAATTAGCTTGTTTTACAAAATCTTTTTTGGTATTTCAATTTAAACAATTACTTCATAGATTAATTTTGGGAAATTGACATCATTATGATATTGAGACTTCCTATTGATAAACATGGTATATATATATATATATATATATATATATATATATATATATCTCCAAAGAGAAAACAGGAATTATATATTTTATATCCCATATACACACAACAAACTATATACAGAGGGTGCCAAAAAAATCTATACACATTTTAAGACAGGAAAAAGCTGTATTAAAATTGTAATACTCAATATATACCAACACCAAAAGATGAATACAAGTCACATTTGACTTTTGCAATTACAAGAGGTATTCAAAGTAGTTACTATCAGTGTATTTTTAATATAGTTTTTCCTTTCTTAAAATGTGTAAACATTTTTGGGGGGCACCCTCTGTGTGTGTGTGTGTGTGCGTGTGTGTGTGTATGTGTGTATGATATAGTGTATATTATATATACATAGAAAGAGAATATTGTCAACACCCTAATACCCTAGAAGCCCTCCCCCTGTCCCATTGTGCCCTTTGTAGATGACAATCGTTCTCTCCATCAGAGAGGGATTTCTCATTTCTGTAATGTCTGATTTCTGAAATAAACTGTGTATGTATCCCTAAACAAATAGTTTAGTTTTGCCTTTTCTAAACATTATTCAAATGGAATGGTATGATACTGCGTGGTTTTTTTATCCTTTGCTTCTTTCACTCTGCATTATATTTTGTGAGGTTACTTCCTGTTGTTACATGTAGCAATGATAATAAGCGAATTAGACTACAATTGCATCCCAGCATCCTTGCTAAATCAATTTATTAAATAAAATATATTGTCTGTAGATTATTTTAGATATTCTACATACATGATCACATTGTCTATAGTTAACGGCAGTTTTATTTCCTCCTTTTAAATTTGTAAAATTTTTATGTCTTTGTTTTTCCTTATCATACTGGGTAGGACCTCCAATAATACGCTAAATAGAAGTACCGAAACTGGGTACCTTTGCCTCATCTCTTAACTCAAGGTGAAAACTTTCAGCATTTTGCCATTGATTTTGAACTTTGCTATAAGTTTTTTTTTGTAGATGTCTTTACTATTTTAAAAAATTTCCTTGTATTACTAATTTGCTGAGAGTTTTTTTTTTTAATCACAACCTTAAAATCGAAGGGACAGTAGAAATGTTTATGGATATTGAGAGAAAAGACGGTGACCTAAAACACCTTTTTGCGCAGGCAAAAAAGCACTCACCTGTCAGGTAAAAGAAAGATGTCCCGTGGCTCTATAAGCCGAGAGGAACAGGTCTGGGAAACCCTTTTCACGAAGATGGCGCCAAAAGTGAAGAAGGAAACCCTGCCCCTCCCAAAACCGAAGCCAAGGCAAAGGCTTTGAAGGCAAAGAAAGCAGTCCTGAAAGGCGTCCACAGCCACAAAGAAAAGATCCGGACGTCACCCCCCTTCCGAAGGTCCAAGACACTGCAGCTCGGAAGGCCGCCTAAATATCTTCGGAAGAGAGCCCCCAGGAGAAACAAGCTTGACCACTACGCCATCATCAAATTCCCCCTAACTACCGAGTCAGCCATGAAGAGAGAAGACAACAATACACTTGTGTCCATTGTGGACGTCAAGGTCAACAAGCACCAGATCAAACAGGGTGTGAGGAAGCTCTATGACATTGACGGGACCAAGGTCAACACCCTGATCGGGCCTGATGGAGAGAAGAAGGCATAGGTTCCACTGGCCCCTGACTATGATGCTTTGGATGTTGATAACAAAATTGGGATCGTCTACACTGAGTCCAGCTGGCTAATTCTAAATACAAACGTTTTTCACTGTATATTTGTTTCTTTATGTTGATTTCTGGTTGTGCTGGGGGAGGCCATACTGTGGTATATACTTGTACACAATAAATAACAGGGTTTACGCTAGAAAAAAAAAAAGAAAGATGTCAAGGATATACTCTAATCAAATAAGAAATGAATCCAAATAGACTTCAACATAGGGAAAGATGAGAAACGAAGGGAGAAAGTTATGGACTATATATATATAGTTACATGTAAATAAATGACAATAGTGTGGTTGACAATTTGTAATGTAAGTGCTAAGTAAGAACTCTTAAATCATACAAGAAAAACTTACTATTAGTTACAAACCCAGAACATCAAACTGTCTTAGAAAAAACAAAGAGTTTGGAAAAGGTGGGAAGAGTGAGGAGGCAAAAACATTTTAAAAGTTCTGTCTTGCGGGGAGCACTGAGCACCTAAACGGTATGAGACAGGGGTTATTAGCATGTTTTGATATAATTATAAAGAAATATACTTTTGATTAGTACTTCCAAATTAACAAAGAGAAAGGAAGAAATGAATAGTTATGAGAATAAGACAGAAAAAAGGGAAAAGATGAAAATTAAAACAAATTTTAAAAATGAAATAATATAGAAAGAATAAAATCAAGTATATCAACTGTTACAGTAAATGTGAATGAGCTGAATTTTCTTATAACAGATAGATTGTCAGATTGGGTTGAAAAACCAAATCCAAATATATAATGCTTCTAGGAAGCATACCTAAAACAAAGTGCTATAGAAAGATTGCTGATTAAAGAAATATCAGACAAATGCAAACAAAGAGAAATAAAAAATGACAACATAGATAATGTGAAATTTAAGGTAAAAATATGATATAAGACAGATATAATGAGTAATGATAAAAGACATTTTAAGAAGAAGGTATTAGTCATAAACCTTTAAACACTAAACATCATGGCAGCCAAATATATAAGGCAGAAACTATGAGAAATACAAGGAAAATCTGATTTTAAAACATGCATGCACAATTATTGTTGAAGATTCTAATATTCGTCTATTAAAATCTGACAGATCTAGAAGACAAAAATTTAGCTAGGACATGGAGAATCTGAGTCTTACAATCAACCAGCTCAATTTAATAGATGTGTATAGAACTTTGCAAGCTACAAATACAGATTTTTTTCATATCAATAAAATATTTCTATTGTTATATTATATATATCCAACCATCATGTATTTTGCCACAAATAAAACTTAATAACTTTTTTAAAGTGAAGATTTCAAAGGATATATTTTCTGATCAATATTTTAGAATGCAAATGAATAACAAATAGATGATCTCTAAACTATTAACTATTTAAAATAAAAGTAACTTCTAGATCAACACATAAATCAAAATTGGAATAAAAAACTATCTAGAAAGTAATGAAACCTATGTTTTGGAATGTAAAATCCATATTCAAGAGAAAATCATTCTTAAATGGCTTTATCGTTAAAGAAGATTAAAACGAAGTAATTAAGAACTCATCTTAGGAAATTAAAAATAAACAATAAACAATCCAGCCAAAGGAATTAATAAAAGTAAAAGTCAAAATTAGTGAAATAGTCAAAAAATATAATGGAAAAAATTTAAAAATCTCAAATCTAAATTTTTTATTTTGGTAAAATACACATTACATAATATTTATCATTTTAACCATTCGTAGGTATACAATTCAGTGGCATTAATTACATTCACAGTGCTGTGTAACAATTACCACTATCTATACCCAAAACTTTTTTTATCACCCACAACATAAACGCTGTACTGATTAAACAATAACTCTCTCTTCCTCCCTTCTCCCAACCCATGGTAACCACTATTCTCCTTTCTGTCTCTGTAAATTTGTTTATTCTAGGTAACTCATCTAAATGGAATCATACAATATTTGTCCTTTTGTGTCTGGCTAATTTCACTAAGCATGTTTTCAAGGTACGTTCATGTCAAAGCATGTTATCAAATTTCATTTATTTTTATCACTGAATAATAGTCCATCATGTATATATTCCACAGTTTGTTTATCCATTCATCTGTTGATGGACACTTGGGTTGTTTCCCACCTTTTGGCTATTGTGAATAATGCTGCTATGAAGACTGGTGTACAAATATCTGTTTGACCTCTGCTCTCAATTCTTTTGAATGTGTACATAGGAGGGAATTGCTGTGTCACAAGGTAGTTCAAAGCCAAATCTAATTTTTTGTAAGATTAATAGATATCTCATGGTCACCATTGGGGACAAAGGAGAGAGATCACGCATTAGAAATTAGAAAGGCCATATAACGCCAGATGCAAAAGAGAGAAAAATAATTATAAGACGATATTACATATAACTCTATGGCCACCAATTCAAGAACCTAGAGAAAATTGTTGCATTCTTAGGAAAGTACAAATTGACACAAAAAGAAACAAAAATTTTACATAGATTAATTACCGTATAAGAAACTGGAAAAGTAAAAGTAATACAGGAATAGAAGGACACTTCTAAAATATAATAAAGAATATTCACCCAAAAGCAATAGCAAATATCTTACTAAAACAATGAAATCCTCAAGCTATTCCATTAAAATTAAGCACAAAAAAGGAATGCTCGCCGTGATCACTATTACTCAACATTATTTTAAAGGCTCTCTTGCATTAGTAAAACAAAACGGAATTATAAGAACAAATTCTTGGAGCAGAAAAAAATTATCTCTACCTGCAGATGATGTGACAATATACTGAGAGGAACCCAAAGACTAGTAAAAATTCTATTGGAGAAGAAATAAATAAGCAAATAAATGAATAAGTTGTTTACAGATTGTAGTGAGTACTCTGCAGGAAATAAATGGGGTAATGATAAAGGCTACCCAGGCAAAGGGTCTGACTCTAGACAGGCCGGCCAGGGAAGGCTTTTCTGCTGTCGAGCCAGAAGTTGGAGCTGAGAGGTGAGAAGGAAGAGCTCAGGGTGGCATTCCAGCCAGTTGAGACAGTGTGGCCAGGGAATGTTTGAGGAACAGTAAGAAGGCCAGTGGCAGCAGCTAGGAGGGGTGGTGTGAGGGAGGCTGGGATGGAAAGTGGGGCTGTAATGACAATTGGGGAAAAGAAGGAGGAGGGACACATGCCAGAATGGAGCTAATGAATTAATGTATTTAATATCGAATCAATTTATTTAGCAAAGTACAATAGCAAAAGACATAGACAATTAATAGAATGTGCTAATGTCAGAAAGTAAAGGTGGTTAAGACTAAACTATATACATTGATAACAATGTCATGTCAAAGGAGTACACACACATATAAGGTTAAGAGATCTCAACATATGTTTAGTATTGATCAAAAATCACTTGGCTAAATACACAAATTACATCAGTAAGGAGTATCCAAAAGCAGGAATAAGCTTTATAGGATAGGAACTACTACAGGAGATGCCCAAAGCTCACCAAACTGAGGGAGAACAACACTGGAAAAGTCATAAATCAAAACCTTGCCAAGTCTGTAGCTGAGAGAAACTCAGGCCTCTCCCACACCGCTGCTTGTTAGTTCCCAAGAATGTTGTTGCTGTTGCCGTTGTTGCTATTGTTGTTGTTAGAAGTCAAGGCGTCTCCTGATGCTATAAGCTGCCAGCTACATGTAAGTTTTCAAGGTGTTAACAATCTGAAGAATGTTGCTGCTGTTGTTGTTAGAAGTTAAGACGTCTTCTGATGTAAGCTGCAAACTGCATACAAGTTTTCTAGATGCTAACAAGTTCTCAAGAAGGCTAAATTAAATTAGCCGCGGAAACCAGCCAGACCTCACCAGGTTCATGGCTGAAAGTTTGGACATGCTCTGGTGTTGTGAGCTGCATGTTGCTGGAAGTCTTCAAAATGTTAGAATGATGAGAAATCACCAATGACAAATGACCAAATGACGAAATAATAGTAATAATTACACTGTCAACTGAGATCTGTCTTATATGTTTTCTCAGATGTACCTTAGAGCCTAGTTTCGTGTTCCTGCCTCCCCCTCCGGGAATGGCCAGTTCCGGGAGGGTCCGGCAGTTACCGATATGAATGCTGCCCATCCAGCAGAAGCGGCAATTCATCCGGATAAGCAACAGGTCCTGGCGATGTGCCTGTCGCGTCATTCTGATATAACTTAGCTACTTCTTCACTTTATCTATTGAGGTGGGTGAAACAGACAGAACAAAGAGGGAATTCTCTCAATCCCTGATCAAGAATTTCTTTAACCCTAAGCTCACCATCACCTCACAGCACAGACAGAAAAGCAACCTCATCTCATATCTCCCCTGCTCAGGAGAATGAGACCAAAGGGGAAATTTATTCAACCCCTGATCACAGCACAGAAATCACCTCACACACAAGAACAGATAAAAGCTAATAGACAAAAGCTCACATCAACCAATGAAGGCAAATTTTCCTCAACATCTACCCTACAGGGGCTTATAGGCCAGAGTATGGAGGTTAAAGTTTATCCTAATTGCCAGAAAAAGACATTGAAGGACTTTAGGCAAGGGAGAGATTTAAGTTTCTAAAATCTGATTTATGTTTTTAAAAGAATATTTTGTCTGCTTTGTAGGGAATATGGCAAGAGGAGCAAAGAGCGACCAATTAGAAAACTATTGCTGTTTTCCAGGTAGGAAATCACCACTGTTTGCTTGGGGAATGGCAGTGGGATGAAGACAAATAGGTAGATTTTGAAGCTAGAACTCAAAATGGGTGGCTGTGGGAGTGTTAGCTTTGCCTGATACATCTTTACTGGGCTCTTTGTTCTCAAACTGTTTTTTTGCTTCAGCTATGTCTCTTACGTACAAACACAAAATAGGTAGGTAGTTTTTCCTAGGCTTTTTAGCGGGGGATTTTTTAAATTAGGGGACTTTAATCCATCTGCAATAATTACGATGTCTGATATGTTTTCTACTGGTTTCTTTTATATTTTTAGTTCCATGATTTCCCTTCCCCCTTGGTCTCCTGTTCCTGATTCTTGAGGGACTGCTTGAGTTTTCTTGGTTTCTTCTTTCTTAAAACTTTAATGATTTCTAGTCTTCTGGGCTAGTAACAGTTCAGGGTCTCAAAACTCATTTTAAGTATTAACTTGACCTCTCTCCGCCCGCCCCATCCTTTTCCCTTTCTTTAATATCCTCATAAATCTCTGTGATCACTTCAAATTCTTTTTAGAAGTAGTGTGTTTCCACGGGAATATGTGAAGCTGTCTGGCACACACACAGTCACTTCTCCCTCCTTTTGCCTTAAGGAGAATGGAGACCTGAAAGGAGTGGAAGCAGCGAAGGGCGAGGGGGCAGGCGGAGGCGCCCGCGCGGGCCTGGGTTGGGGCCGACTCAGACTGTCTCATTCGAGGACCGCACCGCGCTCACTCCGCTCAGCCCAAGGCCGCGGTCCGCACAGTGCCAGGGCTCCACGGCTCCCGGCTTTCAGTGGCTCTCAGCCTGCCGCCCCAGTCTGGCTGGAGGAGGTTCCTAACTCCGCCCCAGTCCGAGGAGCCGGCCCTCAGGAAGTTCGGAGCTCATCCACTAGAAGGCACTGGCGCGCTTTCCAGAAGACGCCATCCCCGGGTTCCGGTCCTCTCTCTGTGCTCCAGTGTCCCTCGTCCAGGTGGAGGGTTCTGCCCTAAGGGCGGCAGATGCCAGGGGAGGGAGCGCACAGCCGGGTCAGAGGGGAGGAGGACCCGGAGCCAGGCCCGCGTCCCCCACCCCAGTACACACACAGCCAACCGGAGACGCGAGCATCTGGAGGAGGCGAGGTCGGCAGTGCCTGACCCAAAGAAGAACCGTGGCTAGGGAGTCATCAGACAGCACTCAGGAATTCGTAAGGTGGAGCTGCACAGGGGTACGCAGCACAGTTCAAGACCCCAAACTCCGCTCCCCTTAGCCCCAAAGCAGTTCTCCCAAAGCTGCCACCACGCCTGAATCCCCACCGTCACAATCTCTCCGTCGCACAAGACCAGTAAAGTACGCATGAATTAACCACATATTACCCAAGGACAACTCATTAACCCTTGGTTAGCACAGATTCATTTTGCACTGAGGTGGGATTGAGGTGTGGACATCTTTGGACTGCCTGTCATTGAGGATGTCCTTATTATTCCCTCAAGGACTACAATAATGTATTACTTTTCCTTGCCAGGCACTGGGAGCTTTGTCTGATTATCTCTTTAATAAAACAGCAGTTTGAGATCACTTGGTTAAGGCGAAGTCTACTAGGTTTCTCCACTGTAAAGTTACTATTTCCCCTCTTTGTGATGAATAATTATTTGTAGGAACATACTTTGAGACTATGAAATATTCTGTTTCTCCTCAAACTTCCCCCACTTCTCGGTGTCCTTGGTCCGCCCCTGGGACACCTGTACATGCTGGCGTTGAGGGCTTTGGCACTTGATTCACAGTCTTCCTCTCACCCCAATCCTGCCATCCGCCTAAGCCAGTCACTGCATTCCATGTCCCTCCCCCTCACCTGTCTTCTCTGCTTCGTGCCTTTCCCCCTGCACCTGTCATTGACCTCCATGCGTTTGTGACTTCCCTTCTCCTGGAGCCCTTTAGGTATCTCTTTCTCTTTCATCTAACTCCATTCCTTTCCTCTCCGCCTCTTTCTCCCTCCACTCTTCCTTGGTAGCTACTTCTCTGTTCAATTCTCACATCCTTCAAACTCTGCAAATAATATCCATTACCATCTTCTTGAAAATAACCAAGACTCCAGCCTGAACTACTTCGACTTTCTTTCTCTATATTCTACAAACAGCTTCACCTCCACCATCATCCTCTCTTCCCCTCTAATCTCAGACAGGAAAGGCCTTTCTAAGGCCAGCTGCGGCTCTGAAAACAGCCTGGAAGAGTAGAAAGAACACAGGCTTTGGAGTAAGTCAGACCTGATCTGGGTCCTAGTGCTCCCACTGACTGGCTATGCAACCAAGTGTTGTTTCGTTTTGTCTTTAAGTTCTGTGAGCATCAATTAACCTATCAGTGATATCTGAATAAAAATACTAATTGTTAAACATTTTGTATAAAGAAATCCACTAGCTTCCTCAGAGTACTTCCACATCTTGTCATGAAAGGAGAACGTCCACAAGTAGGAATCCTTGGTTTAACCAGTACCTGGTTCTTTGAGATTCGTATTTCCTGTGGGACTCTTTCATTTGGCTTTTTGAATCAGAAAATTGGCTTATGTCATCAATTCTGGAAAATTCTCAACCATTATCTCTTCAAATGTTGCCTCTGCTCCATTCTCTCTCTCCGCTCCTTCTGGAACTATAATTAAATACATAGTGAATTTTCTCACTCTAACTTCTATCTCATTTATCTTCTGTATTTTCCATCTTTATGCCTCTGGGCTTCATTCTCAATGGTTTCTTTTGACTTACCTTCCTTTCCACTGACTGTTATTAACCTTTCTACTGAATTCTTTATTGGATTCTTGTACTTTTCAGTTCTGTGATATCTAATTGTTGTTGTTGTTTTAATCTGCAATGTTACTTTCAAATTTTCCATATCCTTACGTAAAACTTTAAATTCTGCTTTTATCTCCATGGACACAGTAATCATTGCTTTCTTACAGATTGTAACTCTAATCTCTGGAATCTTGGTGGGTCTTTTTCTATCATTTATGGCTTCTGTTGATTCTGACACCCGTTGTTTTTCTCACATGCCTTGTGTGTCTGTGAGTTTTCTGAATGTTTTATTTGAAATGACTATTTTGAAAATCAATTTGAGACCTCAGATTTTCTTCCAGAGAGGATCCTCTTTTCCTTCTGCCAGCACCTTCCTTCTGAGGGCATTCAGTCCAGGAACAGAGCTTGAGAATATTCTAGATGACCACAGATTCAGTCCCCACCCCATTTCCAGTTATAACCCTTTGTGGTGTCCACCTTGGTGGATAGTGAACGCCAACTATGTCCCTCCAGCTCCATGTTCTAGATTCTGAGGATTGGCAGACAGCTCCAGGGTAAAAATAGCAGTGAGGTGAGATAGCAAATGACTCTTGAGTGTCATCAGGACACTGTAGGATGCAATATCACCCCTCCTACTTACCCAAGAAGCTTGGCCTATTAGCTGCCTTCTCCTAGTGGGTGAACACACCTCAGATAAGAAGCAAAGGCTCACTCATTTAGGCTCTTATATCCTCCCTGTTCTACTCTGTTAATTCCTCTTTTTGTTAGGCCTTCAGATGTCTTCTCTAACTTCTATAGTTTCTTTAGGGGGAGGGTGGTTTATCCTTGAGTCTACCATGACTGGAAGCAGATGCTAGGGAATCTCTAACGACCCTGGTACCACTTCTTTCCTGGCTGAACTTAGATCTTTCCTTTTATTCACCCATAAGTGAGCTTTACATAGGGATAACAGGAGGGCATTACAACAAGCCACTGGAAATGACCTTGCCCCGACCCCTGGGTTCACTAGAGGGCTCTGGGCCCAGCCAAGAGGCCCTCTTCCTGTCTCCCTGACCATCCATCAGGATATATCAGCCCAGTGAGTGCTGGGCTTCCAGTGTAATAATCTGGTATGGGTTTGATCCCAAACTCTGTATAAATGGGTGGACAGGTTCTTTTTTGACATGAGCAGATCTCTCTGATGTGAGCCACCTGGGAAAGAAGCTTGTTCTTAGGTGGGTAACATTCACTCAAACTTGATGCCTTCTCCATGAAGCTTCTTCTGATTCCCCTAACACGAACAGGGTCTCTTCCTGCCGTGTCTCTTGTGGCCCTTTCTCAGTACCTGCCATGGGCCCATATCACCCTCTACCTTACATGAATCAAGATTTTAGGTACACATTGTGCCTTCTCTTTTCTGGTGGTTGTTTTTGTTTGTTTTGTTTGCCTTGGTTGAAGAGGCTTTGTTATTGCTATTGCTCAGTCCATGCCATATTACTATCCTTGGTCGGCACAGAGCCCTTATTTTATTGATTAACATTCTCTTTTATTCTTATTCCCTACTCTCATTCCCCTCTCTCCACAGGTCATTATTTTACTGTGGTAATGGGCATCTTCATTTGAATATATTCTTGCAAAATGTTCATTGTTGATTTATATGCATATACTTTAAAAGTTTATGTGAAAGATATTATGCATTATATCTTATTCTGTGTCCTTATCTCTGTGTTTTTAACGTGGTGCTATGTGACATCTAACTCAAGCTGTCTAACCTGTGCAAAATGCCCCATCATGTGTACCCGTTCTACTCTCCCAGCAGGGACACTCAGGTTGCCTTCCATTCCCAGCCACTACTGAAACCTGTTGTGATGAACATCTCTATAAGTGATCCCTTATGGGTCTGTATAAGGACTTCCCTGGGATATATATCTAGGAACAGGATTGCTAGGTCATAGGGTATGCTTATGTAGAACTCAATTTGACCAAGTAGAAGCAGTCTTCTTTCCAGAATGGCTGCACCTGTCTACATTTCCATCAGTGATACATGATGTACTCCCGTGTCACCAAATCCTCTCCAAAAACCCAGCTTTCTAATGGTTGCCAGTCAAATAGGTGCCCAATGATATCTCATGAAGGTTTGAATTTCCATTTTTCAGATTATCAGTGATTTTAAGCAATCTGTCATATACTTATTAGCTTCTTGGTTTCTCTTCTGTTGTTTGCCTGTCCATGTCCTTTGCCCATTTTTTTTCTGCAGTTGCTGTTTTTTTCCTTATCGATCAGTAGGATTTCTTTGTGTAGTCTAAAATGATTGTAATACCTTGTCAGTTTTAAACATTGTAAATGTTCTCTCCAGTTCCACCATTGCCTTTTTTTATTATTATTATTAGTTTCAGGTGTACAAAACAATGCACTAGCTAGACATTTACACCCTTCACAAAGTGACTACCCCCTCCCCCAATCTACCACCCCTTCGACATCACACATAGCCACCAGTTTCACTGACCCCATTCCCTGCTCTGTACTCCACATCCTGTGACTATATATATAAAACCACAGTCGACACCCATCACTATTCAGCTTTAGCTTCAGGTGTACCCTGCAGCGGTCAGGCACCTACACCATCCGTGAAGTGTTCTCCCCAATAAGACAAGTGTCCATCGGAAAACCTACAAAATTTTTGCAACATTGCTGATTATACTCCCCAAATTGTCCTTCATATCCCCGTGGCAATTTTGTGGTTACCGATTGTGCTTTCCAATCCCCTCTTCCCCATCCCCACCCCCCTCCATCTAGCAACCCTCAGTTTTTTTCTCTATATATCTGAGACTGTTTCTGATTAGCCTGTTAATTTATTCTATTTTTTTAGATTCCACATATAAGTGAGACCATATGGTATTTGTTTTTCTTCATCTGATTTATTTCACTTAGCATAATGTTCTCTAGGTCCACCCATATCTTTACAAATGGTAAGATTTCTTTCTTCTTTATGGCTGAGTAATACTCCATTGTATAAATGTACCATAGTTTCTTAATCCAGTCATCTATCGATGGGCATTTCGGTTGTTTCCATGTTTTGGCTGTTGTGAATAGCGCTGCAGTAAACATAGGGGTGCATAAATTTTTTCGAGTTAGTGTTTTGGATTTCTCTGGATAGATACCTAAGAGTGGAATTGCTGGGTCATAAGGTAGTTCCATTTCCAGTTTCTTGAGATACCTCCATATTAATTTTCACAGTGGCTGCACCAATTTGCAATCCCACCAACAGTGGATTTTCTCCGCATCCTCACCAGCATTTGTTGCTTGTTGGTTTGTTGGTGATAGCCATTCTCACTGGAGTAAGGTGGTATCTCATTGTGGCTTTTATTTGCATTTCTCTAATGATTAGTGAGGTTGAGCATTTTTTCCACCATTGCCTATTAACTTTCCCATATGAATAGAACTCCATCATTTTATGCAATAAAATTCATTAAACAAATTATTTTCTCAGATGATTTGAGCTTTTGAAACTTTAAGAAGTTCTTTCATATCTCAAGGACATGATATATTTTCCTTCACTTTCTTCTACTAACTGTATGTGGTTTTTTTTTTAATTTGAATGTTTTTCTTTTCTTTTTCTTTCTTTTTTTTCTTTTCTTTTATTTTTTATTTTATTTTATTTTATTTTATTTTATTTTATTTTTACATCCCTCACACCGTGAACCCCCCTCCCCCCATCCACCACCACCCCGACCTCACACGGAGCCATCACATTATACACATAAAATTATAGTTGGCATTCACTAATGTCCAGCCTCTGGTGTACAATGCCATGACCAGGCATCCACATGTCCATCGGACACCCAACAAAATCCCCAAACACTATTGAATAAGTTCCCCAAAGTAATTCTCAAAAAACCCTGAGGCCATCCTGTGGTCACCAGCCGCCCCCACTCCCTTCACCCTTCCCCCCACCCCTAACCCCCTCCCCCCCGCCCATCTAACAACTCTCGGTTTTTTGTGTCCCCAAAACTGTTTCTGATTAGTTCATACACATATTCTTTTCTTTAGATTCCCCATATAAGTGAGATCATATGGTACTTGTCTTTCTCTTTCTGACTTATTTCACTTAACATAATGTTCTCTAGATCCATCCATGTTGTTGCAAATGATAAGATTTCTTTTTTCTTTATGGCTGCGTAGTACTCCATTGTATAAATGTACTACAGCTTCTTAATCCAGTCATCGACCGATGGGCATTTCAGTTGTTTCCATATCTTGGCTATTGTGTAAAGTGCTGCAATAAACATAGGAGTGCATACAGATTTTTGAATTGGAGTTTTGGATTTCTCCGGGTAGATGCCTAGGAGTGGAATTACTGGATCATAGGGTAGTTCTATCTTCAGATTCCTGAGATACCTCCATACTGTTTTCCATAGTGGCTGCACTAATCTGCAATCCCACCAACAGTGCACTAGCGTTCCCTTTTCTCCACATCCACGCCAGCATTTGTTGTTTGTTGATTTATTGATGATAGCGATTTTGACTGGGGTGAGGTGGTATCTCATTGTGGTTTTTATTTGCATTTCTCTGATGGTTTAACTGTATGTGGTTTTGTCTTTCACATGTAGCACACAACTCCATGGAGAGTCCACCTTTGTATGCAGTGTTAGGTGATATTCATTTGTATGTTTTTCCTTAGAGTGAGTCCATTTTCTCAACACCATTATTAAACAATCCATCCTTTGCCCTTAGAATTGTAGTGCCACCTTTGTCATGTTAAGTTCCCATGGCCAGGCAGGCCAACCCTGGAGAAAGAACAATTACAGCAAATGCACGTGCAGCTCTGCTTCCTGTGCAAGTCCCTGCCCAACCACATTGTTCATTACTTTTGCAGGTATACAAAGACCAAGCTTTTTGTACTTGGAGGACTTTTGGGGGCTGAATCATCCTCAAAGAAAGGTCTGAGTAGCAGTACCAAGGCCCCTGCACTAAGCCTGATGAGGTTCAGAAAGGCCTCCGAGCTAAACGACTCCAGAGAGAGCAATGAGGGCTGAGGAAGCCATGCTGGCTAAATTCTAAGATGACTTTAAGGAAAAAGGAATAGGAGTAGAAAGGAGCCCATTCATAATAGAGAGGAGGGTACGAACGGAGGGAAAAGAAAGGGAGGAAAAGAGACAACCAAACAATTTTATCTAACAGAGTGGAGCTGGGGTCACGTGGAGATGAAACCCCTCACATCAGGCAGAGTTCTTACTACAAACCACAAAAACTATCTGCAGGTTTAAGCAGAAAGGAGGTTTATTAAAGGAATCATTTAGAGGGCTAAGAGCCAAAGCAAGGCAGGGCAGGTGTGTAGGGCCTGTGCCCACTTCAAGGGAGGCCACTAAAGATAAACCTGGCATTGCTAGCTCCTTTGGGGAAGCTGAGTTCTGCCTCCTACCAGCCATTCAGTGGAGGAATTCCTTAGACAGCGGAAGGACGTCCAGTTGCTTAGCAGCAAAAAAGAGTAATTGTCCACTAGGCTCCTCTCCGGTAGCTATCTATGTCCCCTGAACTGTGTGAGCCTGAGGTATGTCTGGAGAAACAAGAACTTGAACTTTGTTAACAGTCAGTGTTCAGAGATAGCTGATACCCTGGGAGTCCCTGACAAGAGCCATGTAAGAAGGAACAATATGGCACCAAAGAGAATATTGGATACAAAAAAGGAAGGCATCTCATACTACAAACCCCAGTCATCTTCAAATCCTGAGGATCCAAGTGACTTAGTGGTTTCAGAAAAGCTGGAAGCTGGTTCTCAACCTTACCCAGCCCACCCAGGCACAGATATATACTTACAGAAGAAGATAGTTTAGGTGCAGGACCTGGGAGAATGGTCTCGCAGCGTGGTGGAACCCTGCAGAGCTCAAGAAATCTTGCTGTCGGCTCCCCTTCCAGTGGAAAAAGCTGTTCCATCTCACTTAGCACAAGCACCATTCCCTGAGGGGAACTGCCAGAGATCTACAGCAAGTAAGACCAGTGAGACCCAGCTCAACTGGCAGCAAGAGTGGATCCGACAGTGATGACAGCCCCGCAGGCTAAGCCAGGGCAGAAAGGCTCTGGCCCAGCCAGCTGCAGCTGTTCTGGACATTGCTGAGGGTGGCAGCTGCAGAATCAGTGCCCAGCAAGTGGCATGGACAGGACATCTGCACCTGAACAGCTACATGCTGACAGAACAGTAACCAGAACGGACTCTTGGCAGATGAGATCGGATACTCTCAGCACAGAAGAGAAACTCGGCAAGATTCTGAGACCCTCTGTGGTATTGCAAGTGTTGGGGGCTAAGAGCAATTAAATGTGGGTGTTCATGTCAGTCAGACTGGGCTCGCAGTCCCAGGCCGGCGAAAGCCGGCGTGCTGGTACCAGTCATATTAAAGGACAGAACTGTCACGTCGGGTACCATTCTCATGTATTAGCTTAATGCCTGGGCAGAACAGAGGCGTTAGTGGAAGCACAGGGAGCGCAGTGGTATTATTGAGGCCTCCTGCTACCTGGGAGCACCCACCTGAGCCACGAGCCCCCCTATTCACCGATTGTGGGGCCGGCGTCATGCTCCTGGTAGTATAGAAGGAACAGTCGTTCCCTGTGACCATGGAGCATGTTCCCTGGGTTCTTCTCAAGGCTGGTACCCCTGCCTTGCTGGGACCGGGTCCTACCCAGGGGCGTGAGGGCAGAGGTGGTGGCAGCAGGTATCTGTGGAAGAGGTGGGGGAGGCAGTTGCCTCCTAAGATCTTTTGTCCTTCCAGGATACAGCAGATGGTGATGGTGGCCCGGGAAGAACCTGAACAGCTGGTCCTCCTCCATGTGCCAGGGCAGCAGGTCACTGGGTTTGGCAGCTTTCCTCCTGAGAGTGTGGTAGTTGTAATGAACCAGGCATGGCTCGCACATTAGCACATACAGCTGGAGTGGGCAGCCGTAGCCTTGGCCTTTGAGGTATGTGTTCACGGTATGGACCTCCTGTTGACCTGGCTGCGGCAGCTACGTGTGATGCCGTGCCCCCCCCCCGACCTCCACTGGACACCCTGAGCTGCCTCACCCCTGCTGCTGGCACCTGGCCTTAGGGGCTGCATGCTGGCACCACTGCTGCTCCTGCTGTAGAATGGCATGCGCCAGGTCCCAGCATGCCCCGTGGACCCCAGTGGCAGAACTCCAGAAGCTTAGGGTAGAGGTCGTGTTGCAGGACGGGGGCCTCCAGGCTCAGACCTGCCCTTTGAGAATGCCCACAGGTGGGCAGACGAACGTGTCCTGAGAGCCACACGTTCCTGTTTTCATTCCTATCCCATGAGCCATGCTCCTGTTTTCTGGGGGCTGTTTAGCGCCTGGGATGGCTTCAGGATCTGTTGTCTGTCTGTCTCACTGTGCAGAGGAGGTTTCCTGGCCTCTCTGGAAGGTCAGAAGCAAAGTCTCTCTGCTGACAGGTTTGGGTGCTCCTGAAGACAGGAAAGGAGTAGGGAGTGGGAACCTGGACTAGTCTTTCCAGTTCTCCTTGGTGCGACTGACGAGGATGTTTGGGAAGAAGGGCGTATGAGGGGCTGTCTGCACTGGCTTCCCACGGACAACATGCTCCTGCGTCTGCATGTCTCTCCTCCTTTTTGAAAGCAGTTAACAGGTCAAAACCCACAACTGACTTCTGGATGCAGAAGCTGTGAGGGTGAGAGAATTCTCTACACTGATCTAGGGAGAGCCTGGGTGGAGAGAGTGAGCCGAGCAACATGTCTGGATACGAGGTTGCTGACAGGCTTCTGCTGTGTTCTTTGTTTTGTTTTTCATTATAAGTGTTTTATTGAAGCATAACATAAATATAGAAAAGTACACTAATCGAAAGTGTATAGTTCAATAGTGTCCAAAATCATCTGTGTAGCCAGCATCCCATCAGGAAAGAGAATTGTACCAGAATCCCAGAATCCTCCTCATGATTCCTCTCAGTCATACCCCTTCATGCCTACCTGACTTCTAAAACCTCAGGTTAGTTTTGCCAGTTTGGGGATTTTGTACGAATGGAATCATATGATATTACCAAAGGGGTTTTAAGAACACAAATATCTAATATCCGACATTGAGAGTTCTGCTTTGGGATGATATAGATGATACCCAATCATCATCCTCACACATATAATAAAGCCTGATGCACAAATAAATGCCTTTTGTAAATGTTTTGTTTTGTTTTCCAAAGGGAAGAGGTGAGAATCAATGAAAAGGAGCTGAGTCTCCCCTCGGATCAGACTCTGAAGGAACAGAACAAAGGGTGCTTCTGTAGGACATATTGAGAGAAGATTCAGACACTCAGTCAGCCAGGAGGAAAACCCTAGCCCTAGAATACTGAGGAATCTTGGACAGAGCGTTGGACTTCCCCCAGGTTGTGGGACAGGGGCGGAGTCAACTTCATACACATTTCAAAAAATAGGGTGACCTCAGCTAACATCTGGGTTACACACTAGATAAGCATGGCATTTCATTAGAGAAGATAAAAAGAACTATCATCCCTATTTGACATTAACTGGCTGGTTATTCCTGTGTGATTTATACCTATATGAATCAGATTATAGGGCTGAATCAAACCAAGCACGTTGTCTAGTTCTGGAAAAAGAGAAGGGAGGTAGGAGGCTCCAACCTCAGATATCTGTAGGGACCAGAGAACAAAACCCCTGCTGGGAGAGAGGTCGCCATTCAGCCCCCTACCAGAAATATTGCTTCTAGATGCATAAGTTTTACAGCAGGCAGCGAGAGGGTTTCTGGGACCAATTTGGGACAGAATATAGACCAAAGGAAAAGTGACAAGTGAGACTGCTTTGCCCCCAGTAGCAGCAATAGTTGAAACCAGAACAGCACCTAGCTGAGCCTCCCATGGGAGTTAGGAGCCACCCTTCCAACAGTCACCCCAGATAACACAAGGTAGTTCTCAATCTGACTGAAAATTCCAATCACCAGGGGAGAGTTTATTTTTCTTTTCTTTTTTTATCGTAGTAAAATACATATACCTAACATAAAATGTATCATTTTAACCATTTTTAGGTGTACAGTTCAATGGCATTAAGTACATTCACACTGCTGTGTAACCATCACCATAACCCCGTCCAGAACTCTTTCATCTTCCCAAACGAGACTCTGTACCCATTGAACAACTCCCCAATCCCCCTCTTCCCAGCCCCTGGCCGCTACCATTCTACTTCCTATCTCTGTGAATTGGACTACTCTAAATACGTCATACAAGTGGAGTCATATAGTATTTGTCCTCCCATGTCTACAGAGGAGATTTAAAAAATAGGAATGCCCAAGTCCAATCCCTGACCAATTACATCAGAATGTCCAGGGGTGGGAGCAAACATTTAAAAAGCTCCTTGGTGATTCTACTGGGCAGCCTTGAAAACTCCTGGGTTACCAGGTCTGAATCAGATTTACTTTCAGAAACCCCTCTCCATAGCAATACATCGCAGCACCTGCTGGCCAATGCCTGAAATTCCTTTACAGTCATGGGTAAAGCTAAGGATTTTCCTTCTTCCGCTGGAGATGAGGGGCTTAACATGACTGACTGAGATATCACAGTGACTGAAACTCATCTGCTAAAGATTAATCTATCGGTCAACAGTGTAGGTGATTGCTATCAGACACTGTCTCTCTTTGAAAGCCGGGAAGACTCAGAAAGCAGCAGGTGATGAGTAACTGTCAACTTGGGAGATGGGAGAGACAGACACACCAGGGACTCATGGCATTGTGCTGTGGGGGTTGTGATAAAGGTTAGTCCTGTTTACCTAGTTATCCTGTGGACAAAATAAGAGTTGGGAGAAGAGGAATTTAGGACCAACACATCTGTGCGCTCGCTCAGTTTACGGGAACATAGCCATTCGGACATATGGTTCCCATCAACGGTATTTTTGCATGATTCTTGAATCCCCCCCCCCTTTTTTAACTGCACTGACTTCATTACAAAGGAACTTTACTTACGTGGGTTCTAACTGAGGCATGACCAGTGCCTGTTCAAGGAGAGTTTCTTGCTTGGTTCTACAGAACTAAAAATACAGAAAACGCTCAGATAGATCAGAGAGACACTGAGAAACAGAGAGAGAAAGAAAGAGAGAGAGATGCAAACATATAAAAATGACAGAATGACAGCAAAGATCCACGCCAATCTCATGATATTGGTTTCCACTGTGGAGGGAGAAAGGTATGTAAAGGAATTGGAAGGATGTGAATGTTCATTTATTTATTGACTTAAACCCTGGAAGCAAACACAACAAAAACTTAATACTTGGTCACTTTGTTTTGGCATTTGCTGTTATATTACTCTTTTTTATTTCTCTTTGGGCTTTTCAGTATCTTTAAAAGTTGTCAATATTGCATTTATATCTTTATAAATAAGTGTACACATAAACATGTATAAAGAAATATTTTAACGAATGAGGAGAGCTCTTATGAAGTTTTTCATGTTAAAAATTTTACCATAAAATTAAATTAATAGTCTTCTAAAACACTTGAAAAAAATACAAGAAAATAGAGACACAAATTAATATTTTCCATACAATTATCATCCAGAAATTGCAACATTTTCATGTTCTCATATGCAAGCTTTTTCTCTATGCATCAAAACTTGCATCGATTTCAAGTTTTCAGTTAGTTTCTGATTACAAAAATACAGAAAAAAATAAATAAGGAAAGACAAATTACTCATGGCCTTACTACCTGGGGTGCACCCATCAAGATTCTTAATTGTGAAAAAAAATCGGATTCTGGTTAGGAAGAGAAGGACATTACTGGGAAGATTGAAAATCACAGACATCATCAATGGGAGATGGGTATACCAGGTCTTTATGTGATAGAATGACCCAAACATTCAATCACATATTGCATAGCTAGACCCTGATGCCGATTTGATCTTGGTTTAAATGTTACTTTTTTGGAAGTCTTCTTTGATGGCCCAGTCTCAAGGAGTCACTCACTATTGCAATAGCCTTATTGGGTGGGTGGGGAGCTTATCATTTATCATTCCCTACCATTTTTCTTGTTTATGTGTATATTTATTTGTGTCTTGCCTCTCTGCTTCATTGTTGTATCCTCAGGGCCTAGAACAGCACCTGACATTAGTACTATTCATTATTGAATGAGTAAATGAATCAAAGGGCCTTTGGTGGTCACGCCAGGATTGTGGAAGTTTCTTCCTTTAACTGGACACGTAGTCTAAGAAGGGAACCTGGTGAAGCACCTGTGTTTCATCCACACCCCTTCCTCCCACCTTCTTGTTTATGTCCCTGTGTTAATTAGATCTCTTGCCACAGCCAATACTATACCCCTCTTTGTTTGCCTTGTGCCCTGAGGAGCCTGAAATACCCATGTGACTGCCTCAGCTTCCAGTTCAATGAAATCATCAATGGAATTGGGAATATTCTTCCCTTTAGTGCTAAAACTCTGAACCCTCAGGGTCTAGTGTTAGGATGGTAAAAATATTTTATATAGCCATTCATTATTTCAGTAGCCTTAAGATACACACACACACATATACATTTGGGTTTTGGGTGTTTTTTTTTGATTTATCATTCATCATTCTTTACCACTTTTCTTGTTTGACATTGAGGAGTGGAGGAAGCACTCACCCTTTGTGAGGGCAAGTCTTTGTGGTTAAGGCCATAGAGAAGCCCCACCCCAGTCACCCTGGACGCCACACTGTTCATGAGTCCACTGAGCTTTCCCTGGAGTGGCGGGGAAGGGAGCAGAATGACATCCACAAGGCGGGCAATTCTGGTCCCTAATTACTGAAAATGTCCACTGTGGGGATATTTTGCTGAGCGTTCACATGAGACACAAATATTGTGGGCCCATTCTGAGAGTTCTAGCCACTAACTCTTCCCCAAACCTGTTTGTCATAAATCCTATAACCTTAGCTCTTCCAGGTCACTGGTCGTGTGACCAGATTTTAACCACTATCCATGATGTAGTTGTCCTAGAGACTTTCCAGAAAAAGTAGAAAATAAAATTTGTTTTAAATACTCTGTTCAAAGTCCTGCTCCCTGGACGTGTTTCCTTTTCTCTATGTTCCTCCGGAGCATTCTGGATTGGGACGAGAGTGCCGCTCATATAGTGATGGCATTCCTGATAGAGCCATCTGTAACCAAACTTGAATGTTTTCCCCTCATCAAGTGGTCACAGAGAACTGTACACATGGCCATAAGCGTTGGCTGAGGGAGAAGACGGAGGAGGAAGCATGCTGAGAATGTGAGCAACATATTCATGCCACTTATTTGTGCGATCGGTATATGCCCAAGCCTAGCCTCACTGTACCATACCTATTTGATGATGGAGCACTCTTATGCATTCCTGACTTTAGAATCAGAAAGCACCCAGATCCTATAGTCACCTGGTGTCCAATGTGGAAAGTGGCCAGTCTCCAGAAAGGCCCAGTCGCAGGCTAAGAGCGGTTTCTCAAAATGAGAATGGATAATCACTTGCCAACATGATCGTGGTTTTGCTCCAAAATTTTGGAGACTTCACTGTGATTCTCCTATCTGGACTTGACATACCTCCCATGAAATTTACCACTACTGAATCCACTAGGCAATGATAAGGATGCTTGCACTGCAACTTTTGCCAGTTGGAAATTATTCCTTTACACTGGCCTCCACCTAAAAACTGTAAGAGGACCAGCACAGCACACACAGATATTGTGTATGTTGCCTCCTAGTTCCAAGAGACCTAAAATGTGTTCTCCTTTTTAGTGGTGGAGATACAAGGCTCAGCAACTTGTCTTTCCCTTTCAGAGAGTATCCTGACATGCTACAGACTACAGGACTCTTAAACTTTTGCTGTGGTGGCATAATCCAGCATTTTTGTTTTACCTCCCACTCTCTACAAGATATGTGTCTTACATGTCATGTAGGTTACCTATTGCCTCTTGCTCTCTTACCAGCATGATTTCACCAATGCTATGGATCAGAATGGGGTTGACAGTCCATGTCTTTGATAACGAAATTGTGGCCAAAAGACAGATAATTGCAAGAATTTTAAAATACGACAGTGAAAGTGGTGGTGTTACATGAATCTATGCACGAGATAAAAGTGCATAGAAACACACCAACACAACACAATATATAGATGATGTATTACAGAATTGTACACCTGAAACCAATGTAACTTTACTAACAATTGTCACCCCAATGAATTTTAATTTTAAAAAAAGAAAGAAAAACAAAGAAACACACACACAAATGAATACATGTACAAAATTATGAAAGAGTGACATCAGGGGAGATGGCCGAGTAGGAAGGGTCAGGTCTCGGTCTCCCCACCTAGACAACTGTATTGGCAGAATCCATCTGATGTAACTATTTTGGAACTTTGGAGTCTATTTGAAGGCTTTCAGCTTCCAGGGAAAGTCTTGGACAGTAAGTCCCAATTATTTTCTATCAACTTCAGCTTAGCACAGTATTGATTACCCATCCCCAACCACCCCAACTTCATGACAGGCAGCCATACCAGCCATCCTAGAGAGACTTGAGACAGCCAGAGTAGACAATAAATACTTTCTCCTCCTCCAAACATTGGAGATCTGTGTTCTGATCACTGATTACTGTTTCTAATCACAAAGGTGAACACAAAGAGGCAGGCCACCATTGTGGTGAGGCAACCCCCACCAGCTGAACCAGTTTCAAGGATATTTTAAAAAGACAAAGCATGTTTTATGCCCTCTTCATTTTCCCCCTTTTCCCTTTTGGGAGTCAAACATTTAAGGGCCAGGACATTGAAAAGCTACCGTATATACAGGAAAATTTAGAAAGTACCCTTGCGTGCCTAGCAAAAAAGATAGTCTCAGAAAAGAGCTGAGAAGGCCTTAAGTTTATCCCTCAGACTGATCCCTAGCACAGATACCCTACAGCAATTAAAAAACAAACAAAACCCAGCAAACTCTGGGTAAGGGGGAAAATCTGATTTCCAGAGCTGTCTCATCATTTAAAAAAAAAATCACAAAGCATACAAAGAAACAAGAAACTATGGTCCTTCAAAGGAAAAAAAGATAAACTAACAAAAACTGGTCCATGAGAATGACCAGTTGGAGGACAAAAATTTTAGAGCAACTCTCTTAAAGATGCTCAAAAACTAAAGGAAGATGTGAATAAAGTCAAGAAAACAATGTATAAAAAATATAAATATAAATAAAAAGATAGAACATATAAGAAGGAACCAAGGAGGATTCTGGGACGATGGTAGAGTAGGAAGCACCAGGAATCCATCTCTCCAGCTAAACAACAATTGTATTGACAGTTTCTGTCTGATGAAACTATTTTGGAACTGTGGTCTATTGAAGGCTTGCAACTTTCAGAAGAAAGCTTTGATGGTAAATTATTAATTTCAGTCAATTTCAGCTCTTAGCTCAGCATTGGATACCTGTTCCCCATCTCCCAACCCCGTGTCAGGCAGCCATACACACATTCCAGGAACAGCTTGCACACAGGTGGCAGGAGCAAGGGTGGGCAAAAGGACCCTCTTCTCCAAATATCAGGATCTGTGCACTAACCACTGATTGCAGATGTGCAGACACAGGGGTGGGGAGCCATTGTTAGCCATCCATTTTCCCCACCTCCCCAGCAGAAACAACTTTCAGGAGATTTAAAGGGCCAGCACATTTTCTTCCCTTTATTTTTTCTCTTTTTTACCTTCTGGGAACCAAACATTTAAGGACTAGGACACTCAAAACAATCGCATATACAGGGGAATTCAGAAAATCATTGCATGTGCCCAGGGAAAGGAGCAAGTAAGAGAATCCCAAGAAGATATGAAATTTACACCTCAGGGTGTTCCCCAGCACAGAGCTAGCCTACAAAATCAAAAACAAAAACAGCAAGCCCTGGGGAAGGAAGAATCTAAATTACAGAGTAACCACATTTTTAGATTCAAATGTTCAGTTTTCAACAACAACAACAAAATCACAAGTCATACAAAGAAACAGGAACATATTGCCCATTCAGAGAAAAAGGTAAATCAACAAAAACCATCCCTGAGAAAGACCAGATGGCAGACCTATCAGAAAAGATTTTAAAATAACTGTCCTGTCAAAAACTCATAGATACAGACAACAGTTTAGTGGTTACCAGAGGGAAAGGGGACAGGGGGAAGGTAGAAATGGTTAAAGGGGATCAAATATATGGTGACAGAAAGAGATTTGATTTTGAGTGGTGAACATACAATGCAATATACAGATAATGTATTATAGAATTGTACACTTGAAACCTATATATTTATTAACCAATGTCACCCCACTAAATTTAATTGAAAAATAAAATAAATAACTGTCCTGACATGCTCAAAGAATTAAAGGAAGACATAAAGAAAGTCAAGAAAATTATATATTAAAAAAATAAAAAGGTCAACAGAGAGATTTAAAAAAAATAAATAAAAAGAAACCAAAAATGAAATTTTGGAACTGAAAATTATAATAGCTAAAATAAAATTTAAAAAACTACTAGAGGGATTCAAAGGCAGACTTGATCAGGTAGAAGAAAGAATTCATGAATTTGAAGATAAGACTACTGAAATGATCAAGTCTGAGGTACAGAAAGAAAAAAGTTTTTTAAAAAATGAATAGAGACAAAGGACATGTGGGACATGATCACGCAGACCAACATATGTATTGTGGGTGTCCCAGAAGGAGAAAAGAGAGACAGGAGCAGAGAGAATATTTGAAGAAATAATAGCCGAAAACTTTCCAAATTTCATGAAAGACATGACTATAAATATCTAAGAAGTTCAACGAAGTCTAACGATGATGAGCTCAAAGAGACCTACATCGAGACACATTATAATCAACCTAATGACAGCCCAAAACAGAGAGAAACTTGAAATTATTAACAGCAAGAGAAAAGCAACTCATCATATGCAAGGTTCTCAATAAGATTATCAGCAGATTTCTCATTAGAAACTTTGGAGGTCTAAAGACAATGGGCTGACATGCTCAGAGTGCTGAGAAAAAAACTGTTGACCAAGATTCCTATGTCTGGCAAATCTGTCCTTCAAAACTGAAGGAGAATCAGTTATTCCCTGATAAACAAAAGCTGAGGGAGTTCATTACTCCTAGACCTGTTTCTCAAGAAATGCTAAAGGGAGTTGCAAGTTAAAATTAATGACACTAGACAGTAACTTGAAGCCATATGAAGAAATAAATATCTCAGTAAAAGTAAACACATGGGCAATTATTAAAGCTAGTACTATTGTAACTTTGGTTTATAAATCCACTTTTTGTTTTCTACATGATTTAAGGGACTAATACATTTTTTAAAAATTATTAATCCAAAAAAAAAAATTATTAATCTAAAAGTTAGCATTATTGTAACATTGGTTTGTAACTTCACATTTGTTTGCTATACAATTTAAGAGACTAATGCATTAAAACCAATTAACAACCTATGGTTTTAGATGCATAATGCATAAAGATGTAATTTTATGGGGGGCGGCCTAGTGGCTCAGGCAGTTGGAGCGCCGGACTCCCCACACTGAAGGCCGCCAGTTTGATTCCCACACGGGCCAAAGAGCTGTGCCCCTCACAGCTAAGACTGTGAACAACGGCTTTCCCTGGAACTGGGCTGCTGCGAACAGCCGGAGGTCGATGTGGGCTGCTGTGGGCTGCTGTGGGCTATCGTGAGTTGATGTGGGCTGCCATGGGCTGATGTGGGCTGCTGTGGGCTGCTGTGGGCTGCCGTGAGCTGATGTGGGCTGATGTGGGCTGCTGTGGGCTGATGTGGGCTGCCGTGGGCTGATGTGGGCTGCCGTGGGCTGACGTGGGCTGATGTGGGCTGATGTGGGCTGCCGTGAGCTGATGTGGGCTGATGAGGGCGGATGTGGGCTCCCGTGGGTTGATGTGGGCTCCCGTGGCTGATATGGGCTCCCGTGAGTGGCTGGTGGATGCACTGGATGGCAGCCGGTGTGAGTGGCCGGCAGCCATCGAGAGCTGATGTGAGCAGCCAACCGGCGACCAACTGCCTAGCCGGGGGGGAGCGCAGGACTCCTCATACCAGCATGGGCCAGGGAGCTGCGCCCTACACAACTGGACTGAGAAACAATGGCTTAAAAACCAGGGGCCTGGGAGAAAAAAGAAAAAAAATGTAATTTTATGACATCAATAATTGAAAGGGGATAGGGACAGAATCGTATAGCAGCAGAGTTTTTGTATGTTATTGAAGTTAAGCTGATATAAATTTAATTAGATTGATATAACTTTAGGATTTTAAGTGTAATCCCCATAGTAAACACAAAGAAAACTGTTATAGAATATATGCAAAAGGAAATGAGAAGGGAATGAAAACATTTAACTATTAAAAATCAACTAAATGCAAAAGAAGACTTTTGGGGCAGGGGGACCAAAAAAGCTATAAAGCACATAGCAAATAACAAAATGCCAGTTCCTTCTTCTAAGTAATTACTTTAAATGTTAAAGGATTAAACTCTCCAGTCAAAAACAGAGATTGGCCGAATGGATTAAAAATATGATCCAACAATATGCAATCTACAAGGGACTCACTTTATATCCAAAGACAAGAATAGAATAAAAATGAAAAAATGCAAAAGATATTCCATGCAAATACTAAGTGAAAGAGAGCAGGAATGGCTCTAGTGATATCAAACAAAATAGACTTTAAATTTAAAAAGTTTACAAGATACAAAGAAGAACATTATATATTAATAAAATGTTCCATACAGCAAGAAGATATAACAATTATAAAGATTACTCACCTAATAACAAACGCTTAAAATATATGAAGCAAAAATGGACAGAATTGGAGGGAGAAATAAGTAGTTCCACAATAATAGCTGGAGACTTCAATACTCCACTCTCAGGAATGGACAGAATGATCAGACAAAAGATAAGTAAGGAAATAGAAGACCTGAACAACACAAGAAATCAATTAGTTCTAACAAATATATATGGGTACTCTACCCAACAACAGTACACACATTTTTTTCAAGCGCATATGGGACATTCTCCAGCGTAGACCACATGTTAGGCCACGAGTCAAGTCTCAATAATTTCAAAAGAAAGATATCATACAAAGTGCCTTTTCCAACCACAATGGGATGAAGTTAGAAATCAATAACAGACATAAACAAACATTCTTAAACAACCAGTGGGTGAATGTATTAGTCAGCTCAGGCTGCCATAACAAAGTACCACAGACTGAGCGGTTTAAGCAGCAGATATATATTTCTCCAGTTCTGGAGGCTGGGAAGTCCAAAATCAAGGTGTCAGTCAGTTCCTGGAGAGGACCCACTTCCTGGCTTGCAGATAACCACCTCCTTGCTTATTCCTCACATGGCAGAGCGAGTTCAGGTTTCTCTTTCTCTTGTATAATCCCATCAATGGAGCGCCATCCTCATCACCCCATCTAAACCTATTTGCCTCCCAGAGGCCCCCACCTCCAACTACCATCACATTGGAGGTTAGGGCTTCAACATGTGAATTTGGGGGGACATATTCAGTCCACAAAATTCTGTCCCAGCCCCCCTAAAAATCATGAATATATGTAAAATATATTCCATCCTAAAACTCTCAACCAATTCCAGCATCAGCTCTAAAATCTAAAGTCTTATCTTAATATCTAAATCAGGTATGGGTAAGACTCAAGGTATGATTCATCCTGAGGCAAAACTCCTCTCCAGCTGTGAACCTGTGAAACCAGAAAAGTTATGTACTTCAAAATACAGTCATGGGACAGGCACAGGTAAACACTGCCATTCCAAAAGAGAGAAATTGGAAGAAAGGAGATGGTGCCAAGCAAATCCAAAGCCCAGCAAGACAAAAATCATTAGATCTTCAGGCTGGAGAATAATTCTCTTTGATTTGATACTCTGCCCTTTGGCCTATTGGGGTGGTGGTCCTACCTTCAGGACCCACTGTGGCTCTACTTTCAGAACCAGCCCTGACAATTTCTGAATGGTCTTCAGGACCATCACCCCTTGTCTTGAAGAACAGCGCACATTCACAGCCAAACAGTTCTATGGTCCAGTCTTGTAGAATCTAAGAAGTCTAACAGCCTTTCTTCATTCCTTCTTGGTTCCATCCTCTTCTGTTCAAACTGGCAGTGTTTCTGAGGAGGTGGCTGATGACATCTGTCTGTGGTTCATACCTACACTAATCTCCTTATCAAAGCGTTGTTGGGCCACTCCCTACTTCTCTTCAGAACAAATTTTCTCATTTTTTTGCAACATGGACAGACTGAGAATTTTCTGAATCTTTAAGTTCTGGTTCTTTTTTGCTTAACAATTGCTTCTTCAATTCATTTCTCTCTCCCTCTCTCCCTCTTTTTCTTTCTGAGCTATCACCTGGATCACCTTTAAATAACCCTTCACAGAAATCTTGGCTTTTTATAGTACGTACCTCAAAACTCTCCCAGCCTCTACCCATTACCTAGTTCCATTTTTAGGTGTTTCTTACAACAGGACCCCACTTCACTGTACCAAGATTTTGTCATAGTCATCTTGGGCTGCTCTAACAAAATATCACAGCC
The DNA here is from genome assembly GCF_964194185.1 of Rhinolophus hipposideros. Taxonomy (NCBI): domain Eukaryota; kingdom Metazoa; phylum Chordata; class Mammalia; order Chiroptera; family Rhinolophidae; genus Rhinolophus; species Rhinolophus hipposideros. The sequence continues at coordinate 61,859,873 of NC_138048.1, forward strand.
TGGGTGGCTTAAACTACAAATATTCTTTCTCACAGTTTTATAGGCTGGAAGTCTGAGATGAGGGTGCTAAATGATTGGGTTCCAATGAGAGCCCCCTTCCTGGCTTGCAGACAGCTACTTTCTCGCTGTGTGCTCACATGGTCTTTCCTCACTATATGTATGCACATGGAGAAAACCACCAGACAAGATAAGTAAGGAAATAGAGGACTTGAACAGCACAATAAACCAACTACAGCAAACAAACATATATGAACACTCAACCCAACAAGAATATTATACACATTCTTCTGAGACTCTTTCTGTTTTCCTCCTTTTGGGCACTAATCTCATTATGAGGGTCCCACTCTCACTACCTCATCTAATCATTTCCCACCTCCAAATACCATCACATTGGGGGTTAGAGCATCAACATATGACTATCGGGAGGGTGACAAACTTTCAGTCCAAAATAAGTATCATGAAGATTTTAGCATTATTCATTCTGCTTGCAAGTGAGATTTACTATCTTGAATTTCATAGGTTTATTAAGCATTTATAGTTTCTCTTGGATGAAGAGTCATTTTGTTATTTATCCATTTTCCTACTGAGGTGTTCATTTTTAACTTTTTGATTTGTAAAAGTTCTTTATATTGTAAAGAGATTAATATTTTGTTACATATGGAGTAAAATTTTAACAGTTTTTCTTTTGAAATTTAACAGTAATTTAATATATAAATAATTAATTGTGATATTTAATTTCTATTAATAAGAAGCTTAAAAAATTTTAAATATAATTAAGTTTTTCACTATTTTTCTTTATGATTCAAGCTTTGGTATCATTCATAGAAATATCTGACCAACTTGAGCATCATAGGAATTTAGCACTAACAATTGCTAAATGTTAGTAACAATAGTAAAATTACTAATAATCATTACCATTTATTATTTACTATGTATCAGAACCTCTATACATTATTCTATTTAATCATCACAACAAACCTGTGAAATAATTATTGTACCCATTCTAAAGATCAGGAAACTGAGGCTCAAGAATACAAAGTAACTTGCCCATAGTCATGTGACTTGCTGAGTGCTGGAGCTGTACACAAACTGTTTAGACTCTAAACAGATGAATAGACCTGGACCCCTTCCTGGCTCTGCTGTGCTAAGTGTGTTACCTCGTGCGCATCCCTTCACCCCTCTGAGCTTTAACATCTCCTGTAAAATGTGCTCAACAATAACTCCCTCATAGAGTTGTTGAGGGATATAAATGAAAAAAAAAACAAAAACATGCAACGTGAGTGGCACCAAGAAACAGTCATAAAAGAGAGTCAGCTACCACCCCTTTTTGTTGGAGCAACTTAACTCTTTCCCTCCCATCTCTGTGTTGAGAGATGAGGTAGAAGGAAGGTGAGAAAAAGAGTAAACAGTGCAGAGGTGGCAACCTCAGGCCTAGCCAATGTAAGTGAGGAACAGAGAGAGGTGAAGTGCCACATCACTAGCCGAGATCCACTTGGGAGTGGCCCCAGCTCAGAGGTATGCCTCTCGGGCGTGTGGGAGGCAGGGGTGCGGCTGGATCCGGGAGATCTCTCTACCATTCAAAGGCAGTCACTCTTGCTTGTGAGGAGAGCCCCGTGAGGTTGCTGTTCACCTGCCAGCTCTTGCCCTGTTGGCCCGACACACGCAGAGACAATGGGGACCCTCAAGGGACACCTGCTACCCGGGGTGTGCTTCCTCTTCTTCTCACTCTACTACTCGGTGCTGGTATCCTTGGCCCTGCTACGGGGACAGAGGTTCCTCAAGCCTCCTCTGCCCCCCAGGGAGAAGCGAGGACACAGTTGGTGGCAGCTGCTCCCTCTGGAAGGGGTGGTGAAGGTCGTCATCAGCCTGATAGGCATTATACCCGAGTTCTTCTACCCCCCAGGAGTCAACCGGCTGAAGATCATAGACTGGGAGGACCCTCAGCGGCCGTTCGTGTTCCAGAACAACTGGCAGCATATCACCATGTACGGCTTCTTCCTGCTCAGTGGCGTGGTGGACATTGTGAGCCAGTCCTGCCAGGCACAGCAGAACATGAAGCTGGAGCGGGCGGCCGAAGCCCTGGCCTTCTGCGTGCTGGCGCTGCTGATGGTGGCCCACATTGAGAACAAGAGCGCCCTGGAGGTCCGAGTGCATGTCCTGTTCATAGTGCCCACCTTCCTGGTCGGCCTGGTGCTCGCCGTCGAGGTCTGGGTGCCTAACCAGCCCCAGCTCTGGGTGCTCAAGACTTGGATGGGACTGGTGCTCAGCAACTGGCTGCTGCAGCTCTGCTTGGTGATGTACGTTCCTCCATCCGGGCAGCCCTGGCGAGCAGAAAACCCTGGGGACCTCGCCTTCCTCACCATCTTCTTCTGCTGGCACCTGGCCTTAGGGGCTGCCATGCTGGCCGCGGTCTATGGCATCTGCAGCCTATGGCATCACCGCTGCTCCTCCGGGAAAGGGGCCTCAGGTGCCAAGTACCAGCCATGCCCCACAAGCTACAGCAGCGAAGAGCTCGAGAAACTTGGGGCAGGGGCCGAGCTGCAGGGTGGAGGTGTCTAGGTTACGAATCTGTCTTTGTGCTGGCCTTTTGTAGCGAATGTTTTGAGGATGGCCATTGTGTGCATAGCATGGAAATGTCCTGGGATCCACAATGTGGCTTTCCAGCACAGGCGTCATCTTCCTTGTTCGGCAATAAACTTTCCAGCTCATAGGATTACTTCTATCCCTCTGTTCTCTCCAGGTCTGTCTCTTTCCTGTCTCACTATGTTCATGGTTCCTGGCCATGAACTTACATGAAGTCAGAACAAGGAGCGGTGCTTTTCTCTGATAGCTTTTCTCTGACCCAAGAGGAGGAAATGAAATGAGGAAATAGAGGGAGATGGAGTGTTGCTGGGGCCTCAGGTAGGGTTCTAACCATGTGAGGCGTGTGCGTGTGCGTCTACATCTAAAGTGCTTAAATGTGTGAAAGAGGAGATCTATTTTTGCATAACGGTGAGAGCTTCTGTGTTCTTCATACCTCTCTGTGTTTCGTTCATACTAAGTATAGAAAGATGAAGAACTTGTTTTGTTTTCATTTTTCAATCTAAACTGAATGAGGTTACTTCTGCCTTCTGAGGGAGTAAGGGATGAGGGGAAAGGGATAGCAATTAATTTAGCTCGAGTCTGGGGGAAAGGAAGCCAGAGAGGAATTCCCAAAAGTGGTTGTAAGAAATGAGGATTATATTTATATAATTTCAAGTTGTTTGTTTTTTGCTGTGATATAAAACAACTCCATTGTTTCAACTCTTTCAGTAAAGTATATATGATACATATATGTGTCTTGTGTGAATAATTCTAGAGCAGGATCAGACCTGGATTTCAGTTGGTGGGAGCAGAGGGGAAGGAACTGCCATGGAATGTGGGGTGCAAAGGAGCCCAGTGGTTCTAAAGATGCAGAAACTCAGAGCTGAGAGAGACACTGAGAATGTCAGCCCCCTGGAATTTGCACAAATTTTCTTCCAGTTATTGAGCTTCTCCCAGAATGAGGAGAGGAGGTGCTAATAAATTCATATACTCAGTGAAATACATGAAAGCAAAATATATAAAATATTTATCCCTGGGTAAAACTAGAAAGCCACTGCTTTGAATAGCATGAGTCTGCTTCTGTGATTCTATGAGATAAACCCAGCATTTGGAAGTCTGAAGAGACAGGAAGAAGGGAAGAGATGCTGGTCATAGATGTGGCAAAAGGACCATTGAGAAAAGTGCCTACTCATGAAGCAGCGGCAATCACACCACTACCTACAGTCAGAAATGCTATCCTTGGATACTGAAAAACTTCAGGAAGCATAGAAATGCATTTGCAATTGCAGGATGGAAGACAAGACAGGCTGCACGTTGTTATCTGAAATACCAATGGACACTCCCTAAAGAAACAGTGTGCAAGAGAGGAAAAACTAGACCCCGAAACTCTGGGACAAGGGGTTAAGGCAGAAGAGGGGGCAAAGGAAGGGATGCAATTGGTACAAGGATCTGTCAATGCCCATTGCTTAGAGGGGAGGGACACTCTGGGCCTAGAGGCCAGCTTCAGCTTTCCTCCCCAGGGAAGCAGGAACCAAGCTAAGGAGAGGCCAACACCCTTCTTTCTGTCCCTGCCCTAAAAAGCCCAGAAGTACAGCTAGATTTACCCTGAAACTAATAAAACTTAAACTTCAGAGCCCTTCACTTTACATCTCCCTTCCAAAGCCCTGGGAGGGGTCATAGCTAGGAGTTCATATGACCACATATCACTGAAAAACTGCAAACGATAGATTATTTCTGTATTCTTTTTTCTAAATCAGGATCTACAAATTGTATAAACTTAAGGTTCCACAAAACCTGGCTGTGCCCCTACCCTGAGGCTTAAGACAGATTTACTTTCAGGATGATAAGCACATCTCTTATCCTGTTCGTGGTACATTCTTTATTCAAGGATAATGTTAAGACTCTTCCTTCTTCAACTTAGAAACAAGAAGCTTAAAATGCTAATGACGTCACACACACTGGTTGAAAACCACTTGCTAAAGTATAACAACTTCTTAGACAACAACCGTAAATGAGGGTTATCAGATGCTGAGCCTGATTTAATACAGAGGAATTAGAGGTACAGAATAATGTGGCTAGGAAGTGGGGTGGGAAGTAATTTAGAGGCACTTCCTGTTTATCTTTGTGCTGTGCAGAATTTTTGTCCTGCATATCCGGCCTTTTTCCAGTGTATTAGTCAGGTTCTCCAGAGGAATAGGAGCAATAGGAAGTAAACAGATAGAAATTTTAAGGAAGTGGCTCATGAGACTGTGAGGGCTGGCAAGCCCAATATCTGCAGGGCAGGCCAGCAGGCCCGAGAGCCAGGGGAAGAGCTGATATTGCTATCGTGTCTGGAGGCAGAATTCCTTCTTCCTGAAGGCACTTCAGTATTTCTTTTAAAGCCTTCAACTGATTGGATGAGATCCACCCCCATTACGGAGCATGATCTGCTTCTTCAAAGTTTACTGATTTAAATGTTACTCACATCTAAAAAGTACCTTTACAGCAACATCTAGCCTGGTGTTTGACCAAACAACTGGTACCATGGCTTAGCCAAGTTGACACATAAAATTAACCACCATGAGTATCATAACATGCCACTCAAACATGACTTGTGTCAACTGTGTTTGTCTTGACTTTTGGAGACCTTCCAAAATAATTACAGTAACTTCATTTTAAAGAAACTTCATCATTATGGGTTCTGATTGCATTGTAATTATGACTACAAAGTCTGACAAGTTCGAGAACTTGCAGCAATGATGTTGCTAACCCTTTTTGATATCAGAGGGATTATTCATTATGAATTTGTAGCAATTGGACAGTTAACCAAGTTTACTATTTGGAAGTGCTGAAAAGGCTACATGAAAAAGTTAGATTGCCTGAACTTTTCGCCAACAATTCATGGCTCTTGCATCACGACAATGCACCAGCTCACACGGCACTGTCTGCGAGGGAGTTTTTAGCCAGTAAACAAATAACTGCATTGGAACACCCTCCTTATTCACCTGATCTGACCCCCAATGACTCCTTTCTTTACCCAAAGATAAAGGAAATATTGAAAGAAAGACATTTTGATGACATTCAGGACATCAAGGGTAATATGATGACAGCGCTGATGGCCATTCCAGAAAAAGAGTTCCAAAATTGCTTTGAAGAGTGGACTAGGCACTGGCATCAGTGCATAGCTTCCCAAGGGGAGCACTTCGAAGGTGACTGTAGTGATATTCAGCAATGATGGATGCAGCACTTTTTCTAGGATGAGTACGCGAACTTAATTGTCCAACTTCGCATATAGTGTAATATGGACTTTTCCCCTTCTCTGTTCCCTCTAGAAGGAGAGAGGTAGAACGATGGGTGTGCAGATAGATGACACTTACTTTTACAGATTAAAAAATAATGTTTAGAAGATTGGGGGGAGGAAATTATTCATGTTATACATCCTAACATCTTAGGAAATACCAAAAAGTAATTTAAAGTATTTTGAAATCTACCATAATGCCCTTACCCAGAATTAATTACATCCTGGGAGGATTAAAAGAGTAGGATGCTATTTATATCACAGAATGGATGACGGTGTTTATCTATCAGAGATGAGGCTTTTCCTGGTGGTGATGACTGATGTGCCTGATGTGTCAGGCGTGTGTGACTAAAGGGGTTTGGCTGTGTGTGAAGATCACTGAAGATGAAGAAATTCAGAACTGGGAGTCTAGCGTTATGGGAAGGAACTAAGCAAGGATAACGATATGCCCAAGACGATGGCAATGCCCTGGAAGAGAATCCCAGGACCCCTGTACTTAGTGAATCTGGGTGGGGAGAAGGGTGGGGCACTTAGAGCATTAAGGAGGGCCAGAAGCCAGAAAATGTGGATGAGCCTCAAAGGAGGAAGTGATCAGGGTTAAGCGGAACTGGTAATACCTACCCCACAGAAGTATGGTGAGAAGTAAATGAGATTCTGCATATACAACACTAAATATAAAGTATGGTGTACAGTAGATGCTAATAAATATAGTCCGAGAGACTGAATATACAAATGGGCAATGGCCCGACCATATATAAAAATAAACTTCTGACCCACAATCTGTAGCCAGTCCAAGAAATCAATCCATTATCTACAGTAACCAGCTCAGGAATCCGAACAATAACCTCTGTAACAACTAACCCCAAATGGGTAGGACTTGATGAATAACTAATAGCTTCCCTAATTTTTGTCAGTGCTTCCAACTTAGAACCAACCAGAAAAAGTCAACTAAGTACCCTTAACCAATCACATGGGCTACCCCACTTCTAGTTAGCCAGCCTACAGCTTCCCCATGCCAACAGCCTGCAGTCAGGACATACCTGAAGCCTTCCCTTTTTTCCACTATGAAGCTTTCCCACTCCTCTGCCTGCCTTTGAGTTTTAGCCAAAAAGCAAATGATAGTGGCTGACTCCCTTGCTATAGCAAGCTCTGAATAGATAGCCTTTTTTTGTTCTCCTTTGGTTGGTCTTCATTTATTTCCACATGTTCAATTCTTTCATTTATTCATTCAATATTCATTGAGCATCTACTATATGCCAGACTCCATACCAGGCCCTGAGAACAAAGCAGTGGACCAGATGCCAGGGTACCTGCCTTCAAGCTGACTGGTTCAGGGGGAAAAGAAAGGTAAGTAAACAGCAAGCTAAGTGCAGTCTGAAAAGGGCCGAGATGAGAGGCAGCTAAGCCAGACTTGAGGTCAGGGAACACTTCCTACAAAAGTGATGGCTCCATTACCAAACTCAAGGGGTTCGCTGCTTGGTGTGTTCTATTCAAGAATAAGACGTGGTTGCCATTAGGTAGTTTTACCTACGTGCAGCAAGTAAAAGAGACAGAGGATTCACATCCAAAACTCTGCCTCTCCGAAGGGAACCTTAGCTATTTCTTATACACACTATTTGGTTAATTGCATGTTGATTACTTCTTTGCAGTTGGTTAAACTTACCCTGTTGGGTTCTGGTCAAGCTCATCAACTTACAGCTGCCTCTGCAAAATACTGTGCTACAATTTAACATTTAGCAAGAATAGCATTTAGTAAGAACCCCCCAGACCTTGAGACGCTTGTCGTACCTGATATCTCCACAGGGACCTGAAGGATGGCCAGGGGAGGTGGGGTGGGAGGAATATTCAGAGAGGAAAGGGCCAGAGGAAAGTCCCTAGGTCATAGCATGAACACTAAAGGAAGTGAACGAAATAGAATGGCTGGACCTCGGTGTTTGAGCCTAAATTGGTGAGCCATGAAGGTAGAAAGGCAGCCAAGGGTCACATTCCAACTCGGCTATATGAAGGATTTGGTCTTTATCCTGAAGTCAGCAGTAATGATCAGATTTTCATTCTGGAAACACCACTCAGCTCGGTGTGGAGCAAGGCCTGGAGGAGAGCAAATCTGAAAGAAGGGAGATCAGGCAGGAGACTAACAGGTGATGGTGGCTGGATGAGAATAAATGTGCATGGATTGGAGAGCTGGTTTCGTGGTTCCTAACCAGAATGGCATGGCAGGAGATCAGTAGAGTGAAGGAAGGGTGAAGAAGCCAAAGCTTGGACAGCTGAGGAGGAAAGTAAATGAAATCACTGGGAAAATGGGAAACAGTACAGACAGCTAGAGAAGAGATGGATTCTGGGTGGAAGATAGGAAGTCTGAAAGGTTCTGGAAGTAGGTGGCGTGACAAGTCTGGAGCTCAAGAGAAAGGGATGGGTACAGAGGGAGATCTGGGAGTCATAAATGGTCATCGAAGCTATTTCTGGTCACCTGGGGATGAGTTTCCCCAGGGAGAGGATATAGGGAAGAGGACGTGGAACAGACCTCTGGGAGGCACCATATCTAACTGGGAAAAGGAAGAGAGGCACTTATAAGGCAGACCTCTAAGGAGAGAGCAGCCAGGAAGGTAGGAGGAAACCCAGGACACTGTTGTAACAAAAATATTGCTGTTGTTCCAAAAAAGGGAGTAGCCAACAAAGAAACAAAGCCTTGTTTCTCATTCCTGATTCCTCCTTCCTTTCCTTCCCCTCCCAGTGAAGGCTTCCGCCTCCAGGACACGGGAGAAAATTTATTCTCCCAAGACTAGTGGAACTGGTCCTGCATTGCCCCATCGCGTTGCCCAGCTGTCTCAACAAAGTGCTTGCTGGTGTTGGTCATGAAGGAAAACTGGATGATAAAAGAATAGGAAGAAAATAATATGCTTAAGGCAAAGGCTTCCCCCTAAATCAGCTAAGGGTTTTCCTAATACCTTGGTAAAGGGGCTGGATGTTAATCCGAGGACCACAGGGAGCGGTATTCTACTTTGATGCACGTCCCTAGTTACCTATTCATTAGCCCTGGTTATTGAGTGCCTACCACATAGCAGATGGAAATAAAATCAAATTTCTTCTCTCTTCACTAGCCTGTGAGTACTAAAGAGACTACAGGAAGGATAATGACCCATATTTCAAGATCCTCCAACCCCTTAAAGCCTCATCCAGGTGTCTCTCCATCATGTCTTCTCTTTCCCTCTTTCTCTCTCTCTCCTCCTCCTTCCCTTCTCCCTCCTCTCCTGCTCTCCCTCTCCTTCCTCTCCCTCCCTTTCCCCTCTTTCTCCTCCTCCTCCCCCTCCACTCTCTCTTTCACCCCCCCACACCCCCTACTACCTACAGCTCCGGGCCTCCTTCTGGCTTCCAGGTGAATGCAGAGATTACCCATCCCCATTCCTCACTGCCTGTGCTGCCCTTGGTAACAAGGCCACTTCCTTCTCCACTTCACAATTCTTTGCAGACACTGAGCACAGGCCAAGCTCAACCTGCAGAACGTCCTTCTCCCTGACCGGGGCACCCACACACATTGGCCCCCAGTTTCCTAACGTCCCCCGGACTGCAGTTTTCAGGAACCACTCTCGAGAGACTGAGCGTGCCTGTATCCTCCCTGTCCTGGGAACCAACCCATCCCGGGGTCCTGGAGCAGGGAAACTGGGAGACAGAGGTGGGGCAGAAACTTGACTTTCACTATTTTTATACTTCTTATGGTGTTACCATGTAAAGAGAGAATAAAGGTAATACGTTTGATTTTTTTAAATGAAATCTAAATAAAAATGTAGACCAGGGCACAGCAGTAGCTGTTAAACTGTGGGAGGAATGCAAGCTCAGTACTGCCAGGCTGTCCCCGGCTGTGCCCACCACACTCCCCTGTCGTTACAGGGGCTCTGGCCAGAGAACGACCCGGGGTGCCTGGGCCCCCATGTCCCTGAGCTCATCCTTCTCCTCTCCCAGGGGCCTGGGCGGAGGTCATGAACTCAGCCCAGAGCCCACCACTGCCGGGCGAGGGACTACAGGGGCGCGGCTGTGCGGGGTGCTGAGAAGCCTGAGCAAGATTTTCCCAAGCCAGCGCCCAGGGGAGGAGCGCTCGCCTCCCGGATGTCTGATTTCACCGCACCTTCTTTAAGCAGCCTCGCCCTGGAGGCCCTGCCTTGTGGCCTGGGAGAGAGCCCTAAGTAATCTAAGCCACCTCCTCCCACACACTATTTTTTTAAAACATGTAAGATGTTTAATCAAAGCTAGTATCAAATCAGATAGATATTTTGTATTCAAATATTTTTCCTACTATTCCATTTGCATATATACAAGTCATCACGTATCCTTCTAAAGCATGCCTTTTATAGCTACATAACACTTTATCAAATGAGTTACCATAATTTCTCTAGCCATCATATAATAATTGGCATTTCACATTTTCAGTTTTCACAGGTATAAATAATAGTCTTTCTTTAGAATGGAGATGAATAAAGCAATTACTAGATTTCTCCCACACACTATTAGTAGCAAAATTTCCTTGACAATTTGTTCTCCAGCATGCACAAAAGGAACCAGCAGGTTGGCATGTATGCTGGTACAGGGAGGGTAAGGGCCCAAAGAGCTATGCCATTGGGAAACACAATGCCTACATAAGAGCAACATTTTTTTTCATTCATGAAACATCAGTTATCTTAATTATCGGGGCTTTTCAAAATTTCCTAAGTGTCCCCTCCCCTTTTTTTAGCAGCTAATTTTTGAAAAGTAAGAAAGAATGGCAGTTTCATTCCAGGAGATCATGAAAACACTTTTGCCCTTTTGTTTAATTGGCAGCATAGTTGAGATGCCAGATGTAGAAACCGTCAGTCAAAAGAAAAAGCACACATCAGAAAGGCACATGATAGGGATACATGCATGTGCTAAATGGGAATAACAAGGCTTAGAGCCCCAACAAGCCCCAATATGTCCAATTAATAGGGAAGTGTGAAACAGACAAAAGGGATCAAAAGCAGAGCATGGGAAAACAAGACCAACTGCAAGCAGGCCCTTGCCTGCAAAGCAGAATCGTTGGCTCAGAATTTCGGTTGAGGACTTTTTTTTGTTTTTGTTTTTGTTTTTTGTTTTTTGTAAGTTGACACTACCCGTTCATGTAAGTGGTATCCTGTGCAAGGCCTACATTCACATGCAGGATTCATACGCAGACAAAAGAAAACACCACAATTTGCCTGTGCGCAGGGTCAAGTTCACGAAATTTCTACCAATGGTCCTACCAAACTCAATGCCCTCTTTTTGTAACAAATACTTTTTAATGCCCCTTTACTATCTTAAAATGAAATTCATAGACAATACAATCTACCTGCATACATAGTTGCACAAGCTATGTGTAGATATACATAGATAGAGACATCATTATAATATCCGTCTATGCTTCCCAGCCAAAGATGTCAGGAACACACTTGTAGCTGAACAAGTTAAATGCATTCCTCATCGTAAGCAGGGAGAACACATGCCAAGGGGAAACGTGGTTGAAAGAAAGGAGAGAATTTAGAGAATTTAGGTTTGTGACTTTCCGGGGGCTTCATGGAAGCAGTGCTTTGCTTTGGATTGGATGCTGTCAAGAAGTGAGAGTTGTTCTGTAACTGGGTATTTCAGCGTCATCCAGAAGGAAGGCAGACTAGAGCGAGGCTAAAGCTCGTGCAAAGCAGCAGCAATCACTTAGCTGAGCCAAGGTAGGGAGGTGCTTAGTCATTTCTGTGGTTTGGATCGTGTTCACTTTTTGTCTGTGCTCAGACATGATTACAGAGTGCTCTTGGTTTTATCTGGCTCCATCAAGGGCACGGAGTGGCCTTGCCTGATAACTGGTGTTCTGTGAAATTGTTTATTTGCAACAGGAGAACACGATGCCCAGCAGTAAGTGCCAGGCTGGCTCTCAGGTATCATGTTTTTCCCTTTCTCTGATCCTAGCTGAAATAAAAAGGATAGGTAAAAATGATCAATAATAAAATGATATATATTTCCATGCGTCAATGCTCCCATATAACTACACTAGAATACGTAATAGAGTCAGATGTTTCCCCCTCCTTTCATGAGTCACTTTGGAATTAAAAGAAAGAATATTGGAAGTATTTCCTTACAATAAATACAGAAGAATGACAGAGAAAGGTTCCAATTAACATTGGAATTAAAATTCATGTTAAGATGTATAATAACACACAAGGCTCATTTGTATATAATAAGAGAAAGAAGAGATCATCTTAATGGATACAGGAATAACATGTTAAGCAAATTATATGCTATCGAAGAAGAAAATATAAGGAAGAACGACATTCTGAGAACAGCATTGGTCTGAAACTCATAAAAAATAATATTGAATGTCAAAAAAAAGAAAGAACAGCATTGGCCTTATTTCTAAGAGTAGTGACAAAAGAATTCCTTCTATATGACATGGAACACGGTCGTGATGAAATAGCTCAGAGATCTTATCTCCTGTCTTGAAATTTCAATACTCATTCAATGCATGCATTCCAGTACTTTAAAAGACATATACAATAAACTGCAAGACAATGCATATTTTAATATAATAGGATTAGCTCTGGGCCCCTGACCAGCCCTGGTTCCCAAACCTGCATCAACCTGAGACAGACTGGAAGGATAATATCACTTACCCAACAGGGTGGGTGCTATGATTAGAGACATTGTTTGGGACGTGCATGGTTCATGGTGCTCTAAAAGCTAGCTAGCCATTGTCATCATTTTTGGTCTGTGCATGCACATGTGCACACACGTGCACACACACATGCACACACGTGCACGCGTGCACACACTAAAAAAATGGAGAGAGAGGATATGTGTTACTTGGGCCTCCATAACTGCATGGAAGGTGCTTGACTGAATGTGTGTGGTCACGTTTGCAGGAGAATTCCAGGTGATGCTGTTGCAGGCTTTAGTTTAGACAGTGCAGGCTGGTAATGGGGGCATCACAGGGGTTGGCTATAATGGAATTGGGACTTGCTCTGTTGGGTATATGGATAGTTGTGTACAACACACTTCAATCTGTTTACCTTTGTGCTTTTTTTGATAGTACAGACCTCCTGGAAAGTGGTTGTTTTTTTTTATTAACATCGCAAAAATGCAACCCTACATTTTACGTGATTCCGTTTTGGACCCCATTTGTTTTATTGTGGCCTGCGGTTATTTTGTTTCATCAGGTGGTGGAGAATAGAGGCTGGATTGGAAGAGAATACAAGAAGTCTTAGAGAAGTTAGGCCTTCAAAGGCAGACCCCATGGGAAGTATGGGAGTAACAGTGAAAATCTTGAAAAACAGCAAGGAATCCAAAATAAATAAAATAACACACAATAGTCACAAAATGTTTTTCTTTGCATTGTGCTAAACATCTGGTGCTAATTTTTTTTAATGGCCTACAAACCTTTTAAATGGCCAGCAAATTATAGCTGAAGCTCAATCCATGGTGCATACAACGACATTGGAAAAGGGAATTTTTTTTTCTACGAAATCGTTCTTAAGGGCTTCAAATATTGCCAACGCCTTTGTATCATTGTCAGTGATTATTTTGCAAATAAATACCCACTGTGGCTTTTTTTCATTCCTTAACCTTATCCCTCGTCCCACAAGGGTTCTAGGAGTGACAATTTGCTCGCCTGATCTCATCACACGAGCCAATACTCCATAGCTTTTACCATCTCATCGGTTTTTCTTAGAACAGTATCATCAGAATTCAGCAGAATAAAAAAGATCATTTCAGTGGGCTTTTTTCTGTCATTGTTCTAATAACCTATCAGTCATTGGTAAAGTTTTTACTACAATATGTTGTTGCTTACCCTATTTTGCAAGCATTTATACTATTTTGAACGAAAACACCAACAACTTTACCTTCTACTCAAAGATGTCTTTTAACATTCAGTGAAAATCCTAGTTTTCAAACTTTTCCTTTAAATCTCAAAAGTGTGATATGCTGGCAACTTTACATGTTTCTTTGTAAAACCTTCACTTTATCTCGATGGAGTCACTGCTGAGTTAAAAGAACTGCAGAATTGGCGTGTTGGCAACTATTCACGTATGGGCAGACATAAAACCAAATTTTCAATGCTCAAGTGAATGTTGTTTACTCTTCTCCTTTGCATTTGTCATTTTTGTCATAAAGGCTAAATCAGTATATTTCTATGTAAATGTAGAATCACTGTGAAGATGCCAGTTAACATGCTGAGGAACTTAGTGACTCCAATCATACAAGAGAATTGCCACCAGTGACTTTTCAAAAGAGTGAACTCTTGGTAAAGTTTTCAATAAAACACAGTACAATCTTTCCTTGATGAGTTCACTTGTTGCTTCCTAGGAAATCTGGTACTAAACCTTGCCAAAAAAGAACAACTTCATGCTCATTTGTAAAACGGAATTACAGTATTCCCTTCCCCTTCTCCTTTGTATTGCTTTTCACAGTTCCAGTTACTCACAGTCATTATTAAATGGAAAATTCCAGAAATAAATAATTCATAAGTTTCAAATTACACGCCATTCTGAGTAGCGTGAGGAAATCTCAAGTCATCCCACTGTTCCTGTTGGGGACGTGAATCAAACCTTTGTCCAATGTATCTACACCACATACACTAACCTCCCACTAGTCGCTTATTTATTTTGAGTTATATTTGAGATCTCAAATATTATTATAAGGCCCTTGAAAGGTCCCCAGCCATTAGCCTTGGTTATCAGATTGGTTATCAGAGAGAGCGATAGAGAGACCACATTCACATATCTTTTATTGTAGGATATTGCTGTAATTGTTCTCTTTTATTATTACTTATCGATGTTAATCTCTTACTGTGACTAATTTGCAAATTAAACATTATCATAGGTACGTACATACTATAAAAACGTATATAGGGTTCAGTAGTATCTGTGGTTTCAGGCATCCCCTGGAGGTCTTGAAACGTATTCCCCCCAGATAAGGAGGGGATGACTGTAGTTCTGGGCTCAAATAATTATAAGCGAATTTTTCACCTGCATAATTCTAGGTTCAGTTAGATCCTAGAATTGGATCATTACAGACAAGTTTTTCACTAGTATTTGAAAGTCCTGAGGGACACAAGAGAAATCTTTTGTTGTGCCAGTCCGGCCCCTCTATTTACTATGACAAAAAAAAAAATTCCAGAATACCCCTGGGAGCAGCATTGCCATGCAGAGAACCATTAATTTTTATGAAGTTACAATCACACATCTGTAGTTTACAATCTAAGTTACACCTGATTAAATAAAAATATAGTCACACAAACATGATCAGGGCTGTTTTAAAACCTTTATAAGACTCAGGTTCTTACTTTGGAGGCCCTACCTTAATTATATCAAGCATATTAAAATGCACCCTCATCCTACAGTAAATATACTAATAGCTAAACCTGCTACGTGCCAGGCACCATTCTAAGTATTTTACAACACCCTCTGAAGTAGATGATATTATTATTTCTATTTTATAGATGAGGAACAGGCACAAAGAGATTCAGTGACTTACCCAAAACCACACAGCTAGTAAGTGGTGAAGCCCAAATACAAAGCTAGGCACTCTGGTGCTGACACACGATGGCCTGTATAACTCTTGTAGAGTTATATTTAAGAACAATTTAAGATATTGTTCATGAGTGTGTTGAGTTGCACAGGACTTAACCTTGATCAATTTCAGTTGGAGTTTTGTTTTGTATTTTGAGCCAATCATTTAATTTGGGGTCTCAAATGTTATTGTAAGGCCCTCTAAAGGCTCCCAAACCTCTAGTACTAAGCCTGCGCTGTCTGAAGCCTAGCACACCACCTTCCACGCAATCAGGGAGACTCACGGAGGCACTCACCTTTCTCTTTCTCTCTCTCTCTCTCTCTCTCTCTCTCTCTCTCTCTCTCTCTCTCTCTCTCTTTCTCTTTCTCTCTCTCTCAACAATGACAATGGTTAGCTTCTAGAGCACTGTGACCCATGGAATCTCTAATAGTACCCACCCTGTAGGATAAAGTGTTATTATCTCAATTTATAGATGAGGAAACTGGTGTCAGGAGGATTACGTGACTTGCTCAATGTTACACACAGCCTAAAAAATGACAGAGCTAATTCAGTTCTGATCCTTATGACTAGGAAGCTTCTGCCCCACCCCTGCCCGCCCTATGGACTCAGTTTTGGCCCCTTGGGGCTTTCCTGTCTCTTTGCCTAACACTCCTTCCCCAGTAATGGAACTTCGGCAGGTTTCTAATTGCTTTACCACCCAGTTCCCATCAGCAAGAGATTGCAGCTACTGGTTCTTTCCCTACTGCCACCGTCATCCCATTCCAGAGCCAGATTAAGCCTTCAGAGTCTCATTAGAGCACAGATGATGGCAGAGGTGGTTCTGGATGGAAAACTCCAGAGAATGATTTTCTCAATGCCAGACCTTCCTGCTCTTCTTTGCCTGGGCACTAAAGCCACCCATCACTACTCCTGACCATGCCCTTTTCTTAGAGACTCCTCCCCACAGCCCTGGAGGCCATGACTGCACCAAGTTGCCCATCATCCTCATTGCCTAAACCCCAGAGGACCCAAAGTGTGTGGAGGAAGCAGATGTTTATCAACTGGTTCCCCTCTCTTGAGACTGAGACAGACTCCACAGGCCCTTCACCTGGAGGTCTCAGAGAATGAGATAGAAACAGCCACATTTTATTGGGCACATGGTAAAACAGAGAAAGGTGAGAAAAGGAAGAGAGTGAAGACACAGGCCCAGAGAAGCAAACAAGAGAGGTTTTACAGAACCAGAGAGAGGGAGCGTGCATGCGCACAAAACAAGAGAAAAAAACTTGGTCAGTGGCTTTCCAGTCCCCAAATCCTCCTGAGGTCTCCTGCCCTTCCTATCCTTAGGTTTTCTGAAATCTGTCGGTCTCCTGTCAATAAATTCCTGTCTAGAAATCAAGGTTTCCTGCATCACCAGCTGAGCCCCTCTGAAGCCCTAGGTGCTGAATCCCTGGACAGAGCAAAAAGGAGCAACTCATTAATCCCAGCTCCACTCTCACACCGCCAATCTAGCAGGTGATGTAGCAGGTCGTGCCACTGAATGAAGGGAGGACCTGTCACCTGTTCACCTCTGAGTCACAGGACCTTCCCTGGGATACTGGGATCACAGCCCCACTGTGGCCCCCAACCCAATTGTGCTCTAGCTCAGCCCTGTCCACTGAGGGGCTGGATCTGCTCCCTGAGGGCCTGCTTCCTTTCCATGGTCCCTTTGCTAATCAATTCCAGACTCCGAAGACTCATAGTGAGAGAAATGACTCAAAGCCTGCCCTGCCCCATCTACTGGCTAGTACCCCTCAGTACAGGAACGTATCTACTATTCATGTGAGCTCCTTGGGCCCAAACAATGGAGCCTCACACAGCCAGTAAAGTGATGGTGGCCTGATGATCTGGACATATAGTCACAAATCTACATCATGAAGAGTAGGTATGGACATATGTTTATAACCCGGCCTGTCTTCATAGGAAACAAGTCCAGTAAGCATCATGGCTGATTTTTCTTTCTGATTTTGTTGTTTTGTTTTTTGCTTCAACATTGTTCTGGTTTTATACTCATCACGATATGAAGGAATCTCCCAGAGACAATGATTTAAAAACAAAAACAAAGTCACCAAAGCAGATACTATATAACTCCATATATATGAAATTTAAGCACAGGGAAACCAACCAACCTATGACAATAAGAGTAAGAAGAGTGGGAATTTCCATGTTGACTGGGAGGGGCATGAGGGAGCCCTCTGGGGTGCTGGAAATGTTCTCTCTTGATCTGAGGGGTGATCACATGGATTTATCTGTACATATGCCACAATTTGTCAAGCAGTACCCTTAAGATTAGGGCACTTATTGCTTGTAAATTATACCTCAATTAAAAAGTACAAAAACATTTATTATGGGTTCCTCCTTTCCCCAAAAGTATTCCCTGGGATGGGGGTAGGGAGGTATATTTTCACCTTGCTGATATGTCTTCCTGAATTCTGGGGTCCCTTTTCTTCCTTCCTGTGCCTGGAGATTTCTCCATTTTGGAAGCTTGGTTTAGAGCTGCAAGCCACCAAATGGAATGAAAATACACTGAATACAGTTATCAAGTCATTGCCTCTCTGCTCCAAGTTTATTGCTTTGTGATAATTGAGCTGGACCTTAAAATATTTCTCCTCTGCCAGCTGGCCAAATGGTAAGCTTCTCAGGAGTGAGCACTGGAAGTGTTGCCAGAAAATGGGTTGTTGGCATTCGTCACAGGAAAGAATTCAAGGACGCACTGAATAAACCAACCCCACGCTGGATTTATTAAAGGACAGTACACTCTCAAGTAGGTGAGAGCGGGCATGCCCGAAGAAGAGCAGCTGCCCCAAAGAACAATGAGACTTAGGAATTTATTTCATTAAAAATGAAGGTGCAAAATATTCAAGACTTAGGGGTGACGTTATAGGCATTCCTAGGCAGGTCCTCGCTGACCACTACTTCTGGTCAGGTGGAGGGACTTTTGTCCTTATTTGGTTCAGTCAGAACTGTCATGGTAACACGGGGGTTGAAGATTTTCCCCAACCGTAATGTTAATAATATTATAATCTATTATAATTAGCTAAAGTTCACCTTGAGGGGCAAGATAGCATCCTAGATCTGCTATTGGCTACTGAAATCTAGTTCTGACCGGTCTGGCAGCTGCACTTTTTCTTACGGATGATCTCTTCTCCTCCCTCCTTTGTCTCCCTCACTTCCTCCTTCCCTTCCTCCCCCTTTCTCCCGAGGCCCTATTCTTTCTGCCTATGGTAACATACTCTCCTCAAGAAATCTGGGCCCTTGTACTCTTACAAGGGATTTTGGGATAAAGGTCTGTCTTCTGACACTGCTTCCTGCTGAACAGAGCGTTGCCCCTGCCTGTGGGCACCAGTATCTTGCTATTCTATTACAGCAGGGAGGGGGCTCTGGAGAATGTAGGGAGTGGCGGAAGGGTAGCCATTAGAGAGTCCAAAGAGCAGGCCACTTGGTCAAGTGGCTGCTGGCACAGTTTACCATTCTCAGAGACCACATTCACATATCTTGGAATGTGGGTTGGAATACTTGGAGGATGACTATTTGGAGATGAAACTGCTGTATCCTAGAAGGTACAAACTCAACAAGGAGCTTGAAGAGACACGATTCAAACACCAACAGTAGTGTTATAGAGACTAAGGGTCCCAGTAAGGGTAGAAACCAGGTTAGGGAAAGCAAAGTACTTTCTACAGCCTGCCGGAAGGTATCAGCTAAGGGGGTTTTATTTGTAACCTCATGAAGCCATCTACTTGATCATAGATCTTTTTTTTTTTTTTTTTTTAAGATTTTATTGGGGAAGGGGAATAGGACTTTATTGGGAAACAGTGTGTACTTCCAGGACTTTTTTCCAAGTCAAGTTGTTGTCCTTTCATTCTTAGTTGTGGAGGGTGCCATTCAGCTTCAAGTTGTCCTTTCAGTCTTAGTTGTGGAGGGCGCAGCTCAGCTCCAGGTCCAGTTGCCGTTGCTAGGTGCAGGGGGCACAGCCCACCATCCCTTGCAGGACTCGAGGAATTGAACTGGCAATCTTGTGGTTGAGAGCCCACTGGCCCATGTGGGCATCAAACCGGCAGCCCTTGGAGTTAGGAGCATGGAGCTCTAACGGCCTGAGCCATTGGGCCGGCCCAGTCATAGATCTTTTTTACATCTTCTACCTGGCTGGTAGTATTAATATAGATGCAGCAAGTCTTGTTAATGACTGCACAGACCCCTTCTTGTTCAGCCAACGGATAACCTAGGGTCCGTTGCCAAGGATAGCATTTGCAAGTAAATAAAAGGATTGTTGTAAATTCTGGAGGGTGTCTCCAGTGTCTTGTGCTAAGGCAACTATAGACTTTGTGAGGTTGGTTAAGGTAGCCTCATGATAGGCAAATCTTTCCCTAGGGGCTGCTAGACCCATGGTAGACCCAATACCTACCAGGATGAGTCCTATGGTCTATCTAGCTATGGTCTATCTAGCTATGGTCTATCTAGCTATATTATGAACAGTGACTGATATACCCTGAGGACCTAGAAATCCTAGGGTGCACTGACCTTCAAGCTGAGAGTTGTCAATGCAAGGGTTGGCTAGAGCCTCAGTGGGGTTGGCAGACCCCACTGGTGACTTTTCACTGGGTAGTTCATTTTCAGGAGGGCCACGGAGGAATAGGAATCCAAGGGGGGCATGAATTTGACACAGAGAAGTTAAACCGTGCGTTTAGGCTTGGACTCCAAGAGGGTGTCTATGTTACACTGGAGAGACAAGGGGCCTCCCCGTAGCTCAGTGTCTCTGGGCCTGGCTGTTGTCCTTTCTGCCTTAGGGGTAGGTAGTATAGCTGCCAGAATTTCCTTTCATGTCCCTCCCAATGTGAGCACCGGTTTTGGGGGCTACTGTTTTCATTCCTGTCCTTGGCGAAATGGCTGGCTGAGTACCAAAAGGTAGTATTTGGATGCACTCTTTGGAGTGTCAAATGTTACGGGGTAGTAAAAGGAGCTGCTAGAAGACATGTAAATGTTTCTCCAAAACATACAGTTTCTACATGGACTAAATATGGAAGTACCGTTGAAGATCCTAGCTCCAGCCTTAGACTGATTGAATGAATAGTGGGGTGAGGTGTCTGCAGCTCAGGTTTGTAGCTGAGAGGTCTAATCTGACAATGAGGAGGTGGATCTTTGGGTGCTTTCGGAGGGCCCAAAAGAAAAGTGAGGCTGATGTCAAGGTGTGCAGGTTGAAATGTAAGGATGTTGTGGTTTGGTTGGGGCTGTTTATGGCATATCCAGCAGTCAAAGAAGCCATTGCCCCTGGCTATTACCGGAGGAAAATTTACAAAGATATTAGTTTCCCATTCTCCTCGGAGAGCCCTGGGAAGAGAAGAACTAAAAAGGCTAAAATGATGGCGATAACACTATATTTATGAAAGAAACAGCACTCTACGGGGGTTCCACATGGGGCAGAAGTGAAGAGAAAGACTAGAGCTAAAATAAGACTGTCCTGGAGCCATCTGAAGTCGCAGTAATGCACTGCTGAGAACTCTTAAAAGGACATTCAACCCAGATGACGGGTAACAGACTGATGGGGCAGCAAAAAGGGCAGCTCTCTTAGAGCTTCCTGGATAATTCAGCCTACATCCCGGAGGAGAGGTGCCCCCGCCTATTCCCTACTCTCCCAGTGAGGAAGAAAGAGACTTATCAGAAGTGCTATCGAAAATGGCAGAGTGATGGTGGATAACTTCTGATAAAAAGCTTTTGTTACCTGCCCATTGTCAATGGGGCATATTTAAATCCTTATATCACTACTCACCTACAGAGGGATGCCATGCTCTTTCTCACTTGTTGCCTCTTCACTAGGGTCAGGTTCCCTCCAGTCATTAAAAAGGTGACCAAGGCTTGTACCCTCGGCACTGTAACGGACTCAGCTGGAGGTTTAAGGCCACCTGCACTAATTAGCAAATCCAGAAGTCTGGGGTTACTGTATGTAGCTACTGCATCTGTATACCATTCCTCCTCTGCATTGTCTAAAGGAGTATCTCCTAGATCAGACCTACTAGAGTAGACCTGTTCTATAGTCTCAACAGAGGAAAGTGCCAAGTCTGCGTGAGGCCCTGCAGGCATCGGGGTAGTGGGGTGAAGAGTCTGGCGTGTCTTCAGGGTGATTTCTGGAGAGTCTAGTAGGGGTGCCTGATATTGGTAAGGCGTCCTCCCGTGAGCCAATGATGGCCTTTAGTCTCTAGCACTCCTTGTACCTGGTGGGGAGTCCTGACCTCTAGTGGCATTCCCAAGGTTAACTTGATGGCTTCTTCCACTAGGAGGGCCATGGCAACCACTGCCCTTAAGCATCCTGGCTACCTGTTGGCTACAGAATCCAGCTGTTCATAAAAGCAAATGACTGGAAGGAGATCTTATCCCAGTGGCTGCATCAATATCCCTAATGCTATTCCCTGCTTCTCTGCAGTGAAGAATATGAAAGGTTTGTTGAGGTTAGGTATGCTTAGGGCTGGGACAGACATAAAAAACCGCTTGATATCTTCAAAGGCATTGTTGTTTTAAGGTCCGGTCCAATGGTTCAGCGTCTGACCCAGCTAGGGCCTCATATAGTGGCTTGACCATGACCCCCAAACCGGGGATCCATATTCCACAGAATTCCACAATACCTAGGAAGGTTCTAAGTTGTTTTTTTCGTCTGAGGAGGGCCAAGCTGGGAAATGGAGTCCTTTCTTTTAGTAATTAGAGCCTGCTGTCCAGGAATTAAAATATATCCAAGGTATTCTACTTTCTATGAGGAAATTTGGGCCTTTTTCTTGGAGACGTTATATACTCTAGAGCCTAGGAAGTTAAGAACTTGGACAGTATTGGCGTCTGAAAGTTCCTTAGTGGGACTACAAATAACTGTATCATCCACATATTGGGGGATAGCCCCATTTGGGAGGGAGACCTCCCTAAGTTCTTTAGCCAAAATGTTGTCAAAAAGATGGGGGCTAGCTCTAAATCCCTGGTGTAATACAATCCAGGTAAGCTGTTGGGACAGACCAGAGTCAGGGTCTGTCCATTCAAAAGTGGACAGATATTGAGAGTCTGGGTGTAAGGGGATACTACAGAATGCATATTTAAGGTCTAAGACAGAACACCAACTGGAGTCCCCCGGCACGGAGTTAGAATTGAATATGGGTTTGGGACCAGCAAGAGAATACTAAGTACAAGGGCTTCATTAATAATTCTCAAGTCCTGGACTAGATGGTATTCTCCAGTCAGCTTCAAAACTGGTAAGATACGGGTATTACAAGGAGATTGACAGGATCCTGAAAGTTCATAAGTTATACATTCTTGTATCAGAGGTTGGAGCCCCTGTGAGCTTCGGCCTGATGGCGTACTGTCTCTTTCGAGGATATGACAGGCCATCCTTCAGAAAGACCTCAATGGGACCCGCCTTAAGAGCTTTTCCTGGGATTCCCTGATCCCAAACCTCAGGATTGACGCTGCTTAATATGTCCTGGGGTATCCCTGAGGGGATTTCTGAGGCAGTAGAACTTAAGAGGGCTAGCAGGATCCTTGGAACTCGGAAGACCTAACGCAGACCCTAAAGCCAGAGTAGACCTCCTCCCAGCAATAGAGTGGGGTACTCAGGCGTAACTAAGAATTTATGAGTTACTAAATGTTCACCCATTGGCAAGACAGGCTAAGCCTGGCACCTAGGGCTTCCATCTATTCCTATGTCTGAGAGGGTTTCAGAGGAAATAGTTCCAGAGTGAGCGGTGAAGACAGAGTAAGTGGCTCCAGTATCAATCAGGAAGTTAACGGGTTTACTTGCCACATCAAGGGTCACCCCTGGTTCCTCTCCTGTGATGATGATGACAGTTTTCTTGGGAGCCACTGGGAAACTTGGGCCCCATCAGTAGATCACAGCCATTTGTGAGGAAGGAGTTTGTCCCCTGCTCTCTTTGGACCAGGGGACAATCTCTCTTACAGTGCCCTTTTTGTTTGCACAGGGGACACAGCTGTTTTGGAGAATTAGGGCCCTACTTACTCCAGTGGTCTGGGCTTCCACATTTATAGCAGGCTCCCTTACCTGGTGTTCCTTTTCTGGGGTTGTGGGGGTGGTGCTGACATGACTTCAGCCTTGGTCCATCTATAGCTGTGGCCGAAAGTACGGCCTATCTCTGCTCTCACTGTTGCTTTCCTCATTTTCCCTTTCTCAGTTGTTAAAGACATTGAAAGCAATGTCTATGAAGTGATTAGCATATTTCCCCAAAAATAAGACCTCACTGGAAAATAAGCTCTAGCATGATTTTTCAGGATGCTCGTAATACAAGCCCTACCCCAAAAGTAAGCCCCAGTTAAGATCATCAGCCAGATGGATGCATTTAGTACGTCCATTGCAACACACGACAGACATATTGAATTATAAAATAATAATATTAATATATAATTAAATATAAATAATATTATTGATATTAATACTTAAAATAAATGATAATATAAATTATAATTAAGTTTTTGTAAATACCCCAGCAGGCGCCTTTGGACGAGAGGTAAACGTCTATGTAAACAGATGAACTCGAGACTTATTGCGGAATGACCAATCGGAGTACAGACACAATTCACAAATAGCGTGTGCACTTTTTAAATGAACGGATGTGGTTGTGTCTAACATGAATCTTCATAATTCAATATGTCGTGTGTTGTGACAGATGTACTTAATGCACTCATGTGAAATAAATGTTTTCTGAATTTTGGTGCCTGCAATTTTTCATCACTTTTGTGTGGACCATCATTCTTAACTGTCATCAGTTTTGTTGCCACTCCTGTCTTGTAAGTCTTCAATTAATACTTGATTTAATGGTAGATTTCAAGGGAATAATATTTTGATGCCCAGACAAGATGAGTACAGAAAGAAAGAACTATTCTGTCGAGCACAAGAAAGGAATCGTGGAGGACTCCCGGGGCAAGAATCTTACAGCTTTCTGCAGAGTAGAAGTTGGATCTCCAAATGGTCCGAAAATGGTGAGCAGAGTACAATAACCTCAGTCAACAGATAGACAAGGGAAATACTAAGAAGTGCAAATGTGGATCAGGTCAGCAACCATTATTACCTGAGCTGGAAGACATCATCTGTGAATGGATTGCTGACAGGAGAGCAAAGGCTTTGGTTGTGCGCAGGGCTGATATTCAAGCATTTGACCTTGCAATGGCGCCACAGTTAGAAATATCCCCAGAAGAATTCAAAGCACCACACACAGACTGGATGGCTTCCTTCAGTGATATGAACTGTCTCTAAGATTGACAGCACTGTTCAAGCTGGAAGACACTGAAGTTATTAAATGTGCACTTTCATTCAAGTCCTTTGTTGATGGCATCGACTTTTCTAAATATCAGCTCTCCAACATGATTGCTATGGATGAAACTGCAGTATTTATGGGCCAACGATCTCAAACGACAATCGATCAGAAGGGTGCCTCATCAATCTACATTCCCTCCACTGGTTACGAAAGTGCACGTGTTACCTGTATTTTGGCAATTCATCTGGATGGAAAGAAAGCCCCACCTCTAATCATCACTAAGGGCAAGAAAGATAAGGTTGAACTTGTTTCAGGCATTTATGTTCTTGAAACCAAAAAAGCCTGGTACACACAGATGCACCAGGTGACCAAACAGGTCTGCTAGTCTGGGATTCAGCCAGCACTCACCATGCTAAAGACATGAAGAACTTCCTTGCAGAGAGAAGAACAGATCAAATAATGATTCCCGCAGGAATGACTGCCTATCTCCACTCTTGATACTGCAATAAACAAGCCATTCAAGGACCATTTGCTCAAGGAAATCAATGACTACATCGAAAACAGAATGGAGAGAAATCAGCATGGAAACTTTGTGCAGCCCAGCCTGCAAGAGGTCGTGACTTGGGTGAAGAATTCATGGGATAAAATC
Organism: Rhinolophus hipposideros; assembly: GCF_964194185.1. Taxonomy (NCBI): domain Eukaryota; kingdom Metazoa; phylum Chordata; class Mammalia; order Chiroptera; family Rhinolophidae; genus Rhinolophus; species Rhinolophus hipposideros. Next base: position 61,885,149 of record NC_138048.1, read on the forward strand.
ACTGACAGCTGTGTTGCCAATGCACTACGAGCAGGCGACATGGACAAGAAGTGCTCATTAAAAGAGAGCTCTATTGCTGGACATGAGAGATTGGGGCCAATGGTTCTACAGGAAACGGAGTCGCAAGAAATTCAAGCCAGAATTCTGGGTTTGGAGAGTTACATGACGATGTTCCAAAAGAAGATAATGACTGTATTTGAATAAATGTAGATTGTTGTACATGAAAAAATAAGACATTCCCTGAAAATACATCCTAATGCGTCTTTTGGAGCAAAAGTTAATATAAAACCCGGTCTTATTTTGGGGGAAATACAGTAGTAGAGGTTTGGGGTCCCATTGCTAATTTCTGTAGTTTCCTGTGGATGTTAGGTGCATACTGGCTAACAAAATGTGCCCCTACTACAATGCGTCCCTCCTGGGTGGTAGGATCTAATAAAAATACATTAGTATGTTGTGTAGGGCATCTACTAAGCAAGCAGGAAAAAGGGCTGGGTTTTCAAATGGCTTCTGTATAACTTCCTTAATCTTATCATAGTTCACAGGCTTGCTTATGTATCTCCTCATCCCCTCCAGGAAGCACATAACCATGTGGTCTCTGTGAATAGTTCCCTCCTGCCCTGCCTGATAATTCCAGTTGGGACCTTGAGTGGGAACGGCCATCATTCCCACCGGGTATTGGTTAGGTTGAAATACACATAGGGAGTCAGCAAAAGCCTGCGATTATCCCCAAATACAATTTTTTTCCTCTGGGGTACAGCAATGAGAGAGAATAACATTTAAGTCCTTCCAGGTGAGATAAAAAAAAACAGCCAAACCTTTTAAACTCATCAGTGAACTTGCCTGGGTCCTCCAAGAACCATCCTAAATGGTCTCTGCAATGGTTAAGGTCTGACACAGAAAAAAGGACATGGACCTGAGTGGTGCCATGAGGTCCCCCTGCCACCTTCTAGAGTAGGCATAGAAATTCTCCCAGGGGTTAGGACAGAGGGGGGGGTTGATGGGCTGGTCTGGGGGTAGAGTGGGTGTAGTCTCTGTCGGACTCTCGGGAAGACTGGTGACTCCAGAGGGCCCGGGGGTCTTTAGGGCTGAAACTGGGAGTCAGGTCAGAGGTACTCTTTCTCTTGATCACTGTCAGGTGGGGAACGCAAGTTTACATGGCGATGAGCCAGACTGCAGGCCCACCGTCCTTGGGGTTGTCTCTTAAGTACATAAGTGCCTAGACATATGAGATTTCGGACCACTTTTCTGTCTTCTACAGAAGAGGCCTAACGGTAAGATGGTGTTATAATTTCGGCTTCCATTTATAGGTCACACTTTCCCATCTTCTAGTTTATACTGGGGCCAGGCAGTGTTACAAAAGAAATTAAGCTTTTACTTTCTAATACTGTCTAGTTTTAAGGTGGCCCAATTCTGTAGAAGACAACTGAGAGGGGAGTCTCTAGGAACTGAAGAAGCATTACCCATTTTGAGTCCTCGGGATGTAGCCTGAAAAAGGGGGAAGGGAGCCTCCAGGGCTATGACTCTCCCTGCGAGTCTAGCCAGTGTGGTGGTTGTCACAAGCTTCTTTGGCCTATCTTTGCCAGCCTCATCATGGCTATGGCCAGTTGCCATGTGACCCTGACTGGCTCTGACGCCTCTGAGCTTATAGTCTCATTCCGGTGATCCCTGAGTCTGCAAACCCGAAGGCAAAGGCACTTTGAAATTCTGAGGAGCTTGGTAACTTTTATGCCCTATGATGGGGCATCCAACACTAAAGACCTGTGACCTGACATCATTAAAGTTCCAGGATCTCTGTAGGTCCCATTCCCGTCTGGCCAGAATGGAGCCTAGGAGTTTCAAACAAGCCAAAATGGCTAGTGGGGGAAAGGAGAGCTGCCTCTCCCTCTCTTGGAGGAAAACCTCCCTTCTCTCTCAGAGGAGATCCCTTAGCTCATTTAATTTACAAGCAGTCCAAATAAGATTTAATTTCATTGATTCTTTAGGAAATTGAATGGTGCGGACTTTAGGATAGTTATGCAAATGATGGATTAAACAAACCCATAGTCTGGATTCTCTTTCTCTGGAGTCAGTAATTCTACCCTCTTTAACATCACCATGGCTCATTCTCTCATCTCCTTCAAATCTGGGCTCTACACTCACCTTCTCAGTGAGGTTTTCCCTGACCACCCTATTTAATAAAGCTGCAGCCTCCCTCCCAATGTTCCCAATCTCCCATAATTTCCACTATTTTGGGTTAGGAGGAGGGGAAGCTGAATCAACAAAGGTAGAGAAGCCCCAGGAATGTGATGCATGACCAAGAACCCACATGGGCACTCAGGGGACTAGACCTAGATGCTCTAGGACAAAAGAAGTAGGCAAGAATCCTAGCCTCATGGAAAAAAGATGTGGCCTTGGCATTCGGTTAGAGAACATGCTTCAAATGTGTCCCAAAAGCCAGACAGAGGCGGGTCAGGGGCAAGGTAGGACTAGGTTAGTGGGGAAAGGGATATTTACATCAGGCAATATACTAAGAACTTCACTTTTATTACCACACTTAAGCTTCACAATGAATGGTAGGACACTGTGACCCCCATTTACGTTCAGAGAGAGATGACCTACCCAAGATCACATAGGTTGTCTCCACCACATTGGGCAATGTCTGCGAGAGTGGTGCATATTGGCCTGAAGCCCAAAGGAAGGATTTTCAGGACCACATAGAGTATGTTTTCCTCAATCAAGAGTCCAGGTTCCAGGGTGTTCGGTGAAGCTCCATACCCACATGGAGCTGACACACAATCAGTACAGACCTGGGCCACAAGAGAGCTGTGACTTTGGTCTCAGAGAACGATCTAAGATGCAGGCTGTGTCAACTCAAAAGAGGGATCCAGGGGGGCTGACTCCCCTGGTCTAGCATCCAAAGTCAAACACTGTGAAGAAAGGGCTCAGCTCAGCCAACACTGTCACTGCAAGAGGATGGGGAATCTGGACTGAGAACACAGCCATTCCTTCGCCTCTGTGTTTTCTCAGTGTACTTGGGCTACCTTTTCTCAATAATTCTGTAAGTTTATGAGCAAAGCATGCTGGGCTTTAACAGGTGGTCTGTGAGGAATGGGAAGAAGCTGGAACCACACATTTCTCTAAATAGCTGATAGAACAAGTGCTCACCCATCCCTCCCCCCACACACACAAACTAATAAGGATATAGAAATCTGAACAACATACCATATTTTGCCATGTATAATGCATACTTTTTTGCCCAAATTTGTGAGGGAAAAATAAGGATGCGCATTATACATGGGTAGTACTAATTCTGTATCTATATAAATGTTTTTAATTCTTTTATTTACGCTTATGAATTAAAAGTGTAACTCTAGAAATTAATATCGATATCCATATGCAAAATAATACCCTGGAATATGATAATCAGTTTTGTTGAACTTACGACGAACTTACAACAACGAAGAGTTCTTGGCCTTCTAGTACGATGTGTAAACATCGTAAATTTGTTACCGGTACAGAAAATTTCTTCTGCCTTGTATTTGTTCTTGTGTTTTGTAATTATTTGTTACATAAAATTTCTTGTACTATAATATCTTAAAAAATAAATGCTAAAATTATTTTATAATACAAAAAATAAATACCTAAATGTAAACAAATAAAAATTTGAATTAAAAAATTAAAACAAAAGATTTTTTTCCTGAAAGTTTTGGCCAAAAATGTGGGTACACATTATACACAGGAATGCATTATACATGGCAAAATATAGTAATTAAAAACTTGATTTAATTGATGTATATAAATGTATATAGAATACTACACCCAACAATGACAGAATACATATTATTTCCCAGAATACATAAAATTAATGAAATTTATATTAATTGACCACATACTATGCCATAACAGGTGCTTTAGCAAATTTCAAATGATTTAAATCATTCAGAGTATTCAGAGTATAGTTCTCTAACTATAATGGAATTAATCTTTAAAAAAAGAACAATAACAAAAAAGTAACTACAATATTTTCAATTGCTTGGAAATTAAACAATATACTTTTAAATAATCCATAGATTAAAGAAGATACAGATCAGAAATTATAAAATATTTCAAATGATACAATGAAGCTATAACATCAAAATTTGTGTAATGCAGTTAAAGCAGTGCTTAGAGGTAAATGTATAGTCTGGAATGCATATATTAGGAAAGAAGAAAGGCTAAAAAAATAATAATCTAAGTTTTAACCTCAAAAAACTAGTAAAAAAACAGCTAAATAAGAGGTAAAATAGAAAATAAGGGCAGAAATCAATGAAATAGTAAAAGAGAGAAAATCAACAAAGCCAAGTGTTGGTTCAATGAAAAGATTAATAAACTCTTGGTAAGACTGATCAAGAAAAAAAAGAGAAAAAACACAAACACACAAAATACAATGTCAGGAATAAGAAGGGGGGAAATCACTACAGATCCTATGAACATTAAGAGATAATAAAAAATATTACAAACAACTTTATAACCAATATAGGTTGCAATTTCAGTTTAAAGGATAAACTGAATAACTTCCTCACAAAGTTTACCAGGGCTGAAAGAAGAAATAAAAAGAAATTTAAAAAGTGTGGTATCTTTTTAAGAAATTGTATTTGGCATTTAAATTTTCCAACAGTTCAGGCCATGACAGAGTAACTAGTACTGGACTGGCCCTCCTGCCACAAATAACCATAAAACTAGACAACAATGTATAAAGAAACTTTTCTTAGATATTGGGACAACAGGTAATACAGAACTGTGATCCCTAAGAAAAGAAACACCCATGTGAACTCCATGATTATCTGGCTTTCTTCCTGGAGACACTTTCTAGATCATAGTACGGAGAGGAGGTAGAGAGCCCAAGCAGAAAACAGTGGCCTCATTGAGCTGGGAGGCAGAAATTAGATTTTCAGCCTGCGGAGGCAGCTGAAATTTGTGAGGCAGGGTACTGAAAATGAGAGAGCTACACAGAAAAAGAGCTTCAGAAATCTGTATGGAGGCTCCCTTAAGTCTTTGAATACTCAGCTGAGCACAAACAGATGAGCAAAGCCTTGCAGAGAACAGCTACTGAGGAGTTGGGAGCTGCACAGATTCCAAAGGTCTCAAGTACTGTGAGACACAGACGGTCCAACCAGCCACACTGCTGAACAATGTGAAATTCATTTGAAGCCTCACAAACACCACATCTTAGAGGTAGAGCTATTCTAGCGCTAAAGAAAGGAATACTCTAGACTAGTTCTAACAAGCTTAAAACAAACCTTGAAGAAAAAAAAATCACAGTGATTCACCGGTAAATAGATTGCCTGCTAAAACAAACCTCAACAACTTTTAAAGGAAAACTACATAATTCCAACAATATAGCATGTACAATGTACAGCCTACAATAAAAAAATCACTAAATAGGTGAAGTAGTAGTAAAATGTGATCAAAATCAGGGGAAAAAACAGCTAGAAGAAACAAACCCAGACATGATAGAGATGTTGGAATTAACAGACACAGACTTTTAAAAAGCCATTATAAAATTTTTAAGGATTTAAAGGGTAAAACAACATAGTGAACCAATGGGGAAATTCAGCAGCTAAATGGAAACTATTTTTTTTTTAAAAAAGGATCAAATGGAAATTTTAGAATTGAAAAATAAACTTTATATTTAAAGTGTACAATTTGATAAATTTTGGCACCTGCAATACCATCACCATTATGAAGATAATTAAAATTTATCAGAAATTAAAATTTTCCTGAATGGTTTAAGGGCAGATTAGACACCGAAGGAAATGAAAGACTGGTAAACTTGAAGACAGGGCAATACAATTATCCAAAGTAAGTTATAGGGAGAAAATTAAAAAGATGGCAAAATATGAACAGAGCCCTATAGGACAATATTAAGCAGTGTAATGCATATGTAATTGAAGTCCCAGAAGGAGAGATGAGATGTTGTAGCAGGAAAAAATATATTTGAAGAAATAATGGCTGAAACTTTCAAATATTTTTGATATAATGAAAAAATATCACCCCACCGATCCAAGAAGCTCAAATGCTGAAAGCCAAAAATATATAGAAAAATATTAGAAGCAGAGAAAACTGAAAAAAATTTAAACAATGATAAACCATTGACTTCTTATTAGAAAAAATGCAAAGCAGAACACAACGGCGCAACATCTTTAAAATACTAAAGGGGAGAAAACTGTGAACCTATAACTACAATTCATCCACTGGAAGTATCCCCCAACAGTCAAAGCAACCACTAAAAGGAACCAGAGCTCTTGGGAGAAAGAGCTGATTCCAGGACTAGGACATGGGAAGTACACCATGAACCTGGAACATCTTGCAAAGCCAGAAAGTTCTGAGAAACATGAGGGAGTGGTTAAGTTTGAAAATCACCATTTAACAACCATCGTCGTAAGGCCTGGTTCAGGAAAATGAGTGCTAAATCTACGGGAAAATATTTGATAAGGAGCAGGATATTTACATGGTCTTAAAAGTGTCCCCAGAGAGGGCTTACTAATTGCAAAGGGAAAACAAGTTGAAAAAAAAAAAATAACACCTTAACTGGGTAACTCAACATCACCAATTAAGGGCAGGTGAGCACTGGGTGCCTTTAAAGGTGATGCCCTGAAAACAGACTGTCACTTGTACGACATCACTGCCCAGGGTATTAAAGGAAGTGTCTCCTAATGAGATGTAATCTTAAATTCACAAAACTACCTACGGCATGGACTTGTCAAAAATGTTTAACCTGTTTAACATAATCAGATAAATTCAGAATGTACATTTCATAGAGAGCTAGCCTGAGCTCTTCAAAAACTAGCAAAAAAGGTGGTTAAGGGGGAACTAACTGTTCCAGGTTAAAAGAGAGTAAGGAAACATAATAACTCACTGTAATACATGACTCTTGATCCTATCCTGGATCCAAAAATTAAAAAAATGCTATTAAAGTAAGTTTAGGCACAAATGGGGGAATTTAAATATGAACGAAATAGTAGAAGATATTATTGAATTAATATTAAGTGTTTGTATCATTAAGTGATGATGGTTTTACAGGATGTAGGTGTGGGGACAGAGCCCCAGAGAGCAGTTTCCAGGCTCTCGGCCTCACTTGGAAAGGTGCTGGCTCAGGTAGTAAATGGCCATCAACTGTGATTGGATGGCCATCAGCTGTGGCTAGTTGGCCATTAGCTATAACCAGGGAGTCATTGGCCACTAATATAACTGCCATGGCTTCGCTAGCAAAAAAATCAGGGCAAGAAGATGGTGGCTGAGCCTGCAAGGGGAGCAGTGAGGATTGCAAACAGTGTGGCTCCTGCTTCCTGTGTCTCCAACCCAGCCACCAGCAAGAATATAGTGGTATGACTCCCTTATCTATGGCTCCGTGAGTGTTCCTTTTTGGCCTCACCATGTCCTGCGTTCTTATGTGGGAAGCGGGACCAGAGACCCCGCAGGCTGCCACGTGTGACAGTAGGAGAATGTCCTTATTCTTAAAGGAAATATATGCGAAATGACTTAGGAGTAAAATGTCATTACGTCTGCAATTACCTTCAAATGATTTGTAAAAAAACTAGAAAGAGAGAAGGAAAACTAATGTGGTATGATGTTGATGGTTAGGGAAAGGATATATGAGTATTCAGTGTGCTATTCTTTCAACTTATATATAACTTGAATAGTTTTAAAATAAAAAGCTGAGAGAAAAATACAACATGAAAAATGACCTTAGAGAAAACAAACATAACTCAGGGAATAAGAGAAAACTTAAAAATATATACATAAAATATCTTTAGGGAAATTTGAGAAGATATTACAAGTATACAAAAGAACAGAATGTTCTAAAATCATAAAATTCAGAAAACAAGATAGCACTCTTAGAAATTAAAAATATAATCACTGAAAAAAATTCAATAGATAAGAAAATAGATTTAAAAGACAAAATAAAAATGTGAGAGAAAAGTTAAGAGCTATAGAGGATCAACCCAAAACTCCAACGTCTGAGTAATAGCAGTCCTAGAAACTGGGGACAGAAACAGACTGGGGCAAGGAGACAGGTGGATATGCTCAAAAAACAAAAGAAGAAAATTTCCTAGAGCTGAAGAACATTTGACTTCCATCCAAGATCCCAGAGCAATGAGTTAAAAATAACTCCACCAAGGCATACCTCATCCGCATCATCATGAAAGTTCAAGATGCTGGGGATACAGAGATTGTTAAAAGATTCCATCAAAAGTGCTAAAAGTAAATAAAAGAAACCTCACTTAATATGGAGCTGGGAAGCCCTACAGGGAGAGCGCTCACACACTGTCACCCAGACCCCAAACAAGAGGACAGACCACATCAGGAAGAAGAATTTCTGCTTGTGTAGCAAAACACCAGAACGGTCACCTGAACCTCTTTAGCTGGATACCTTCAAGTTGGGCTCATGGTTACAGCCCAGCCGATGAGAATTTGCCACACTCAGCCAATAAGAAACCATCACCACCTTGAACTCTCCAGAAAGCCTCTCCTAACTTCTTTTTTGCCTATAAAAGCAAGCCTCTCCTCGCCTCTGCTTTTTCGTCTTGCCTATGGTTTGCCAGAGTTTGCTCATCCTAAATTGCAACTCCTCTGCTATTCTCAAATAAACGCGTTGTGCTGGTAAAATAAATGGCTCTTTTGGTTTTTAAAGTCAGCAAGAGATATAAACAAACACTCTTAATATGTCACCTACAAAGGACCAAGGGTCAAGTAAGGTTCTAAACATTTTTACCAGACAGCTTGATGCTGGGAGCCGCTAAAGGAGTGTGCCTCGTGGCAGGAGGCCTGGGCAGCCAGAGGCCTGGGCAGCCGGAAGCCTTGTCCTTTGCCTGCTACCGCAGTTACTGGCATCTTTCTTTTTTCATAAGCGAATTACCTGAGAACAAGAACACCAACTTATTTATCTTGCTATCCCCCTTTCTTTTTTATTTCTAAAATCCTACAAAGAATAGACAAAGTTCTTTTAAATAAGCTCTAGTCAGTCTGTCTCTTTATCTCATTATCTCCTTCTTTCCCATGTTCTGTCCCCTTCTTTCTCTGGTCACTTGTTCATCCTGGAAGCACTGGTGGAGACCTCAGTGCGCTAGGTCAGGGGCTTATCAAGTGAACAAAGACCAGTCCGGGTTCTAGGAGTCCACAGCTGTGAGGAGAGCGTGTACCAGCGGGCGCATGGCCCTCCTGGGAGCTTGGCCGTCTTCCTCTCCAAACTACAGCATAGAATCCAGATGGACCTACACAATAGTTTAATGCTCCCTGTTCTTAAGCTTGAGGTAAACATGAATTAAATTTTCTGTTTTTCTAGTTTACACATTTAGCTGGTTTTTCCATAGCTGGTTACTTATGGAATTTTCTAAATGGCCAGTGGCTCCTGCGGGAACAAAAGTTTCCTCCTAGGTATTGTTAAAATCAAAAGCAAACGGAGAACAGCCTTGGAGGTTTCCTGAGCAGACAAAACCAACTTCGTTATTAATTTAGCTTAATTACCAGTCACTGTGAAGCATTGCCTTCTCACTACAGAAGCTGCTTTGTAACGGTGTTCCTTTGAGCCTCATTCTATGTTTTCATTTGCGTGCTCCCAGTTTGCAAATTTTTTGGTGTGTGCACAATAAATTTTTACTAATTACTACTTCAGTGCCTCATTGGTTTTACTTTGGCTATGTCTGAACCTTGAACAGTATAACCCAGGTAGAATCCATATGTACTCCCTCCCCCTGTGAGTTGCTCCTCGAAACGGAAGGTCACTGGATGCAGAGGAGGTCTCATCAGCAGACCTGAGCCTGAGGATAACCGCGGGGAGCAGCCGGAGGACCCTGGGTGCCCTGGAAGGGGGACTGGGAGGGAGAGTGAGGCTCTTTACAGTTTCCAGAGGAGCATCGCCCCCTCGTGGCCATAAGTAGAAGCTGCGGTGCTCTCAACCAAGGAAATGCCAAGGAGCGTGTAAGGCTTTTCCCTCCCGCACCCCACACACCCCCGACACACCCCGCAGACCCTGGAGCACCTTTTCAGAGTCTGTCTTGTGGTAAAAGCACAGGCCACCTAGAGTCTCCATCTATACAGTCTCTCTGGGTTCTGGGTGGAACTTGCAGGTGCACTGGACTCGCCTTGGCTGCGCCAGAGCAGAGCCTTCGCTCGGCCTGTTCTGTGCAGGCACCTGCTTCCCGCGCAGCCCGTCTGAGCATCAGATAATGAAGCTTAGGCTTCGGCACCCCTCCCTTCAGCCAGTCCCTTCTAAGGCCAGGGGAGAGGCCTTAGCAAAGTGTTCCTGTGGACCTATGTCTATGCAAAATCTGCAAAAGATAATATTTTTAAGCTTTATTTTTCCTAAAGAGGATCCCACAAACCATAAACTTCAGACCACATTAAGCCTGTATCTGAGCCGGATGGCCACATAGGGACTACTCGGCCCAGAGCTCTCTGAATAGTTCTTTACACTCAAATGTCCAGTCTTCAACCCGCCCCACACCACCACGAGGCTACACAAAGGACTTGGGGAGGGCAGTCTGTGCAGGGGTGAAGAACATGGGTTCCTAGCTCAGAAAGATGTACATCTACACCCCACCTCTGGCCCTAGGCGTGCTACTTGGCTGTGCCTCTCTTTCATCTGAAAAATAAGCATGATAAGTATACATAGTCTTTGGGTTGCTGTGAGAATAGAATCAGATAATTCATAGTAAGATTTCTGTTTGCTGCCTGGCCTGTAGGACGTGCTCCAGGAATAAAGGTTATGGGAAGGTCCATAAATAGAAACCCCAGCCTGGGAAGGAACCCATATATATATATTCCTAGCTTAAATTCAACTGTATATATTAAGTGGAACCAAATAGAATTGCCAATATTTCACTGTTTTTTGACCTACAAAAATAGCATTTTCACATAATCCCCACCTAATAGAACGAATGACAATAATTCCATAGAGTAGCTGGAGTATGGGTTATTGGTAAGGACCCTCAGCCCCTCTCATGGTGTAGCTGTGCTTTGTCTGGAGAGGCTGAGGAGGGAGTTTGATTCTTTGCCTCTCTTCCCTCCTGGAGCCCCGCTCTGTAACCATAAAGACCTCTGGAATAAAATAAAGATGTCCTGGGGATGTAATGTACAGCATGGTGACTATAGTTAATAATACTGTATTGCATATTTAATAATACTGTGTTGCATATTTGAAAGTTACTAAGAGAGTAAACCTTAAAAGTTCTCATCACAAGAAAAAAAATATTGTAACTATATATGGTGACAGATGTTAAATAGACTTATTGTGGTGATCATTTTGCAATATACAGAAATGTCAAATCATTATGTTGTACACCTGAATCTAATATAATATTATATGTCAATTATACCTCAATTTAAAAAACAATTAGGACCTTTGATAAAATGACCCCTCCCTGCCCCAATGCTTTTATTTTTAATGGCCTAGTGAGTGTGCAGCAAGAGTTTCAGCAACTGTAACCCCGACCCCCCATTCTCATCGGCCAGACCACAAGAGTCCCTCCGCCCCTAAAACTCCATGAAGCGCTGTCCCCTGCTGTCAGTCTCTCCGTGGCATCCGCTGCCTCTGGAACACAGCTCCTGTTTTGGAGATGCTGGGGCTCTTTCTGTGGCCTCTTCCTGTCCTAGTCCTTGGCACCTAATGCAGAAGTCTCTCTTCACCTGGCCCTCAGGGAAGCAGGGGAGGGTCTGCTGAGGAGGGAGCCAGGTCCAGATGGAGTCCACACTGCAGAGGCCCCACCTGGTGGCCAAAGTCCGTGGCCTAAAGCTGTCCCTGAGAAACACTCACAAACATACCCTCTGGCTGCGGTGCTTGGGCTTCTCCTGTTTAACTATTTCCCACCCGGTGGCATGCAGACCATACTCTCAGAGGGTACACGCAGAGGCCAAGCGCCCCTGCAGGAGGCGTGGAGCACAGTCCCGACGGCTGAGCTGGGGGTTCAGCTAGTCAGTCAGTCAGACTACAATCCACTGCTGTAAAGACAGGGGCCTTCCGAGATCAGAGGGAGTGCGTCATGCAGGCTGGGTGGAGTTCTTGAGAGACTGAGAACTGACACACAGTTGAGAGTGCACCAGGTTCGTCGGCAAGGAATGCCAGGAAAGAAAGGGGAAGGAAATGGATTGAGTTTGGATAGTCTTTGCGATGCAGGCATGACGGTTGCTGCCAGCCCCACAGGGGCATGGGAACAAAAAACGTCTCAGGCTTCCTGTTAGGAGAGTCCCTCCCTGGGCAGAACAGACAAGTGCTATATACCATCGTCATACTCTGTCACTGGCTGGGGCCACTCCAAAAGAACATGACCTCCGCTCAAAAGCTGCAGCTGACCTTGAATGGGGAAGTGGGAGGAGATGAACATGGATTGGACGGTTATCCAAGTTTTCCCAGCTCCGTTACACGCTGATAAGAAAGGAAAAGCCTCCCTTTCTTATTGCTTTTAAAAAATAAATTGTCTCATTCTTGACCTTTCCCAAAATTTAGGATAAAGCTACTTTTATAAGTAAGGCAATAATAAACAAAATTCAAAAAGAAGGAAGTAAGGAAAATGGCAGAATAAAATGTGGCGGGAACACAGAGGTAGATGTAGGTTATTGATAATGTTTTAGTTCTTAAAACTAGTGGCAGGTGTGTAGGTATATCAACAGGTAAATAAAATAAAAAACTAATCATGGATCAATAATGAGAGTCTCATGAGCCAAACTCATAATTAATCCCGTCTGCACCTGAGATTTATTTAAAGCTGCAAATGGAAATGGGCACAGAGTGGGTCTCTTGGCTGGAAAAGGCTGTGTGCACTTGTGCCTGAGGCTGGAGTGTTGAAGTGACAGAGAGTCCGTAAGAGTAGCTCTCATCCACGATTAGATGATTGTGAGGATTGCAGATGCCTTCGTTTTCCTTTGTCCTTCTCGGTATTGTGCTTGTTTTCTAGGTTAATTTTAGAAGGGTGGAGAACTCATTTAAAAACAAAACTGGCTCTATCCACTTCTGACCTGTGGGGAAAGGGGACAGGGGTGGCATAACTGGCAACAGGCTCTGGGGAAGGAGAAGGGGAGCAGGGTTCCTAGCAGAGGCCTGAGCCTGGGTAGAGAAGGAATCTGAGCAGAGTTTCCAGCAGTCGGGTAGCTAAAGAAATATGGAATACTGTGGGAACACAGAGGTAGATGCAGGTTACTGATAATGTTTTAGCTCTTAAAACTAGTGGTGGGCAGGGATATCTAATAACTAGTGCTAAAATTGTTTGTCTTGCTGTGAGGTAAAAACACCCAGTCTTTTCTTTTTATAATTATGTTTTTTTTTATTTTTCAATTATAGTTGACATTATTTTATATTAGTTTCAGGTGTACAGCCTAGTGGTTAGACATTTATATAATTTGTGATCCCCCAGATAAGTCTACTACCAACTTGGAATTAAACATAGTTTTTATATTATTGACTATATTTCCTATGCTGTACTTTACAATCCCATGGCTATTTTGTAACTACCAATTTGTACTTCTTAATCCCTTCACCTCTTTCATGCAGTCCCCAAACCCCTTCCATATGGTAACCATCAGTTTTTTCTCTGTATCTATGAGCGTGTCTCTCTCTGTCTGACTTCTTTCACTTAGCATAATAATCTCTAGGTATATCCAGGTATATCCATGTTGTTGCAAATGATAAGATTTCGTTTTCTTTTGTAGTTTAGTAATATTCCATCATATATATGTACCACTTTTTCTTTTTCTTTTTTCTTTTTTTTTTTTTTTAAGGAGGGCGCAGCTCAGTGGCCCATGTGGGGATCGAACCAGCAACCTTGGTGTTATTAGCACCACGCTCTAACCAACTAAGCTAACCGGCCACCCCACTTCTTTATCCCATCGTCTACTGATGGGCATTTTGGTTGCTTCCATATTTTGGCTGTTATAATAGCACTACAGAAACACCCAGCCTTTTCAATGAAGTCTGCTTCTCAAATAAATGTTTTATGTGATTGATTCTAGGGGAAACAAAGAAAAGGCCTGCATCTGGGTTGGTAGGAGCTGAAGGGAAAGAGTCACCATGAAATGTGAGGTGCAAATCATCTCAGTGATACTGAAGATGCTGGGACTCAGAGCTGAGAGGGAACCTAAGAATGTCAGCCCCCTGGAGTTCACAGAAATTTTAGGAAACCCTCAGACTTCTCCCAGAATGGGGAGAAGAGGTGCAAATAAACTATGTCAGCTGACACATTATGTAGATGAAATGAAATACAGCTAAAGCAAGTGCTATAGAAATATGTATCCTTTGGTACAATAGGGGAGTCACCACTTCTACTGGCATGAACCTGCTCTGTTAGACGAATCAACATAACATTTGGAGGTCTGGAGAGGCAGAGAGAAGGAAGGAGATGTCCATTGTAAACATGAAGAAAGGATCCCAAATTGAAATCACCACTACTGGAACTGCTACAATTCCTCAATGGATTTTGTGGTCAGAAATGCTATTATCAGAGATTGGAAAGATTCAAGAAACATAGGGAGGTTTTTCCAATATGGCAGACAAGTTGAGCTGTAGTTCAAAGATATCACTGAATTATCACATAGAGAAGCAATGTTCCTGAGCATAGAAAATAGGCCCTGGATGGCAAGTGGTAAAGTTAGAAAAGGGGAGCAAGGGAAGGAACAGGGAGTGGGAAGGGCCTGGCAGACCCACCCTGGAGCCAATGACCAGATGTTGGAGGACAAAAGTTGCCTCATTCTTCAACTAATGGAACCAGAGCAGCCCTAGCTTATCTTCCCAAGGGAGAGGCCCAGCCTGGACATCTCATTCAGGCAGACTTTCAGGAATCCTGTTGGTGAGCACATCTCTGCACCTAATTGTCCAAAGACACGAAGATGAACAGGTGGGGAGAGAGGGTGAGACACACAGAGGATAAGCTTCCAGCTAGCCTTCTGGGAGGCACGTTCACACAGGTCAGGCCTGCTGATTTTACTTTTGGTGGCCCTGTGGACAATTTGTGGTTTTCTCTACACATGTGTGCTTTCACCCAGCTCAGCAGGAATCTGGCCACACAGACATATGACTCACACCAGTGGATTTCTCATGTGTCTTTGAGACTTAAAAGAATGTCAACTTCATCATAAAAGAACTTCACTCTCAAATATTATAATTGAGATGTCATTCCACTGTGCTATTTCCGTGGAGGAAAAAATAATATTTATTCATTTTTTTCTGATCACAGAAGTAATAAAAGTACATTGGAAAACAGCTATAAACTCAGAAATGTATGAAAAAAAATAAAATTGCTCACAAGCTGACTATTCATTCATCAACAAACACATACTGAGCTCAGACATTTTCAATTCCAGTTCTGCTCTGGGAACCAAGATGTTATGCTGCTTAGATGCTAGTGGGGTATACAAACGTTGAATCACTATATTGTATACCTGAAACTAATATAATATTGCATGCCAACTATACTTAAATAAATAAACCTGTTTTCTTTGAAAAGTAATATTGTACCCAAGAAAGGGGACTACTAATAGCAAAAAATTCTCCCATAAAACATCAGGAGGAAATTCTAGCCCTGTTAGATGCAGCCCAGTTCCCAAAAAGGTCACAGCCATCCACTGCAGAGGCCATGAAAGAGTTGTCTCTCCTTAGCAGATGAAACAGCAAAGGCAGCAGCCAAAACAAACCTGATGTCACAAATAGCTGCACTGATACCTAACTCAATAACCGTACCTCCCACCCCATTTTATTCCCTTGAGGAGACCAAATAGGCAGAATAAAAGGATCTACAAAAAGACCCCATGGGATGGCTAATGGGAGATGACAAACTCCTGCTCCCAGAGGCTGACCAATGGAAGGCAATTAAACAACTCCTCTCACTTGGGACAAGACTCTCTCTCCTCAGACTAGTCTCCCAAATTTTCCTAGGAAAGGAACTGACCCAGGTTGTAAAGAGAGTCACCGAGCCTGCAAGTTTTGTACCTGCAATAATTCAGAGAGCCACCCCATTCTCCCACCCCTAACTCAGACCTGTCCAACATGGAGGAACCTTCCAGGAGAACATTGGCAAATAGACTTCACACAAATGCCATTCTACAAGGGCCTCAAATATCTCCAGTGTGTATAGACACCTTCATTGGCTGGGTAGAAGCTTTCCCCACACAGACCTAAACAACTTTAGAGGTGTTCAGGTTTTTACTTAAAGAAATTATCCCAAGGTTTGGATTACCCAAACGCTTACAGAGTGATAATGGTCCCTCCTTCACAGCCAAAGCAACTCAGCAGATTTCTACTGCCCTAGGCATCACTTTTCAATCGTATCCACTCCTCTTGGAGACCTCAGTCCCCCAGGAAGGTAGAAAAGGTGAATTATGTCCATAAAAAAAACACTTACTAAATTTTGTCAAGAAACCACAGAAACTTGGGTTTCCCTCTTACGCATAGCCATCTTACGAATAGGAATAGCCCCCAAAGAAATGTTAACGTTCAGCTTATTTGAAATGACCCACAGAAGGCTCTTTCTAACCTCAGACCTTATGTTTAATGAAGAAACCTACAAAATAATCTCTCATGTAATCAGTTTAAGCCCCATTCAAAAGGCCCTTGAGGAATATGGAAATCAGCTACCATTATACCTTCTCCCACTAAGGAGAAGGCTGAATCCCCTGTCCAGCCAGGAGACCTAGTTCAATTAAAAGCCAGGAAGGAAGGGTCATCTGAGGACAAACTACGGCCTCAGTGGAAAGGTCTCTACCAGGTACTGTGCAGCACCCCAACTGCTGTCAAGCTTCAGGAGATTACCAGCTGGATTTACTTGTCGAGAATTAAACCTGTCTCTTACCCGTCCTGTGTAGAGCACCCCTGGAAGCTATTAGAATTAGTTTTGTGTGAGCAAGAGTAACTCCATTTTGGACATGTGCAGAGAACTTAGCAGACAACGCCCAGAGAGCTTCCCGATTGCCCTGGTAATTGGGTGTAACCAGCTGCACTCCAAGGTCTGCTACTGAAGATAAGAGGACAATGAGGGTCACCAACGGGCTGGCTGCCCTGATAAGTGATGTCAGAAAGGCACTCAGAACTGCATAAGAAATGAGGACTTTTGCAGCTCAGAGAGCTGGTCTTGACTGAGAGGTGACCACGCTGTCACTTTGCTCCAACAACCCTCCACTCTGCTATGCGGGGCCGACCTCCAGGACCAGCCACCCTTCCTCGCTCCACCCGGACTCTGATCGACGTTGGGACTGGTTCGTTACTCTATTTGACCCAATTATTGCATTACTCTGTGTGCTTTACTGTGTGGTGTGTTGATGGTTGATGTTTGAGTAAAGAGCACATTGAAAGGCCTTTAAGATCTTGCGTGCTCTGTTCTTCACGAGTGCCACGGCGGAGACCTCAGGCAGTGCCAGGTAGTCCTGGGGGTCTGAGAGTCTCCCCGGGGTTAGTCCCCCTGACTTGCAGAAAGAGACTCAGCGCGGACTGTGAGCCTAGCAGTTGCTCGTGACAAGTCTCCAAAGGAGAAAAACAGAAGATTCTCCATCATACACCTGCAAGCCAATAGAAGGCCTAAAACTACTATTTAAGAAAAGAACACCGAAATTTTAGAAAAGACTCAGGCAGGTGGACTCAAAACATCATTCTTAGCAGAGATCTTTAATACCCTTACTGGTTGGTTTGGACATCTCCTGACCCGTTGCTCCCTGAAGTGACAATCATAATTTTTCTGTTAGTTTTTGGTCCCTGCATATTTTACCTTTTAGTAACGTTTGTATCTTCCAGACTACAACAGTTCCGTGTAAAGATGATGCTCATTCCAGGCTTCCACCCATCCCGACGGAGGACACTGCCCAAGAGACCTGCCCCTGGTATCCAGAGATTTTAACTCCCACGGCACTCAATGCCCCAGCCAGCTGGGAAGCGGTTCCAGAATAGGGATCATTGCCCCTCAATTCCCCATAAAGAATATGGGAGTAAAATCTCTGAGGGGGGAATGAAATAGGGCGGGGACAGGGCTACCAAGAAAACCATTAACTGCCAGTCAGAGACAAAGGACCAGTAATTCAAGGTGAGACAAGGAGATCATCCAGAACCAGCCAAAACCAAGATGGCGACAAAAGCCTCGTCCAAGTAACCTCCAGCCACATTATACAGTCATTACATCTCCGTGCTAAACAACACTCCCACCAGCGCCATGACACCTCTGCAGAGGACCATACAAGGACAAAATAGGGGTGTATTCCCAATGCCCAGAAAAATCCACCCCTTCCAGGAACTAGTAGGAATATTCCTCCCCCTTATTCCCACACTAAAAAGCTTAACGAATAAAAACCACAGCCATAGGGAGGACTGAGGGTGTCTCTCGCTCAGAGGCCAACTCTGCTCTGCCTATGGAGCAGATCGTCATTCAATCAACTACTTTCACTTAAAAACGCAGTAATACTATAGAACACCTGGGACATATGGAAAGGTAGAAAGAAGACAAATCTCCCGCAATCATACTACCTCAGGAAAATCCTTCTAGGTGTATTGGTACATTTCCCTACTTCTGTGTCAATTGCTAAACTCACACAGTATTTACATTACTGATTCCTGCTTTTCTTCTCTTAACTCTCATAAACATTACCCCATGATGGTCAGATTTTTGAGAGAGAAAGTACCAGGAGCCATGTTTCACTAATATGTGGTTAAAGGCCTTCAGAGAAACCCAGGTACGCTGCTCCCCTGGCTGCCTGCCTGGGTGCTGCCCTGTCTAGAATGACCCTGGGCCCTCCAGCCAATGTGTTATTGAGAGAGCGGGACCCAAGTAATAACCCAGCTGCCCACAAGTCAAGTCTCAGGCAGGTGAGTCCCCTGTGTCAGATTCAAAGAGAACTAAAATCGCCAGCAGGGCCGAGGGAGTACTGGTATTAGAGGGGAGGGAGGGAGGGCACAAACCCTCTGGGACATCAGGCAGGAACCACAAAGAGGCAACATCAGCAGCAGGAATGTCTGTCCCCAGAGCCAGAGTTGACAGTCCCTGTATCCCAGAGATTGGGGCAGCCCCAGATTTCCTCCTAAAGTTCCTCCTACAAGAGATTCCATTGTCTCAGAAAGTCCCAAAGACGCTGATCATCCTCTCACAGGAAGAACTGCCGAAGTTATAGGCTGCTACTATTCTGTCCCTCTCCTACTGCACCTCTGCCCTGCTAGGTCTGGCTCCCTTCTTCTTGCTTCTTTGTCTCAGTAGAGCATCATTCTGGACCTAAGACCACTCACACCCACCCCCAACCCTAGCCAATCAGGTCATTAGAGAGTTTTACAAGTAAAATGTTGCTCTTCAAAAATCTTCAAACATGTCTACCAAACCCTAAGAAGGGTATGGTCATCTGTGAAGGGTGGATGTGGCTGGTCAAAGGGGTCAGAGACCGTCTCAAGATCTGCGCTCATGATGGCGGAGCCGCGGCCCAGTGGCACCTGCAGCTCCAGGGACCCGCGGGACCCAGGGCGGAACGGAGAACACAAGAGCCAGGAGAACAGCTAAGAGAATCGTGGAAGGTTTGCTTAGGGGTGCACTAATTGGGCGAGCGGGGGAGGAGAGAGGAGGGTGAGAGGAAACACACCATGCCCCCACCCCCCACGGTAGAGCCGTGACCCTGCAGCGCACCGACAGCAGCAGCAGCAGCACGGGAGCCCAGGGCAGAACAAAGAACACAAAAGCCAGAAGGTGGGCTCTTTCCCTGCATCCCACGGCTGATCTCGCCTGCAGGGGCAGGCAGCTGGTGGGCCCTAAGGCAGACAAAGAACACAGACTCCACATCTGGGCCCCTCCCCCCGCTCTTCCAATCCTTCCCACCCCCCCCCCACCCCTGCTCTTCCAGAGTCTTAAACTGACCTCTGAACTGAGGAGTAGTGTCAGATTACAGGGGAGCCTCAGTGCTCAGGCACTGGGAAGATTGGCAGCCAGCTCTGACCCACGGAAGAGGCTGGGAGGAGTGGGATTTTCGCTGGACGAGGAGAGAGGAGACTCCTCCACCCCCAGCCACCACCTTTTCGGGCCTGCGGGAGGAGTGTGACACGGCTGGCCTGGAAGAGAGAAGACCCCTCCATCCCCAGCCCCCACCCTTTCTGGCTGGCCTGGGCCAGGGCAAGTGCAACTGCGGAGGCACTCGCTGAGATCAGCAGTAAGTGACAGAGGCAACTTCTGGCTTTCAGCAGCTCAAAAATCTCCTGCCCGCCCCACACACACACGGACGAAGTGTCCTAAGGCTCAGGAGTTCTGGACACAGGGCTGGTGGTGCTACTCTCAGCATGCATATGTGCAGGCAAGGGCAGAAACTGCACTGACTCTCTGAAAACTGTCATCCAGACCCCTCAGCCCCTCGCATTCAAATCTACAGTCCCAAATTCACTCTGGACACCAGGTGACCGGCGCTGCCTGCGCAATAGGCAGGGGACTTTTTGCCACAACAGAGGACAACCTGGAGATTACTTGGTGGGCTTAAGCCAAGACTGGTGCTGCTTCTTGTTTTGCTTTGCTTTGCTTTGTTTTTTTTCTTTTTGTTTTTGTTTTGTTTCCTTTTGTTTTGTTTTGTTTTTTGTTTTTTGTTTTGTTTTTGTTTGTTTGTTTTCTTTGTTTTGTCTTGCTTTGTTTTGTCTTGCTTTGTTTTGTCTTTATTTCTTTGATATCTTTGCCTGTGTTGAGTGGGGGTTGTCGGTTGTTTTTACATGTGAATGTACTTAATTTTTGTTGTTGTTGTTGTTGTTGTTGTTGTTGTGCTTGGTGATTTGCTTTGTTCTGAAACTGCCCTACCAGGGCCCAGTTTAAGTGGCACAAGATTCAAAATATCCAGAAGCCAACTCCAGACCAAACCAGAGTACTACCGGGTTTGACCTACAAGTCACACACCCAGAGGGAATTCTCTGGAGACACAAGAGCCCATAGAGGCCAAACCTCATTTAAGTGGTCAACCCTCACCCAGCAGAATATCCTGCGGTGGGCAGAGCCAAGTCTCACAACTAGTCAGCCTAGGAGTTAAACCCACCTACTTACAAGCAAAAAGCAATTAAAGTTCTTGAACAGGACAATATACACAACACAAGAGTCACCTTTGGAACACACGCAGAGGAGAATGTAGTGCAAGTCAAATATAAAGGACACATACTACATAAGATAACCCAGCAAGAACTAAGAACTCTAGGGGACCTACCTAATACATCAAAGCAAACACAGAGAGTCAGCCAGAATGGGGAAACAAAGAAACATGTCCCAAATAAAAGAGCAGAAGAAATCTCCAAAACTGGAATCAAATGAAGCAGAGGTAACCAACCTATCAGAGACAGAGTTCAGAACACTGATGATAAGAATGTTTAAGGAGCTTAGAGAAGACATAAAGAAGGATGTAGAAATCATAACGAACAACCAGTTAGAACTAAAGAACACAATTACCGAAATTAAGAACTCACTTGAAGGAATTACCAGCAGGTTAGATGAAGCAGAGGATCGAATAAGCGACTTAGAAGACAAGTTAGCAGAGATCACCCAAACAGAACAACAGAAAGAAAAAAGAATAAAAAACAATGAAGATGGTTTAAGAGACCTCTGTGATAACATCAAGCGCAACAACATGCGCATTATAGGAATATCAGAAGGTGAAGAGAGGAAGCAAGGGATTGAGAATATATTTGAAGTAATAATGTCCGAAAACTTCCCTAACCTGATGAAGGAAACCAACATACAAGCCCAGGAAGTGCAGAGAGTTCCAACCAGGATAAACCCAAACAGGCCCACACCAAGACACATTATAGTTAAAATGGCAAAGCTTAAAGACAAAGAGAGAATCCTAAAAGCAGCAAGAGAAAGACAGAGGGTTACATACAAGGGAACTCCCATAAGGCTATCATATGACTTTTCTACAGGAACATTGAAGGCCAGGAGGGAGTGGCAGGAGATACTCAAAGTGATGGAACACAAAGGCCTACAACCTAGATTGCTTTATCCAGCAAGGCTATCATTTAAAGTTGATGGAGAGATAAAGAGCTTCCCAGAAAAGAATAAACTGAAGGAATTTATTACCACCAAGCCAGCAGTGCAAGAAATATGACAAGGACTTCTGTAAATAGAAGAAAGATGAAAACAATCTAACTACTAAATTTAACTAAAATTTAAACTAAACTAAATTTTAAAAATGGCAATAACTATGTACCTATCAATAATCACTTTAAGTGTAAATGGATTAAATGCTCCAATCAAGAGACATAGGGTGGCTGAGTGGATAAGGAAGCAAGACCCTTGTATATGCTGTATACAAGAGACTCACCTCAGATCAAAAGATATACACAGGCTGAAAGTGAAGGGTTGGAGTAAGATATTTCATGCAAATGGAAGTGAGAAAAAAATCTGGAGTTGCAATACTTATATCTGACAAAATAGACTTTAAAATGAAGAACATATTAAAAGACAAAGATGGGCACTATATAATAATAAAGGGATCAATCCGACAAGAGGACATAACCCTAGTAAACATCTATGCACCTAACATAGGAGCGCCTAAACATATAAAACAGGTACTGACTGACATAAACACAGAGATCAACAGTAACACTATCATAGTGGGGGACTTCAACACCCCTCTGACAACAAAGGACAGGTCCTCCAGACAGAAAATCAATATGGAAACAACAGCCTTAAATGATACATTGGACCACTTGGATTTAATTGATATTTTCAGAGCATTTCACCCCAATGCTGCAGAATACACGTTCTTCTCAAGCGCACATGGAACATTTTCCAAGATAGATCATATGTTAGGCCACAAAACAAGTCTTGATAAATTTAAGAAAATTGAAATCATACAGATTGTCTTCTCTGACCACAGTGCTATGAAATTAGAAATGAAATACAGGAATAAAACTGGAAGACACACCAATTCATGGAGGCTGAATAACTTATTACTAAATAATGAATGGGTGAAGCAGGAGACCAAGGAAGAAATCAAAAGATATCTCGAGACAAATGAGAATGAGAACACGACGACCCAAAATCTATGGGATGCCGTGAAAGCAGTCCTAAGAGGGAAATTCAGAGCACTGCAGACCTACCTAAAGAAACAAGAAACATCACAAATTGACAGTTTATCTTCACACTTAAGGGATCTAGAAAAAGAACAGCAAAATAAGCCCAAAGGGAGCACAAGGAAGGAGATGATAAAGATCAGAACAGAAATAAATGAAATAGAAACCAGAAAAACAATACAAAAGATCAATGAATCCAAGAGTTGGTTCTTAGAGAAGATAAACAAAATTGACAAAACTTTCGCCAGACTCATTAAAAAAAGGAGAGAGAGGACCCAAAATAATAAAATCAGAAATGAAAGAGAAGTGACAACAGACACTGCAGAAATGCAAAAAATTTTAAGAAACTACTATGAGCAACTATATGCCAACAAATTTGACAATCTGGAAGAAATGAACAATTTTCTAGAGGCATACAACCTTCCAAGGCTAACTCAAGAAGAAACAGAAAACCTGAATAGACTGATTACCACCAGGGAAATTGAATCAGTAATCAACAATCTCCCAACAAACAAAAGCCCTGGACCAGATGGCTTTATAGGTGAATTTTTCAAAACATTCAAAAAAGAATTATCACCTATTCTCCTCAAGATCATAGATCCAAAAAATCCAGAAGGAGGAAAGACTCCCAAACACTTTTTACAAATCCACTATCACCCTGATCCCAAAATCAGAAAGACACCACAAAAAAAGAAAACTACAGGCCAATATCTCTAATGAACATAGATGCAAAAATCCTCAACAAAATATTAGCGAACAGAATTCAGCAATACATTAAAAAGATCATACACCACGATCAAGTGGGATTCATCCCTGGTATGAAAGAGTGGTTCAACATCCGCAAATCAATTAATGTGATACACCACATTAACAAAATGAAAAATAAAAATCACATGATCATATCAATAGATGCAGAAAAAGCATTTGATAAAATCCAGCAACTATTTATGAAAAAAACCCTTAAGAAAGTGGGAATAGAGGGATCATATCTCAACATAATAAAGGCCACATATGACAAACCCACAGCTAACATCATACTCAATGGGGAAAAGCTAAAACCATCCCCCCTAAGATCAGGAACAAGGCAAGGTTGCCCACTATCTCCACTTCTATTCAACATAGTGCTGGAAATTCTAGCCACAGCAATCAGACAAGAAAAAGAAATAAAAGGCATCCAAATTGGTAAGGAGGAAATAAAATTATTATTATATGCAGATGATATGATACTATATATAGAGAACCCTAAAGACTCCACCAAGAAACTATTAGAGCTGATAGATGAATTTAGTAAAGTAGCAGGATGCAAAATTAATATTCAGAAATCAGTTGCATTTGTATATACCAATGATAAAATATCAGAAGGAGAAATTAAAAAAACAATTCCATTTACAATTGCTCCAAAGACTATAAAATACCTGGGAATAAATTTAATCAAAGAAGTAAAAGATCTGTACTCAGAAAATTATAAGACACTGAAGAAAGAAATGAAAGAAGATATAAATAGATGGAAACACATTCCATGTTCATGGATAGGAAGAATTAATATAGTTAAAATGTCCATACTACCTAAGGCAATATACACATTCAACGCAATTCCTATCAAACTACCTATGGTGTTTTTCACAGAAATAGAACATATAATCCTAAAATGTATATGGAACCATAAAAGACCCCAGATAGCCTCAGCAATCTTGAGCAATAAGAACAAAGTGGGAGGTATAACGATACCTGACTTCAAATTACACTACAAGGCTACAGTAATCAAAACAGCATGGTACTGACATAAAACTAGACACATAGATCAATGGAACAGAATAGAGAGTCCAGAAATAAATCCATGCCTATATTCCCATTTAATCTACGACAATGGAAGCAAGAATGTACGATGGGTAAAGACAGTCTGTTCAATAAATGTTGCTGGGAAACCTGGACAGACACATGCAAGAGAATGAAGCTGGACCACTCCCTTACACCATATACAAAAATAAATTCAAAATGGCTTAAAGACTTAAATGTAAGATCTGAAACCATAAAATATCTAGAAGAAAATATAGGAAGAAACTTCACAGACATTACCCGGAATAAGATTTTTACTGATATATCCCCTCACAGTGGGAAGTAAGGGAAAAAATAAACATGTGAAATTACATCAAACTAAAAAGTTTTTTCACAGCAAAGGAAACCATCAATAAAACAAAAAGGGATCCTACTGAATGGGGAAGGATATTTGCCAATGATATATCTGATAAGGGGTTAATATCACAAATCTATAAAAAAAACTCATTCAACTCAACTCCAAAAAAACAAACAACCCAATTAAAAACTGGGCAGAGGACTTGAGGAGACATTTTTCTAAAAAGGACATAGAGATGGCAAACAAACATATGAAGAAATGCTCAACCTCACTAACCATCAGAGAAATGCAAATAAAAACCACAATGAGATACCACCTCACCTCAGTCAAAATGGCTATCATCAATAAATCAACAAACAACAAGTGCTGGCGCAGATGTGGAGAAAAGGGAACGCTTGTGCACTGTTGGTGCGATTGCAGATTAGTGCAGCCACTATGGAAAACAGTATGGAGGTATCTCAGAAATCTGAAAATGGAACTACCCTATGATCCAGTAATTCCACCCCTAGGCATCTATCCGGAGAAATCCAAAACTCCAATTCAAAAATCTGTATGCACTCCTATGTTTATTGCAGCACTTTACACAATAGCCAAGACATGGAAACAACCAAAATGCCCATCGGTAGATGACTGGATTAAGAAACTGTGGTACGTTTATACAATGGAGTATTACGCAGCCATAAAGAAAAAATAAATCTTACCATTTGCAACAACATGGATGGATCTAGAGAACATTATGTTAAGTGAAATAAGCCAGAAAGAGAAAGACAAGTACCATATGATCTCACTTATATGCGGAATCTAAAGAAAAGAATAAGTGAATGAACTAATCAGAAACAGTTTTGGGGACAAAGAGGAAAAACTGAGGGTTGTTAGATGGGCGGTGGGGTGGGGATAAGGGGGAAGGTGAAGGGATTAGAAAACACTCGGTAACCACAAGACGGCCTCAGGGTTTTGGAAAATTAATTTGGGGAACGTAATAATGTTGTAAAAATTTTATAGGGTAACCGATGGACATGTGTCCTATTTGGGAGACCACCTCAGGGATGCTGTAGATGCTTGATCATGGCACTGTACACCGGAAGCTGAACAATAATGAATGCCAACTATTATTTTATATGTATAATGTGATGGCTCGGTGCGATGTCAGAGGGATAGTGGATGGAGGGATGGGGGGAGGGGGTCCACAGTGTGAGGGATATAAATGATGAACGTCTAAGTATTACCTTGTCTTGTGCACCTGAAACTAAAAAAAAAAAAAAAAAAAAAAAAAAAAAAAGTTCTGCGCTCATGTCCTGCCTATTTCACCATGGTCCAAATGGTCCAGTACTTAAAGCAATCTTTGCTCATGCTCCTACAAAGTCCTGCTACTTTCTAGCTGTGTGTTAGTAAACAAGTTAGTTGCCCTTTCTGAGCCCCGGTTTCCAGGGATTAGCAGGAATTTGTCCTAACATTCTTCAATCCCAAAGTTGCCTAAGGTCAGAACTCAGGGTCACCAACAAAGAGCTGTGGGAGCCCCAAGGAAGCAGGAAGGAAATCCTACTTGCGGGGTAGGAGGCTAAGTTCAGGCAACTGGGGTGGTTCCATGTAGATGTCACAGGCAGTGGGCCTTGTAGCACTTGTAGCATAGGTTTTAAGGGCATGAAGTTAGGCCTTAGTGAAATTGAGTTTGAATCCCAGCTTTACCACTTCTAGTCAAGGTGACCATCAGCCACCTAACCACCTCTAGGTTTCAGTTTCTTCACCTTACAACCAGAATGATAATGCCTATTCAATAGGTTTGCTTTGAACATTAAATAGATGCAGTGAGGTCAGCATCATACCAAGCAAGGCTCATGGGGAGGGATCGAAAAGTTGTTCTAATTATTTTATGTTATGATCCATGATTATTATTTACCAGGTGGAGAAAGGTGGACGGTGGGGCCATTTCAGGCAGAAAGAACACCATTAGCAAAGGCTTGATAAGACACGGCGTGTTAGGGAAGGCTGACTTCGCTGTAGGGCTGGCAAGTATGTTGGTTCGTAGGCATGGTGGGGCCTGAGAGTGGGACAGAAGATGAGGCTCTGGCAACCTTTCCCATGGTTCTCTAGCTCACGTTTTCTGGGCTCCCCACCACTTAACCAGGTGCTCTCTATAGATATGCCAGCCACATCCTTGCCCCTCACAGGCCTCGCCTTCTACGGAGGGGGCTCTCTCTCTAGCTCCCCTACTGCTGACAGACCATGAGCCCTGTCACACCTACCGAGACAGCGCAATTCTCCAAAATGGTCCGCCTGGGCACAGCGTGCCCTCCAGCAGAAGTGCACACAGGGGACTCATTTATTATTCGTGCTACATTGTATGGGTGGGGGGGTGGGGGAATTAGTTTTAACTATTTATTCTTAGGACAATTTTATGGGCAGAATAATTCTCAACTCATCTTTCTTATATGTTGATGAAACTCTAATTAATAGAACTCCACCTGAAGTACAAATTAAAATCAAAATGAGATACTCCTATATACCTATTTGAAAAACTAAAATTAGAGAGATGTGGAAGTAAGTGTTGGTGAGGATGTGGAACTCTCTACATTGCTGGTGGAAACATAAAATCAAAAAACCACTTTGGAAGACAGCTTGACAGTTTCTTAAAAAGTTAAACATACACCTACTATATGATCCAGCCATTCCATTCTCAGGTATCTAATGAAAGCACATGCCCATACAAAGACTTGTACACAAATATTCATAGCAGCTTTATTTGTGATAGCTAAGAACTGGAAATAACCCAAATGTCTATCAGATGAAATGATAAATTGTGGTATATCCACATGATAGAATACTACTTAGCAATGAAAAGGAATGAATTATTGATAAACACACAACAGCATGAATGAATCTCAATAGAAAAAGAGTATATACTGTATGATTTCATGTTTATAAAATTTTAGAAAATTCAAGCTTCTTTATAGTGCTACAAAGCAGATCCGTGATTGTCTAGGCACCCAGGGTAGTGGGGGAAGATATACAAAGGGACACAGGAAACATTTGGGACTAATGGATACATTCATTATCTTGAGAACGGTGACAGCATTGCAGATGCCAAAACACATCAAATTGTATACTTTAAATACAAAGTTTATTGAATAAACTTATTGAAAACTCAATAAAGGTATAAAAGCATAAACACCTTAATAAAGCTGTTTAGAAAAAAGAACCCCAAATGTCCACTACACCTCTCCCCTTTCTCCTCTTGGGACCATGTGTTTAGGGCCTTGTTTTATTTCCACTTTTTATGCCTTGTCTATATCTCCTTCTATTTCATAACCTGCCTAAATTAGGCAGGACTCTTCTCTCTGGGTTGGGCAGTAATGTCATTCTTTCAAAGCAATGAAATGAAAGTGTCAGGACTCAACTAATCAGAACCTAGGTACATGGTTAATACACCTTGTATTCCCCCTTGTGGTGCCAAGCAGAACCCAGATATTAACCTCACTGATAGGGCCCTACATCAAAGGTCCAATTTCTTTGCTAGTGTAGGCAGTGATGGATCTCAGAGCTGGGTGGCTCTCCTGATGACAGACTAAATAGAAAGGAGTATTTTTCTGGAGAGCATGGCCTCTGAGCAGCAGCCATACACATGTTCCAAAGGCAGAAATTATTACTACACCTTCTATTACTTTCCCCAGGGCAAAAATCATGACACCTAATTGTACGTTTTTTGATCATTCAATGACAAAATGGAAAAATTTCCCCTACCTATAAAAAGAACACTAAGAGGCAAACAAAGGTGGATTTATAACAGGGAATTGCAAGTATTTCCAATATTCCACTTGCTGTATATACATTATAGGTAGAAACAATAATCAAGTTTGTCAATCCTATCTGCTTCCTATAAAAGGGGAAATTTTCTTATATGTGGGTATCAGGAAGCCTCAAGTCAATGCAGGGGACTTTCTCCCCAGGGTCTACCAGAACACCCTCCTAGTTGTGTTTTATTGTGTGTGTTTTTTTTTTGCCTTCTTCAAGCCTCATCTCTCCCACTGATGTGATAGAAAGACTCCTGCTGCCTGCCTCAGCTTTCTTCTCATCACCCAGGCTCAACTCATTTCCATTTGGCTCTGGACCCACTCCTCAAGTGAGAACGCTCCCAAAGGTCACCAGCAGCCTCAGTGTTGCCTCATGACCTTGTCTCAGGCTGGTCCTGTCACCTCTTAGACTTTCTACCTTCCTCTCTCCTCGGGCCTTCTCCAAGCCTCCACTACCTCTCCGACCGTGCACTCCTTTAGTTCCTCATTTTATACTAGCCCCTTAAGTGTAGGTAATTTCCTAAATTCTATCCTTGGCTAGCTTTTCCTCACTCTGTGCACAAGTTCTCTCTGAATATCTTTTACTCTCCCCCATGCTTCAAGTTTTATTTTATTCAAATGAGTCCCAAATCTACATGGCTTGCCCTAAGCTCTCTCTCCAAGCTTGAGATTCAGATGGTGGACTATAAATAATACACATTCCTAACAAATAAAAGATGTTCTTAATTTTGAACTCAAAATTATGAAGGGGTCCGTTGGTGGATCCGAAACTGTAGAGAATTCCTAATGGTGAAATGATGATGAGATTGGACTGGAGGAAGAAACACAGTTAAAAATGTGGATGGGAGGGCACCATGCCCAGAGAAAGAAGTGCCTGAGAGCTGAACAGGACCAGGGAAACTCAAAGGAGATCCACCAAGAAGAGCAGTGTTTGATCTTTATAAACCA
Organism: Rhinolophus hipposideros; assembly: GCF_964194185.1. NCBI lineage: Eukaryota > Metazoa > Chordata > Mammalia > Chiroptera > Rhinolophidae > Rhinolophus > Rhinolophus hipposideros. The sequence continues at coordinate 61,915,018 of NC_138048.1, forward strand.
GCCTGGCCCACATAAACACAAACACCCAGCCAGTTAGAGGCACCGAGACATCTCCATGCCACGCTGCATGTGGGCTTGGCTCAGAGGAACAAGGCAGTGTCCCTGCATACCAGAAACTGGAGCACCCACACCCATAAGACCAGCCTCTGCCATACCCTATTCCCAACTGTACACCCTTCCCCTTCCCCACTTGCACTCCCATCCCATTCCTGCCCCAAGCAAGTTACACAAACGGATACTAGAGAATCTAAAGTGGCAGACCTCTCAACTACAACAATAAGCATTGTCAACAATCAGAAAACTTTTGAGTAAGGCCAACACCATGAAAACTTTTGAGTAAGGCCAAAACTTTTGAGTAAGGCCAGCAGACAACTAAAAAAAAAAGTTACAATCATAGCAAGACATAAACATAATCCAAATCCTCAGAGGAATAAGTGAGGGTCTGGCATCAAAGAAATAAGAATAGGCAGACTGTGAAGAGAACCAAGGAGAACTCTTGAAAATAAAAAATACTGAGCCAGCCCAGTGGCTCAGGCAGTTGGAGCTCGGTACTCCTAACGCCAAAGGCTGCTGGTTCGATTCCCACATGCGCCAGTGGGCTCTCAACCACAAGGTTATCAGTTTGACTCCTGGACTCCTGCAAGGGATGGTGGGCTGTGCCCCCTGCAACTAACAACAGCAACTGGACCTGGAGCTGAGCTGTGCCCTCCACAACTAAGATTGAAAGGACAACAACTTGACTTGGAAAAAGTCCTGGAAATAAACACTGTTCCCCCAATAAAGTCCTGTTCCCCTTCCCCAATAAAATCTTAGGGGGGAAAAAAACCACAATAGAATTTTTTTAAAAAAAGAAAAGAAAAATACAACAATAGAAATAAGAAATTATGTAGATGAGCTATAACAAATAAAATGAAATAGCGACTAAAAAAGCAATAAAAATGATCAATGAAACTAAGAACTAGTTCTTTGAAATGATAAACAAAATTGATAAACCTTTAGCCAGACTCAAGAAAAAAGACAGCCCAAATAAACACAATCAGAAATGAAAGAGGAGCAATTATAATTGACACTTCAGAAATACGAAGCATCATCAAAGAATACTATGAACAATTATATACTAACAAATTGGGAAACTTAGAAAACATGGATAAATTTCTAGAAACATATAACCTTCAAAAACTGAACAAGGAAGAAACAGAAAATTTGAACAGACTGATTACTGATAATGAAATTAAATCAGTAATCAAAAAAATCTCAACAAACAAAAGTCCAAGACTAAATGGCTTCACAGGTAAATTCTACAAAACATTTAAAGAGAATTAATACCTATCCTTCTCAAACTATTCCAAAAAATTCAAGAGGAAGAAATGCTTCTAAACTCATTCTATGAAGCCAACATTACCCTGATTCGAAAACTAGCCAAAGAAAGAGAGAAAGAGAGAGAGAGAGAGAGAGAGAGAGAGAGAGAGAGGAGACAGAAAGAAAGAAAGAAAGAAAGAAAGAAAGAAAGAAAGAAAGAAAGAAAGAAAGAAAGAAAGAAAGAAAGAATTACAGACCAATATTCCTGATTAACATAGATGCAAAAATTCTCAACAAAATATTAGCAAGCCACATTCAACAATACTTTAAAATGCTCATACACCATGATCAAGCAGAATTTATTCCATGGATGCAAAAATGGTCCAATATCTGCAAATCAATCAATGTGATACCCCACATTAACAAAACAAGGGTAAAATTATATGATCACCTCAATAAACGCAGAAAAAACATTTGACAAATGAATTCAACATTCATTTATGATAAAAACTCTCAACAAAGTGGGTATAGAGGGAACACACCTAAATATAATAAAGGCTATATATGACAAACCCATAGTTAATATCATACTCAACAGTGAAAAGCTGAACGCGTTCCCTCTAAGATAAGGCTGCCCACTCCCATCACTTTTATTCAGCATAGTATTGGAAGTCCTAGTCACAGCAATCAGACAAGAAAAAGAAATAAAAGTATCCAAATTAGAAAGGAAGAAGGAAAACTTCCACTATTTGCAGACAACATACTATACGTAGAAAATCCTAAAGACTACATCAAAAACCTATCAGAACTAATAAATGAATTCACTAAAGTTGCAAAATACAAAATTAATATTCACATACCTGTTGTATTTCTATATACTAATAATGAGTTATCAGAAAGAGAAATTAAGAAAACAAACATTTACAATTACATAAAAAAGAATAAAATACCTAGGAATAAATTTAACAAAGGAGATAAAAGGCCTGTACTAGAAAAACTACAAGGCATTGATGAAAGAAATTAAAGACTACACAAATAAATGGAAGGATATGGATTGAAAGAACTAATATTGTTAAAATACAACCATATTACTCAAAATAATCTACAGATCGAATGCAATCCCTATCAAAATACCAATGGTGTTTTTCAGAAAGCTAGAATAAATAATCCTAAAATTTATTTGGAACTACAAAAGACCCAAAATTGCCAAAGCAGTCTTGAGAAAGAAGAATAAAGTTGGAGGTATCATGATCTCAGATTTCAAACTATACTACAAAGCTGTAATAATCAAAACAAGATGGTAGTGGGGGAAAAACAGACACATAGATCAATGCAACAGAATTCAGAGCCCAGAAGTAAACCCACATTTATATGGTAAATTAATCTGCTACAAAAGAGGCAAGCATATACAATGGGGAAATGACAGTCTCCTCAATAAGTGGTGTTGAGAAAACTGGATAGGTACATGCAAAAAAATGAATCTGAACTACTTTCTTGCACCATGTACAAAAATAAAATCAAAATGGATTAAATACTTAAATGTAAGATCTGAAACCATAAAACTCCTAGAAGAAAACATAGGCAGTAAACTCTTTGACATCAGTCTTAACAATATTTTTTTTTGGATATGTCTCCCCAGCCAAGGGCAACAAAAGCAAAAATAAACAAATAAGACTACATCAAACTAAAAAGCTTTTGCACAGTGAAGGAAACCATCAACAAAGTGAAAAGATAAGTTACTGAATGGGACAAGATATTTACAAATATTGCATTTGGTAAGAGATTAGTGTATATATAAATACTTTATATATATAAAATTTGTATATATACTTTATGTATATAAAACTTATACAACTCAACATCCAAAAAAAAGCTGATTTAAAAATGGAGAGAGGTGGGCAGCCCCATTCGGGACCCCCTCCAGCTCGGGAGCTGTGACCCTTTGCTTTCAATAAAGCATCCTCTTTTTTAAAAAAAAAAAAAATGAAGAGAGGGAAATCCAAGATGGTGGAGTAGAGAAACACTGTGCCTGCTTTCTTCTGTAAACAATTAAAATTATAACTAAATTATAGAACAATCAACCTGGAGAAACATCTGAAGTCTGGCTAAACAGAAGTTTTATAACTAAGGATATAAAGAAGAAGCCACATAGAGACTGGTGAGAAGGGCGGAGACACGGAACTGGCTAATTCCAAACTTCCGTGTGGCGGTTGAGAACTGGGAGGGATATCTCAGCCTCAGAGGTTCCCCCCAGAGGAGCGAGGGACCCCAGCCCCACACCAGCCTCCCCAGCCCAGAGTAATGGTACAGGGAAGAGGAGACCCCACATCTGGCTGTGAAAAATAATGGGGATTCTGACCATCCAGGTGGGATGGAAGGCGGCAAGAAACCCAGGTGTCCATTAAAGGGCCCACGCACAGTCTCTCTCCCAGGCACTCACCTTGGGCTCCAGCGGAGAGGCAATAACTCGGGGATATCGGAGACATACGGGGAGCCAACTGAGTTGTGTGGCTTTGGGAGGAGAACTGGAGGATAGTCGGCATTATCCCTGTGAGAAGTCCTCCTCAAGTACAGCCAGCAGGCTGACGCCATCTTTTCTGTGTTGCGCTCTCCCTACACTTACATCCAAATCTGAATCTGATTGGTCTGGTGAACTCTGCAGCTCAGTGCTGCTGACTCACTGTGACCCTGCCCCACCCATCTCTCTCAATGGCAGACTTTCTCTAAGAACAGCTGAGTATTATGCTAAGTGAAATAAGTCAGACAGAGAAAGACAAATACTGTATGGTTTCACTTATATGTGGAATCTAAAAAAAAAAAAACGAAAAGAAAAAGAACAAGCAAAAGAAAAACAGACTCATAAATATAGACAAAAAAATTGATGATTGCCAGAGGGATGGAGGTTGGGGGATGGGTGAAAAAGGTGAAGGGGAATAAAAAGTACAAACTTTCAGTTATAAAATAAATAAGTCACAAGGACGTAATCACAGCACAGAGAATATAGTCAATAATATGGTAATAACTTTGTACGGTGACAGACAGTTACCAGACTTATCATGGTGATCACATTGTAAGGCATATAAATGTAGAATCACTATGTTGTACACCTGAAACTAATATAATATTGCATATCAACTATACTTTATTTTTAAAAATTATTAAATATTTGCAAAAGTTAAAAGAGAGAGAAAAAGATGTGGAAAATAAATTCTGAAGTTTCAATTTCCTTCTAATAGGTGTTCCAGAAGAAGAAAATAAAACAGAGGGAATTTCTAAAGAAATGTTAAAACTACAAAATAGAATAGAAAATAATATGATACTCTGTTCCCATCAATCAGTACTGAAAATTTATAATGTTTTACCAGATGTGCTTTAAGTAATATTTTTAAAGAAACAAAACCAGAAATAAAGCTAATGGTCTTTAAGAACCCAACCTCCCTTCCTCTCCTTTTTCCTTTGGGCAGCAACCACCATTATTTGTGTATATCTTTCCATATTTTTTTTCATATATATATATATATATATATATATATATATATATATATATATTTTGATATGGATTATATAACATATATGATGCTTTTGCATGTGACTTTAAATTTTACTTAAGTAATAACATACTGTACATAGGGTTCTGCAACTCGCTATTGAATATTTCATTATCTTACTGACTATACCTTCTTTTTTTGCTCACAGTGGTCCATGTGGGAATCGAACCAGCGATCTTGGTGTTATCAGCACCACACTCTAACCAACTGAGCTAACCGGCCACCCTTATACCACATTTTTATGCAATACTTTATAGATGAACTTATGCAGTAGTTCCAAGTCTTACCATCGTGAAACAATGTAATAATATGTGCCTTATGCATATGGGTGAAGGTTTTTCCAAATGTGTATCCAGAAGTAGAACTGCAAGATGATAGGATATGCACATTTCCAATTTCACTAGATTCTGTCGAATTGCGCTTCAATTTATACTCCAACAATCACTGTATGGCTGTCCCCATTTTCCTTCAACCACACCAAGACTTAATATTTTCAGGCATTTTAATTTTGCCCATCTGATGGATGATAAATTATACCCCAATTTACAATTTTTGAGGTACAAATTATACCTCAATATACAATTTTTCTTTGCATGACCCTGATTTCTAGTAAGTTGGACCATCCTTTCACAGTCTATTGGCCATTTGGAAATCCTTTCTGGGAATTGTCTCTTTGAACCTTTTTCTTTTATTGAGATATAACTAACATATAGCATTATATTAGCTTCAGGTGTATAACATAACTATTCAATATATCGCAAAATGATCACTACAATGTGTCTAATTAGTATCCATCACCACACATAATTAAAAATTGTTTTTTCTTTTGATGAGAACTTTTAAGATCTGCTCTCTTAGCAACTTTCTAACAGACAATACTGTATTATTATCTGTAGTCACCATGCTTTATTATTTACATTACATTACATTACATTACATCCCCATGACTTAATTATTTTATAAGTGGAAGTTTGTACTTTGAGCCCCTTCATCCCTTTCACCCACCCTCCCCCATCCCTGAATCCTTTTTCAATTGCATTTAAACTCTTTTTTATACAAAAGTTTTTCAATGTGTTATATAGTCAAATTTGTCAATCTGATTGATGGGAGATAAATTTTCAAAGAATAAATGAATCTTTCTCAAACCTGAAAAACTCGAGTCCTCAGAATTGAGAGGATACAAACACCGAGTGTTCAGCAGGATGAATATAATAAATGCTCATTTAGACACAGTGTAGTAAAACTTCAGAATGTGATCATTTAAGGGTTCTAGGTGTTGGGTTGGGAGACAGGGGTCTTGTTATTTGTGCTAGCTTTTGCAATGAGACCACAAGAGAAAGAGGGAGCTCTCTGGGTACTGCGAGAAACTTGCAAGGGACCAAGAAGGTCTAGAGCACTCACAGGTCTCAAGCTGTCAGTTGTGGCTGCCTCACAAATCACCAGGGACCTGAGACATTCCTGCAAACAGAATTCTGGAGACTCATTATGGAGCATGGTTGGAAGAAGTTTGTTGTTATTGTTATTTGCTTTTGTTTAACACAATAACTAATAATTTAGAGCTCACAAAACATTAAGATAAACCATCTGAAATTGCCATTTTTGTAGAGTAAAAAAAATGATTGAATATTGGCTATTTACTAAGGTTCAACCTAATACATGATTTCATTTCATTCTCTTAACTCTGTGAGATACACGTTATCAACTTTTCTTTTTACAGATGAGCAACCAGTGTGGCAGGGAACGGAAGTCTGCCTATGGGGGCCTTAGGGCAGAGATCGGGGTGCCTGCTCCATCTCCTGGCCTGACTCTTGGGGCCATGCAACCCCCATCTGAAAAATGGGATAAACACTTCATGCTCTTCTCTCCCCCAGGAAGACTGTGCCTGTCACAGAGGTTATCTGTTTTCTAGGGCAATTAGGCTCAAGATAATCAGTGGCAAGAATGGTATTTGCCAAGAGAACTTGGCCTGGACATTCAGATGACATGCTTCAGGCACAACACATGAGCTGGAGAAAAGTATGTCAAGGCAAGAGTGGACTGTAAACCAGAGAAGATCAGGTGAGTGAGGTAGAAAAGAGTGATTCTGTGTGTGTCCCAGCTGCTAACCACTGGGCTCAGAGCCCTAAGTAACTGGTGTATCGTCTCCTTGCACCGACAGTATTCCAGGGAGGAACCCCCCCCAGCCTGGAAGACAACTCCAACAGGCCTGAGATCTTTCGGTTCGTTCTTAGAATAGTGTCTGTGGTCACGTAGGTTGCAAACAGTCTCAATTCAGAAATCAGAATGCTAATGCAAGGTGTTCATCAAAAGCCTGAACTTATTTTTACCATCCATCTTTCCCTCTTCCCCCAACCTGGACCTGCGCAGATGGAAGCCCACAGTGGGGACAGTGTAGAGGGGCTGGCTTCTTCTCTCTTTTTCCACTCAGCCTCCCCAGCCAGTTGCCATGGCTACGACTACTGCTGCTCTGTGGGAGCAGTCAGGGGAAGGGGCAGCAACAGCTGTAAGTTGACTTCAGGTTTTCTTGCCAGGCAGATGTTAAATTCTGCCTCTTTCCCATAAAATGCTTTAATGCCCTCTCCACAGGTTCCCTACTCAGACTCTTTCTCCCCAAGTTCTCTGTAATTTGTGGGTGTATTTCAAGTTTAATCTTATTTCAGGCAGTCACCTGAGACCCCTTCCTCAACCCCTGGGAATTCAGCTCCAGCCTTTACCTAGTGGAGTCTCCTAACACAAAACCCCAGACCTGGAGTCCTTGCAGACTCTTTCTACTGGGAGGCCCACATTTGTCCAGCAGAAACATGCATGCTACCCATACCCTGCTCTATATGATGTCAGAGGGGTAGTAGATCATGGGAGAGGGGTTATCACTTTGTGAGGGGTGTAAATATCTATTGCATTGTTTTGTATACCTGAAACTAAAACAAAAAAAAACAAAAATAAAAATCACAAAAGAAAACCTCAGGAAGTACAAGATGGTCCCAGCATAGTGGCAGTAGCCCAACCAAAGCAGCTCGTGAGCCGTCATCTCATCTTCCAAGTTTCCCCAGTGGGACCAGAGCCCAGGCTACCACACCCCCACTGTAGGGGTCACATATTATGCTCTTGAAGGAGCCTCCACACACACGCAGACAATCACCCTCACGAGGTTTGAGGTAAGGGAGCAGGAACTCACGCTGTCCCCAAGACGGAACTGACAGCATAGCTTTCTTCCAGGAAATCGTCCTCACAACATCCTCCGATCCCCTCTGTTTTTATTTTTTCAGAGTATCCAAGTAGGCAAGGGGTTTCAAGTCTTCAGGCAGATTTTGGCATTTCCTTAAAACATCTCCATCAGTGACTCGGCATCTCAATTTAAATTTTCACATCTATGATACATATTGGTGCCTGGTGGGAATTTTAGTTTTAAACCCGTTACATTAATAATATGCATTGACTTTTTTTTATGTTCATAAGTAGAGATGATATTTTCCATTTTAAAGATGAAGAAAACTTATCTTTGAGGGCTCAAAGAAGTAAGGCCAAGGCCACCCAGCCATTGAGTGATGGAACTAGGATTCTAACCAGGACTGTCAGCATCACCTGTGAGGTGATGCTCCCTGGCCCCCAACCCAAGGGAATAATTTGGCGACACAGTGGGAAGTGCCCTTTCATTTAGGGCGCAGGTCCCATATCACCACAAGAGGCTCTGGGCTACTGTAGAAATGGTGACATAGGTCAGCGCCCGAGGCTCAGTTCTGCCCACACCGTCACAGGACACATGGTAGGACCTAGTTTCAGAGAGTGGACCTGAGCTGTGGGTGAGACCAAGAATTCTACTGATCTGGCAACATGCCCATCTCCATGAGACTTTCGACTCGAAGGAGGATGCCAGCACGGCTGACTCACCTAGTCTCACATCCAAGCCAAACACTGGAAGGAAAGGGCTCTGCTCAGCCAAGACTGTCACTGCAGGAGGATGGAGAGTCTGGGCTGGGATCCCAGCTGCGCCTTGGCCTCCGTGTTTTCCCAGTGTGTTTGGGCCCCTTTTTCTCCATGAATTCTGTGTGCTTGGGAACAACGCATGCTGGGGCTTCCACAGGTGGTCCAGAACCACCACAGGAAGGTGTTAAGAAGGGGGAGATGGAGGAACTGACTTAGCTGGTCCTTAAAGGAGTGGAAAGATATGGCACTGGCTAGCTCCCAAGATGGGCTTAGTTTGGTCTCCAGGGAGGTCCAGTTCGGTGGGCTTTTCCACAGGGGAAATATCTATTAGTGAATAAGCCATGGTCCATCCACAGTGGAGTGGCCACTGAACAGTCTGATGTAGAACATGTAACTATATGGAAAGATATTTACAATATATTATCAAGTGAAGAATGTGTAGAGCAGGATCCTATCTTTATAAAAGCAGTGTTCTTGCTATCACAAGTACTTCTAGAGAACAGATCTAAAAGGAGCTGTCTGGATGCTTGACTCTATCAATCAATTGCTCTCAGGTCCTGGGATCACACCCTTCAATTAAGTTCATGTTTATCCCCATGCTGACCCAAAGGTGTGGAGTCAGGACAGGGCCCGGTGTCTTCCGCCTCCTAGGGTTAGAACACCTCACCTCCATCTCTCCTACATCCTCTCTCAGGGATTTGTTGGCCAGACTTCGACACGCTTCAAAATAGAGGGACTTCTTATACCCCACAGCATTTCCCCAGATGACTGGGCCACTCACTGGGCACCCATCTGTTGAATGCTCCCTTGGGTGATTCCAGGAAGTCTTGTCCCATCTCACTCCCAATTACTGGTGGGACTACATCCCTGAGACCAGAATGTGGTGTTTGCACTTCCTCAGTGAAGAAGAGAAGCACACACACACACACACACACACACACAAATGTTTAATCTAGGATAATCTACTTTAAAGCAAATACAAATGTAAATATTGTTTTGTTTTTGTTTTCACATGTAGTCAGCTCATAAGAGGTATGTTACCTTGCCACTAGGATTGAGCTAAATGCATACTTAGGTCTGAAACATTTCTCCAAGGAAACAATCTGCAAAGATGCAGCCCTGCCGCTCCACTGCAAAGATAATTTTTCAGTGCGTGTGCTAGGCAGCCGGGCTTCTTCAGGTCACAGCACCTCAGACCTTTCCACTCCAGAAGAGGCTCTTGCAGGACTCATGTAACTAAAGACCTGTAGGGAGATTTCTCAGAGAAAGGGAGCAAGGTCAAACAGCTACCTCCTGTACACTGAGAATTGTTCTGCTTGTAGCTCCAAAATTACAGAATTTGGATCCCACTAGGTCTATGTATTTTGACTCTTATTCTTGCCAACAGAAGGAAGGATTGACTTCCCAGTTGTATTTATGCCTATATATGTAGGCTTAGAGCAAATTCTGGAAGTAAACACAACAAAATGTTAAAAGTAGTTATGGCAATGGCTTGGAATTAAAATATTCTTATTTTCTTTTATTGTCACCTGTGTTTTCCACAATAAATGTGTTCCTTCTGTACTTTGCCAAAGAAATCGAAGCCATTGACTTAACCTGCCTCAAATTCCTGTTGCCTTCTCTCCACCCACCCCACCACCCCCAAGTCCACACTCATCTCTGTGACCACATCCATCCTTCCCTCCAAAATCACAGACTGAGGCAAACTCTCCTTCCACGTCCTATTGCCTCACACTGTGTTCTTACTATACCTAATACGTAATACATTACAGAGTTGTTGTCAGCAGTCATACTCCTGATAAATAAGAGCTCAGTAAATGGTAATGATAATAATGTTTTGCCTCTTGGTACCTCAGTTTCCTCATCTGTAAAATGGGGTAATTGTAGTATCTGCCTTATAGGATTGTTGTAAGGATTAAATGAGTAAATTCTTCATGAAGCACTTAGAAGAGCACCTAATACATAGTAGGTGCTCTGTGTTTGCTAGTATTAATATTACTAGTACTAATTAGTGTTGCTAGTATTAGTATTAGTGCATTCCTCCATTTCCGACAGAACCTTGATTCATCAATTATCTCCTATATTTTAAACCTCTCTCTTCAGATTCCTTCAGTTTATTCAGAGTCAACTCTCTTCCAACCCCGAAATCCACCTTTGATTTTAATGACCTATCTCTCCCCCTTCTTCAAATCCTGGCATCTGAAAAAAGTAGGTTTCAAGATTCACTCTTTCACACTTACTCCTATTCAGCTCTTCATTGCTCACGACACAATGTATTCTGCTGCACCTCTCACCTCTCCAATGAAACTCCTGCAGCAAAGACCACAAATGGCCTTCTTTTGCCAAATTCAAAAGACACTATTCAGTTCTTATCTTTCTGGACTTTTTTTCCTTTTCTGACCCCACTCTCCAACCTGAAATATTTTTCCTCGACTCTCCATGTTCTCCTCCTTCTCTGAACTCTTGTCTCTGCCTCCTTGCCTAGGAGCTTTCTCTCTATTCAGCCCTTAAACGTGATGGTTCCAAGGTCTGTGTGCAGCCGCCTGCCTCTCTCCCCCAGGAAGCTTATGCACCGCCAGGCACCTTATCCTTTTTTCCCTATAACAACCAAATCTACACACCTAGCCCTGGCCTCTCTCCTAAGCTGTAGACCCATGTATTCTAGTACAAGCTGGATATTTATATCTGGAGATCTCACAGCACTTTCTTCTGAACCCTCTGTGTCCTTCAGGGTTCCCTACCTAAACAGGCAAAATGTCAGGTGGTGACTCCACCATCACCGTCTCCCAAGTGAGAGGCACAGGAAACGTGCTAGACTTCTCCCCCTAGTCATGCCTCAAGACCAGTGGAGCTCATTTCCCTAGCTTTTCTCTAGTCCATCCACTTCGGTCTGTAGGAGGCCATGTCAGATGCAGGCAATGAAAACATCGTCTCAATCTCTTTATCCATCCTCTTCCTTACCTTCCTCCTTTTTATTTTTTACTTTTTTTAAAGATTTTATTGGGGAAGGGGAACAGGACTTTAGTGGGGAACAGTGTGTATTTCCAGGACTTTTTTCCAAAGTTGTTGTCCTTTCAATCTTAGTTGTGGAGGGTGCCGTTCAGCTTCAAGTTGTTGTCCTTTCAGTCTTAGTTGTGGAGGGCGCAGCTCAGCTCCAGGTCCAGTTGCCATTGCTAGTTGCAGGGGGGGCAACCCACCAACCCTTGCGGGACTCGAGGAATTGAACTGGCAACCTTGTGGTTGAGAGGACACGTTCCAACCAACTGAGCCATCCAGGAGGCAGCTCAGCTCAAGGTGCCGTGTTCAATCTTTAGTTGAAGGGGGCGCTTCCCACCATCCCTTGTGGGACTCGAGTAGTTGAACCGGCAACCTTGTGGTTGAGAGCCCACTGGCCCATGTGGGAATCGAACTGGCAGCCTTCAGAGTTAGGAGCATGGAGCTCTAACCGCCTGAGCCACCTGGCCGGCCCTACCTTCCTCCTTTTGCATTCCCCTCTTGCTCCATTCAGTCAGTCAATCAACCAACAAACATGGGTTGAACATCTACAATATGCTAGGCCCTGGGAACACAGAAAGGAAAAAAATAATGCCCCTGAGGGAGCTGAGGATTTAGTGGGAAAGGCCACCAAGAAGCCCCGCGCCATGAAATATGCACACCCAGGGAGCTCAGGAGTCCTTCTGTCTGAAGTGACAGTTACATAGATCTGGATTATTATGATTTTTACTATAATGTTTCAATCAAATAAGCAAAGACACTAACACATCTTACATCTAAGCACTCAACACCCAGCTCTACAGAATTCTGATATTTATCTTTCCCTTGTATACTATAAAATATATATGAAGCTATATATAATATTCATGTTTTCAAACTTCATGTAAGCATATCATATTCTTTAAGTCATTTTACAATGTGACTGTTTTTCCCCTCTACATTATGTTTTTGAGATTTATCCATGTGTATATATGGAGTATTTTTACTGCTCTGTAATATTCCATTTATTTATTCATTCTCGTGTTGATGGATATGTAGATGATTTTCAGTTTTTCCAATATGAACAATGTTGTAATGAATTTTTATACAGGTCCTATATGTGTCTCCTTGTGCACACATGAGGATTTCTCTAGAAGTCAATTGCAGAGTTGAAGGACATGCACATCTAACTTTTATTAGACATTGCCAAGTTGCTCTTCAAAGTGACTGTACCAATTTATTCTCCCACTAGTAGCCTATGAGAGTTTCTGTTTATCTGCTCTACATTCTTGTAAATATTTGGTAGTACCCCTTTTTAATTATTGTCAATCTGATGGGTGTGAAATCGTATCTCATAGTTAAAATTTTTATTTCCTTGATTATTAGTGAAGTTGCCATTCGGATTTTCTTTCGAGTAGTGAACACCTTTCCCTAGTCTGGCTGAGTTTTGTCTTCAAGTTTATTTAAGATGTCTTTTTTGAACTGAAGTTGTTCTATAAATGTCACTCATTCCTTTTATGGTTTATTTTTGTGTCCTGTTTAAGAAACCGTTACCTGACCAAAGGTCATAAAGAGCTCTCCACATTTCTTCCAAAAGTTTTTAAAATTAGCTTTTTAGTTATATATTTTGGAGTATGGAACTAGAAACCGATTTTGAAGTTTTTCCACGTAGATAACAAAATTTCCACGCATCACTTATTTTTAAAAGTAATTCCTTTCCCCCGCTGATTTGAAACACCAACTGCTGTATATCTTTTCCATATGTGCGTGGGTCTCTTCCTGGGCTCTCTGTTCCGTACCATCACCCCACTCGCTAATTACCATTCCTTTATAATACCACTAAGTCTTGTTATCTTTAGGTTAGGTTTTCCTTCCATCCTACCCCTTGTGTTCTTTTCCAAAATTATCTAGATCTTGCTCTTCCTTATGAATTTTAAGATCAGTTTGTCAAGTTCCATAAAAAAAAAAAACTTCATTGAGATTTTTAAATTTAAATTTAATTTTTAGATTATTTAGGAGAAATTGGCATATTTAGGGTATTGAGTCTTCTGATCCATGCACATATGTCTCTTCATTTATTTTCAGATCTTCTTTTGTATTCTTCCTACAATGTTTTACCATTTTCTCCATTAAAATTCTCCTATCATCTGTTAGATTAATTACTGGGCACCTCATACTTTATTGTGCCATTATGAATGAGATCTTTGTCTTCTTACATTTTCTAACTGATCATGACTGATGAGTAGGAAGACTAATAATTTTTCTATGTTCACCTTGTATCCAGCAATATTGCTGAATTAATTTAATACTTCTAATAGCTTATCTGTAAATTCTTCTGAATTGTCTATGTAGACAATTATAGTCTGCAAAAGAAAACACTTGCATTTCTTCCTTTCCAATTTTTATATCTCTTCTTTTTTCCTTGAGTGGTTGCACAGGCTAGATTCTCCAACGTGGAAAAGAAGTGAGGATAGCAGGTATCTTGTCTCTCTCCTGAGTTTAAAAGAAATGCTTCTGAAATTGTGCCATGTGAATGCTTGCTGTTGATTATCGCTAGGTAACATTTATCATGTTCCAAAAGTTTCCTTCTGGGGCCGGCCCAGTGGCTCAGGCAGTTAGAGCTCCATGCTTCTAACGCTGAAGGATGCCGGTTCGATTCCCACATGGGCCAGTGGGCTCTCAACCACAAGGTTGCTGGTTCGATTCTTCGACTCCTGCAAGGGATGGTGGGCTCCGCCCCCTGCAACTAATAACGGCAACTGGACCTGGAGCTGAGCTGCGCCCTCACAACTAAGATTGAAAGGACAACAACTTGACTTGGAAAAGGCCTGGAAGTACACACTGTTCCCCAGTAAAGTCCTGTTCCCCTTCCCCAATAAAATCTTAAATAAATAAAAAAAAGTTTCCTTCTATTCCCATTTGGTAAGTTTTATTATGCATGGATGTAAAATTTTATCAAATGCTTTCTCTGCTTCTGTTAAGATAGTCATATATTCTCTCCTTTAATTTTTTTAATATAGTGAATCACATTAAAAAATTTTCCTAAGTTAAACATTCTTGTATTCTGGGATAAACTCTGATTATACACTGCTTAATTCATTTTGCTAGAATTTTATTTATAACTTTGCATCTAGGTTCTTAAGTGAGTGTATCAGTTCTCCATGAATATGGGAGCAACTTAACAGGAGGTTGCAGTCAAGACATCGGCCACTGCTGCAGTCATGTGAAGGCTTGGCTAGACGGCTTGGCTCTAACTGATGATTAGTCTGCTTCTAAGATGATTCACTCATATGACTGGTGCTGGCTGTTGGTAAAAGGCTCAGTTCTGCATCATGTGGACTTCCCGATAGGGATGCTTGAATGTGCTCGTGACATGGCCACTGGTTTGCTCAAGTGAGCTATCCAAAAGAATAAGGCAGAGAAGCTTTGCTGTCATTCATGAACAAGCCCCTAAAGTCATACATTGTCACTTCTGCAGTATCCTACTGGGCACACAGACAAGCCATGACTCACTGTGGGAGAGTACACAAGGATGTCAATAGCAGGAGATGAGGGTCATTGGGGACCATTTTGGAGGCTGGCTACCAATGAGATTGGTTTATAATTTTCTTTTCTTGAGTTGACCTTGTTTGGTTAGTATCAAGAGTATGCTAGTCTCAAAAATTAATCTCCCTATTTCAATGATCTGAAGCAGTTCTTTGAAGCTTCAGTAAAACCTTCATGCAAAACTCATGTCTTTTGAAGGGGGAGATGTTTGATTAATTATACAATTATTATTGGTGAATTCAAACTTTCTATTTTTTCTTGGGTCAAGTTTGGTAATTCATATTTTTAAGAAAAGTATCCATTTCTTGTTTTCAATTTCATCAACATGAAGTTGTTCTATCATTCCCTTACTATTTTTTTAAATTTTCTATTCCATTTCTAGTTTTGTCTATTTTTTGTTTCTAATATTGTTTATTTTTGATTTTTAACTTTTTCTTTGATGAGTCTTGCTAGAAGTTTGTCTATTTTGTTAGTTTTCTTTTTCAATTAGCCACTTTTTGGTTTTCGTTTGTTTTCTGTTTCACTAACTCCCAATATTTTTACTATTCTCCTCCCCCTACTTTCCTTGGGTTTACTCTGTTATACATTTTCTAACTCCCTGTTATACTTGTTCTAGCTCCTTGAGTCCTTACTTAATTTTAAATCTGTCTTATACTTTAAAATTATTATTATTTTTGCTTCATATTACAAGTTTTAACATATAGTATTTTTATCATTTAGTTCTAACTATTGGGTAATTTCCATTGTGATATTTTTTTTAATTCATTTATTTTGGAGTGACTCCTTACAGTTCTAAACATGTGGAAAATATAATGTTATTTTTATTATTAATTTTTAATGTATTTGCTTTGTGGTCAGCATACACAACTTGCATGAAGTTGACTTACATCTCTTTCACCTGGTATGTAGTTAATATTTCATAAGTGCTCCATGCATACTTTAAAATACATATAACTTCGGAATTTTTTGAGCATATTAGACTAAGCCTAATAATTTGTGGTGAAAATCATATATACTTACTATATTTTTGCCTACTAGATTTATCAGTGTCTGATAGAAATGTATGTAAAATCTCCTATCATATTTGCTCATTTCTCTTTGTGATTCTTTCCATTTTTGTTATACTACTAAGAGTATAAAAGTTCATGATTGTCATATCTGTTTGGTGGAATTTTTTTTTATTACTATCTGATGTTCTTTTATTCCCTATATGTCCCTGTAAATGCTCTTCATCCTGATTTTGTCTGATATTAGCATAGCTATACCATCTTTCTTTTGAATGATATTTGTATAGGATAAGTTTTTTCATCATATTATTTTCAATGTTCATGGTTGGTTTTGTGTCTTATAAGCAGCATATATATGGTTCATGTGCTTTTATCCATTCTGATCATCTACATTTAACTAGTTAACAATCTATTTATGTAAATAGTAGTTACTGAACTATTTTAACTTATTGATGCCATTTTATTTTGATTCTGTTTAATAAGCTCTTCTCTTTGTCTCTTTGAAAAAAATCTTTGCTGTTTTCTACTGGATTGATACAGTTTTTTGTATTCACTCATTTTCCCTCTGTTGGCTTAGGAGATATACATTATATTTTAATGCTTCAGCTTATCCTTAATTCTTTACTTTTATTTCTAATCATAATTTATTCTAACAAATCTAAAGTTGTTCCATTTTCTTCTTCTTCCTATACAGCAAGGACTTTATCACACTTGATCATTAAACAAATCCTCAATCTTTTGTCATCTAAAATAGTGCTGTCCTATAGAAATTAAAAAATTATTCATGTACGTAATTTTATATTTTTAGTGGACACACTTTAAATAGTAAAAAAGGTGAAATTTATGTTAATAGTATATTTTATTTAACCCAACATATCTAAAATAATGTCATTTTAGTATGTAACTACTTTTTTAAAAATAATAATAGGATATTTTTACATTCTTTCATACTTACACTTCATACTAAGTCTCAGAAATCCACTGTATACTGCACTGTAACTGTAATACATCTCACTTTAGACTAGCCACATTTCAATTGCTCAATGGCCATAAGTACCTAATAGCTACCATATTATTGCACAGTGAAGGTGTTGGGTTTTAGTTTTACCTATTATTTGGTAAAAAAAGAAAAAAAAAGAAAGTTGCAAACTTCTGGTTACAAGTTACTCCAACTCCTTCCCCAATCTCTATTTTTAGAACTGTCTAAAATGATTTTTTTTAAAGCATAGAACCACAAAGGAATGGCAGACAGATTTCCAGTCAAGATGGCAGAGTAGGTAAACACTGTGCTTGCCTCTTCTCACGACCACATCAAAGTTACAACTAAACCACAGAACACTGAGAATCGTCAAGCCTAGTTGAACCGAAGTCCTATCTCTAAGAACATACAGAAAAGCCACTTTGAGACTGCTAGGCGGAGCAGAGATAAAATAAGACCGGGTCTTATATTAATTTTTGCTCCAAAAGACGCATTAGAGCTGATTGTCCGGCTGGGTCTTATTTTGGGGGAAACACGGTAGTGCTGCAACACTGAAGGCACTCTGAACACTGGGTCAACCAGCCTGGCCCATGCACCTGAAGGGGCTCTTTCAACAGCTGTGTCTCATGGGCCGCCAGCAGGTAGCAACAGGCCTAAGGAGCCCCGGGCCTTTTGCTAAGATGCTTCAGGCCCAACACTGCTGGCAGTGGCCTCAGTTCACAGCAAGGCCACCCCCACATGCCTCAAGGTCCAAAACAGGCAGCACCTAACCACATATAGCTTTGTAGCTCCTACCAGGTAGCCCCGGGCCAGTCACAGCCAAGATTGAAATTGACCTGCACTGGACCTCCTCCCAAGATACACCAGAAATAACATACACATAGGCCAGCTTCAGACCACACCGGAATACTACTTGGTTAGCCCCACAAGCAGCACACCCAAAGGGTGGTCTCAAGAGGCAAAAGAGTCCATGTGGGCAAATCCCCCTTTGAAAGGTCAGCCCCCAAACAGTAGCTCATACACTATGGGCATAGCCAATCCTCACATTCTGTCAGCCTAAAAGTCAATCCCACCCATTGATATGCCAAACACAATCAAGGCTCAACTACAACAGGAGAACACACACAACACACTCAAGGGACACTCCTGGAACACACACAGGAGATCAGGGAGACTGCCATTGAACCACACAGAACACATACAATATAAGGCCACTCAGCAAAGACTGAGAGACATAGCAGATCTATCTAATACATAGAAGCAAACACAGAGAAGCAGCCAGAATGAGGAAACAAAGAAACATGCCTCAAATAAATAAACAGGAGAAACCTTCAGAAATAGAACTAAATGAAATGGAAGCAACCAACCTACCAGATACAGTTTAAAACACTGGTTAGGGGTGGCCAGTTAGCTCAGTTGGTTAGAGTGTGGTGCTGATAAAACCAAGGCTGCTGATTCGATCCCCGCATGGGCTACTGTGAGCTGCACCCTCCTTAAAAAAAAAAAGAAAGAAAGAAAAGAAAAGAAACACTGGTTATAAGAATGCTTAGGAAACTTAGTGAGAATTTCAACAAAGAGATAGTAAACATAAAGAATGACATAAAAACCATAAAAAAGAACCAGTCAGAAATAAAGAAAACAATAACAGAAATAAAGAATACACTAGAAGGAATCAACTGCAGGTTAGATGAAGCAGAGGATTGAATAAACAATTTAGAAGAAAAGGTAGCACAAAATACCCAATCACAACAGCAAAAAGAAAAATAATTAATAATAATAATAATAATAACAAAGATAGTTTAAGGAACCTTTGGGACAACATTAAGCATAACAATATCCACATCATAGGAGTAACAGAAGGAGAAGAGAGGGAACAAAGGATCGAAAACCTATTTGAAGAAATAATGATGGAAAACTTCCTTAACCTGCTGAAAGAAATGGACATACAAGCCCAGGAAGCACAGAAAGTCCCAAACAAGATGAATCCAAACAGGCCCACACCAAGACACATTGTTAAAGTGGCAAAGGTTAAAGACAAAAAGAGAATCCTAAAAGCATCAAGAGAAAGACAACTAGTTACTTACCAGGGAGCTCCCATAAGACTATCACCATATTTCTCAACAGAAATTTTGCAGGCAAGAAGGGAGTGGCAGGAAATATTCAAAGTAATGAAAAACATGAGCCTACAACCAAGACTACTCTACCCAGCAAGGCTATCATTTAAAATTGAAGGAGAGACACAGAGCTTCCCAGACAAGAAAAAGCTAAAGGAATTCATTATAGTATTACAAGAAATGTTAAAAGGACTTCTTTAAGCAAAAGAAAGGAGAAAACACACAAAGATTAAAACTATAAATAATAAAATGACAATAACTATGTACTTATCAATAATCACTTTAAATGTAAATGGGTTAAATGCTCCAATCAAAAGACATAGGGTAGCTGAGTGGATTAGAAAACAAGACCCTTGCACATGCTGTCTATAAGAGACTCACATCAAATCGAAAGACACACATAGACTGAAAGTAAAGGGATGGAAAAAGATATTTCACACAAATGGAAATAAGAAAACAGCTGGAGTAGCAATACTTATATCAGACAAAATAGACTTTAAAATGAAGACTATAATAAGAGACAAAAGAGGACATTGCATAATAATAAAGGGATCAATCCAACAAGATGACATAACCCTAGTAAACATTTATGCACCCAACATAAGAGCACCTAAATATATAAAACAAATATTGACTGACATAAAATAAAGGCAGAGAACAACAGTAACACATCATAGTTTGGGACTTTAACACCCCACTGATACCAATGGAAGATCTTCCAGACAGAAAATCAACACGGAAACAGCAGCCTTAAATAACACACAAGACTAGATTAATTTAATTGATATTTTTAGAGCATTTAACCCAAAAGCAGCATAATATACATTCTTTTCAAGTGTACATGGAACACTCTCCAAGATAAACCATGTTGGGCCACAAAACAAGTCTAAATAAATTTAAGAGATTTAAATTGTATCAAGTGTCTTCTCTGACCATAATGGTATGAAACTAGAAACTAGTTACAAGAAAACCCTGAAAAACACATAAACAAATGGAGGCTAAATAAGATGCTACTAAATAATGAATGGGTCAACAGTGGGATCAAGGAAGAAATCAAAGTATACCTTGAAACAAACAAAAATGAAAATACAATGACCCAGAATCTATGGGACACAGCAAAGGCATCCAAAGAGGGAAATTAATAGCAATACAGGCCTACCTGAAGCAACAAGAAAATTTTCAAAGAAAAAAGTCTAAATTTACACCTAAGAGAACTAGAAAAAGAAGAGCAAACAAAGCCCAAAGTGAGTACAAGGAAGGAAATAATAAAGATCAGAGCAGAAATAAGTGAAATAGAGACTTAAAAAACAATACGAAAGATCAATGAAACAAAGAGCTAGTTTTTTGAAAAGATAAGCAAAATTGATAAACCTTTAACCAGACTCATCAAAAATAAAAAAAAGGAGAGAGGATCCAAATAAATAAAAATCAGAAATAAAAGAGAAGTGACAACAGACAACACAGAAATACACAAAAATTTAAGAAAATAATATAAGCAACTATCCATCAAAAAATTGGACAATGTGGAAGAAATGGATAAATTCCTAGAAGCATACAGTCTTCCAAGGCTCACTCAAGAAGAAACAGAAAACAGGAACAGACTGTCAGCCTAGAAGTCTAGAATAGCCTAGAACAGACTGATTACTACCAATAAAATTGAATCAGTAATCAACAAGCTCCCAGCAAACAAAAGCCTTGGACCAGATAGCTTCACAGGTGAATTTTACCAAACATTCAAAAAAAATGAATACCTATTTTCCTCAAACTATTCCAAAAAAATCCAAGAGGAGGGCATGTTCCCAAGCTCATTTCGTGAGGCCGCCATTAACCTGATTCCAAAACCAGACAAAAACATTACAAAAAAGAAAAAACAAAACTATAGACCAATATCCCTAATGAACACAGATACAGAACCTCAACAAAATATTGGCAAATCGAAGTCAGCAATACATTAAAAAGATCCTACACCATGATCAAGTAGGATTCATTCCTGTATGCAAGGTTGGTTCAATATCTGCAAAGCAATTAATGTGACACACCACATAAACAAAATGAAAAATAAAAATCATATGGTCAAGTCAACATAGGCAAGAAACGTGTTAGACAAAATCCAGCATCCATTTATGATCAAAACTTTCAGCAAAGTGGGAATAGAGGGACTATATCTCAACATAATAAAGGCCATATATGACAAACCCATAGCTAATATTATATACTCAATGGGGGAAAGTTAAAAGCATCCTCCTTAAGATCAGAAACGAGACAAGGATGTCCGCTTTCACCACTTTTATTCAACATAGTACTGAAAGTTCTATCCACAGCAATCAGACAAGAAAAAGAAATAAAAGACACCCAAATGGGAAAGGAAGAAGTAAAACCGTCATTATTTGCAGATGACATGATACTATATAGAGAGAACCCCAAAAGTTTCACCAAAAAAACTATTAGAACTAATAAATGAATTTAGTAAAGTAGCAGATACAAAATTAATATTCAGAAATTGGTTGATTTTTATATATCAATAATGAACTGGCAGTGAGAGAAATTAAGTAAACAATCCCTAGGGTGGCTGGTTAGCTCAGTTGGTTAGAGAGTGATGCTGTTAGCACCAAGGTTGCTTGTTCAATCCCCACATGGGCCACTGTGAGCTGCACCTTCCTTAAAAAAGAAAAAGAAAAAAAGAAAAGAGTCCCATTTACAATTTCATTGGAAAAAAACCCAAAAACTTAGGAATAAATTTAACCAAGGAAGTAAAGACCAGTACTAAGAAAATTATAAGACATTGAAGAGAGAAATGAAAGAAGATACAAATAAATGGAAACATATATGATGTGCATGGACAGGAAGAATTAATATAGTTAAAATGTCCAAGCAATATGTAGATTCAATACAATCCCTATCAAAATACTAATGGCATTTTTCACAGACGTAGAACAAATAATCCTCAAATTTATATGGAACCATTAAAGACCCCAATAGCCATGGCAATCCTGAGAAAGAACAAAGCAGGAGGTATCATGCCATCTGACATCAAATTATACCACAAGGCCAAGGCCATACTAATAAAAACAGCATGGTATTGGCATAAAAATGGACACATATATCAATGCGAAAGAATAGAATCCAGAAATAAATCCATGCCTATATGATCATTTAATCTATGACAAAAGAAGCAAGAACTTACATTGGGGTAAAGACAGTCTATTCAACAAATGGTGCTGGGAAAACTGGACAGGTACATGCAAAAAAAAATGAAAATGGACCACCTCCTTATGCCATAATATATAAGAATAAACTCAAAATGGATTAAAGACTTAAATGTAAGACCTGAAACCATAAAAATCCTAGAAGAAAATATAGAAAGTAAATTCTCGGACATTGCCCTTAGTAATATTTTTACTGATATATCTCCTCAGACAAGGGAAACAAAAGAGAAAAATAAACAAACAGGACTACATCAAACTAAAAAGGTTTTGCACAGCAAAGGAAACCATTAACAAAACAAAAAGATATCCTGCTGAATGGGAGAAGATATTTGCCAATAATGCACCTGATAAGGGATTAATATCCAAAATTTATTTTAAATAACTCGTACATCTCAACACCACAATTAAAAATGGGCAGAAGACCTGAATAGACATTTTTCCAAAGAGGACATACAGATGGCCAATAGACATATGAAAAGATGCTCAATGTCACTAATTATCAGAGAAATGCAAATAAAAAACACAATGAGATGCCACCTCACTCCTGTCAGAATGACTATCATCAATAAATCAACAAAAAAGTATTGGAGAACATGTGAGAAACTGCACTGTTGATGGGATTGCAAATTGATGCAGCCACTGTGGAAAATAACGGAGGTTTTGTGGAGGTTCCTCAAAAAGTTAAAAATAGAACTACCTTATGACCCAGTAATTCCACTCCTGGATATTTACCCAAAGAAATCCAAAACATTAATTTGAAAAAATATATGCACCCCTATGTTTATTACATCACTATTCACAATAGCCAAGATATGGAAACAACTGAAACATCCATCAATAGATGATTGGATAAAGAAATTGTGGTACATTTATACAATGGGATATTACTCTGCCATAAAAAAGAATGAAATCTAATCATTTGCAACAACATGGATGGTCCTAGAGGATAGTAGGCTAAATGACGTAAGTCAGACTGAGAAAGACAAATACTATATGATCTCATTTATATGTGGAATCTAAAGAATAGAATAAATGAACAAACAAAACAGAAATAGACTCAGACACAGAACAAACTGATAGTTGCTAGATGGGAGGGGGATTGGGGAGATGGGTGAGAAAGGTGAAGGGATTAGGAAATACAAATTGGTAGTCACAAAATAGTCACAGGGATATAAAATACAGTATGGAAAATATAATCAATAATGTTATAAAAACTATGTATGGTATTGGATGGGTACTAGACTTATTGGGGTGGGGGAGATCACTGCATAAATTATATAAATGCCTAACCACTGTGCTGTACACCTAAAACTAATATAAAATAACATTGAATGTCAACTAAACTTTTAATATATATATATATGTACATATATATATATAGTTATGGGATGTAAAGTACAGCATAAGGAATATAGTCAATGGTATTGTAATAGCTATGTATGGTGTCAGATGTGTAGTAGGCTTGCTGGAATTATCACTTTTTGAGGTGTATAAATGACTAAGTATTATGTTGTTTTGTAAATAATAATGATAATATTAATAATAATAATCAGGAGGAATATCTTGGCTGTGGAGGTACCCCACCCATAGGAGCAAGGGGTCCCAGCCCCACACCAGGCTCCCCAGCCCAGAGTTCCAGTGCCAAGGAAAGAAGTACCCATAACTTTTGGCCATGAAAACCAGCAGAGATTGTGGCTGGGTGAGATAGAGAGTGGTTAGAGTGCTAGTCAACCCTCTTAAAGAGCCTGCACACAAACTTACTTGCTGACTGACTCATTTGCTCTGAGCTCCAACACTGGGGCAGCAGCACAAAAGGCTCCAGGAACATATGGGGAGGAACTGAGTTGTCTGGCTTCAGGGCAAGAGCTGGAGGGGTAGCTTTCTCTGAGACAGAAGTGCTGGCAGCATCAATTGTTTCTTTTTTGAGCCCTCCCCAATCCTTGAGTGCAGATGCAGGCAGCTGCCATATCTGAGTCTCCATCGACCTGACTAACATGGTTCATCTGCCATGCCCTGGTGATTCCCTGAGACCCTGCCCCACCCAACTTTTGGGCACATCCAAGCCACTTCCAGTGGCTTTTCCATACAAACAGCCTGTCTTGGCTCATGCTGTGGACTTTCCTAAAATCTCTCAAAGGTTCACAAAAAACAAACAAGCAGCATCTGGCTTTGGTGTGAATATTACTTCTTGCTGAGCAGCCTCAAGCCTGGCACTAGCAGCAGCTGGCCTCAATTGCTAGCTTGGCCTCTCAAGGAACCTCCAAGCCCAGTGTGGGCAGCAGCCATCTGCAGATTGCTTTATGGCTCATGCCAGGTGGCCCCAGATAGGACACAGGCTGCAACTGAACTTGGCCTGCAGCAGTGCCCCTCCCAAGAAACCCTTGGGCTGGCATGTCCAGTGACCAGCTTCACACTGAGCTGGAACATCACCTGGCCACCTCCAAGCATGACACCCAAAAAGCAGATGGAGGAGGCACAAGAGCCCTGCTAAAGCAAATCTTGCTCTGTAGAGTCAGCCCCTACACAGCAGTTCTTCCACTGTGGCCAGTTCCTCAAAATGAATCATCCTGAGGGTCAATCCCTCCCACTAATGTGCAAACAGCAACCAAGGCTCAACTGCAGCAGGAGGGCACACACAACCCACACAAGGGACACAGCTGGAGCACCCAGCTCAGGTGACCAGAGAGGTCCCACAGCATACATACTACATAAGGCCACTCTACTAATACCAGAAGACATAGCAGCCCTACATAATACATAGAAAAAAACAGTGAGGCAGTCAAAATGGGGAGACAAAGAAACATGTCCCAAATAAAAGAACAGAACAAAGAAAAAGAACTAAACAAAATGGAGACAAGCAATCTACCAGACACAGAGTGCAAAACACTGGTTATAAGGATGCTCAATGATCTCAAGGAGAACTTCAACAGAGATAGGAAACGTAAAAATGGAGATAGAAAAGATTAAAAAGAACCAGTCAGAAATAAAGAATGCAACTGAAATGAAGAATATATTAGAGGGAATGAACAGTAGATTAGATGAAGCAGAGGATCAAATTGGCGATTTGAGAGATAAGATAGCAGAAAACACCCAGTCAAAACAGCAAAAAGAAAAAGAATCCAAAGAAATTAGGATAGTTTAAGGGGCCACTGGGACAACATTAAGGGTACCAACATTCACAGCATTTTACCAGAAGAAAGAGAGAACAAGGAACTGAAACCCAATTTGAAGAAACAGTGACAGAAAGCTTTCCTAACCTGACGAAGGAAATAGACATACCAAGTATAAGCCCAGGAAGCGCAGAGTCCCAAACAAGATGAACCCAAAGAGGCCACACCAACATATCGTAATTAGAATGCCAAAGGTCAAAGACAAAGAGAGAATCTAAAAAGCAGCAAGAGAACAGTGGTCAATTACCCAGCAAAGCTATCATTTAGAATCGAACGACAGATAAAGAGCTTCCCAGACAAGAAAAACCTAAAGGAGTTCGTCACCACCAAACCAGTATTACGAGGAATGTTAGAGGGACTTCTTGAAGATGAAAGGGGGGATTTTTTAGGAGGGACCAGGCCCAATTGGAGTCCACACTGCAGAGGCCCCACATGAAGGCCAAAGTCCTCTGGCATGAAGCTGTCCCTGAGAATCACAAACACAACCTCTATCTGCAGGTGCCTGCGCGATTCCTGTCCAGGCTCCTGTTTAACTATTTCCCACCCAGTGGCCTGCAGACCGTACTCTTAGAGAATACATGCAGAATTCTGAACCTGAACCAGAGGCGTGATTCAAGCACAGCCACACTGGGTGTTCAGCTGGTCAGTCAGTAAATTATCAGGCACCTGCTCTTTGTTTGGCACTAGGGTTCTAAGGGGTAGGAGGTGATGCCTGCCCTCGAGGTACTCACAGCAGGGTGGGGAGACTCACAGGCAGACCCTCCATAACTGCTTTAAAGAGAGTTGAAGCACACAGTCCAAGCTCAGATCAGAGGCAGCCTGGGATAGTCAGGGACAGCTTCCCAGAAGACGGGCCTCTGGCTGGGCACTCAAATGTGAGGTAAGAATTTGCCAAGGACAAACTTCATCAAATGCAACTCCACTTGTTCATGACAATTCCTCCATGTTGTCACCAGGGGAAGAGAAAACAGACGCCAACGCCCCCACACACACTTTTTGGGAGATCCTGCCAGCTCACCCTGCGGATGTATGTCTCCCTAATCCAGCTGGGAAAAAGCCTGTCCCTTTAGTATAGGTCTAACAGGATTACGCAGGCCAAGCATTTGTGTGGTCCAGTGTGATTTGGTAGTGATGGAGACTGAACAGATTTTATCACCAGCTGCAATTTATGTTCCGGAAAGAATATGAAAAGAAAGAAGAGTCTGCCTTCTCTCCGCTGGCAACATGAACTGGAAATTCCCTGCAGCAGCTCAGGGCTGTGGCCGCAGGTGTGAACACACACATACACACACACACACACCAGTATACCATCATTGTACCCCAATCTTAGCCAACTCAAGGCCACTCAGCAATTAAAGTTTTCCAGAGAAAAAGGACTGAAAGTGATGCAGGTGATCCCCAAGTACCGTTTCAGCATTGGCATTTAATAGAGAACAAAAGTAAACTTTTGACTCTTTCTGTCTATAGATGTCCTGAGATTTCTGCTTTATTGAAATTAATAGAATCCTCCACGAGATGGGTAAACTCTGATTTAGGACAGAGCCTAAAAAATCCTAGGCACAAGATTTCGAATTTTTATCCTGCTGCCAGTGGGGAGCCATGGAAGTATTTTGCACAGAAGGGAAACATAATCAGATTTAAATGCTGAAAGTTTGCTCTGGTAGATTAATGGTGTTGGATTGGTCCCACACATTCATCCTCACTGCTTCCTGAAATCCTTTTTTTTTTTTTTAAAGATTAAAAATCCTTTAGGAAAAAGAAAGCAGGAGCGGTGTCAATAGCAACATTTTGGAAGGTGGAAAGCAACTAGACAGAGGGTGACCAATGTAGCAGAACCAAGAAGGCTCAAGCCTGAGCTGTGGGGCAAGTAAAGAAAAAAATCCTATTTATACCCCAGAACTGCCAGGTTCAGGAATTGGTGGCACCAGGTACATCTGAAAGTGGAGAGAGGGGAGAGATGCTGGCGAAGGTGGAGCCAAAAACAGGATTGAGGATTGATTGCTTCCCCCACCCCGCCCTAACTCTTTCCCTCATTCCAGCAGACAACGGAGGTCATTTTCCCTCCCCACTCTTATGCCATTGCACATCTCTTGTGCCCCGTGCCCACCTGTGTGTAAGACCAGGCAGGCACACAGGCACAGGATGCAGGCCTTGGGTCCCCGTGCAGGGCGCCCATCATCTCCAGGCCAGGATGGATGGGGCTGCCCACATTCATCCCCAGAAGTACTGCCCAAGGCAGGACCATCCTCACGGTATGCAGGCTCTGGTGGAGCCCGTCAATATAAATAATTTGATTTTATAATCTATTATCAAAATCCATGGGCCCACGTGAGCTATCCTGGTGATTGAAGAGGTACTTACATGTTTGTTTATTGTCCAATCAGAGCACGTGAAGGCTCTCCATGACGTACAGGCACCATCTCATCCTGTCCAGTCCAGGAACCATCTCTTCATGTTGTTTATGGTCAAAGTTGTCTTTCCTGGCTAACTTCATAAATCTCACTGTGAGGAAAAGGTAGCAAAGCTGTTATTACTCACAATGCCGTGGCTCTTCAGAACCTGTTTACATTGAAAACCTATAGACCTTCCTGCCTCTGCATTCCTTAGCACCGTGTACGTAATGTTGGTTCCATTGCTACCCAGGACACGGCATTGTCCATAGCACAGCTGTGAGTGCTGGCTGGCTTCCCATGACTCTCTCAAAGGTTATAATGGTGCTCCCTTGATAAAGATCACAAATGCTTCCCAGAGCATGCAAAAAAAAATATGTGCAAGTATTTCAGATCGTGTTAAATTTACCCTTGGGGATTTTATAGCATAAACACAGAAGCACTTATTCCAACCATGACTCCTCTAGAACTCTTTAGGCCATGATCACTCTTTCTCTGTTGACCACACCCCTGCCCTTCACAGACCACAGAAAGGAAAGGTGAGGGAACCATTGGCCAGCGTAGAAAGAACCGTCTCATTCATGCTCACCATAACCATCACAGCAAGGAAAGATATCCATGGGCAAGGCCCCTTATGGTTGATCTGGTGTTGAAAGCCCTTGGAGGAGATGGGAGACTCCCAGGAGACTGCTTGGGGTGACTGTCCTAGTGCTATTGGCAGGGTGGGGAGGGTGCACAGAGAGCCCTTGCTGCCAATCCCACCACCTTCAGGTGCTGTAGACCCACGTGCACAGTTGGGGCACTGCTAGGTGAAAGCCGAAGCATGAACACACACACGGACCAGCCCAAGAAATGGCCATTGATCATCATTAGCCCAGAGCCTTGAATTTGTCCTCTGTCCTAAGTGACTCAAAGTCATGTGATCCCACAAGAAAACATACTGTACTGGCCAGCAGGAGCAATCCACTCACCAGGCTGCTCTCCTGGAGGTGGGACCCGTGCATGGGCCCCAGGACACCACTGGCATGAGTTCTGGAGCTCTTCAGGACATCTGGTTGACCTACCCTGGGAGCAGAGGATCAGAGACACCACAGAGGAGAACAGGGCCCAAGGCCCACATGGGTCCTGGGCCTGGCTCAGGGAGGGCAGTTCTGGCTGGTCTAGGACATCAGAGTGGAACTTAGAAAATTTCAAGGAACAGGCTTCTGGAAGCCATGACCCACACAGGCACAGTGCAGGCTCAGGGCACCCAGCCCAGACATCCCAGGGGTGGGTGGAGGGGGTGTTAAAACACTCTGAGGAAGGCACTCAAAAGGGCCCTCTGAGGCCCGGCTTGGGGCAGGTACCTGCTTGCCCACATCTAAGGGCAGTAGTGGCCCAAGGAAATAGTTTGCCTCCAAGCCATCTGTCAGCCCTGACTTTTGGGGACCCTGTGCTCTTCCGGTGCAGATATATACAGCATTCAAGGCCCTTTCTAGGCTTCCCCAACCTGTCTGTCCAACCTCATCTTTGTATTCCTTCTTCAACCCCACTGAACCCATACTCTCCCCTTGTGATTTCCCATCCCAGGGCCCTGAGGCCTTCCCCCACCTGCAGCATCTAAAGCTTAGGGATGCTGAAGGCTCGGCTTAAATGCCACCTGCTCTGTGTGGTCTGCTCTGCTGCCCCAGCTGGGAATGGGTCTGTCCCCAGATCTCTGCTGGCCTCACCTGTTGTCCTCATCACCCTCTGCTCAGTGTCATGGGGACTTTATACACAACTCAGGTCTGGCTTACTAGACAATAAGAACCCAGAAGACAACGTGTCAAAGGGGCAGGGCCACGCTTAGAGTGGAGGGTTGGGGAGGAGCCCAGAAACGGAGCAAAAGAGCCCAGAGAAGACAGGAGGAGGGGACGCAACGTGGAAGACAGGTCCTGGCATCTGCAGGACAAGAGAAAGCAAGTTATCGGTGGCACCAATACCACTGATGCCCACACAAAAATGTGCGCATCACATAAGAACACTTTGGCCGCTAGGAAACACCTCTTGGGTGCCTACCTGGCTCCCGATGGAACTCGCTGTCTGAGAATTCCTCTCCTGCCTACTTACCCAGGCCCCCACAGAAGTGGTTCCTGGGCAGCCACAACTTTCCTGTGTGACTCCATTCTCTGGCTAAATCCCCTCTGCCGGGATTTGGAGCTCAAACACAGCCAGGGACTCTCTGAGTATAGCTGGGACTTGGAAAGGCAGCGAAGACCTATGTCCAAAAGAGGGAACAGAACAGATGAGCCAAGATCAGGGGTATTGGTCAGGTCTCATTCAGAAACAAGTGACAGAAACCCAGATCAAACCAGATAGAACAAAAAGGGGCAGCTCTGGTTCACCAACTGCTGAGCAAAAGACTGCTTTGTTACAGGCCCAGCTGCACCTGGGCCCTCCAAACTCAGCTCCTCCTGGAATGCAAAGATCTGAAGTTAAAGCGGCGTGGGGAGGGAGACATACATCATGGGGGACCTACTCAGCTATGTTGTTGTGGAAAATCACTTCTATGTGCCTTGTTCTCCTCACCTGCAAAATGGGGATGGGATGATAATACTAACGACCGCATGTGGTTGTTTGGAGGGCCACATGCATGATAATCCTTATCATAGGGACCCTCAGTCATGGTAAATATTCAGTCAGTGATCATGAGGGTGATGACGAAGGAGAAGGAGGCACGCCTCATCCCAGAGGGCTCAGAGTAAAACCAGGGCTGGGACGATGAGGGGAGGAACTACCACTGGGAACCCAAGCATGGGACACATACATACACTTCCCCCTTAAAAAAGCTAAACTGAAATAGGATTGTGAGCCCCAGAAATCTGGGGATAGGTGACAAAGCACTCTTAGGTACAAGGCAAAAGAGTGAGCGTTGTCCCATGACCCAAGGACAGGGTGAGGGTGGGCAGCCAGCATGGCGGGAGAGGTGCGGGAGGAGCCAGCGACTGACGGCCAGAGATGATGAACAGGGACGGAGGCCCACGTCAGGTCAGGAGGTGGGACATACTGGACAACAGAGCAGAGACTTGGTGAGAACAGCAACGGAGAAGAGCTTCAGGGGGCTGTTGTAATTTAAATGAGACACCCACACACACCTGCCTCATCCCTGGCTCCCTTCTTACCTCTGAACCCAACACACCTGGAGAAACGCAATGGGGGAAGGCTTGGGCCCTACCTTTTGGCAGGTGACGGCACACTGGAGGGACGAGCCTTGCCCAGAGCCCACAGTATGAGGGGTTTACGAGGCTTCTAGGAGAGATCCGGAGCCCTGCGGTACCAGCCTAGAACTGTCTTCTCATGGGTGCAGGTAACAGATTGTCACCATTGCCCTTGACCGTAATGCGCCAAAGAGGCTGCTCCCTTCCCTGGCTGGCGGCTCTGAGGGAAGCTCTGCACTGAAGAAAGGCCAGTCACGTCTCCTGAGCACACTTCCAAGGCCTGCCTCTGTCCTCCTCCCTCACCGGCATCACAGTCCCTTGGGGAGCTTTTGAAAACTGTTGTGGCCAGGTGCCCACTCCCAGAGATTCTGGTTTAGGGGTCAGGCATAGGTGTCTTGTAAAAGCTCCCAGATCAAAACTATTCCTCTACATAACTTGTACATTGCTGAGCTCTGAAGACCTGCTGTGAAACATACAACTTATTAGAGAATACTGCGAACGGGGTGACACCCCATAAATCCTCAAAGGGACCTGGATCCTAGGCACTGAGTCTGGGGACCCTTGGACATCCTGTCCCCTCCCTTAAAACTGAAGTGACCCCTTGAATCCGTGTTCCATGAATCAGACCTGCATTTGAGCCCTCACTCAGCCACTCACTTATAGTGTGTCTTTGTATGCCTTGCCTAATCTCTCTAAGCCTCAGTTTCCTCTTCTGTAAAGTGGGAATCATAGTACCTACCCTAACCCAGGGCAGTGTAGATGGAAAGCAGAATGCATGGCACATGGTAGGCAGCTAATAAATAACAGCTGCTGTTATTCATTGTGTCATCACTCCAAACCAGGAAGAACTAGGATAAGTACATTAGTACATCCGCTCAACAGCCTCCCACACATACTACCACCTCCACAAAGCACAACAGTGGGGGAGCCGGATACCACTGCCTGCAATGTAGCAGTATCAGGACCACATTAGAAACCCACCCCCGTACCAGCGACAGGCCTCCCTCATGTGGGCTTGCCCCAGATTCATTACTTAGCTCTGCCTCTACTTACCTTCCTCTTCTCCCATCTTCATTTCCCCATAGCTACTTCTATTTTCCTCCCTCTCCTCATTTCTACCTGCTCTAATGCATCAAGTTTCATGACTTACAAACAACAGAAACTTACTCAACCAAATTGGTAGAAGGAGGAGGAAGCAGGGAAGTTCTTAAGAGCAGTAACGAGAATGCCAAGGCCTCACCAAAGGACCATCTGTCCACCAGCCGCTGCTGTTGACACAATGAAATTCATTGGCCACCATCCTCAAACCTTTGGTCACATATTCTCAAGATTCAAAATCCCAGGAGAGGGTATCCAGTTGGTTGCCCACTCAGAGCAGTCCGAGAGCGGGACACGTGTTCCCTTTGATTTACACAAAACCTCTCTGAGCGGGAAACTCAAGAGACAGTGGGTAATCTGTGAGCTGGATAATCACCCAGGTGATCTGCTCCTGATTGGCAGGCTCAAAATGACAAGTGATCAGTACACTACCATTTTTCCCCCAGTTCACATTAAGGTAACTTACATACAATATAATTTACCCTTTCTAAGTTTTTGATAAATGCATACAGTTGTGTAAACACCAGCACCATCAAGATGTAGAATTGTACCATCACCCCAAAGTAATTCTCCTGTGCTCCCGTGTAGCACACAGCCCAGTCCCTGAGAACCACTGACCTCTTTCCTATCTATATAGTTTTGTCTTTTCTAGAATGTCATATGAATAGAAGCATACTTTTGGGTCTGGCTTCTTTCGCTAAGTATAATGAACTTGAGATTCATTCACACTGATGAGCGTATCAGTAGGTCATTACCTTTTATTGCCTAGTAGTATTGTTCCATGGAATGACACAGCACAGTTTGTTCATCTGTTCACCTGTTGAAAACACTTGGGTTGTTCCCAGTTGTTGACAGTTTTTAACAAAGCTTCCATAAACATTCATGTGCAGGGCTTTCTGTGAACATAGTTTTCATTTCACTAGGTAAATACTTAGGGGTGGAATTGCTTGACTGCAGGATAAATATGTGTTTAACTTTATAAGAAACTACCGAACTGTTTTCCAAAGTGGCTGTACCATTTTTCATTCTTACCAGCAATGTATGAGAGCTCCAGTTGCTCCACATCCTCACCAGCACTCGTCTAAAACATCTTTTTCGTTCTTTCCTCACTTCATCCATAGACCGTCATCACTACAGGCAAACATTCCCCAAAATATCAGCTGTGTACAAAGCCCAGAGACAGGCATGGGGACTTCTCACTCTTTGCTTTCCCCTCTGGCCCCACCTGGCGAGCTATAGAAGCTCTGAGGGGCCAGAAGCTTCATCTCAGAGCCCTGGGCCAGGCCCAGGCTCAGTGGTGCTTGTGTGGAGAGGGGACAGACACTCTCTGTAGGGAACCTGAAGAAGGAGCACTACTGCCATTGACTGTTACTTTCTGACCCTCCTCCTTTCCCATGAAATGCAGCTCCGAGAACTCTAATCCAAATAAAGCCCAGATACCTGGGTGGTTCATTCTCAGAGTAGATTTATGTTTCTGAAGTACGATTTGTACCTCTTGATATGACCCAGTGGGAAATACAGAGCACCCCTATGAAATATTCCCATGGAAAACTTGAACCAGAATCTAATCGAGACTCTATATTTAACCTCCAGTTTACAGGAAATGTAGGGGATGCAGGAACAAATTAAATGGCACTATGAGGAGGCAATAAATAAATCTAGAATGTGAATCTGTAGAGACAAATAACCCAGTGTCTCCAAAAAATCATTGGCATGAAATAAAGAGGGGCAGGGACTATAACAGAATGCAAAGATTTGAGAAATATAATAAGAACAAAAGATGCACAGCCAAAAGAACTTCAAGAGGAATTTTAAAGCTAAACATAGTATGACCAGGTAAGCCAGCAACTCCACTGCTAAGTATACGAGTACACCCAAAAAATTGAAGGCAGGGACTCAAATAGAACTTGTATACCAATGTTCATAGTAGCAGCATTATTCATAATAGTGAAAAAGTGAAAACAACCCAATAATCCATCAACAGGTAATTGGATAAACAAAATGTGAACTATACATACAATAGATTTTCAGTCTTAAAAAGATATGAAATTCTGTTGCATGCTACTATGTGGATGAACCTTGAAAACATTGTGCTAAGAAATAAGCCCAACACAGAAGGCATATATTGTATAATTCCACTTCTACAAGATGCCTAGAATAGGCAAATTCAGAGAGACAGAAAGTATGATAAAAGTTGCCTGGGGCTGGAGGGGAATGGGGAGCTAGTTATCGTTTAATGGGTACAAAGTTTCTGTTTGGGATGAGGAAAAAATTTAGAAAATAGACACTGGTGATGGTTGCACAACATTGTGAATGTACTTAATGCCACTGAATCGTACACCAAAAATTAAGCTGGCTATGACAGACTCTCTTTGACAGTAGAAAGGCTGTGGTCAGGCCCACAGTAATCATTTTTGTCCCATCACATAATGGAGGCCTGAGCACTCAGTTTCCCATACTCCAAAAGAACCTCCCTCTTTCATGGGCATAATAACACTTTCCACCTTCCTGATGATTCTCACACAATCAGATCTAATTACAGTGGTGTCATTGAGTGCCAACTATATGCTGAACATGTTACATACTTTTCCTACCGTCCTTATAACAATCATGTAGATAACCATCATTTATCACCATTTTGCAGAAAACAGTCTCAGGAAACATGACCTGTCCAAGGTCACACAGCCAAAAAGTGTCAGACCTTGAAATGGGAGAAAATATTTGCAAATGAAATTTCCGATAAGAGATTAATATCCAAAATATATAGGAAACTTATACAATTCAACAACAACAACAAAAACCTCAACTAATAAATGGGCAGAGGATCTGAATAGACAATTTTTCAAGAAAGACATACAGATGGGCAATGGGAACATGAAAAGATGTTCAACATCACTCATTATTAGGGAAATGCAAGTCAAAAAAGCAATGAGGTATCACTCCCATCTGTCAGAATGGTTATTATCAAGAAGACAAGAAAGACAAGTGTTGGAGAGGATGTGGAGAAAAGGAAACCCTTGTGCACTGTTGGTGGGAATGTACAATGGTGTAGGCACTATGAAAAACAGTACGAAGGTTCCTCAAAAAGGTAAGAACAGAATGACCATTTGATCCAGCAATTCCTCTTCTGGGTATTTATCCAAAGAATATGAAAATGCTAATTCGGGGGCTGCCAGGTGGCTCAGGTGGTTAGAGCGCGAGGTCTCAATAACCACGCTGCCGGTTCAGTTCCCACATGGATGGTGGCCTGCGCCCCCTGCAACTAAGACTGAAAACAGCGACTGCACTTGGAGCTGAGCTGCGCCCTCCACAACTAGATTGAAGAACAATGACTTGGAGCTGATGGGCCCTGGGGAAACACACTGTGCCCCAATATTCCCCAATAAAATTTTTTTTTAAATGAAAGAAAAAAAAGAAAATGCTAATTTGAGAAGATATATGCACCCCTATGTTCATGGCGGCATTATTTATAAAAGACAAGATATGAAAACAACCTAAGTGTCCATCAATAGATGCTTGGATAAAGAATAAGTGAGATACACACACACACAAAATGGAGTATCACTCAGCCATAAAAAAGATGAAAAATTGCCATTTGCAACAACATGGATGGACCTTAAGGGTATTATGTTAAGTGAAATAAGTCAGACAGAGAAAGACAAAACTGTATGATTTCACTCACATGTGGAATATAAACAAAAAAAGAAGCAAACAAATAAATAAAACAAAAACAAACTCATAGCTACAGACAACAGAGTGGTGATTACCAGAGGGGAAAGGGGTGGGGGAGGGTAAAATGGGTGAAGGGTGTCAAATGTTTGATGACGGATGGAATTAGGCTATTGGTGGTGAGCATGCTATAGCGAATAGTGTATACAGGTATCCAATTATAATGTTGAACACCTGAAACATATAATATTATTAACTTATGTCACCTCAATTTTTTTTTTGAAAGTGTCAGGCCTTGGAATCGAACCACCACTATATTAAGCTGCTGCTAGTTGAAGATATGCCATATTTCTGGAAAGTTTTTACAAGTAAGTTAACTGGAGTGATGGAGGTCAAATGACCAAAATGGTCTCTAGTAAAGCAGACTTTTCTTGCTCCTCAGCTCCATCACCATGACCCTCGACAACTGCCTCCTGTCTCCTCACAAAATGTCATCTAGTGAGCCCAAATCCACTCAGCTGAGTTTTCTTGGCATCCAAAACGAATACACACGTTGCAAACTATGAAGGTAACCACAGCTATGTGGAGGGAGCTGGTCCAGCTCTGGAGCAGCTTTTGCCTGATCTCAAGAGGAGCAGCCCCTCCTCCCCTGGCGGCACATCTCTGATTCTCTGCCACTTTCCAGCTCCTTCATGGCTCCCCACTGCTCCAGACTGTGGCTCATCTTAGGTGTCCAAACTCATTCCTTCTTCCTCCCAGGCACGGTCGCCAAGTATCTGCCCTGCCGTTGGCTGTCCTGCTGGCCCGAGGGCCGAGTTTATCCCACCCCTGCACTCAGGCTGCAGGGGTTTTGGATCGGCTTCACCCAGATACGGGCGAAAAAGTCTCCTAAAACTCCAACAGTCCATGGCAAAAGCTCATGAGATGTGTGATAATAGGGCCAAGTGAAGAAGAGGGATATAAAACTATCAATACAGTGTAAATGCAACAAAACACACAGAAGGAAGAAAATACAAAAAATACCTTTGTATTCTCTACGAAAAAAATTTGTTATTTTTTTCTTTAACCAAACTTTCTACTTCACACAAACATCATTTTTATAATTTAAAAAGGTGGTTCACTAGAAATAACCATCTGAAATGTT
Source organism: Rhinolophus hipposideros (assembly GCF_964194185.1). Lineage (NCBI taxonomy): Eukaryota > Metazoa > Chordata > Mammalia > Chiroptera > Rhinolophidae > Rhinolophus > Rhinolophus hipposideros. The sequence goes on from NC_138048.1 coordinate 61,952,261, forward strand.
GAAATAAATCGTGGTATGTTCAGAAAAAGATTGGGGGGCTGGAAATCAAAGATAAATGGGGATTTTTCTGAGTTGTTCTAATTTTATTAAGTAATTAACATTAAATTTTCTTCACTTTATCCTGTTCGGCTTGCCAAAATTTTTCCAATGAAAAATTATTACATTTATGATCAGACAAAAATAAAACACTACTTTTATCTCTCTCAGGAAGTTCTCTCATTCATCTATCCCTGGCGGGGAATAAAAAAGCTACTTCTCGAAGCCTTCCCTGGCACCACTTCCAGTGGTACCCCATTGAGAACCTAAGTGACACCTCAGTTGAAACCTATGAAAAAAAGTTCCTGCATAATGACATCAGCCTTTCTTTAAAAAAAAAAAAAAAGGCTTCTAAAAGTCAGGAAAAACACAGTTGATGTGAATCATATGTCTGAGTGGCCAAGTTCCCGCTAAGTTGGGAGAGTGCACAGATGTGTAGGACAGAAATTCAATCTCACACAAAAACTATACCTCAGGGAGCTCTGGAAGGTAATGGGCCTCACCCTTGTCAATGGCCCCGCCTGGAAAAAGACTGAGTTCCCATTTCCCTACCTCCTCATCCTTCAGTGGCCCATCTTTCTTCCACCTAATTCTCCCCTTGTTAAAAAGGAACAGTATCTGACAATAATCATTTGCATTTGTTGACAGATTATATAATACTTTAGCAGAAGACCTAATATCTTAACCAGTCGTTTGCATTTTAAAACTCCCGTCTTGCAGTTGTAGAAGGAAAAATCTCTTTATAAAGGAATTTCAGGCATTAGCCAGCAGGTGCAGTAATGTTTGTGTCAAAGGGAGAGGAGTAATGAATCCTAAAAGTAAATCTGATTTAGATCTCCTGGGACCTAGGGGGGAGTGGAGTCAGGAGGAGAGGTTCTGGGCTGTTCCCCAGGTGGCATCCCTCCTCCCCTGGGAAGACAACCTGGGCTGATGTGCTTCCAGCTGCAGAAGCTGCTGGGGAGAATAAGGCATCTTTTGTCCTCCAACATCTAGAGTCTGCCCTCCCAGGAAGAGTCCACCAGGTACCTCCCCCCATCATCTTTCTTTGTTCCCCTTCTTTCACGTGAACCCCTTTTCTGAGCTTTTCCACGAGCCTATCTGTGTTTTCTGCATGGTGCTTTAGGTGGTATGCAGTGAGATTTTCAAACGACAGCTCTACTGGCCAACCTCTGCTGCCCACATGAGGACAGGACAACCATCAGGCCTTCCCAACACCCATCACCTAAGGAGCTGGAACCCCACTGGTGGACTCTAGTCAATTTGCTAAAAATCAAATCACTGAATGCCAAATTTGCCAACTTCTCTGAGTTGGTGAGAATTTTTTCAAAACTTCTGGGGTTTTCCTTCCCCTGCCATGTTAAATACAAACAGTCAGATTTCCTTTAAATGCAATTTCCTGCTTTCCCTGTTTGTGCAGACTTACAGGTGCTCCAGCTCCAGAGGTTATCATACAAATACCCTCAACTGGGTCAAGGACAGACATCACAGCCACTGCACAGGGGTGGGGACAGGGGTGCTGCAGGGCCAGGGCCCAGAGTGGGGGCAGGGCCCAGAGTGGGGGCAAGACTGGGGCCAGAGCTGCCGCTGGGGCCAGATGAACTCAAACTTAAAAAACCACTCAGTGAGTTATTAATAGCAGTTATCCAGGATTTGGAATTCTTTCTAACAGGTGAATTTTTCTTTATTCCTCATACATCTGTGCATTACTATAATTGTTCATGATGATTTACTTTGATTATGATGAGCAAAAATAATTCTGGAAACATATATTAAATCCTGAAAACATATATTAAAACCAATGTTAAGAGGGTAGCCTCATTCTCAGAACTCGAATCATCAACAGTCCTTACTAATCCCTCCCCTTTTGTCATCTTGAACAATGTATTTCCAGTATTCTACACATATTCGCTGTGGTTTTTTCCTTCGTACATCATCTCTAACTTAAAATCTGATGAGCCAAAATGTGTCCCTTCTAGCATGCCTGGAGAACTCCCTCCTTGTCCCACTGTATTACTTTATGAGCCCTCCCCCTTCTGTCACTTTTGTTGTGTCAGAAGTGTCACACTTTCGTTTTCCCATTTCCCATAAAAGACTAAGAGTGAAATGCAATAAAACAGTTGTTCTGAAACTTTTTTGAAAGCAACCAACTCTTTGGAAAGCAAGCTTTCCAAGAAGTGGCGCAGCCAACTTGGAAGTAGAGTGAGGGTAGGGGGCAGGACTCCCCACTCCCAGTAAGTACCTGGGTTGCTCCACTCTCCCCAGGCCCCATTTTTCCCTCTGTCTGGCAGCACCTTCACACATCTGAGTCAGGGTTTGAAAACTACCCTTCTTAAGTCACTGCTGTAAATTATTCAGATATCTGCACAGACACAGCTTGGGTTGACTTGGCCTAACATGAACGGAGGCTGCCAGCAGCGCCACCATGCGATAACTAACAGTGGCTGTTCCTCACGTGACAGACTAAAATTTGGATGTGGCAAATTAAAGGTGGCAAAAGGGTGTCACTGCTGAATGCATAAGAGGTGTTCACAAGTAGAAAGTGGCAAAGTGGAAAATAATGCGAAGGAGTTTTCAAAAAACAGGTGTATCAGAACCACCCCATTTCTCCTCCAGCCATACAGAGCCCCTGTGTATTACTTTCCTTTTCCCCGTCAAGCTCAGAGGCCTAGTGAAACCTTCTACAAAGCAGAAGGCCTGACTGAGCCAGGGTTAGAGACCAACTTTTAAATCCTACCAGCAACCGTTTGGAGACACTAAAATACTCTACCCAGGAAAATGGGCCTCTCCTTGGGTGTTGTTGTTTTAGGGATTTTTGGTTTTGCTTTTTAGGAAGGGAAAAGGCTCTCTGAGGTGGTACAGCTGCCTGAAGGGGAATGCATGGAGTGACCTCTTGAGGTCTCTGCAGATCGGGGCTTCCAAATTGTCTGACATGTGTCACTCACACTGTGCAGGGATGGACCTCTGCGGTCACTGTACCACCTTCCCAGGACTCAGCAGGGCGTGGGGACTGGTCAGCCTTGGTTAGAATGCAGGCTGGCCGGGGGAAGGTGTTTCAAGGACTGTTGTCTAAGGAGCACAATGGTCTGTCCAGACCCATTAGCTGTTTATTCCACTGATGCTGTTTCTGAAGGCCGGCTGGGTGCCTGAGGGGCAGTAAGGCCCCCCTCTGGGAGCCCGTCAGGCCCTCCGGCGGAAGCTCGCTACCTCTACCCTTCCTCTCGTCTTCGGAGCATCAGCAGCAAACTCATGTTAAATCTACGGATCACAATTTCCCTCACAACCCTTCTTCCCACCAAATTCTCTCCCCAGGGAAGACAGCACAGTCAGCACATTCATTTCTGGGCCAAGTCCTCCATCACACCACACCTGGCGCTGCGTGTAGCCCCGGGTCCCTCCTGCTGCTGTTTCTTCCGTGTCTGACCCGCACAATCCCGCTGCTGACAGCCAGGGCTCTAAGTCCAGTAGCCCCATCCTCCTCATCCCCTCACCCCCAGCCTGGCCTCCCCACGCCCCCCGGGCAGTCAGCAGAATATCAAAACGTAATTGAAACCCATTGCCACTCTCCTCCCCAGATTTCTCCCTGCCTTTCATTTCAAACTCGTGCCAGGAATCCTACCTCAGCTAGAATGCCTTTCCAACGAATATGTGCCAAGCACTGAGCTGCGTGATTCACAAGTTCTCATCGAATCCTGTGAGAGAGATACGTTTTTACAGAAAGGAAACAGGGACTTAAATGGAAGTTAAATGACTCAACTAGTTAAGAGCAGGGCTGGCACTTGATGCTTCAATAGGTTAAGATAGTAACTTCTGTAGCACACACAGCATGCCTAACTCTAAATAAGAAGGCTATGATTTCCCTTTCCTACTATCCTACTAGGTCATAAAACTCCAGACTCATTTTATCCCACATTATTTATACAAAAGGTAGATCATGAGCTGGTGAAGTCTGTGGGAATGCCCAGTTGCTGGTGGCAGGAATGAGGAGAAAGGGATAGAAATCTTATTCTGTATATCACTTGGTCCCAAGATAAGCTCAGCCAACAATTGGACCAGGGCTGACTGCAATCCACTCTGATTCAAATTTGCCTAGAACTGGTCCAGAACACAACCAGTTTCCAGCAAGGAACAATAACAGGAAGTGTTTATCTCATTTGAGTCAAAGATGGTCGAGGCGGGTTACATTTTTCTCTCTGGAGCAACTTCAAACATGGAATCAGCAAAAATGCCTGCCATGGGTAGGCCAGTGGAAACTACACTTACATCTAAATTCTCTACTTCAGGTCGCCTTTGTTCTTGAGGCTCTAGTCCGTCTCAAAGACAGTCCCACGTCCCTCTGCGGGACCCAGGCATGCCAGCCAACTGCTGCGCCATCCTGCTCCCTAAGGCTCCGCCCCTGGAGCCAGAGCTCCTCTCTCCCCTTTTACTCTCAGACCTTCGCCCCTGGCCACAAAGAAACAATCTTTAGCTCAAAGACTGAAAAAAAAATTTTTTTTTAATAAATACAAAAATCTTCAATAATGACTCTGCTCAGCTCAGGGGCAGCAGGAGTGAAGTGGGGGAACCCTTGGTGCTGAGTGAGGATAAATTAAAAGTCCCAACAAGCCAGTGACATTATGTACAGGAGGAAAGGGGTTGGGCTTCCAAGGCAGAGGCCCGAGGGTGACAGGACAGGAGTTGGGGTAGACATGGCCTTAGTCAGCCCTGGTTGCCCCTGGCCCTTGTGGAGTCGTGGTTCCCAGAGGTAGTAGGGGAGGGAGAAGAGGCGGAAAAGAGGAGCCAAAGGCACTGGGTTCCCCACAGGAAACTGCAGGGTCCTCGGCACCACTCCTCCCCCCAGCCCAGGCCCCGTCCTCTTGGTCGTGTGGCCTTCTGGCGGCTCTCTAGGAGCCTTCAGCTTCTTTTTCCAGCTCTGGAACTGTCCTGGTCTCGGGGGCTGCTGGAGACAGAAGGGAGTAAACTGGAGGAGGAGAAGAGAAGAAATGAAAGGGGTAGCACAGAATGCCCAGCAGAGCAGCTCTGGTAGGGCCCCAGAAAGGTCAGAATTTTCTAAGCAAGTCAGCACACACCAGCTGTGTGACCTTAGGCTAATTGCCTAGTTCCTCTGAGCTTCAGAAATCTCCTTTGTAAAGAAAAAGTAATCCACAGAAGTCTCCAAGGTAGCTGTGAGGGCAGAGTGGGATGACACTTGTGCAGCTGCAAGTGCTGCTCCTGCACACAGCAGATGCTCCCTGCCCTCCCAGTCAGCCTCATTCTGCTGCCCCGAGACCCCCTCACTTACCCTGCCGGGACGTGCAGTGGGAGCAGCAGCGACTCTCCTTCCCTGGGCTGCAGGACAGTGGCAACGAACAGTCGTCCCGCTCACAGTGGGGCACCCCTGCCTGGGGCAAGACAAAACAGATCCTAAGGGTCCCCAGGAGCACTGGGGCTCAGCAGCCTTCAGTTTCTTTGGGGAGGCCTGCTCCCAGAAGCCTGTCCTTCCTGGGAAGGTCTCCCCACACCAGGCCAGGGCTCCAGTGCCCACCTCACACAAGGCCCTCACTCCCCACTTACCCCACATCTGCAGGTGATGCAGCTCATCTCCCCAAAGGGGGGCACTGAGGGGTGCCAACTCTGGCTCTCCGGAAACCACTGCCCCGCAAAACGGCAGCCCCTGGGCCCATCGGCCTGCATGGGGTCCCCTAGTTGGGGGTGGGCCCCTGACCCCACTGTTGGAAGAGAGAGAAGAAAGGAAGGAGAAACAACAGGTCAACAGATATGAGCTCTGTGAGAGCGACCCAGGTTTTATTTGTCTTTGAATCTCTAGCACCTAGAGGTTTCTGGCACTTAGTAGGTGATAAATTTAAATAGATGGGTGGATGGATAGATGGATGGATGTGGATGGGGCAGGAGCTGGAATCCATCATAGCCCACTAATGCATGCACTTCCTTCCACTGTGTTTAGAGCCCTGGCTCCAGGCTAGGAACAGAGCAGTGCTCAGTAAATGCGCAATTGGCTGAGAAGTCCCTTCCATCCACCCTCACTATTCATCCCCTCACCCAGGACAAGGCAGTGAAGGGCCTTATCTGCCCCCGAGAGGCCTCAGTGCCCACCCCCCTCACCTGGACACTGTTTGCAGCAGTCAGTGGGGTTGGCGCGGACAGGCTGGGCACAGGCCAGCCGGGGACACTGCACCTTCTCACAGTGCACCTCTCCAGTGTCCCCCTGTAGGGATCCATTATGTGAGGGGTGTCAGGAAGGAGGGGGGCCATAAGCCTCCTGCTTCTTCCTTCTCCTTCCCCATAGCTTGAGTAACATATCCATGGTCCTTCGCTCAGAAACCCTGGGTTGGTGCTTTATATACCTGAACTCAGTCATGAGTGTAGCCCTGCCAGGTAGGTGCTATCACGTCTGCTCACTGGAGAGGAAAATCCAGCTCGGGAGGTACAGAAAGTGCCTGGGATCATACGGAGCTAGGCAGCTGGCAGAGGCAGCGTTCGCGCCGGGTCAGGGAGCCAGCTTGCCGTTTTCCTACAGGAAGCCACCTCGCAAAGCCCACATTATATTGATCCTTGAGCTCTCCTCACCAAGGCTGGGCTTTTCTCTCCTCTACAGACCCACCTCCCACCTCTACAGACCCAGCTGGGATATGGCACTGGAGAAGACTGAACAGCCATACCTTGCAGGTGCAGACAGCACACTTAATTAAGCCAAATGGGGGCACGACGGGGTGCCACCGGGTACCCGCTGCCCGCCAGCTCCGGTCACCATCAAAATAGCAGCCTAGTGGGGGACAGTGCCCACTTTCCATTAGTACTGAGTCTCAGGCCACCCCACACTGTCTAACCCCAGGGTCCCTTGTGGGCCATTAAGTCAAGGATGCCTAGCAGGTGTCACTGAAACTTGCGGCCCTCAGCCTTCGCCCCCACCCACATACACTCTCGCCCTTCCGTCCCCTTCCTGGACCCACACACAGCTCCTCTGGGTTCCCCACCCCAGTTCATATACTGCCAGCTCACCTTCTCCAGGGTCCCTGCTCCGTGGCAGCCCCAGCAGGTCTCTGACATCTTGTTTCTCTGCGGAGCCAAAGAAATAGTGAAGGCAGAGGCTGACCCCCCCCTTCCCTCCGGAGAGGCCTCACCCCCCACGTGAAGCCTCCAGGACCCTTTCCACCCCTGCAGGGCACTCACCCAGACATACTGGGCAGCACTGGTCCGGCGCCTGCACCGGACTCAGGCAGCTGGGCGGTGGGCACACCACAGGGTCACAAATCACCGTGCGTCTCTGCAGGGGGAGTGGGGGAGGTGACTGGGCACCCTTGACCCTGAATCCAGGCCCTAGTGCGCCCTTCCCAGGCTTCCTACCTGGCAGGTGCAGAGCGAGCAGAGCGGGTCGTAATTAGGCGCCCAGCGAGCCCCATGGGGGCGCTGCTGCCCCTCGAAGAAGCAGGTGTTGGGGTCTCGGGCTCGCCAGGGACTGCCGGGTTTGGCAGGCGCTGGGGCGTCAGGGCCGAGCACAGCGGGCAACGCGGGCAGTGCGGCCGCCACTGCATGGGAAGCACCAGACCTCCGCGCCCCCTCGGCCCCTGCCTCCGCCAGGCGCAGGCCGGCCACTTCGCATTGATTGGCGATGTGCACCTGGGAGGAGACGCGGGCTGAGGCAGCTCCCGGGTCCCCCATGCGGCTCCACCTGCCCGCCAGCCAGAAATACCTGTCCCCTGAGCGCCCCTGAGCCCCAGGAGGATGCTACTAGCCACCGCAGTCATGCCAGCTGCCAGGGACAGGGTGGTCGGCTGCCAGCCTTGTCATTTATGGACTTCGTATGACTTCATCCTCTGGAGCAGCCAGGGAGTGTGACACTACCACCCCCAGGGCACGCAGTGCCAGCTCTACTCTGACCCCTCCCCACGGGCCCATCTGCCTGCCTACCTGCCCTCGCAGCTCCCCTTGGGGGCTCCCCTTGGTGGTGATCAGTAGGGCGGCAGTGCCCTGTGCCAGGTGCCGCAGTAGTTCGGGCTCCAGGTCCTTCACCACACCCTGGGCCTGTGAGTAGATAGGATAGGGGACGGGAACAAGGCACTCTAAGGCTGAGCCTGCCATTCCCAATTTGCAGACGATGAAACAGAGACTCGGGGAGGTTAAATAAGGTCTCCAAGGAACCAAAGCCCGTGAGTGATGCCGCGGAGCTCAGAAGCCCAGTTGCTCTGATGCTGAGTTTATGACAACCGAGCCCCCTTCAGGCGGCTTGGTCATCTCACCTAGTCTGGAGGTCCGGGACGTTACATACTATTACGGGATCCCCCCAGAGAAGGATGCAGGAAGGAGAATGGATAATAAAAGGTCGAGTCAGATTCTCAGCCAGTCTGTCTGACTCCTGAGCCCATGCCAGCTGGGCCACACTAGGCAGTCTGCTCTCTGCTTCGCCAGCCACAGACCTTCCTGCTAAAGAGCAGGTATTTTCCAAGCTGCCTCCCACCATCATATCCTCACCTCCGGGCCATAGAATCCCTTCAGCAGCCGCCGGGGTCCTGGCACCCCAGGGGGCCCGAGGAGGTGGGCAGTGACGGTACCCTGTTCTGAGCCACCGAGCCCGGCCAGCAGCACGTCATAGTGCAGGTGACAGTGGGTATCCAGGGAAAGCCAGGCGTGCCCTGCTGCCTGACTCTGCACAGGGGGCAACACCAGGGCTCCTGCCAGGGGCACGGGCAGCACTGGATCCAGACAGAGGAGAGATGACAGATAAGAAGAGGGCCTAGAGCAGCCACTCAATCCCAGCATTCCCCATGTTGCCCAGCACAGATTCCACAAGCTGGCAGACACTGTGCACAGCCCAGGGCTGGGGGAGCAGAAAGCTTTAGACCCCTGCACCATGGCAACAAGGAGGGTCTCCCAGCAGGGCCACCTCACACACCTCCACCTACACATCTCCGTCTGCGAACCTAGAGCTCAGGCTCAGAGAAAGGCACACCAGGCTCTCGCCCTCTGGCACCTCCCCGCACATGCTGGAGTCCCTGGTTAAAGGATAGCAAAGGGCAGGCAGGCAGACCCCTGGGGCACTCACTGTCATGGCGGGCGCTGTGCCCACTGTAGGACAGGGCAGCCACGTGCCCCCGCAGCTCTCCATCTGGGAAGTCTTTGGTGGCCACAGTCAGGAACAGCTCATTCTGCAGCAGCATATGAGCCCCTCGGGCCCCCAGCCCAGGGCAGACACCCACGGCCTGGGGGGGCAGGGAAGGGTGAGCCCCACCTGCAGCCTGCCAGATCCCAGATGAACCCCTCCTCAGCTCACACACAAGTCCAAGATTCTGAAGTCTGCCCATGTTTTGTGCCCCCACCACACCCACGCATACTTCCAGAAACCAGTAACACTGGATAAGAACCTTGGAGGCTCAGGTTCGAGTGCCTTCTCTGCTACTTCCTACCTATGGAACACTGCTGAACAGTTACTTAACTTCTCTGATCCTTCACTTCACCTTCTCTAACATGCGTACTGTGAGGACCAAAAATAATATTAGTAAAGCAACCAGTACAGTACGCAGCACATAGAAAGGCTCAACAAGTGGCAGCCATTGCTCTCGCGATTATTACTGCGTGATCTGCTGCACTGGCCTCCCTGTCTAACACCTCCCACTGGATATGAGCTGGCTGAAGACAGGGGCCACATCTGATTTCCTTTGTATCCAGGCCCTCGCCTGAGGCTCACTAAAAATGTGTCCAGTGCGTTAATGCACCAGTGAGAGAGCCTGCGGATGATTGACTGACGCTGCACATCCCTGCTCATGCCCCTGCTTTCCCACAGCACCGCACTGTCCGCTGCGGTTCATGGGCCCCGTGGCCCAGCTCTGCAGCTAGCACTCACCAGCTGTCCTCCGGGCCGGAGCCCGGCCATGTGGCACAGCACAGTGCGCTGGTCCTTCCTCTGAGGCTTGGTCTCCAGGCTCACGGCCACCACCTCACTGCCTGTACCTACCACTTGCACCTGGTCGACAGGGTTGGGGAGGGCAAATTGGAATGGCAGAGGCCTGGGATCTGAACCATTGCAGCCCAAAGCCCCACCCCACCCTGCTGCCCTCCCACCTCCTGCAGCCCCTGACTCTTACTTGGTAGATCAGGGAGCCATTTCCTAGCAGTGTGAGAATGGCTGAGCCAGCAGCACCCGTCTGAACAGGGGTCAGGGTATCGGCCCCGCAAAGGACACTTTGCAGGACTGCAGAGAAGCAAGACAGGTGGAAGCCGGCTGGCCCCATGGCCATTCGTACCCCCAATCCCCAGGATCCCTCACATGCCCACGTTGGCCCGGCCCCTGGCACTGTCTGTGCTTCTAAGTTATGTGTAGCGGGGTGCCAGGCCCCACCCTGCCTCACCATCACAGCTCTGCCTGGCAGCAATGTGTCCGCTGATACGCAACCCTGGCCCACTTGCCCTCTCCAGGGCTATCTGCAGCTCCCCCAGCACCAGCCAGTCCATCTCCTGGGCTGTCAGGTTGGGCAGCACCTCAGCGAAGCCTGGCTCCTGGAGACAAAGCAGGGTATGGTGGGCGCAGCTCGAGGCCAGAGCAGGTGACAGCAAAGCCAGACCTTCACTCACCTGGGCGGAGGCATTGGCCTGGAGCTCTCGCAATAGCTGCCCCTGGTGTAGAATCTGGAGCTGCAAGGGGACCTGGGCTGGTCCTGCAACAGTGGCACATGTGGACACCTCTGAGAGCTAGATGTTCTCCCTACCCTTCTTACGTGCCCTCCCCGTATCCCACTTACCCCCACTCCTGGATTCCAGCAGCCCACGGAAGAGCAGCAAAAAATGCAAGGAGTCCTCTGTGTCACTGAGAGTGAGTAGGGTGATGCCCCCTATGCCCTGCTGTGGGGGGCCTTCCAGGGTCAGGATGGCACTGAAGGTCTCTGGGGGAGGGAGGACCATGAGAGCCCATCAGAAAGTCCCGTCCTCAGCCCACTCCACTCCTAGAGACAGAGAAGACAGAACTTCATGCCCAGGGACTGTTTGCTCCCCTCACCTGCAGCCAGGGCCCGGTGCCGGATAAGTGGCCCCCAGACCTCCCCTGAAGGATGAGTGGGTGTCACAAGTGCCACATGCAGCTGTTCTGCCCTAAGGAGCCGCAGAGACAACCGAGGCACTGCTCGCCACACCCCACAGACCTGGAGCAGAGAGACAAGAAGGCCCTACTCAGACAGTATGCAGGATAGACCAGCTAAGAGGCCCAGCTCTAGTGAGGAAGGAATATGGGAAGGAGCCCTAGGCCCTCCTAGGAAACTTCAGAAGAGACCCTGAATCCAGGTGCTTGGGTCCAAAGCCTGGCTCCTCCACTTACTAGCTGTGTGATCTTGACCAAATCACATTCTGTTACTGAGCCTCAGTTCCCTCATCTGTAAAATGGGCATCATAATGTCAGTGACTTCCTCTCACTGGGCTGTTGTGAGGACCAAAGGAGGCAAAACAGAACACTCTCAGCACAGTGCCCACACTGGTTAAACACTCATAAATGGCATCATCTCACCAGGCCATCTTGGGTGGGGGCTGCAGGGTGTTCAAACAGGATGCTGCCAGTGGAGTCTGAGAAGCGAATCCGGGTGAGAAGGTCCAGCCTGGGAATGAGGGTCCAGTGAGCACTGACTTTGAGCCTCAGCTACTAGCAGCCCCTCCAGCTTCTCCCAATTTTCCCGCCTCCGGTGCCCAGCCAACATCTCCCTCTTTCCCCTTTCTCACTGGCGGTAGGAGATGGAGAAACGCAGGCTAGAACGCAGCAGCGACACTCGGGCCCGTGCCACAGCCTGTGACCTTGGCCCAGTCAGCAGCGCCACAAAGTCTGCAAGAGGAGAAATATGTCCCTAGTACTGTCACCTGCTGTGGCAGCCCTAGTCCTTGCCGGGTCCCTGCCCACCTGTGTGGCCCTCTCCACGAGCCCTATCTTCAGCGCCCGGCTCCCCGCGGTCGCTGTAGCTGCGGTGCTCTGGATCGCGCGGATACTCGAAGGCCAAGCCCATCGGCTGCCTCTCGGGACCGCTGCGCTCTGCACGGGGAATGAGGGACACCACGGGCTTCAGCTGGGCACGGGGCACCCCTCCATCCGTTCCATCTGCCCCATCCACGGGGCTCAGGACCAAGCACCGTGGTGCTGCCGCCCTTCCCTCACTATAGAACGGGCCTTACCCTGGGGGCAGGTCTGGCAGCAGTGTCCTGGCAGCTGGAGTGGCTGTCCGCAGGACAGCGTTGGGCACTCGGGTTTAATGTTCTTGCAGCTGACCCTGCCCAGGCCCCTCGCGCGGCGACCCCACTGAGGCTGCTCGTGGAAAAGACGGGAAAACCAAGTGAGTGAAAGACTCCAATCCGTGAGACCCAAGGGCGAGGTGGGGAGTCACAGGAGCAAGGCAAGCGGTGCCACGGAGGCAGACCGCTGTGCTACTTACAAGCTGCGGGACCCTAGACAAGTTACTTAAATTCTCTGGACTTTGGGGTCCCTATCTGAAAAAGCGGGGATAGTAATAGAATCTATCTAGCAAGGTTGTTCTCGGAGTTAAGTGAGAGACGGACGAAATGGAGCTGTCAAAGAGCCTGACAGTGGACGAGCAGTAATAGCCAACGCCTGAGACTTGAAGGGGGCGTTCCCCCCAGCCCGTCCTCTGCCAGAACAATATCCCAAATATCTGCAGGCTCGCTTCTTTCTCCTCAGCAGCTCCCAGTCCACTCCGACGTCCCAGAACCCAGCGCTACCCCACCCGTGAGGGCCCCGTTGGGTCCACTCACCGTCTCACAGGCGCACAGCACGCAGCGCATCACCCCGAAGGGCTCCCCCAGGTCTGGGTGCCACGTCTCGTCCAAGGCATAGACCTTTCCGCCGAAGGAGCAGCCTGCCGGGACGGGCTTGGCTGGCAGCCGCTGTCCCAGTCCCGCCGTGTGCCCGCCCCAGGAGCTGCGGCCGGGCCCGCGTCCCCGGGCACTACGCGCCTCGCGCGGCCCCCCGCCCACGCCTACAGGCTGCCCGCAGCGCGGAGCCACCTGCGCCCTGCGCCCCCTCCCGCCCGGCGCGGACTTGCCCCAAGCAGGACTCCCCGCCCGTACCTCCTTGGGGCGCCCACCTACCTGCCGCTCCCCGAATGGGCAGTGGCTCCTTCTCGGACCGGATGGGCAGCGCAGGGAGCTCGGGGCCGGCGCCGCGGGCCGGCCGGGGGCCGAGCAGCAGCAGCCCGAGGAGCAGCAGCGGGGCTGGCGGGGCCGGGAGGCTCGGCATGACGCGGACGGGACAGCTGGGGAGGAGGGAGGGAGGAGGGAGCAGGAGAGGGAGGAGGGAGGTGGGAGGAGGGCCGGGCCCGGGGCGGTACAACCGGAGGGGGCAGGGGCCAGGGCCCCGGCAGTGTGAGGGGCTCGTCGGGCCGCGGTGCAGTCGGCGCGGCGCCGGCCGGGCAGGGCGGGAGGAGCGGCCGGGAGGAGCGCGGGCGAGCGGGCGGGCGCTGACCCGGGCCGTACGCAGCTCTAGTGCCCCGGGCGCCGGCTCTGGCCCGTTTTATGCCCAGCGCCCCGCACCCCGGTCGGGGGCCTCCTCCTCAGCAAACGGGGCGGCGGCAGCGGCTCGGCGAGGGGCCGGGCTGAGCCCGGGGGGTCCGGCCCAGCAGCCGCGGCCCGGATCGCGAGTGGGGGAGGGGAGGGAGGGGCTGGGACCGGGCAGGGGAGAAGGGAGGGGCTGGAGGGGAAGGGGGAGCGAAGGGGGTAGGGGGAGGGGAGGGACTAGGGGGCGCTAAGAGGGGAGGAGAGGCAGGTCTGAAGCCCCCACCCCCACCCCCCCTGCCGGCCGCCACAGGGTGACTGAACCAGGAGGTGCGTGTCCGGCCCAGGACCAGATCCCTTGGCCAGGGAAGGGCAAAGGCTGGGCCTGAGGCCTGGGCCGGCCACTGGGCTAGGATTCGGTTCCTGCCAGAAGGATGAAGGCTTGTCTTTAAGGATGACAGCGTGCAGGAAAGGCCCCTCAACTGACCTCCCCAACTCTGGGCGCACAGCATCTCTCAAACCCTACACTACCCACTCTCACTGCCTAGCCCGTGTCCCTATCTCTTCTCTGAGGTCTCTCCTCACTCTACTGTTCCCAGGACAGGAACTTGGCCAGAAACAGTGTCTCCTTTCTGTCTGGTGACAGTGTTTCCCTCCCTACTGTAACCTGTCCTCAGGCCCATCCAACCATCATTGTCCCCAACCTGACATACTTTCTCACCTTCTTCCTTCACCCAGAGGACCCTCATTCTCTCCACCCCACCCCACCCTCCTCAGTCTTGGTTTCCTGGTCCTGACTGCCTCCCTGTCCCCTCCCACCCCCACACACCCACCATCCTCCCAACCATCCCAGCACCCTCCTTCCTAATCTTGGGAAGCATCTCATCTGGCTGAACTGGAGAATTCCGGGATCTAGGCCATACTCCTTAGCAGACAGCCCCATCCTGGGGAGAAGGAGCAGGAGAGAGACTGAGGAAGAATTGGAGGGGGGTGGGGGGATGGGACCAAGGTCAGGCCTGGACGCCTCTGAGGACAGAAGCTGTGGGGAGACTGGGATTGAGGGGAAAGTAAAGGAACGAAAGCCAGGACCAAAGGAAGAGGGGGGCCAGCAGGAGGTATTTGCGGGGGAGGTTCAGCAGCTGTCTTTCCTAAGACAGGGACACATGGGCCTGGTTATTCCTCTTGTCACATATGGAATGGTAGGAAATGGAAGAGTGAGAAAGAAGCGGCAAGCAAAGGAGGGCACAGGGCAGAGATAAGTGGGCGTAGCTGCCGAAGCCAATAGGCCCCAACAGAGGACCACCTGAGCCCAGCACACACCCGACACCTCCCAGTCCTCTCAAGCTGTCCAAAGCCCCTTTCCCCATATCACTGACCCCTCACAGGGTCATTCTCTAATACTGGCAACCCACATTCCCACTCACAAAGGGGGTATAAGATATGATCCCCTAGGAGTTATAGGAGAGAAAAGCAGGGAAAGCAAGAGCCCTACTGGATTTTGGCAGCAGTTGTCGTGTCCAGGGAAAATAAATTTGGCCAGCCAAAAACTGAAAACAAAAATGTCCTGCTAGATTCCTCCTAGAAAAAAACCTGTTCCCCTCCCATCTCCTCTCCAGTCAGGTCCCAGGTTTCCTATCTCCTAGGAAAAGATAGATTGCTCTATTCAAATCCTGTCTGTGGTGTGTGTGGGTGGAGGAGTTGGGCTCCACTAGTGGACCATGGTCCAGGCAGGGGCTCCAGGTCCAACCAGGGTGGGAGGAAGGCGTCACTTCCGGGGGCCCTCGCCAGTGTCTGGTGGCTCCCTGCTCTCTGATTGGGCAGAAGTGGCCTGGGCAGGCGTGTGACCCCACTGCCGTGAAGGGGCTATGCTCCAACGCCACATGCCTTCCTACCCATCTACTCCCCAGAGTACTGCCTGCTCTGCACCTGGGTCCTGGAGCCGTCCTGCACCCGGTGAGTGGTAAGCAGAGTTTGGAGTTAAGTGAGGGTAGCAAGGACAGGAAAGAAGATTGGGCTCCCAGTTGGGGGAGGGGCAGGCAAACTGGAACCTACAGGCACTGACCTTTGTCAAGAAGAGTATGGCCTTCCCAGAATGGGAGGAGCAGGACAGCGCAGGGGGAGGGGGTGGGTGCTGGATCCTAAGGGACTGCTCACAGATTTAGTGGAATATAGCACAGTCCCAACTGGCCCTAAGGAAAGGGGGCATGGGCTCAGGGAGAAAATGAGACAGATACATTAGGGCTTAGGGAACACAGCACCAAGATGGACTCAGCCTCAATCGCCATGCTTACCCAGTCATTCCCAATTAGTTTAAGGTTCTTAATCCAGGGTCTGGGGAAGCTGGGTCAGGCAAGCCAGGGCACAAGGAGAGGGTGATGGGAGGAGGGCTCATGCATGTTGACAGACCTACAGGAAATCCCAATATTGAATCAGGTGCAGGCCTCTTTGCACAACTTGTGAAAGAAGGAGGAAGCCATGTGGGGGGTCCTGTGAAGGAACAGGAAGGGGTCTGAAGAGGGGGCAGGGAGGAAGTTGTGGGCTACCAAATAGATATGGCGGTGTCTAAGGCAAAGTATGCCATGTAAGGCGGGCATCACCTCACTTAGCAGGTGCCCATTCCTGGATAACTTGCCTCAGGAAGGAAGTTCCCAAGACTGTTAGTGTATCTCTTCACCTTGGAAAACCCAGTATTTCAGAATTTGGAGGGCAAAGAAAAGGAGGCTTTATGTATGTGTATGGGTAAACTGGAAAGAATGAGAGGTTAACTTCTCCCACACCACCTTCTCTTAATCTTTTAATCACCGACCTCTAGTAATCTAGTTTTTTAAAATGTTTGCCTAATTTCACTCCTCAGCCGCACTTCCCAAGCTACCTCTCAATACATTGCATATGTTTCCTAGTTCCTCATCCTGGCCCTCTACCCATTTCCCCCTCTTCTCCAGGCTTGTGCCACAATACTTCCATTCTCTATCCCCATCCCAGATTTTCTCCAACCAAACAACCAAGGTTGCTCAGAATTTGAGGCCAATTAAAATGTGTGTATGTACATATCCTGTCCTGCTGCTCTCAGCAGGCAGGGGCACCGAACCCATATCAGATTCACTGAGGAACTCTGACAAAGAGACACCATATGCTACAATCACAAGAAAACATGGGAGCGGTCAGAGCTCTAGCAATTCTGGGCTGGTGAGCATCACAAGCCTTCCCAGCATCTGTTACCCCCCTAGGCAGAGTCTCTTCCTTGAAACTTGATTAAGTGTTCGTTATTCCTGTCACTTGCAGGATAGATTCCAGACCCTCTTCCTTGGCCCACCTGTGCCGTGCCCCACCCCTCTCTGCCCAGAAGTTCAAGAGCCCAAGCCGCCTCCATGGCCCCAGGAAGGATTCAGGGGAGAGGCCCCATACAGGGTGCCACTCCAACCAGACAGCCTGGCCAGAATGGAGCTGACTGGTAAGAACACACTTGAGGGGCCAAGGGCAGAATCAGAATGTGGAAAAGGGGTAAAGAGAGGAGATGTGCTGCAGTGGGGAAGGGCTGGGGGAATTCCACTTCCCAGGAATAAGGCATCTGAGTGGCAGAGTCCCTGGATTTCAGGTCTGGGTCCTGAGTGGGAATTCCTGGACCCCCACCCGACAATGTTTTCTTCCTTATTCACCCCTTTCAACCTCACATCTCCTGATCTAAGAACTGCTCCTGGTGGTCATGCTTCTCCTAAGTGCAAGACTGACGCAGTCCAGCCTGGCTCCTCCCGCCTGTGACCCCCGACTCCTAAATAAACTGCTTCGTGATTCCCATGTCCTTCACGGCAGACTGGTGAGAATCCCCAAACACTCTCCCCTCCATCCATTTAACTGAGAAGATACCTTCACTTCCATCACTTCCTCTTGCTCCCTGATCCGATCACTATTTCTCCAATATTGTCTTTGGTAAGGCCACCATTTCCTGATCACCACTCTTTGCCAAGGATTATGATTTACAATCAAGCCCTGTAAAAGCTCGAATCTGGATATATTACTCCTATCCTGATCATTGGGCCACCACATCCCCATTTCAGCTCCTTTCTCTCCCCTCCCCCAATAATCTTTTTCCACAGAGCCAGTGCCCAGACATTAACCCTCTGTCCACACCTGTCCTGCTGCCTGCTGTGGACTTTAGCTTGAGAGAATGGAAAACCCAGACGGTAAGAAAGCCATCCCTTCCCTCAGTTTCTCTACATCCTGTCTTCATCAATTTTGTGCTGCTTCTTATAGATTCTTCAAAATTCCTGAGCTCCCTGAAAATACCTCACCTTCAGCTTGGCCACCCTAACCCAATCTACATCCTACTACGACGATATCCTCTGGTTGATGGCTTGCAGTCCCAGTACATTAAGTAGATTCAAAGCTGAACACCATGAAAAGCTAGATAGAGGTCTCTCGTGGGCCATGGCTTTGACTTATTTCTGTTCAACCTTCTTAAGTTGGCATGAAGAAGTAAGAATGATCTGTCAGCCACAGATGACACAAAGCTGGGAAACAGCAAAAAAATAACAAACAAAAGACAGAATCAAGATTCAAATCACTGCAAGGCTAGGTTCAAAACATAGTGAAATTTAACAGATACATAAAAAAATTCTACACGTGTAATTGAGTAAAGCCCTACTCCAGCTTTCAGGCCACAATGCTCCCGCTTCCCTCATATAAACTTCTAACCCTAGAACTCACTATGAAAACAATCTGGGAGGGTTGAGTTGACCCCAAACTTAGCTTGTAACATTTCTGAAGCAGCTATTTAAGAGCTAGTGATTCTAGGCAACTTTAGATGTTTAGCATCCACATTACGGAAATAGTCCAATAAAACTGTATTCTGAGTGGACTGCACTTAAAAATACTGGACTGAGTACTAGACATTCTCTTCTAGACATGTGCTAATTTATTCAGAGGGATCTATTAAACTAGCATGTGTCCGGGATGAAGCAGCCTGCACAGCGAGAGGTTAGAAAACATGTTATGTGAGGAACGGTTAAAAAATAAAGCCTGTCTGACTGGCTTGGAGGAAGTGGCAGTCTTGTGCTATAGCATGAAGTGCTTCAGTCTGAGATGCTGAGACCTCCTGGGAGGGAGTACTCCTTAGTAGGTCTGCTTTCAGGATCCCTGGGATCCCCTTCTTCCCTCAGGTTGTCCAGGGGGGCTGGGCCAGGGAAGGACAGTTCCTTAAGGGGTCCTTGTAGTTCCAGCTCTGCCATTTATCAGTAAGCCCCTTCCCTTCTTCTTTATACTCTTATAATGGTTTCATCTCTACATTTTAAAAATAAATCATATGATCCTAAGATTTTTATAGCAGAAAGAGATTTGCAGCACTAGAACCAAGAGGTAAAGCTATAAAAGGGCAGATTTCAGTGTAATGTAAGGGGAAAAAACAGCTTTTCTGACTGAAATTAAATGTAAGACCAGGCTGGATTACCGGACACTAGGGTTATTCAGAGGCTGATGACCAATTGTCGGGAGACTGTGAAGGAATTCCTGTGCTGGGTGGGACCATGGTCCTGTCCGATTCTCAGCTCTTATGATTCATTCTGCTGGCTACTCCTACAGGCTCCCCACCCGCTATTTGCATGCCCTTTGAAGCAATCCGCTTCTCTCTTCCATCTCTTTCCCAGGAGCAGACCAAGGCACAGGACGTTCTGGGAGCAACGACCCTTCTGCTGGAGGGAGTGATGGCAGCACGGGGACAACTGGGACCCACTTGCCTCTCATCCCTCCTGGGACAGCTTTCTGGACAGGTCCGCCTCCTCCTTGGGGCCCTGCAGGGCCTCCTTGGAACCCAGGTAAGGCCCCAGTCAAGGGAACTATAGAAATTGTCCTTCCTTTCTGACTCAGTCTCCTTAGGAGACCTGAGGGAAGAAAGGAATTCTAGGAATCTTGAGGTACAGGGGATGACATATCAAGGAACGAATGCTTCCTCCCATCCATAAAGTCCAGGTTCTGGTACCCTACCTTCCCACAGACAAGGGAGGCATATCTGGCCCAGTCTCTGGCCTCAGGCCCATCCTCTGCCCTCAGCTTCCTCCACAGGGCAGGACCACAGCTCACAAAGATCCCGACGCCATTTTCCTGACCTTCCAACAACTGCTCCGAGGAAAGGTGCGTTTCCTGCTTCATGTAGTAGGGCCCACCCTCTGTGCCAAGCGGGCCCTCCCTACCACAGCTCTTCCAAGCAGTACCTCTCTATTCTTCACAATGAACAAGCTCCCAAACAGGACTTCTGGATTGTTGGAGACAAACTCCAGTGTCTCAGCCAGAACTACTGGCTCTGGACTTCTGAAGAGGCTACAGAGACTCAGAGCCAAGATTCCTGGTCTGCTGAACCAAACTTCCAGGTCCCTGGACGAAATCCCTGGACATCTGAACAGGACACACAGACCCTTGAATGGAACTCATGGACTCTTCCCTGGACCCTCACCCAGGGCCCTGGGAGCCCTGAATATTCCGCCAGGAACTTCGGACACGGGCTCACTACCGCCCAGTCTCCAGTCTGGATATTCCCCTTCCCTAACTCATCCTCCCACTGGACAATATACATTCTTCTCCCCTTCACCCACCTTGCCCACCCCCATGGTCCAGCTCCAACTCCCACTTCCTGACCCTTCTGCTATCATGCCCAATCCTACCAGTCCTCTTCTAACTGCAGCCCACCCTCACTTCCATAATCTGTCTCAGGAATAGTAAGGTACTCAGGCACTGTCTCCCATGTGTAATTCCCTTACCCAAAGGAAAGGCCCTGGGAGACAACTGCAGCTACACCGGATTTCCTGCTTTCACCTGACACCCAAAGCCCTAGTAAAAGCGGATACATAGGACAGAAAAAGGGATCATTTTTCACTGTATAAAACATCAGAGGCTATTTTTTTAAGCTATCAATAATATTCACCAGAGCAGCTAGTTATCTTTGGTCTATTTTTCTGCACAAATTTATAACTTACAAATTCTGTGTTTTTTTGCATACGATAATTCCTCAAAGGCCTGGACTGGCCTGGCCTTTGAGGCCAGTCTCTGAACAGAGACAGAGACTAATCTTATGTCAGAAAACAAGAGAAAAACGAACTTTGGTTTTCTACTCAGAAATAAGGTTGGTCTCTTTAAGCCTTTTACCATTATTCTCAGAGGGACGCTGATCTCCTTTTCTTTGGAAATCCTTACCCTTCAGAAATGAATGAGAAGTTGGCCCCCCTAAAGGCTGTTTCTACGTAATAGACAAAACTGAGCCTGTATAAATAAAGACTAAATAAATGAGAGGACCCAAAAGCTAACAGAAAAGGAACAGAAAGATGTTCTTCTCAGGGGGCAACAGATCTATCCCTTCCTAAAAAACGGAAAAAAAAGAAAAGCTAACAGGAAGCCTAGGAGAGCCTCACACCTCAAATAAGGTGGTGCAGACAGTTCAGTCAAGACAAGACCTGGATGTGACAGCTGAGCAAACAGCCACAGCTTCAGCAGCTCCGCAGGAAGCTTCACCAGGCCTGGGTTCCTGCCTCCCTCCTGTGGAGGTCAGGGGGAAGTGCAGGAAGTAGCATGAGTCAGTCTCCTGGGGCTCACACAGCAGGAGAGACAAGTACAAGTCAAGTACAAGTTGAAGACTCATTTCCTAATTCCCAGAAGTGAGTTGTATCCCCAAAGTGGCTTTGTGTTACCACCATACACTGTTAGGATGCCTCTAGAAAAGAAGCCAGGCTGAGGGGACTTTGCCACTAAATGCAGACTCGGTGCTTAGGAAGAGGTTTATGTTGCCCACACAAAACTCCACTGCAAACGTCAGCGCTACCGCCAGATCTGGAGGGAAAACTAATGGAAGCTTTCTCCTCCTCCCTCCGCACCAACTCCCCAAAGGATAGGGACGGCTACCATGTAGGTAGAGGAACCAGGAACCCAGAGTTCCAAACATGGCCACAAATATTCCAGGATCACTAAAGGCATTCTAAAACAGGATGAAAGTCAGAGTATGCCTGGAACCTTGTGGACTCTTTTTGTAAGGCTTTCATGACTCTTAAAGCTTGGTATTATCATCTCTATTTTTACAGATGAGGAAACTGAGGCTCAGAGAAGCCAGGCATGTTCCCAATGGTTTCACAGCCGGTGAGCAGCAAAAGAAGATATACCCTAGGCTGCCTTAGCCTGGAGCCCATACTCTCCCCACTGTGACACTGTCCAACATGTCATTCAGTGATTCTACTTATTGGGAAAGATTTCCAAGTCCTTACACAAGTTAAAGAGTTCTGAGTAGAAAACCAAAGCTCTTGGGGGATGGGGGGGACCAATTTAGACATCTTCCAGGTGTCCTTCTCTCCCCTCATGGACAGAACAGTTGCCATGGAGAAGGAATCAACGAATGCACAAAGCTCAAAGTGTTGTCTAAATCTTGGATGGTGTCAGTTTCTGCAATTCATCTACACTACAAATTCCAGCATGCCATAAAGGGAATAGTAAGTGGAAATTTTAATTTACTGAAGTACCAAAATAGATTAAATCTAATAATCAAATGAAACACTTTATGGTACATGAAAGAGGCAGCACCCAGCACAAAAGAGACAAAGAATTAGGGGTTCTCAGTACAGTCAGATGAGAGACAAAGATGGCAAAACTGCAAGAAGTATGTAGCCAGAAACTTCCAGGCATCCAGTATTGACTTATTCCAGGGCAAATGCAAATAACTCATGGTCTTCTCCAGCGTGAACTAATCTGCCCCTATTGAGGATCTAACCCATTCCCAAATCGTTCTGTTTCTTCTTCCCTTTACACGCACCAAAAACAAACAACAAAAATTGTAACAACAGAACATTCCTACCTCTATTCAACTGTACACCAGTTCTCTTTCTTCTGCCACCCCAGAACAGTTAGGACAGTTTGCTATGCTACCCCACAAATTATTACCGGTAATTAGATTCTCCTACATACCCACTCTAACCTAAATTCATCCTATTCCAACCCTTCCTCTCCACAAATTTGACTCCATGGAAAGATTCTAGGATTCCATAAAAATTCATCCCAACTCCCACTGCTTCTCCAATTTCTCTATCCACCCTCCCTACCCCAAACTACAGCAAGAGAAACACCTTTTCCTCCTCTCTGCAGGGACCATATTTCAACCCATTTCCCTAAAGACTATTTCTAACACCTCATGTAAAGACTTGAAAATGATGGGAAAGGAGATACCCCAGGCATCCCAGCAGGGGAGGGACCGGCTCCCGTGTCAAAATAGGAAATCAAGAGACAACTCCTTCAGACACACTCACAATGTGTCAGGATCTTCACCTGAATTTCCCAGGGGAAATCAGAGACCTGGGACACTTTCTCAGAGACCTCGAATGCCAGGCTGAAGTGCCAGCTCCTATGCTGGAGGCATCACCATTTCCTCAACTGTGTTCTTCCCCCACTTTTACGTTAGTGGCTGCACTCGGGCTGCTGCATTGTCCGAGGCACTGGCACTGGACTGCCAACCTCATTGGTATTGCTGCCCTGTCCACTTCACTGGTCTGTGCAGCAGCTCCCTGTTCAGTGTCACTGGTAAGAAACCACTTACCCTCCCTCGAGGAAACCACTAGAATGTAGAGCAGACAACTAGCTCCTCCACCTGCTCCCATAACCACCAAACCCCGCTCTTCCTATTCTCTTCAGAGTCGTGTCCCATGCATGTGTCTAAAAGCCTCTACCCAAAGCTTCCATAAAAATGATGAACATTTCCAGGCTATGCAAGTGACTCATTCAAGTCAACGTGACCTGACTTCCTAAGAGACTGCAAGTGTTAGGACACGAACAGGGCTCCTTGCCAATTCAAACTTCTATGCCAAATGGGTGGTATCTTCCGGACCTGGGGTGCGCTCAGGCGCCAAAAGCACGACGCTCTCTCTCCCGGATAGAAAATCACATTGGAGGATGACTGTTGGGGAGAGTCAGCCAGGAGACTGAGAAACCCTGAACCCAGATACCAAAAGGCAGGGACAGATCCTGCATTGACATGTGATCATATAGCTCTGGGCCGGTAACATAACATATCATAGGCAAATTGGAAAAAAGGATTTTAAAGTTAATGGGGGAAAAAAATTTTTTAAAGGGGCGAAAAGTCTGAAAAAGTAAAGTTTAATTGTAAAAAATCATATATACAAAACAACTTCTGACTCCTGTTAAGCTCTCCCACTGGGTCGTTCAAGGCAAGTCAGTTTCCCAGTGAGCCCAGAGCACCTAGCGATGCACCCTCAGCACCCGTCCTGAACAGGTGAACACCAGCAACTGCTGCTCAGGCTTGAATGAGTATTCATGACTGGAGTCTAGGCAGCAAGGGGGGCTCCCCGCGTGGTTCAGAAGGCCAGTTTCTTCATCAGCAGATAAACTCTGGAATCCACTTCAAATCCATGCAGGTTGTTGGCATCACCCTGCAGCCTCATGAGCAGGCCCCCATAGGACACGTAGGCAGAGCTGAAACAGAAGGTCCAGTCTCATAAGTCTGAGCTCTGGAGCAGCTGCTACTCTGGCTCTGCAGACCAGCCTAAGAAAAGAAGCACCTTTCTAATGTTTTTGTCTTTAGGAACCAAAATTCAGACAAAGAGGAATGCACAGATATGTGCAAGGCAGTATTCTTTATATTAGCAATGGTGGAAAACACTACATACCCAGAATAAGGGAAATGGTTAAATCAATTAAGACATAGCCACTTCCTGAACGTTTTACAACTATTAAGATGTTTAGGAAAAGCTTTAAAGTGACATGCGAAACATGTTTTACATAACATTAAGCAAAAAGAGAAGAAAACATGTAATAAACAACATGATCTCAAAGAAAAAAAAAGCACACCTAAAATTG
Source organism: Rhinolophus hipposideros (assembly GCF_964194185.1). Classification (NCBI taxonomy): domain Eukaryota; kingdom Metazoa; phylum Chordata; class Mammalia; order Chiroptera; family Rhinolophidae; genus Rhinolophus; species Rhinolophus hipposideros. The sequence goes on from NC_138048.1 coordinate 61,976,600, forward strand.
TCAAAACCTAAAATAGACAAAAATTTTATGTAAAAGGTTCCTCTGGGTATGGAATTATAGGCGACGTTTTTCTTTCTTCGCATTACTTCTCTGCTTTTCAAATTGCTTACAAAAGGTACATATTGTTTTAATAAGATTTTTTTAAAAAACGAAAAAATAGCTGGGCAGGGAAACCAAATAACTAGGGGTTGGGTTGCAGAGTAGCAACACACACACACACATACACACAGGCCTAGCAGTTTAATTACTTAATGCTACATTTATTTCCTGAGGAAACAACCTTCCTTTGCACTGCACACAGCAATATTACCAGTTTCTCATTTGGACCACCTGGCCCTAAGGCCTCAACAAAGGCCCTAGAGAGCAGCCTACATTCAAATAGAAAACTTGTTCCCAAAAGTTTCTTTCTGGGTCCCACCTAGGTCTGAGGTACTTGGGTCTAGGGACCCAACACAGAAAGCATATGCATGGCCCTAATTCTCAGAATAAGATGGGGGAAGGGTTCTCACAAGATCAAGGAACTTACAGACGTGTTGCTGCTTCAGTAGAAGTCTCGTCTCCCTCAATCCTGTACACTTTCCCATACATTACATACTCAAATTGGTCAGCCCTGCGGAACAACAGTGGTATTTATTCTCAAAGGTAGTTAATAAGAAAACATCCTTTTAAAAGTGGTAACTGGTAACTAAGTGCCAGCATTGTAACAGGCATTTTCCAAACACAATATCATTTAGTCTTCACAGCAACCCTGTGACCTAGGTATGACCATCTGTCTTTTACTGATGAGGAAACTGAGGCTGAAAGAGATTAAGGGTATTCAACAAATAAGTGGTAGGGCTCCTAGGGCTCCTTGAACTCAGTGGGGCTCCAAATTCCCATCACACCAAACTCCCTCCCAAGACGCAAGGGCCACACAGTCTAGGTCACTCAGTGGTCATTTCCTCCACCAAAAAGCTACGACTCACAAACATGCAACCTCTGGATAAATACTTGGGTGTTTGAGTTCTTAAGGGCAGCAATTTCCTCAAGGTTCCTCAGATTCTGCTAACAATCATTTATTCCATGAATTAAATAAGGGTCTTTCTATACCAATTATCCACTTAATCCTCAGGCATATTTCAACTACTCCCTTCTCCACTCCCTCACCTGGAAGGTCTGTCATCCGTGGGGTTGTATTCACCGTCATCCAGCGTACCATCTTCATACAAGGTACTGGCTATGACCAATCGGAACTTGTCACCTGAAAAGAATGGTAATCTCTGAGGGTGAAGAACAGCCGAAATGACAAAAAGTCTCCTGCTATTGTCTGTGTTCAATACTTACCCAAGTCGACAGGGTAAATCTGAATGTTTACATCTAAGATAAGGTCCATCTTGAAAGATTCACTCTCACAATGCAGTCGAGACACTAGAGGGAAGCAGAGGAAGAGAGGCAGAGGTAATTGCCTGCAGACCCCACTTTGGGGGACCATATGCAACAGAACACTTAATCTAACGCAGTGTGCTTCCACTGGCCTCTCATCTGCTCCCACAGAAGTTCAGGCTCAATCAGAACCAAACAGGCAATAAGGAGAGAAAACTATGACCAGTGGGCAGAATCCCCAGAAAAGAATCACAGGTCCTCTGAGGGTAAATAATATCCAGATTCTAAGCCTGCCTTGGTGATTAAGAAACAATCTGACTTTGGGAAAGTTATCCATTCATCCAAAGGTTTGGTCTTTCTGTGCCAGGTGCTGTGCGGAGGGGATTATCAGGAAGTGTAAGAACTGGTGTTGTCTTGAAGAACATCTCAGTCTCTAGGCAAAGGAAGCGACACCAGAAACAATTATCGATCGATGACAGAATAAAGAGCTACTCTTTATTTTTCCAAGCAGTCAACTCTAAGTCAGAGAGGACCTCACAAAGAGCTAAAGCCTCTACGGGCAATACAAGAACATAGGTCCTGGAGTCGGATAACTCGCTGTGCAGCCAGCTCTTAGAGCAAAAAGGGTGAGACGCCGCCTACCTCATGGAGGCTCCTGAAACGAATAAGCAAGACCAAGTGTGTGTAAGGTGCACCACACAGCGCCTAGCACAGAGTGGGTAGCGATTAGAAAGATGCCCGGGAGTTTACTAGCACCACGCGGAAAGGCCACGCAGGAAGAGGGCACAACATGTATGAACCCAGGGAGAGTTCGGAGTTTCAGTTTTCTCATCTACAAAACGTTTCCTAAGAGAGATCGCACATCAGGACCTGTCGGTACGAGCAGACCACGTGAGTTGGGTGGACCAAAGGCACAGGCACGTGTCCCCAAGGACGAGGTTAGCCCCTAACCCCAAACCGCCCTACATACCTTACTTACCTCGGTCAAACTTCTTGCCCTCCGGGTCAATGTCTTTTACATCAAAAATATCCTCAAATAGGATGCCCGCCATAGTGAAAGGGCCACGAGAGTAGCACAAGGGCTTAGCGCGCGACCACGACTACGAGTACGTGCACCCACTCGCGTGGAGAAAAGAAGGGAAAACGCAGCGCCTGAAAAGCAGCAGCCAGCGAATACAACAACGCATGCGCACCGACAAGCAGTAAGGCGGCCACTTCCGTCGCCTCGCTCTCGGGGATTCCTAACTTCCGCCCCGAACCATTGCTTCAGTGTTGAGGGCAGGTCTCAGGTCCAGATAACTCCGCCCTAGGGCGGGGTCACAGTAGGTCCCAGCTCTGGCCGAGGTGGCGCGTTTTCTCACTCTCTGCTGAAGCTCTTCTGCGCCCTCTTTAGAATCCCAGTAGGGAAGACTGGAATGCCTGGGGGCCTACGCCTGCCAGGGACCTTGATCCTTGGCCCAGAGAAGCCCGGCCCTAGCCCTACCCTGCCGGTCCGCGTGCCCGCCGAGGGCACAGTCCGCGCCAAGGGAGGGCGGAGCAGAACCCCGCCCCCAGAGCGCTGGCCCAGCAGGGCGCAGTACCCAACCCCTCCAACTGGTACTAAGGCCCCCCAGGCCAGCCCGGGCCGGCTCTGCCCAGCTGGATGTCACCTGAGCTGAGTCCTTTCAAGTTTGGGAATTTGCCATGATGTCACTAAGGGGAAGAGGAAAGCCTGCACTGTCCCTTCCCCTGGAACCGCACCCTCCCCCACTGCTCTCTTCCCCCACGCCGCCCTTTCAGCCTGGTATTGACCCCAGCGCACTGCGCTCCTGAACACCGCACCTGCAGCTTGGTACTGCCCGTTCACCCACCACCGCCCTCTCCCTCTGGACACTGATCTGTGTGCCTTTTCATCCTGGCACTGTCCTCTCCCACAGATACTCTTCCCTTCCGTAGCCCCTTCCTCTTGAGAGCTGGCTCCTCTCACTGACCCCTTCCTGGGCAGTGCCCCCTCCTCCCGGGCACCACCTCTGCCTCCCACATGCCCCTTCATCCTGGTACTGCCTCCTGCCGCACGCTGCCTGTTTCCTGGGCACTGTCCTCTCTCAGACACTATCTCACACACACAGTCCATCCACCCTGTGCTCGCCCCACCCTCTGCACTATCCTTCTCTGGACCCTGATAGAGAACGCAGAGCCCCAACAGGCCGTGCCCCTCAGGCAGCGAGACGTCAGCAGCTACTCGGGTTTCTCCTTGGGCCCTGCCAGGGAGAAGCGACCTCTGTCCCCTCACGCCCGCCTCCCAGGAGCAGCCTCTCGGGCACCTAGACCTCCCTTTCCTCAGGCTCACTTTTTCCCTCCCTACCTCCAGTCATCGGCCCTTTGGCCCCCCGCATCCCTCTGCAGGCCAGGTTGCTCCAGGTGCCCCTCCCTGGGGCAGCCGCGGGGGGGGGGGGAGGAGGGAGAGGATGAGAGAGACCGAGGGTCTCAGCTCCGAGCATTCCACCCCACCCCCCAGAACCCACCCTCCACGGGCCTAGCGTTCCCCTCCGAGTCCCCGCAGCTTTGCTTCTCACCCCGGGCGAAGCAGCGGCGCATCAGAGCCGCTGGCCCCTCGGGAGAAACAAGAGAGGGAGCCGCTCTAGAGAGAAAATTGGGCCCGAAGAGTCTGATTTAGACGGCTCTGCCGTCCTCCGCCCCAAGCCGAGCCCCAGCGTCTCCAGCTCCTCCCGCCGGGGCCGCAGACACCGCCGGGCCCCTGCACGTGCCCGCGGAACCTCCGGGTCTCAGCCGCGGGCCTCCGCGAAGTGGGGGCGCCGGCTCCAGCATTCCTAGCGCCCCCTACCGCCTCTCCCGAGCCCGGGAGGCCGCCCCGACTCAGACCCCCACCGGGCTGGGCCGGTCCCTGTGTATGGGCTGGCGGGCGGAGCACCGCGAAGGGCACCGCCCTCTGCCCGCCCGCGGAGGAGGGGACGAGAGCGGGAGGCTCTCTGCACTTGGCCGCCCGGGCTGCGGGGACCGGACGGGTGCGGGTGCGGGCTCTGAGGGCTGGGAGCCGAGTCCGGGCCGGAGCCCGAGCCGCAGTGGGAGGCCCGAGGGCTGTGCGCGGAGATGGCGGCCGCCCCGGCCGCCGCGGCAGAGGAAGGGATGGAGCCGCGGGCGCTGCAGTACGAGCAGACCCTGGTAAGTGAAGCCGAGCCGAGCTCTGAAGTGTACGCTCCAGAAGTGCTGCTTCGGGTTACCCTTGGAAGCGCGAGGACCGGGGGGCCTATCCAAACCTCGCCCCAGCCTTCTGAGCTGGGGAAACTGAGGCTGAAGGACTAAGGGGTGGAAAACTGCATGCAGGTTTCTGGCCGGGGCTGGGGACCTGCATAGGACAAGGACATCAGGTACTTGTCCCAGGTGTCCTTCCCTTTACTCCCCCCCACGTTTTCTTTGCTCCTCCCCCTCGCCACCTGAGCCGTTTCAGCACCCCACTACTCCTCCCCAGCACTGCTCACACTGTTGAACTTTCTCTCTTTACGTTCTTATCTCCACCATCCATGACATTCCCTCTGTTCCCAGGAAGTGCATTTTACTGTGCTAGGCATAGAAACAGGAGTGTATATGCAGAAAGATGATCAGACCCAAATCTAGACCCAGTCCCTACCCCTGGAGGCTGGCAACCCAGCATTGGCAGGAACCCCTCAGTCTATTCCCTGGAACAAAAGTGGCCTGCCACCTTAGGGGACAGGAGCTTTAGGGAGGATGGGTCAAGCGGGAATGGATGTGGGAATTGGGACCTTTGTCCATGCTCACTCTTGAGTAGCCAGCCCCCACCCACCCCAGGGGTGTGCCTTGACCTCATTAGAAGCAGGGGTCTTGGGGCTCAGAGCTGACTCATGGCCACCTCTGTAACTTAGTGTTTGAGAAGCCTTTTGCCCCTTCTTGTAGTCACTGGAGTGGGGGACCCAAACTGTAGGGAAGGGAGTGGGCCCTGTGGCTCCTTTGTAACAGCTGGTTCTGGAATTTGCCCAGGAAGGAGTCTGGGAGGGAACCTCTCCAGGAGGAGGGGGCCTGGGCTGTAATTGAGGCTGGGAGTTGCCCAGTTAAGAGAGGGAGTGACTGGATGGAACAGGATGACAGGGAGAGGTGGCAGGGGTGGGGGTGGAGCAAGGGTAGAGGGGCAAGCCTTCACATGGCGGGGAGGTGTCTGTCCTTCTGCACTGGCTGACAGTGGGGCATTGGTCACAGAAGCCAGGCACCTGGCTCTGAAATGGTGTCTATCTGTTGCACCAGCACACCTCCATCTCCTTCGCCTGGGTCTCTATCTCTGGAATGAGTTCCCAGGGTCAAGCTCTCTCCCGGGCACTCTCTGCTCTGGTCTCTCCCCCTTCTCCTCCCCAATCCCTTTGTCTTTCTCTCACAGGCTCACCTCCCAGCTCCAACGGACACTGTTTATCTGCCTCTTTATACTCTACTTTCTTTCTCTCCCTTCCTCCTCCCTTCTTCCTCTTTCTTCCCTGCACCTTCCCCTGGCCTCTCTTTCCTCCTTTTCTCCTCCCTAATTCCCTCTCTTCCCTTTCCTTGCTCTCGCGCTCTCTCTCTCTCTCTCTCTCTCTCTGTCCCTATCTTTCCCTCCCTCCCCACCCCCTGCCCCAACAGGAGCCCTTTGTGTCCTGAAGCTCTGCGGGTGGCAGCCGGAATCTACTCCCCACCCCCCAACACACACCCAGCTTGGCTGGTCTAGCCTTGGCTCAGAGACTCTCCCACCCCATCACCCCAGTCTCCGCAGTCACAGCCCGGCCACCACTTCTTCTGTCCCCCTCACCCACCACTGGACTCAAGGCAGCTCCACAGTGGACTGAGGCCACCAACTGTCCACCTACCCAGAGAGACTTTCTACTCCCAGCTGGGCTGGCAAACTGGTGGGGGTTAAGGGTGGAGAATGGGAACAAGGGGATTAGGGTAGGTGGGAGGGGTGCAGCTGAGTGGGTCACAGGCCAGAGGCCTAGCAGGAACGTGATAAGGATTGGGGCGCTGCCTGCTCCTAGGCCCAACTCAGCTGCCCCCAGCTCCTTGAGGCCCTTATTGTTACCCACATGCCCTTGACCATCTCTTATTCTCTGACCTTCCCTCCTCCCACTTTCAGACTGTGTTAGGTTTTTCCATCTTTCCTCCTCTGGGGCCTTCCCTCCCACTCCTCCTCAGTGAGAAGAGGACTGATTATTTTGCCACCCCCCAGAGCTGTGTTCCTGTACCTTGGCTGTCTCCATCACTCAGGCTAGGACAGACAGCCCCCACAGTCTGCAATGTGCATTGTTCCCACACCCCAAGCCAAAGTGGGGAGTGTGGGTTCAAGAGGTGGTATATAATGTAGGGGCTGGGAGAAGGGGAGCTGAGGCCCCAGGGGCCCTCCCTGCATCCCCACTCAGCCCACACATGTCTGCTAACCCCCATCTTTCCCATTACTCAGATGTATGGCCGGTATACCCAGGACCTTGGGGCCTTTGCCAAAGAGGAAGCTGCTCGGATCCGCCTGGGAGGGCCTGAGCCCTGGAGGGGTCCACTGTCCCCACGGGTTCCCCCAGAGCTCCTGGAATATGGACAGAGCCGTTGTGCCCGGTGCCGCAGTGAGACCTGGGTTGGGGCAGGGGATCTGGCTGTACTGTGCAGAGGGGGACGGAGGCCATTCTAGCTGCCCGTTGGGGCTGGGGGGGCAGGGGTAGGAGCACTTTGGTGACAGCCCACCGTTCTTCCCTTCCTGCTCCCAGTCTGTTCCGTACGCTGCCATAAGTTCCTAGTGTCCAGAGTTGGTGAAGACTGGATCTTCCTGGTCCTGCTGGGGCTCCTCATGGCGCTGGTCAGCTGGGCCATGGATTATGCCATCGCTGCCTGTCTGCAGGGTGAGGACAAGGGCTGGCAGAAGGAGGGCTGGGACGCACCATTCTGCTTCCTCTGTGCCACACTTGTCCAAGTATCTTGGCTACTTGGCCAGCCTGAATGCCCATCTTCAGACATAATCACTGCCACTCCCATAAGCCGCAACTTCTTGCCTCCGCTCTCCAATGACCCTCTTACCTACAATGATCTCTGTCCCAGTGAAGGCTCTCCAGGGCCGCCTCCCTGCTCCTTGTACCGAGGTTCTGTATGATATTCCCTGGACAGTGCATCATATCAGTATGTCCCAGTGGCCAGGCGGGCACTGGGTATCCACACCAGAGGTCCGACAACATGTCCTCTCCCCACAGCTCAGCAGTGGATGTCCCGGGGCTTGAACACCAGCCTCTTCCTCCAGTACCTGGCCTGGGTCACCTATCCTGTTGTCCTCATCACGTTCTCAGCGGGATTCACACAGATCCTGGCTCCTCAGGCTGTTGGTACAGTAGGAGAGGAGGGGAGGGCAGAGGTGGAACCCCCTGAAATGGGCACATCAAATAACTCTCCTGGGACTGTACCCACTCCAGGGTCCGGCATCCCCGAGATGAAGACCATCTTGCGGGGTGTGGTGCTAAAGGAATACCTCACCCTCAAGACCTTTGTAGCAAAGGTCATTGGGCTGACCTGTGCTCTGGGCAGCGGGATGCCCCTTGGCAAAGAGGTAACTGCTGGTTGGGGAATGAAAGAGGCCCTCCTGGTGCAGGAAGAAGCCAGGGCAGGGTTGGGGTGTGCCCCTTCCCCACTCACTGCAGACCCCCACCTCCCAGGGCCCTTTTGTGCATATAGCAAGCATGTGTGCTGCCCTGCTCAGCAAGTTCCTCTCCCTCTTTGGGGGCATCTATGAGGTAAGGGGGACCCGGGGGAAAGGCAGAGGAGGGGTGGGCTGCTGAGCCCATGCTGACACCCCTTTCACCACTCTGGCCAGAACGAGTCCCGGAACACCGAGATGCTGGCCGCTGCGTGTGCCGTGGGCGTGGGCTGCTGTTTCGCGGCACCGATCGGAGGTACACGCGGGCCAGGCCCCTGCCCCGCGCTTGGCCGCAGCTCCCGTGCCCTCCCGCCTCGGTCTGAGTCCTGAGGCCAGGCCCCAGCGCCCAGTGGTGTTCTCGCCCCTCACAGGGGTCCTGTTCAGTATTGAGGTCACCTCCACCTTCTTCGCCGTGCGCAACTACTGGCGCGGCTTCTTTGCTGCCACCTTCAGTGCCTTCATCTTCCGGGTCTTGGCGGTTTGGAACCGTGATGAAGGTGGGGTGTCGTGGGGGGTGACGAGAGCCCCGAGATGGCTTCGGGGGGCTCGACATCACACCTCCCTCCCTCTGCTATTCTGCCTTCCCTTCAGAGACCATCACTGCTCTGTTCAAAACCCGGTTCCGGCTGGACTTTCCCTTCGATCTCCAGGAGCTCCCGGCCTTCGCTGTCATAGGGTGAGGAGCTGAGGGAGCGGCGCCACGTTGGAGAGGAGACGGGAGAGAGGGGAGATCCCCATCTACCCGCATGCTTCTTCCCTCTGCAGTATTGCCAGCGGCTTCGGGGGAGCACTCTTTGTCTACCTGAACCGGAAGATCGTTCAGGTGATGCGGAAGCAGAAAACCATCAACCGCTTCCTCATGAGGAAGTGAGTGGCCCTGGGCTCCTCTCTAGGCCACTGGGCTGCTATGAGGGTCACAGTGGGGCCGGGGGCGGGCAGTGACAGTAAGATGGTATATAGTGGCCCAAAACCTGCACTTCACTCAGAAAAATCAGCCAATGGTGTTTTCCAGGCGGATTGAACATTTTGGCTCTTATATGAATTATAGGAAAATTGGCACTTTTGAATTTTTGGTCAGTGGCAGGGGGGCATTTTGGATGAAAGACTAAGGCTTCCTTAGGCACTTGGCCTGGCACAGATAGCAGTGCTCCCTGGAGAGTATGTGAGCCTTCGTTTCCTCCAGTGAAACGTGGAGACGGGTGAGATTTTTTTTTTTTTTTTTTTTTTTTTTTTTTATCTCTGGAGTACAGCTCTCAGTTGTGACCCTGAGGATTGGGAATGGGGAGACCTGGGACGTGCCTTCTGTTGGGACTAACGTCCTTTGGGGAAAGGGCAGCCAACTGAACCTGCTCCCTATAGCACCTCCGGTCAACTTCATAAGTGACCCCAGCTGCCCCTAACACTGACCTTCGCTCTAAGTCACCACAGAGAAACAGACAGAGGCAGAAACTTGTCCACACTTTCACACAATGTGCCCTTGAGCCAGGGCTTCTGAGGGCAGGGGGAGGAGACACAGCTCAGAGGTGTCCAGGAGAGAGCTGGCGATGGACTTTCTGTCACTGCTACCCACTTAGAGAGTCGGGAGCCAACAGAAAGTTGGTTGGGCTCATAATAACCCCGGATGCCATCACCCTCGTGGCCGTCATACAGTGAACAGCAAAGGGGACCTTGGCTCTTTCGTGTAAGAGCCAAGGTTCTGCTGTGACCTCAGCCTGGAGGTGTGTGAGGGCACCCAGTCTCTACCTGTAGTGCATGTACCACCCATGTTTGATGCTGTGAAATCTCTCTCTCTAGACGTCTGCTCTTCCCGGCTCTGGTGACCCTGCTCATCTCCACTCTGACCTTCCCCCCTGGCTTGGGACAGTTCATGGCTGGACAGGTAATCCCAGGCAGAACAGGAACTTGTGCTTTCTATTGGAATGCATCCCCTCTAAAACCAACAGCCCATGCTCTCTGAGGGGCCTCTCCCCTTCATTCCCCAGCCTGAGGCACCCTGTTCACTTATAGCTCTCACAGAAAGAGACGCTGGTCACACTGTTTGACAACCGGACGTGGGTCCGCCAGGGCCTGGTGGAAGAGCTAGAACCACCCGGAACCTCCCAGGCCTGGAGCCCACCACGTGCCAACGTCTTCCTCACCCTGGTCATCTTCATTCTCATGAAGGTGGGGCTCCTTACAGAGGTGTATCTAACACTTACCTAGGCTGACTGAGGACCAGGCGCTGTCCTCAGCACTTTCCATACATTAACTCCTTTAAGCCTAATATGGGGAAGTACTATCAGTTCCCCTGGTTTAAAGACTGGACGTCGAGACACAAAGGGGTTAAATAATTGGCTCGAAGTCATACAGCGAGTGGCACAGTTACGACTGGAACCCAAGCCATCTGGTTCCCAAGCCCTTCCCCATCCCTTCACCTCTGGGGGGCTCTGATAGCTGGACGTTTATTACCTGATAATGCAAAGTAGGCTGCTCTGGTGGAGCTGGGGGCTTCCTGGAGCCAGGTGGCACCTCCAACCTGTTTGAACCACCTCCTGCCTGCAGTTCTGGATGTCTGCACTGGCCACCACCATCCCCGTGCCCTGTGGGGCCTTCATGCCTGTCTTTGTCATTGGTGAGTCCTCAGCTGCCTGTTCTCCCAGCCTGCACCCTTCCCACCCTCTGGCCACCCCTTGCCGGGGTGTGGGTTTTGGCACAGCCCCCGCCCCACCCCCCACCCCCACAGGGCTGTCCCCTGCACTGAATGACCCACTGGCCCCCCTCCCCTACCCTCTGACCCTCTCTCTTTCTAGTACCCCCACCCTCCCCCTCCACTACCTGTTTCTCTTCCCAACCCCCTCCCTGAAGGAGCGGCATTTGGGCGTCTGGTGGGCGAAAGCATGGCGGCCTGGTTCCCAGATGGGATTCACACGGACAGCAGCACCTATCGGATTGTGCCTGGAGGCTATGCAGTGGTGGGTGAGTACTCCAGGTCGCCATCTGTCCTGAAAACCCCTGCAGAGGCCACAGGGTCTGAGACTCTGGTGCCCCCTGCTGGCAGAAACCTGGCCTTCCCTCGCCGCAGAAGCCCAAGCCCCAGGACTGTACCGGGCGGCCCTGAGGGCCCTCACAGGACTGTCCCTGGGTGGGGAGGGTTGTCTGGGGCCTGGGTACCCTGAGGAGACTGAAAGTGGCTGTCCCCAGGGGCGGCTGCACTGGCAGGAGCAGTGACACACACAGTGTCCACGGCTGTGATCGTGTTTGAGCTCACGGGACAGATTGCTCACATCCTGCCGGTCATGATCGCCGTCATCCTGGCCAATGCCGTGGCCCAGAGCCTCCAGCCCTCACTCTACGACAGCATCATCCGAATCAAGAAACTGCCTTATCTGCCTGAGCTGGGCTGGGGCCGCCACCAGTACGGAGGGCCGGGCGTGTGACAAGGGGAGTGTGGGTGAGGGGCAGGTGTCCTCGACCCCCCTCACACCCTCTTCTAGCAAGGTCCTCAGCCAGTGCAGCTGGGAGACCGGCCCCCTTGCTCACTCCTGGCCAGAGCTGCCCTTCTGCACAGCCTGGGGGAGCTGCGGCGAGCCCTGCCTGACCCAAACAAAGGCAGGGAGTACTCGTTGGCCCTTAGCCTCCGTCCCCATGGGCGCTGGGGCATTCCTTATGGCCCTGGGATGGTAATGCTCCAGGCTGCTCTCCCCATGCTGATCACAAGCCAAGTGCCTTTCTCTGCCGCAGGCAGTACCGGGTGCGAGTGGAGGACATCATGGTTCGAGACGTTCCCCATGTGGCCCTCAGCTGCACCTTCCGGGATCTGCGGTTGGCGCTACACAGGACCAAGGGCCGCATGTTGGCCTTAGTAGAGTCCCCTGGTGAGACCAGGAGGGGGGCCCAGATGCTATACATCTCCTAGCCTCGCTGTTCAGGAAGGGGGAGGGAACAGGACCAGTCCCCGTGGTCCCAAGGGAATGGCCAGCATTTGCCAGTCAGGGCTTTCCGTCTGGTGTGTGGCCTGTGTCCAAGGCCCCACTCTGAGTGTGAGAGAAGGACCTCACCCTCGGGTCCTGAGTCCTCCCATCTGCTCTATCCAGAGTCCATGATCCTCCTGGGCTCCATCGAGCGCTCACAGGTAGTGGCATTGCTAGGGGCCCAGTTGAGCCCAGCCCGCCGGCGGAAGCACATGCAGGAGCGTCGAGCTGCCCAGACCTCTCCACCACCCGACCCGGAGAGTGCCCCCAGCCCTGAGACCTCTGTCCGCTTCCAGGTGAGGGGAAAGCCCCACAGCCACACAAATTTCCTTCTCAATGTGGTTGCATAGACTAATCGGGAGGACAACCTACAGGTAGCCACAGACTTACCAGCCCCTTCCTACCTGTGCAGGTGAACACAGAGGACTCAGGCTTCCCTGCAGCCCGGGGGGAGACTCACAAACCCCTGAAGCCTGCTCTCAAGAGGGGACCCAGCAACTCCATGAGCCTTGGGGAGAGTCCCCCAGGTGAGCCCAGCTCCCACTAGCACCTCCCTCCATCCTCCAACAGAACTAGAGCCCAGCCCCTGAAACCACACAAGGGTCTCTACGCACCTCTTGGCTGGGGCACATCCCAGCTAAGAAGCTGCCTGTATAGGCCAGGGGTGTAAAAGCAGGAAACCTCCTCTCCCCTTGCCCTCTTCACCTCTCCCATAAAGATGACGTTGCCCCGGGGCCTTGTATTTGGGAACACAGGGAATGTGGAGCAGGCTGGCATTGCCCTCAGGAGCCTCTTCTGTGGCAGTCCACCCCCCGAGGCTGCTTCAGAGGTGAGTGGCTGGAGCCTCTCTGTCTAGCTCTTTCTTTCCAGCTCTCTGATGCTCAGATCACCTCTCCATTAGCCCTGCAGCACCTGCCTCCGTTCTCCCTGCCCTTCTGCCCTCCTAGATGCCAGCTCTGTCCCTGGCGTGCGCCCTTCCTCCTGGGCTTCACCATTCCTCTCACCTCCCTCCTTCCTATAACATCGATTCCTTTTCTCTCCTGTTTGGCTCAAACAGTTGGAGAAGTCAGACTCCTGTGACAAGCGCAAGCTGAAGCGGGTCCGAATCTCCCTGGCGGTAAGGGCCCCCTTTCTTCTCCAACTCAGGAGCACTAGGCAGGGCAAGCCAGTTGTCTAGGCAGTAAACGTCCCCCACTGGGGGGCCACACCCCCTTTGCCCAGCCGCAGCTTCCAGCCTCCCCCCCTTCCTCTCTCCTAGAGCGACTCAGACCTGGAAAGCGAGATGACCCCTGAGGAGGTAAGGTGTGACTGGACTCTGGACCCTGTTTCTTCTGGGCTGTGTTCAGTCATCATCTTGGCTGCTGTCCCCATGGGAGGGACCACGGGGTAGGAAAAAGGGCAGACCAGCTTTCAGGGAGGTGCAAGGCGCTATTGGCACCTTCTCCCTAACCCTCCTAGTCTCATACCCTCAGATTCTGGAGTGGGAGGAGCAGCAACTAGACGAACCTGTCAATTTCAGTGACTGCAAAATTGACCCTGCCCCCTTCCAGCTGGTGGAGCGAACCTCTTTGCACAAGGTAGGCCCAGCAACCCAGGGCTGGCCCGGGCTGTCGGGAGCACGGGGTGGGGATCAGGTCCTTCCACAAGTTTGGACTCAAACCACTGGGAAAAGAAGGGACAGCAGAGAGTGGGCTGTGTGCTGAGATGTTGTTCAAACATATTGCTCCAAACGATGGGAGGCCAGGAGCCAGACCCCCTTAGCTTCCTCCTGCCTGCGGTGGAGTCAGGCATCGTTTTTCCTCTTCTCAGCCTGCCCCCCAGGGAATTCTGGCCCAAGGCAGCAATAAAGACAGGGCTCGAGCTGGGTAGAAGCCAGAAGGCCAGGCTAGGGTCAGAGCTAGGCAGGAGGCTGCCAGCACCCAACGACGCTGATACACCCACGCTGAAAAAAATGGGTGAGAAACAGGCGGGATAAGAAAATCTAATAAACAATCTAACAAACATCCAAGTAGGGGTGGGGACACTGCAGAGAAGAGATAAACAAAGATGAGAAACGCCCAGTGGGGGGCTTGGAATGTCAGACCCCAGAAAGTCTGTAGGCCAAAGGAAAACTGGTAGAGACGTAGGAAAACAGCTCAGCAGAAGGGCAAAACGGCCTGCAGAAAAGGACAGAAAATTTGAGTGCAGACAGATTGCTGATGGGTGAGGCTGACACTAGAGGGCAGGGGCTCCACATGAAGGGGCTGTGGCGTCACTGGGCACCTTTGGGCTTCTAAGTGAAGGCAGGGAGTTCAGGCACACCCAGCAGCAGGCAGAAACCAAGGGGTAAATTAGCTGAATTATTAGATTTAATGTGCAAACCCGAGGCATGGGGGTGGAGAACAGTGGGGGAGCATTGCCCAGGTCTGTAGCTTGGGCTGCTAGCCTAAACACAAGCTGTGCCTGAGAGCCAGCCTCTGAGGACAAGCAGGGCCTGGGCAGGAAGGACAGGGGACAGAAGAGAAACAAAAAAAGCAAAACGTTAATAAAAGAACTTACAAGCCTTTGGGTAAAGACTTCAGATCAAAGTGAGTGGGGAACTGCAGTTGCAAGAAAAAAAGGAGACAGGCCTGAGAATGATACACTTGGCTTTTATTTAAAGCCTTTGTTCCTAAAACCGCTAAAGCTTTTCCACCATCTTACTTAGTCCTCAAACATCACATGAAGATGATGATGATGATGATGATGATGATGATGATGATGATGCTGACCTTTTTTCAGTTCCTGCCATGTGCCAGGCACTGGGCTATGCTCTTCACATGTTTAATTTAATCCTCACTATAAAATATTATGATATTCCAGTTTTTATAGATGAGGACGTTGAGATTCAGATAAATTAGACAAGGTGACCAAGGTCACATAGCTAGTAAGAAGCAGAATCAGACGTGGAATCCAAAATGGTCTGACCCAGAAGCCTGTGGATTTAACCATTTTAATACACAGAGAAAGTGAGGCAGTGACGAGGTCACTTGCCTGAGTCAGTGCAGCAGAGTCCGGCCCAGAGGCCAGATCCCCTGGCCCCAGTCCCAGGATTCTTTCACAGACCCATGTTCTTCCTCTCCCTGTCGATTCACTGTTCCCAAGCCCAAGAAATACAGGCTCTCCGATGAGCTCCCTGGTGTCTAACTAAATTAAAATGAAAAAGAACAAAGTAGGTGTTTGTTACAAACTTAAAAATCAGAGGAAGAGAAGAAGCCTTTGAGGAACCGACTAACAAAAGTACAAAGAACTGGAAGCGATAAGAACATAAAAGATTAGAATTCAAAACATCCTTGCAGGCCTGAGGAGTAAGTAGTAGCCCAGTTAAGTTCAGGAGGGGAACATTTAGAGGGGAGAGAGAGAATATACTGGAGATTATTTAGGAACCTGTGCAACTGGAGATCACCATACCAGCTAAGAACCTTATTCATTCAGAGGCCACCCACAGAGAAGCAGTGGGTGGAGGTGGGGCAAGTTCAAGTGCCAACACCAGGCCAGACTGGCTGAACCCAGATCCTCTATGCCACTTGCTGTCTAGCTGTGTAACCTTGTCAAATTTCTTAGCCTTTCTGTGCTTCACTTTCCTTATCTGTAAAATGGGGATCATACTACCTACACCATAGGGTTTTCTGAGCATTAAAGGAGTTGCTACCACATGAAGCACTTAGAGGACCAGGAACATAGTAAGTATTCAATATATGTTCAGAACTAGTACTATTACTGCTACTACTTACACTGAGAGGAGAACAATAGGAGGCTTTCAAAGGTGGTGGAATGAGGGAAGGGCTGAAGTATGGAAGAAGTCGATGCTTTCAGAAAAGGATGAATGATTACGTGAGTCTGGAACCAGGGGAGCCTGGCTTGGAAAGGATCTTATGGGCCATTCTGGAGAGTCCGGGCTCTAACTCAAGTTTGAGAAAGCCGATAGGATGGCAGCGCCAAGTTGGAGGGAAGAAAGACAGAAAGCAGAATCCCTTCGGGTGTTACAGCCCTGTCCTGGTGAGGATGGTGAGGGAGTCGAGGAGAAAGGCCAGGATGTTCAGGAAGCAGATCAGTAAGCCTTGGTGACTGCCCAGGACAAGTGGTTTGCAAACCTAAAAGGGATATAGCCTGCCAGAAGCTCACTCTGATTAGGATTGTAGAGAATCGAAAATCCCAGGAAATGATTTAATAGGATCCTTGGGAAAAGATGAGGGATTATTAAACCACAAGAAGACAAAGCCAAGGGACTATTAAAATAGGAAATCTTTTAAAGTCAGGTTTCCCTCTGAAGTCAGATGAGGAAATTAAAGATAGCTTGTAACATGTAGGATTCAAGTTAGATATGAGGCCACATGACAGTTATGACATAGGTATTGAAGGAGCACAGAAAAGCTTATGCTAAAACCGAACTTCTAGTTCCTTGCGTATGTATTGTCGTGCCTTAGAAGGAGAAAGTTAGGGAAGTTTTGGAAGTTCTGTCCTAAAGAATTCAGCAACTGTGTAAGAAAAACATTTTAAGTGTTAAGACAATGACTTCTAAGTAACTGGTATTCAAGAAGCCGGGATATTAATGCCCATTTTGATTCAAACATTAAGCCAAGAGGCTTACAAGTAAACTCAAAACAGTGTGATAGATGATAAGCCAAAAATTCCAGGAACTGCTGAGTCAGTAGAGTGTTTTTCAAGACATCTGGCCCAAGAAAATCCACTTAGAGCACAAGGGGAACTGGCTGACAATTTCTGAACCCTTGGTGATTACATTTGAAAGCTTGGAGGAGGGCCCAAAACAAGAAAAACATGAGAGGGTCAGGGAGATTGTTGTCCCCTGGACTGCAAGCTACATCTCAACAGGACCTGGGGTGCTTTGGGCCCCAAAAAAGGCAAACTATGAGAGATCAGGATTGGAGGGTTGGAGCCAGGGTGAAGGGATACCTTCCTTAACTGGCCTGCCAGCTGAGGGCAAAGGGGAAGCAAGTGCCAGCCACCAAGGTGGGGTGAGAGGCGCACGATTCAGGGTCAGTGCCCCTAGGGGGTGGGAACCTCCCTCCCTCCCTCCCCCCTGCCTGGATATATCCATGACTAATCGGACATCTGCACAGGACCACTCGGGCTGTACATCCTCCCTCTAGAGTGATGAACAGTGGCCCAAGGCCCCTTCTTACTGATGATCAAGTCACTTCACCACTGAGCCTCATGCTGCCTGTCCTGTAGAATGGGTATCATACTTCTCAGGACAGAGCTGAAACTAAATGCTAATGTAAGAAAGACCTAGCTGGGTGCCTAGCCGTTCATTAGATGTCATAGTTGAACAGTTGTTCTGTCCTCCACCATCCTCCTTTGTAGCATGGGATGAAGACTCCTTCCTCTGTCCACTTCTTCATCAACATAAGCAACATAAAGTGTCCCATTATCAAGTTTCTGAGGATTGGCTGTCCATTCTCACTGTTCTTTCTCTCCAGGGGTCCTGCCCCCTCCTCCACACCATCTATGACACCCCTTCTATTTCCCCCCAACACCCTGACCCGGGCCCCTCTCCCCTCTCCCTTCGTGAATAAAGTCCAATGTATTTTCTCCCCACCCTTCAGACTCACACCATCTTCTCACTGCTGGGAGTGGACCATGCTTACGTCACCAGTATTGGCAGACTCATTGGAATCGTCACCCTAAAGGAGGTGAGATGATAGTGGCCATCTAAGCCACGTCTACTTCCAAAATGGCGTGGAGGCTTATGACCCGCTTATCTAGGGGAAGTGCTGGGCAGGAGTCTGAGCAGGAAGCTACGAATCCACACATCTGACCCTCTTCCCTTTCCAGCTCCGGAAGGCTATTGAGGGCTCTGTCACAGCACAGGGCGTGAAAGTCCGGCCACCACTCGCCAGCTTCCGTGACAGTGCCACCAGCAGCAGTGACACAGAGACCACTGAGGTGCATGCCCTCTGGGGGCCCCGCTCCCGCCACGGCCTTCCCCGCGAGGGCAGCCCTTCTGACAGTGACGACAAGTGCCAGTGAGCCCCTCAATGGGCGGCGTGGGATGGCGATGGCTGTGTCTGTTGGCCCAGATCCTGCAGCTCTCCTGTTCTTCTGCCTGGGGGAAGGAGGCAGGTGCAGCCAAAGGCTAGAGCCCCAGCCCCCTTCCAGATGGGGCACCAGCTTCTTCCTCCCCCTTCCTGGAACCTGACCCAGCGCCCACCTGCAGCCAAGGCAGGGAGCTCGGCACTGCCCTGACAGGAGGGAGCTGGGGCCGCCTGATCCCTGCTGCCCCTTTGAAGGTGAAAAGGAGTAGAACTAAGATGGGTTTATACTGGAACTTCCAATGACCAGATGTATATAGAGATTTACAAAGATTTTTATATTAATTTAATAAAACAAATTCTTAAATAGAACAAAATAAACACCTAATGAGCCACTTATATATAGAATACCTGTGCCCATCAGCTCTTGTTCTTACCTTGGGACCTCTCACCGGCTGAAGCCTACAAGGCCTGAAATCTGCAGCTACCCACACCCCCACAGCCATAAAACTCCAGAGCCTGCTGTCCACGGAATGCAGGATTTGCAGCGGCCTCCACTGCCTGGTCCTCAACACCCTGGTTGGAACAGGGGCCCCCAGTACTGTAGTTTTGGACTTTCCTTCAGCCAAGAAAGGCACTACCCTCTTTTCCCCAAGGAGAGACGCTCCCTCATGCCGGTCACCAGTTGGCACAATTCCTGCCCTGCTCAGGCATCAGCAGACAACTGCCTGGCCACTGGTGGGGCCCCCTGGTGGCCCTCTCTGGAATAACAGGAAAGTCACAACTAGCAACCATCCCTTCTTCCAACTCCACCCCACCGAACTCGTTGAATGTGACAGCACGGTAGGCTGGGAGCTGCCAGGCCCCTGCCCATACTTCCTACAAGGGACTGGGCAAGGGCCCAGACCGTGTCAGGGTGGTCAGGAAAAGGGTGGACGGCACATGCTTGCATCATTCCAATGCCTCCCAGAGAAGATCCGACTGAAAGAACAGACCAAGACCCCTCTTTCTTTAGGAAAAAGAAGAAGATTTAGAGACGATGGAGAGGTGAAGCACAGCACGAGCCCAGCAGGGAGGGGGGCCTGGGGGATGATGGCTCAATCCGTAGGCTCCCGGCTCCCTGGGTGGGGGTGATTCTATCAAGCACTGCACTGTGGATGTAGAGGTGAGGAGAGAAGCAGAGAGAGGCAGGGGGAGCGGGGGAGGCCGGGCTCCCTCCAGCTCCATCCCACACAGCCGTCACAACCACCCCTCAGGTTCACATCATCCAAGGAGGAAATATGTATATGGCATTTTGGATTTAAGAACATGAACATCACTGTCTGCCACAGCTGTAGCCATGCCCCAGGGGCCCCGGGCAATCCCCGGCAAACCCCAGGAGTGGGGGCAGGACATGCGCCCCCAGCCTGGCCCCTGCCTCCTCTCCAGACACTTTCATGCAAAACACACAACAAGACGGAGTGCTCCCAGGAGCCCTCTAGGCTTTGGAGCTCTGCTGGAAGCCTCGTGCCCACACTTGGGCAGAGAGGCTCTACCCCCAGCAGTAGCCAGGGGACACATGCCACCACCAGGCATGATCCAGGTCACTGTTCCTCCGTCTGCACCTCATCCTCGTCTAAGGACACCACCCCAGAAGAAGCCACATCGGAGGCTTGCCGCTGCCGTTCCCAGCTGCCCACTGGTGGCGGGCAGAGCGGCTGGCTGTCCTCACAGGGAGCTGGCTCCTCGTCGGCGGGGGAAAGGCAGGACTCCGTGAGGGGAGAGTTGTAGAGTGAGTCCTGGGCCTCCAATGGGCCCAGGCTGCGGAAGGCACTTTCCCGGCTGGAGGGCAGGTTGGCAAGGAGCAGCTCTTCACCCAGCAGCGGGGAGGCCAGGTGAGCTGGGGAGCCCAGCAACCCGTCCTCCAGGCTGCACAGACTAGAGCACAGGGTCTCTGGGGAAACGGTCTGTGAGCAGTCGCTCTCAGGTTCCACGGAGCCCTGGCGCACAGGCCGGGAAAATCGGTGGCCAGTGAAGAGGTCCTGGAGGTGGGGTCCCAGGGGCAGCTGCCCAGCCATGTCTGTCGGGGGAGAGAAAAGAAGACAGCCCTCTAGCCCCATCTTAACTGGACAAACTAGAAGCCACATTCTCCCCATTCTATCCTCAGCACAGCTCTGGGGGGGGGGGGGGCGGATAGGAGCTGGGAAACTCTGGGCAAGTCACTTAACCTCTCAGTGTCTCAATTTCCTTAATGGTGAATAGGAGCTTCTAATCTGCTTCCCTTATGGGGTTGTTGAGAGAGTGGCACACAGTAAGAAAGCAATAAATGCAGGGACACCATACAAGGTCCTGCAGACTGTTTGCTGCACAAGGGAAGCCTGTCCAAGGCAGTGAGTGAGGGCTGAATTTCAGCCCACCCTCTGCTCACCAAGCAGCATGCCCTGGCATGGGGCTGTGCCCACCAGAGAAAGGGGTACCTTTCTCATTTGCACAAAGATTCCACAAGGGTTAGTAGTGGCCTTGGATAAATTTTAGTCGTTATACCAGGGGTCAAAGCAGGCCTGGAACTCAATCAAACAAAAATGCTGTGGTTCAGGTCTGTCTTGGTCTCAGTCATCCAAACCAGTCCCCTCTGGACCACAGAAACAGTCTCCGACCTGCTCTAATGTATTGCCCACCTCTGAGAACTTGTCAGTTAGTTAGAGGGGTGAGAGTGGGTGCAGGCCTATATTTCAAAGGCAAAGGGGGTGGGGGAGGTGGGGATGGAGGCCTTGGAGGCTTCAGTCCAGAAGCTAGAGAAAGTCAGCTGTGTAGTCCAGAAAATGGAAGATGAAAGGAGGGCCATGCACAGCTGCACAGCCCCGCAGGGTCCCCTCTGCAAGCAATGGCCCCGAGAAAGGCCCCCAGTCAGGTCTCAGCTGGAATGTGACGATGCTAAGCTGGAGCCCGTGGCTCCGCGGGCGGTCCAGGCCCAGCAAGCCTTCCTGTTTGCCTGGGGCCACAGCCCCATATGGTGCTGTGCTGCTGCACTGGGGCTCATTTCAGAGGTAAGGTACAATACATCCTCCCAGGGACACAGTAGCATATAGGTGCTGGTGAGGTCTCTGGGCTTGTTTTTTTTTGAGGATGCAAGGCCAAACTGCACAGACAGGCTGAGAAGGCTCAGCACCTGTGGGAAAGGAACTTCCATTTCCACCTGCTGATTGCCCACCCACGAGCATGGACAGCCCTCCTGCCCGGGAATGTCAAGGACTGCCAGCACAGAGTCTGCAGCACTCCTCTCCCCTTCCGAAGGCTGAGCTCGGAACCACAGGGCCTGTCAGGCAGGTCCACCCCAGCTGGCAGCACTGGCATGGGATGTCCTCTCACCTGAGTCAGTTCCCCCAGCAAAGTCCTCGTCATAGGATTCATCAGTGGAGTCCTCGCCATCCACTGAAGACCATGCCCGGAGCTTGGCTTCTGCAATGGCAAATTGCTCGGCCACTCCTGTTGGGCACGACCGGAATTCATTAGCAGAGAAGGTGAGCTAAGATGAGGGCTCAGCTTGGAGACAGGAGAGGGAAGACAAAGGGATATGGAAAGACTCCAACCCCCACAACAGGCCTGAGGAGATGAGAGAAAGCATCCCTATGACAAAGGCAGGGCTGATCCCCTTTCGGTCACCCACCTGCCGCAAAGCGAGCCTCTTGTTCACCCTCACTGAGATCCGAATAGGAGGAAAAAGCAGATTCCAGAGCAGCAGGCGAGTCACTCGGCTTGCTCCAGCCCTTCCACTCGATGAGGTGAGCCACTCGGCCCTGGGCCATGGCGGTGGGCTTGGTCACGTGGTCCTTCACCACCTGGGAAATACCTGGAGGTGGGGCAGAGTCAGGAAGCCTGGTAAGAGCATGGGCCAGGGAGCATCTGGAAAGGAAGTGGAAGGGTGGTGGTACTTAAGTTCCACAGGTGCCTTTGGGTGGGAGGAGGAGGCTGGGATTTACCTGAAAAAGGGAGATCCCCGCAAGACCTCACAGGATACAGTCCCCAAGGGCATGTGCGAAAGGGAGAAGACAGGACCCAATGGCAGAGCATGGGAGGGGGTGCATACCATGCAGAGAGGATCTGGCCAGCGCAGCTATCTCCTGGATAGTTAGGGCTCTGCGGGACTTGGGCAGCATCGCGACTGTGTCTCCAACATTCACCTTGAGGGACAGAATCAGGGTGAGTGCTCCTCTGACAACAGTGTCCTCCCACATGCCCATACCCCCCCAAGGCATCAGGGGAAATCGGAGCTGGTAAGAGATGGCAGGGTAGCACGTGTCCCAATAGCTGCTGCGATATGTAAAACGGTAAGAAGACTGGACCAGCAAACTGTATCCTTCCAGGGACCAATGGAGACTTGGTCAGGCCCAACGGAGCAGAAATTCAGCTAACCCTCCACCTTCCCAGCTCCCAGAAGGGAAGGAGGCAGGTTGGGAAGTAAAGAACCATGGAGTAGGGTCTTTGAGAAGAGAAGAAGGGAGAAGGGTGTGGCATCTAGGTCCCCTCTCTTTTGCTCCTCTCCTCGTTTTAAGCCTTCAGACCACATTCTAGCTGCTTCTAGAGCCTACCGAGGCCACAGACTCAGCATGACCAAAACGAAACCAAACACCTTCTCCCCATAGCTGGCCCTGCTTCCAGACTTCCTTACTTTGCTTCACCCCACCATTCTCCCACTCAATCTGGCTCCAAACCACAGAATTCCCATCAACTGTCCCGTCATGCTTACTTACCTCAGCATTACCATCCACTCTGCCGTTTTACTTATGTTAAGGCCTAATGGTTCCATCTCCAAACTGCGTCTAATACAACCCTCATCCTCTAATACAACTCCCACTGCCACTGCCCTTCCTCAAGTCTTCAATGCCCACCCCCCAGATTAACCCAAGTGGTGGTCCCCTGAGCTCCTCCCACTCCATGCCATTTTCTCAGCCTCATGTGTGTTCCCCTCCCCCCTGTCCATGTCTGGCTGGCTTTCTCATCTTTTGGGTCTTGGTTAAAACATTATTCACTCAGAAGAGCCTTCCTGACCACCCTTCTTTGTTGTCTACTCTCTCTCGTCTGTAAGAAGTCAGCATCCTCTATCAAAGTACCCCATGTGTGTAATTATGGTCTCTTGTTTGTGTTTCCTTATTTCTTGTTGGTCTCCCTCACTGTTCTTTAGCTCTTTGAGAAATTCCGTCTATTGTGGTCACTGCTGTACCCCAGCGTTTAGCACAGTGCCTGGTACAGAGCGCTCTCTCAAAATACATCGGCTGAATGAACGAGGCAAGGTGTAAATGTCAACAATTTTCCTGGAGTGCAACTGGTCATGAATATGTCCCTATTTACAATCTCTTCTGGGCTCCTCCACTATGCAACGAAGTGCAAGCTCACAGCCAGGCACTGAAGTAACCCATTCTCAGAGGCCCCTGCCTCCTTCCCCTGCCCCAGGCCAGGCTGGAATCCACCACTGATCTCTGCCCAGAAAAACCCCACATCTCCACTTTCCCTGTCAGCAAGCAGCCTTCCTGCCAGGGAACCCAGCTTTCCCCTGGGCTAAGAATCCCATCCTTGCCTGACAAAACGCTCCCGACCATTGAAGGGGTGACTCAAGTGCCACCTCCTATTATGTTTTCAGTTCACAGTTTTCTCTGGCTTCTTCAACCCCGCCCCCACCCCAGCATCGCCCTTGCCTCTCTCCCGAGGGATCTCCAGATGCCAGTGCCTGAGTCTGATTCACCTGGGTTCCTACCTCCACCCTGCACCTGGCTTAGTGCTCCCTGGCAAGCCCCTGGCAAATATTTCCCTCAGCGAATACATGAAGTCGGAAGCACACGCCCCCTCCCAGGCATTGCTTAGCTCTCCTCCATCATTTTCCACTCCTCACAAGAGGGGCTCTACCTGCCCCTTGACCTCAGGCCCACCCTCTGTCCCTGCCATTCAGTACCTGGCTGACAGGGCCCCCAGTGTGGCGCTGGTAGCCTGTGGCCAGGCCTGGAGGGAGGAGCACCCGCTGGGTGTTTCCTGGCTCGCTCACCCTCCCTCCCCTCACTCCCCACAGTCGCCGCCATCCGTGCTGGCGCTCCGCGCAGCTGCGGCCCAGGCCCCGAGAAAAGGTGTATGTCTCCCTGGCAACCCATCACCATGCAACAGGGTCTCCCGGGATACAGCCCGGGATGCGCTGACGTCAGCGACCAAGGCGCGAAGCAGCCCGCCCGCCGCTGGCACCGCGCCGAGAAGAGCAGACCGGCGCGGGGGCGGCCTCGCTCCCGGCCGGATAGCGCCTCCGCTCACAGGCAAAGGGAGCCAGAAACAGGCTGGCGAGGCGGGGGTGGGAGATACAGATCACTTTCACGTGGACGTGGCCCCCCTCCCCGCCACCAACACCAAGGGGTCCAGCACCTCTGGCAAGTCCTGGCTGTCCACGGAGGAAGGGCGGGAGGACCGGCTCCAGCCTCGAAGGGTCCGAGCAGATCCCAATGAAGACAGAGAGAGGCCCCGAGGAAGTTCGATCCACTCCACAGCCCACGCGGGGTCCGAGGCCACTGCGGGGGGGTGGAAAGGCTGTTCAGCTGGGCTCCCTTTTCTGCCAAGATCCCCCTTTTCATCCGGTGTGGCCATATCATTCTTCCTCACCCCCTTCTCCATCTCCCAAATTATCAGCAACCACCTGGTGCACAACTCTGAAAGCCCCTGTCCCACAGCCCTGACCTTTAGGCCCCTGGGGCCATTTTGTGGCAGCCACTGGCCACCTTCCTCTTCTGGAGATATTTTGCCATCAAAACCCTAGGATGAAACCTAAGCTTTCATACATTCTGAATCTTCTCAGTTTCTCAGTCTACCCACTCCTCTTGGAAAGCACAACTCATTCTTCCACCATCATCATCATTCCCTTTCCCCTGACTGTCGCCCTCCCCACCACCACCTTAGACCCTTTGCAGGCTTGCTGCCTTCCTTCCTTGGGTCTTTGCTCTTGCCAGCCTCACCTGGTATGCAGCTCTTCACCCTTTTCCTGACAACCCCATGGTTTTTTTCCGACTTTCGTCCCAGTCCCCCAAGCCTTTTCCCTGATGCCCTGTCTGGCCCCAGGCTGGTTGTTCCTGTTTCAGCCGGGTTCCCAATATCGAAGCCAGAGTAATTTTCCTCTTGCCACCTGAGCACCCTACTCCTCAGCTTCCCATCACCTCCCAGATCACATCTACAGCCCCTGGTCTCACCTCTGCGACTTGTCTGACAAGTCCATCGTCCTCCAGGCCCTTCACGCTGCCACAGAAACATTTTACCCAGCACAGAAATCATAGGCATGCTAGCTGTGTTGATGCAGACAACCAAAAGCCCAGAACTGCTCCAGGCTCCGCTCCCAGTTCTATTCCTATTTTAGTTCCGGATGCTGAGCCAGTCCCCTCCCCACTTGGAACCTGTGCCTAGACACATAAGGAGAACATGCCTGCCTCGTGTCTTTGAGGAGGTGGGAGTGCCAGAGGCCCAGCCAAGCTCTCTGGAGCTCAGCGAGCTGAGGCCTGTCCCCTAGACAGTGCCAACAGGCAACATATATCACAACTGACCTTTAGCTGGAGCAGCCGTCTCTGTCCCTGAGCCTCAGCCAGCTGGTGGTCCCCAGAAATGCTACCAACCAGAAGGAAGACACAAGGTTACAGGCCATCCCTGGCCCCCAGCTGGTACCTAACCAGGGCTCTTGAGGCCAGTCCTGAGATCAGCCAAACTCTCCCGACTACAGGAGGGAATGACTTCCAGAACTCCAAGCCTTAGCAGGGCCAGAGGAATCAGAGCAGCCTGCTGCTTCTCAGCTTCAAAAGCCATGAGGTTCATTTAGGACTACAAATCCCAGAATCCCTCATGGGAGCCCAAGGAAAGTACAAATCTCAGCTAGAGTCTTAGCTCCAAAGAACCTCAAGTACCAACCACACTTAAGGCCTGTGTGACTGACCATTTGCCCTGAAAACCCAGGACCTATTTCAAACCCTGCCCTCAACGTCACAAGTCCCTGCCTGGCCTTAGGCGTGGAGAAATCCATGACACTGGAGTAAAGTAAGCTGGCCAACCTCAGACGCAGAGGACTAAGGCCAGGCCCCAGCATTTACCATTCATGGGAACCAAGGCCCAAGCAAGGGTCAGCAGTTGTGGAAAGGAAGCCCTGATGGCCTCCCTCTCCGCTCGTTTCCCTCCACAGGGTAGGATGATTTTTTGTTGTTGGATGTGGGGGAAGAGAACTAAGAGCTTTAAGAGGTAAGAGGTGACCAGGTGCTCACAGGTGCCCCAAGTGAGGCCTCAGTCCCCTTCATCCACCAGCTGACTCTGAAGTGCGGAGTAAGGTTTAATCAAAAACTCCCTGGTAGGGTTCTTGACCGTTTGCAGGCGTAAGGGGCTTGGGACACAGATGGGAGAGGCAGGTTCCCAGCATAGGGCCACTCCCAGGACGGTGAGACAAGTGTATGTAACCGGTGTGAGGCCAGTCGCCATGGGCGGAGGAGGCTTGACTGGCCCCTCCCCAGGCCGTGCGCCTCCTGCCCTCAGCGGTGGGAATCCAGGCGGAAAGACACGAGTCTGCCCTGCAGAGCCCAGAAGCAGGGAGGCCAAGGGAGCGAACCCAAGTCGGTTTAGCCCCCTCCCCGCTCGCGCCTGCTTCCTCCTCTCGCCTGGCCCGCCTCCTCGGTGCAGGCTCCTCCCTCTCTCGACATCCGACCCCTCCTCAAGGCCCCCACCCACCCGCGGCCCGCGCACCCGGCAGTCGCAGCCCGACTCCCCAACCGGTGCCCGGCCTCCGCCTCTTACCCTGACCCGCCGGGCTCCCAGAGCTGATACAGCCCATGGCCGGGCACCCAGGCACGCTAGCCCGCACTCGGGACCCGGGCCATCAGCTTGCAGTGTCGGACCGCGGCCGCCACCAGGGAGGGGAGAACCCGGGAAGAGGGAGGGGGTGGGAGCCGCGCGTCCGCCGCCGCTCCCCGGAGAGAACCGGGCTGGTGACGTCAGCACGGGGGCGTGGCCATTAGCGTAACCACCCGAAGCGGGCGGGACCAAGGCGACGTCATGGCCACGCACGAGCGGCGTATGGAAAAAGCTCGTTCTATGCTCTCAGGCCCAACTGCGGAGCGACCCCTTAAAATGGGTGGGGCGGGGTGAAAGGGAGACGCCAGAGGTAACCACGATGGGCGGGCACGCACCGGGCCCAGGCTGCCAGAGGCACTGCACCGGGACATTAGATCTCATTGCACCCAGCCCCTTCATTTTACAGATGAGACCTTGAAACCATAAAGGGCTTTGCCGGCTATAAACAGCCCGAAACCCAAGACCTACACGCAAAGGGGTCTGGAGCACATAGAGCAAAACCAGCTAAGTGTGTTCTATGAAGCACTGCACAGCTACTGTCTCCTCCTGTCCTAATATGGGCCCCCCACCACATCTATTTTGAGGGCCCCACCCTCCAGGAAAGTGACCTCCCCACCTTACACAATTATGGACGGGAAAAGGAAAGAGGGGTGCCAGGTTACAGGAACAGTGCTATAGATGAGTGCCAGCTCTTGAAAGGAGGCTGCCCATTGATCCATACCTTCTCCAGAGGGAGCAGGCCACAAAGTACAGGCAGTGAGCTTAATTGAATTCATGTTTAATAATTACAGGCACCGTGCCCCCCTTCCCCCTGCCCAGGCAGCAGCAGGGGTGGTGCAGGGGCTGGGGCATATGCCCCCAGCAGCGAGGACGGCAGTCCCAAGAGTGATTTTCAGAAAATAAAAAAAGGACCTCAGGGGCAGGCAGTGGTGCCCCCCCCAAGACACACCAAATTTCAAGACTTTATATATATCTCTGTGCCCCAAGGGGAGGAGAGGGACACTTGGCAGCATCCTGGAGGGGGCCCCAGGCAGCCCCAAGCCATCCTGCGTCTTCAGCCACTTTATTAGCTTAGACACCATCGCACTACAGGCACCCACTGCCGCCGCCACTGCTGCTGACTCCCCTGCAGTCCAGGCGGCTGGCTGGGCCATCCGAGTGTCCATGGGGCTCCAAGTCCCCGGCCCCACCCCGCCCTCAGTTGTGGTCAGACTCCTCCTCTGCCTCACGAAGCCACTTGAAGAAGGCTGTGACAGATTTAAGGGCCACGCCCTTGCCCTGCTGCTCAGCAGGGTCCTTGCTACTCTCCCAGCTGTAGAAGGCGTCCTCCTTCACCACGTCCTCATCGTACAGCTTATCAAAGAACGTCCGAAGCAGGTCTGCAAGCAGGCAGGACAGAGTTAAGAGGCGTACTGCCCACAACGACCCCATCCCATCCGCAAAGGATCCCTCCTCAAGCTCCAATATTAAAACAAGACTCTTGACCCACCATCCTGACAACTGTGTGTCTGACCATTTCAAAGTGACTAGGTCTCTAATAGGAAGCTAAAAATCTCTTGGTCTAAGAGACAGGAATCAGTCACTTGGCCAAACCTTACAAATCTGCCCAGCCTCACCTCAGCAGCTTCAAATTTCTCCACTTACGATGTTTAATGGAAAAAACTACATGAAGAACTGGTACTCCTGAATTAGGGAAATTACAAAAGTCCCAGCTGTATCACTGACAAGGTATAACCTAGAGCATCCACTGGCCCCCATTAGATTCTGACAAATGGTCGATCCCAATTTCCTTTTAACTTTCCACACATCTGAACATACACACCCTCTCTGACACTTTTACATGTGCTATATTTTTTGGCAAGAACATCCTTTCTCTTGTCACCTTCCTGATGAATTCTTTTAGGCTCAACTCAAGCATCTCTTGCTCTGACCCTCTTTCTCCCTCACCCATTGGCTACTACCCTTTCCAAGCATTTGTCCTATAACCCTGAACACAACTGATTCCCTTCGCCACACTGCACTGCCAGTATTTCCAAAGCAAACTTAACACTTCTAAAAGCAAGAGGCTGAGTAGTGAATACATTTCTGAATAAAGAAATGAATAAAGCGTAAGATTCATCTAGAGTCCATTTGTGAAACACTGAGCCATTTATGAGAAGCTGTAAGCCAGGACACCCTCAGATCTATCTACAGCCGCCACCTGTGGACAACCCCCCCACTCCTGTACCACCGCCAACAGCAGCCGGTCACTTACCCCAAACGTGTGCTCTAAGTCCCATGCACACCCATCCTAGGGACCCTATATAATTGATTATCCACTCTGCCCTGTATTTTTAAGCCCAAGTTTCTCCAATCTCAACACAAAAGGCCTCCTTTACAACCACTATCTCCTACAACCAAACAAAAGATTTTTGTCTTTTGACAACAGATTAATTGAATTCAGATTTTGTCTACATTTGTTGTTTCCTTTTTCCTGTCTCAGTCAAGTTTTACTCAGTTCTTTCCAATGCAGATTCTGTCCCCTGTTCCACCAAATGTTTCTGCCAGGGTGGCCTCCATGTTTTTATATTCCAGTAGCCCTTAACTTTCAGGTCTCCTCCCATGGGACTCTCAAGTAGCGTCTTGCATTACTGACCACTTCCCTCTCCTAAAATTACTGTCCTTTGTTCATAGGGCCCTGTCCGATGATTCCCTAGCTGTGGGTGCTGCACTTCAAGGTGCCATCTTAGGCTCTCAACACTCTCCCTCAGGCAATCCTGTCTTCTTGTGACTTGCATGTGCTGCCCTGTGCCAGATTAACCTCCACCCCTGACCTCTTCGTCTCCAAATGAATCCACACACCCAGCTGTCTGCCAGCATCCCTGATCACCACTACCCACAGACCACAAATTCATGATGACCAAACTACTCGGTCCAGTGCTTCCTACCACCCAGTGGATGGTGCCACACTATCACCTCACCTGCTAAAACCATCCTGGGAGTCATATGACTTCTGGTCTCTCATCACCCTCTCCCAGGCCAGTGCATCTTAAAACTGTCCACTCCTCTCCCATCTCCACTGTCACCGGCAAGGCTGAGCCACTACCAACACCACTCCTGATCTGCTGATCCTGCCACATTCACAGTCACCCCCATTCCAAACCACTCTTCCCACTATTGGCCAGGATGATCTAAAAACTAAGATAGAATTTTTTTATTCCTTGCTTAAAAATCCCAAAGGCCTCTTCCGGGCCTTAGGCTAAAGCCCAAAATTTGTCCCACAGCTTACACAGCCCTGTGTGACCTGGCCCATGTCCATCTTGCTTTATATATGACTGGTTACTTGCTCTCCCGCAATGGCCTTCCTTCAAAAGGTCTTTTATCTTGTGTCCAGTTCTTTCTACTTCAGGGCCTTCCTTTACATAGTTCCTTTGTTCCAAGTCTCTCCCCATCCTATTTGTCACTTAGTTCCCATTTGTCAATTCCCACTCATTATCCCTCAGACTAGCTGTACCCTTCCAGACCCATCTTCCAATACTTATCACTCTGTTATAGACTCCAGGCCAGCACAGGAACTGTGCGTGACTTACTCAATGTAATATCCAGGGCCCTGGCACATACCCATTTGCTGAAAGCACACAACCTCAGGCATGTTAACCTAAGCCTCGGTCTTTCAATATGGAAAAGAGGGTAACACCATCTACCCTAAACAATACTTGTGAGGATTAAATGAGGGAAGAAAAGCACCTCGGTCCTGTGCCAGGCAGAGGAAAACGTTACCATTTATCATCTCTGCACTCCTGACACCTAATAGCTGGCTAAGCACAAAACAGGTAGCCAGCCTTCAAGGCTGAGTCTAACTCCTTCCATTTGTAGGCAAGGAAACAAACGTCATAGAGGTCAAGAATCAACCATCAGAGCATTTTACTCTCCAATGACCACCCAACCTTTCCTGGGTTGAGGCACTTTCCATGACTGCCCCTGGTATCTGGCAGCTCTTCCACTGCCCCCTTCTCCTCCCCCCATCCCGGCTCTTACTGGCGGGCTGCTCTAAGGTCACTACAAGGGCCTGAAGGGCGTAGAGTGCCTGCAGCTCCTTCTGCTCATCACATAGATATTTCTGTAGCAATTTCGCTCGCGCTTTCAGCACCTCAACATTCACTCGGAGCGGAGTTTCAACTACAGGAAGGAAGACACGGATAAGTGGAATAACACACCCTCAGCCTGGTTCACAACCAGGAGGCAAAGACCAAAAACTCCCTCCCTCCCTTGCCCCGCCATCTCCCTGGCTCCTCTTACAGATAATTGCGGAATAGCAGACAGTTGTCATGAGGGCTCGAACAAATGTGTTGGATGCTACCTGCTGCTCACTCAGGTTGGCCTGTGCAGGAGAAAGAGAAATACATGGTTCACAAGTTCTCACTGTACCTCCATCACCACACCAAGAACCACCTCTCCTTTATCCCTCTTTCCCAATACTCAGGAGAAACATACTTCTATCCAGTCAAACACGCGCTGGTTATTGCTGCTCTCCTTGAGCAGCTTCTCCAGTTGCCTGCTTAGCTCTTCAGAGGAGAGCAACCTCTGGCCAGGGGCTTCTGACTCCTCTCCCAGGGTATAGTCCACTTTCTGCAAGCGAAACGGCCCATAGTCAGGAGGAAAGTGTACCAGGTGAGTGAAATGAGGAAAGAGAGACATCAGCCAGCCCCACATGGAGTTAACCTAACGGCAGCCACAAACCTGTTCAGTGACGAAGGCACCAATGTCCTGGCCTTCAGGTAGAAATTCTTTCCAGCTGAGTCCAGCCTCTCGCCACAATGCCCCCACCTTTTTGGGACCCTGAAAAACAGACCAACTCAGCAACTATCTCTCTTCAATAATCTACCAGCACCACAAATGGCATCCATCAGATACTTACTCCAAGTTCACTAAGTGCCTACCAGGGGCTAGGACCTAAGGATGCTACCGAGGTACCAAACAGGCAGAGTCCCTCCACACCTAGTCTAGCACTGGGCACAGACTTCAGTCCTAGACACAAGAACGCACCCACCGCAGTGCTATGAGGCTGGTGGGGATGACCTAAGAGTCTCCAGGAAAAATGTTCATTAGCTTCCACAAGATCTCAAAGAATTACTGAACCACAAAAGATACGCAACTAAATCCAAATATCTTATTCCAGCTTTCCACACTCATCTGCCTTTTTCTAAAATAGTTTAGTTTTTCATTACTCCAAGTAACAATGCTTATGGGAGAGGATGACTAACAAGTATGCTTGTTTTCCAAGTCCAGAACATTTTAGAAGCAGATATACCCTCCACCCCCAATGCAAACGAGAAATCTTCACACAAACAGCAGTCAGCCCATTTTCTGTACAAGGCAAGAGATTCTAAAGGCATTATTCTTTTATACTAACAGATATTCGAAATGATGACATCAACTCTTAATAAAGTTGTAGCTCATGGACTTTAAAGATGCCCATTTTAACACCACTAAAATGGAGCTGTCTCACTGCTGATATGTTACATTTAAAAAATATGACCACAAGTCTTTTCTTAGCAGAGCATAAACACATCCTATAATCTATGGCACCGCACATTCAATGAAAATACCTAAGTAGTTCAATATGCTTTCTTTTTTTAAAAAAAAAAACACAAATTATCCTGGTACATATTTCTATCTAAAAAGATTAATATGATACCGAAGGAACAATTCCTTTCAATTCAAAGTCTCACTCTTCCGGGTTCCAGATGGCTGAACTCTTTTGAAACTGCACTTTCCAAGTTCTCACTACCAACTTCTCACTGAGAAGCTGGAAGGCACCACAGCCAGCTTGCCTTTCCCATCTTTCCACATGCTAGTCACCAATTAACTTTCACAAGGCAGCTTCAGTGCCCTTCCAGGAAAAGCTTACTGTCATGAACATTACCAAACACACTCCTTTGCAACCTCACAGTACTTTAAAATACTCCATTTCAAGTACTTTATTTCATGCTTTATTTCACACTGTTGTTTTTACAAAGCTGTCATTTCTTACTTTTTTTCTCTTCCAACTTGTTTCCTGTGTTTTATTCACTGCTGTATTCCCAGGGCCCAGTATGTGGTAAATGTTTGTTTAGAAAAACAAAAACAAAACACTAGTTGAATGAATGAATGAATGAATGAATGAATGAATGAATGAATGAATCAACCAATCAAGAGCCTAGGGTCTTAGATTCCCATTCTCATGCCTCGTCCAGAACTCACAAGAGGAACTGGTCAGAGGGAGTGTGCCAGCCTCTAAGGTACCAACACAACAGTACCATCTCCATTAACCCCATTCTACCAAAGGACCACGAGGCTTCAGGGTCACCGCAAGTAGCCCAAACCGCATGGTGCCAAGAGAAGTCCTGATCGCATCACCCCTGAAAGGCTCTCACTCACCACGCTTTTGCACAGAAGCCCCAGGATCTCCAGCAACAGGGAGGCAGCTTTGCCCAGGGGCCTCAGAGGCTTCGTAATCTCCCTGTAAGAAAACTCAGTCTGTGTTCATAGCCTCCACAAAAAGCTCTCTCAACACACTACCTCATTTTTCCCTAAACCAGGTGTCGAACCTGCCACTCCTCCCTTCCCTCTCCTCTTTCTTTCTGCCTTTATCCTCCCTGAATTCCACCAAACGGAGCTCACCTAAACAGCTCCCCCATGGACACGCCACCATCCTGCAGAATCGGCGTCACCAGTTCTGCTAGGTAGAGCCACACATGGGGGATGTCGATTTCCATGTCTTCAGCCAATTCTAGGACTTCATACAGCCTACAAAGGGAATTCAAATCAGGACATTCTAGAAAAGAGGAGCCAGGCCCTGACCCTTCTTCTGGGTCAACAAGGCATGTCTAAAGGATCAACTGTGGAGCCCCTCAAGAACATTTCCTCAACATGGGGCAATTATCTCCAGCTAAGGCCACCTTCTTGTCCTTAGATGGCTCACACCCATCCCTGCCAGAAGTAATATTGACCAGGATGGTTGAGGAGCCTACACTCTTACCCAAGGGTCCACAGGCCTTACAAAGAAGGGAACTCTGTAGGTGTGTAAAAGTGGAGGCCCACAGAGGTCAGTCGTACCCTTGGTAGTACTGAGCAGTGGAGAGGTGCCCGGCACTGAGCAGCTGGTGCAGCAGCTGTCCCATATGTTCACGAGCAATGGCGCTGCGCTCCAGTGTGGACTCGATGCCATGCCGGACAAAGATAAAGAGCAGGGAAGGTGAGGCGAGCTCCTGCACACACTGCACTGCTTCCTGCAGAGGGCACAGGGTATAGGAGGGAGAATAGTCTGCGTGTGACCCACACCCCACCCACTCTGCCATCACTCAGCTCCCTCCCACTGCCAACCTTCATGTCATTGAGATGGAGGTATTCCTCAATGATTGCCTTGGATTTCTTCTCCAGCTCCTCCTCAGACAGCACGGCCTTTGGGGGGCTCACCGGGGGGAGGGTGGCTTCTCGCTTCACTGAGGGGATACAAAACAGATCAGAGACTCTTCAGTTCCCGTCTTCCCAGCAAACGGGGTATGAGCTCTGAAGACGGTGTAGGGACTGGCAAATTCCAAAGCAGCGCACACCATTCCCCTCGTGTCCTCTCCCAGCCGCTTACCGGCATCGCGCCCGCGGTCCCGATCTTCTGAGAGGCTGGATGCCTTGCGCAGCCCCTCAGGCTGGGAGGGCCGCTCTCTACTCCGCTCCTCCACCTCCTTGCTAAAACTCCGCTTGGTGGCAGGTGTCCGAGAGCGATCAAGGCGGTCCCCACGGTCACCTCCCCGTTCACTCCGTTCTAGGCGGTCTCCCCTGTCCCCAGCTTTCTCACCGCGTTCTCGGCTCAAGCTACTCCTGGAAGAAAGACAAGCACATGGTCTCTCACCTGTACTACCCAGGCGCTGTTTCCTTTAACTACCCAACCAATGGGCCGCCCCAGCCTTGCTTCCTCAGATCCTCAGTTCCATCATGGGGTTCAGTGGCCCAGACACGTGGCACTAAGAAGAAGTCATCAGGGGAAAGCACAGGCCTTCACACTGCCCCTCCTCAAGCCCGGGCCTTGTTCTTGGCACCAGGAAAATTGCTCCAATCTCAAGCAAGGGCCCCTGAACGTTGTAGGTGTTAAGGATTCCTATGGCAACAACCGAAACCCAATCATGGTCCTCTCCGTGTGAAGAACAAAGACACCTAGAAAACCTCACCTCTGGGCCACACGTCTGTTTTCTGTGCTTTCTGTAGGTGCTGCTTGTTGAAGGGCTGAGAAGCGATTCAAGGTACTAGTAGCTGGACGAGCAGCTTCTGATGCTGAGGAGGCAGAAAAGCAAGATTAAAACCTCCATTTTCTTACATCCTATCACCTAGTTGCCAGTTTAGGATACTTGGTCCTAATCCCAACACTAAAGCCTACCAAGTACACAGCCCCTGGATTAACTAACCACTCTGTACCAAAAGCCTCCCAGAGACAAAGCTCTACCCTCAAGAGCTAATAAATAAGCACGCAGCTCTTTACAGTGACCTCCCATACCTGCGTCAGAGGGCTTGGCTCCTGAGCCTCCACTGCTGCCCTTGCCCCAGCTCAATCGCCCTCCAGGTGCGAAGAGCTGGTTGTTAGAATCAATGGAGCCAGGCTGAGGAAGGAAAGGGAAGTGGAAAGTCATGGGTCTAATTGGCTAAAGCCCCCAGCCACACGCAGCCACGAAAGGCCTAGACCAGGGGCCAAGAAAACTTTTTTTTTTTTTTTTTAAGAAAACTTTTCCTGTAAAGGGCCAGGTAGTAAATATTTTAGGCTTTCCAGCCACACAGTTTCTATTTCAACTCCAACACTGCCACTGTCACAGGACAGCAATCACAGACGATACTTGAAGGGAATGAGTGTGGCTGTGTTCCAATAAAACTACGGACATTGAAATTTAAATTTCACATACTTTCACATCACATAACAGTATTCACTTTTTCCCAACCATTAAAAATATGAAAACCATTCTCAGTCTGTGGGAAGTGCAGAAGCAGGGAATGAATGGGCTGCACCTGGTGCCCGCATCAGTTTGCTGACCACTGAGGGGCCAGAAGCAATGTGAATACTTTGCTCCCGGGGTGGGTAGTCCTGTCTCTGGTAATCTAACCAGTTAGTCCAAGAGGGAAAATGCAGCTGTCACCTTCCCCACCTCAGGGAGTCAGGGGACTAAGACCCAGTTGTGTCTAATGCCACCTGATCCCTCTTCACCCTCCATCCACATCACTCCCTCCAACACACAGCCCTACCTTCGTGATCTTGGTGAGTCGTGAGGTGTCAATAGGGCGGCTGCCCTTACTGATGGGGACCGTGTTCCAGCCGCCGTCATCCACAAGGGGAAGGCCGCGGCCTGGGACAAAAGGAGAGCACACTGGAGCTGTGAGTGAGGCCGGCAGCCCTGCCCCTCGGGCCGCCCCAGACTCGCTTCCTCAGATCCTCAGTTCCATCATGGAGTTCAGTGGCCCAGACACGTGGCACTAAGAAGAAGTCATCAGGGGAAAGCACAGGCCCTCACACTGCCCCTCCTCAAGTCTGGCCTCAAACTCACTGATAGGTGGGCCTGGAGGGCCACCCCGACGCTTGTCGCTGCCCTTGGCCATCAGCTGCTGCACTTTTATGTGCTCCCGATGCTCCTCCAACTCTGCCTCCTTGTGGATCTGGTCAATGGTCTTGGGACCTTGGTCCCCCCGGCGTGGCACCCAGTTGCTCTGTGGGGACAGAGGTACTTAAGACATCAGAGCGCCAAAGCAGTGCCGGCAACTGGGGGCTGTGAGGTCAGAGGCAGAAGACTAGCGAGCGACGGGAAGGAGGGAACACACACCCGTCGCAGATCCAGCACATCCTGCAGCATAAAGCGGATTCGGGATGAAGTCTTCTTTTCCTTAATGATTTTTTCCATCTGGTTGAAATATTGATCCATTCGGGGCTAGGGAGAAGCAAAAGGATCAGGCCAGGAACTTCTAATCCCTTACCTCCAGCTGCAGGCCCTCAGCTCCATCACTGTGGCTCAGTGGCCCGGACACAACAGGGAATGTGTCAGTGCACAGCAGGCCCTGCGCGCTTCAGCCTGTCCCCCTCCACCTCCAAGGACTCCTACCTTGGCTTTTTCAAAGTCGAGGTCTTTGCCAATGGTGGTGAGCAGACGGCAAAGGCATTCGAGGGACTCTTCGTCATGGTTCTTAAGTAGTTTAACCACGCAGTCATGCATTATGGCCTCTGTCAACATCTTCAGCTTGAACAACTCCCCGATAAACTTGATATTCCCTAAAGAGCGCCGTCGGGCTATGTCTCGAGCCTCTTCCAGCTCTTCCTTCAGACGTCCCCGTTCCTCTGCCTGCCAGTCAAGGGGATCACATCAAAAGATACCCAACCACACAGCTAAAACTCCCTCCTACATATCGAATTTCTAAACTCAGCAACAAGCACTTATGTCCTAAGGCAGAGACACCCCCCAAACTACTCTCCCCACCCCCAACTCTACAGCTGAGGGGCATCTGGGTGGGCAGTGGAGTTGGGTTTTCTCTTACCGTAGCAGCTTCGTCCATCTCTTTTTGCTTCTTCTCAAAAACTTCATCGTCATCTTTGTCTTTTTCAAACTCCTTCTGACATCGATTCAACAACAGTTTTCGAAAGTTCACAGTCACTGTTGGCTTTTCTGTAGTGGGCACTTTGAGCTGTATGTCGAAGAGGATGTCACATTCAGACTAGTCCAAGACATGCAGGCCCTCCCAGAATCTTTAACTACCTAACCCAGGAATACCTCGAGCCCCAGCCCTGCCTCCTCCTGGCTGCCATCAACAACACAGGCTGGAGGAGAAGCAAGAACTGGACTCAAGGGAGTCTTGGGAACAGAAGTGGAAACCAAACCACAAGACTTAGAAAACAGTGGAAACTAACCGCCATGAGGCAGCGGCACATGTTGGCATAGGCCACAGAGAAGTTGGGTTCTGAAATGGCCTTCTCGAAGATGAGGTCAATGACCCCTTTGAGGCGTTCCTCCGTGTCGATGGCCAGCTGCGTCACCTGCTTCATCAGCTGCTGAAACATCTGGGGTGTCAGCTTATTCAGAATGGAGCGCACCCTGCGGAACAGGTCCTGGTGGGGAGAAGGCGCAGAGAAGACACAGGATCCAGTGAGTCTCAGAACAGAGGCCACTGGGAGGGATTAGAAAGGGTGGTGGGGACTTACTGCAGATGAGGATGAAACAGAAGCAAAAAAGCCAAGCCGGCCCCAAGTTGGTACCTGGGTTTTGCTGCCATCAGCATCCTCTTCCCCTCGGTCCTTATCAGCGGCCGTCCGCTTGCTGCTGGGTTTCCAGGCCTTCTCGGCTTTGTTCAGTTTTATATCTTCGGTCATTAACACTGTGGCAATAATCTTGCGTGGCTCCTTTCGGGGGCCCTGCTGAGAGCGCCGGGGTCCCAGACCAGCCTGCTAAATAAGGGAAGGTACAGAAGTAGTCAGCACACTCGAAACACCACACATCTCCAAGGCTGACTTCTCCCTCCCCCCAACCAGAGGGCCACACCCCCACTCCCCCTGCCCAGCTGCCCCTCTAGTCAGTCTCACTCACCGGCCCTCGGGGCAGCTCCCCACCTGGCCCACCCCGTGGGGGCCCACGGTTGCTGAGGGCTGGTCGGCCAAGGTTGGCAAAGGATGGAGTGAAGTCTGGGCCACAGTTTATGCCTTGAAGTCTAGTGGGATCCAGTGGCCGCAGTGGTGTTTTGTTGGCCTGTGAAGTGGACGGAGAAGGTATCAGAAACGGGCCACGGCTACTGACTGTTCTTTCAGGACCTCAGGCTCCTCCCGAGGCCACCAGTCAGCACCGAGCTAGCCTCCCCCTCAAGCCCACCCACCTTGTCCAACACCACATCGCTGATATGGGGCAGGCCCTCTGGCTTCTGCAGACTGGCAAAGATGAACTGAAAGCCAAGCAGGAACTCCCGATCATAACGCTTTTTTTCCTCAAGGTTTAGAGGTTTCCACTGATCTGCAAGAAGGACGGGATGAAGTACTATTGTCTCCTGGGGCCCTAACAAGAGCACCCCGCATCCTAACCCTCCCTTCAGCATACCTGACTTATACTCGTACTTCTGCTCCGCAGGCTGGATGTTCTCAGCATTGTGAATTTTGTCCTCCTTCGAGTCCCAGGGCTCCTCTGAGTCTTCAGGCCGTGGGGGCTCACTGCTGCCCTCAGGCTCCGGGCCAGGATTACTGCCCACGGGAGGCTGGTTTTCAACCTCTGGTACTCCCGGGTTCACCTGCAACCACAGGAACATCCTGTTGGTTGTAGTACGACCAGTGCCACACCCAGACTCTACCCTCTCCCCTCCCCACTGCTCCCTTACCTCCTTGAAGGCATCTAGAAGATCTCCTACAGCTTCCTTCTTATTGAGCTCCTTAATTTTTCGTCTCCTCTTTGGCACAGATACTGCCACTATTTACGGGGGAAAAAGGACAAAGGATTGGGAATAACTTAAGGAGTACCCCTAACTCCTGGGAAAAAGAAAAAGCAGCCACTGTGTAAAATTTCCCCTTTCCATTACACCCTCTCCGGAGTTAAAATTCCTTAATCTAGTTTAGTTTCCATCACAGGGCTTCTTACCCAGTCACAATGGCACAAATGAAAGATTATCAATGAACAGAAAGAACCACACCCTCCGCCTGCCCCACCTCTACCATCCAGCCACACCTTACCTGGGGCTGCTGCTGCCTCCAAATTCTGGGACAGGTGGGCTAGAACAGGGGTGCTCTCCGGGGGGAGCAGTTCTTCTCCTCCCTTCTCACTCTCAGCTTCTCCTTCTTCTTCCTCTTCTTCCTCTTCTTCCATTTCCTCCTCTGGAGCAGGGGAAGTAGCTGGAGGAGCCATAGCTGGAGTGGCAGAGAGGACGGCGGGGGAAGCCACTGGTGCTGCAACTTCCTTGGCCTGCTCCTGTGGCTCACTGACTGGGCTTAAGTCCACAGCTGGTGGCGAGGGGGCTCCGTTGAGCAGTTCCTCAGGTTGGACAGTTGGAGCAATGGGCGTGGGGGATTCAGAGGGACAAGCCAGGAGAGGAAGAGGGGCAAGCTCTGGGTTCGACTCCAGCTCTGGTTCCAGATCCTCGGATGGAATCGTGCCGTTAGGCTCAAGAAGAACTTCCGCCTTGGGAGATGCCAGGGGGATGGAAACCTGGAGAGGACTGGAAGAGAACTCAGACTCTGGAATTGGTTTGCTAAGTGTCACTTCTACTTCCAGTATGGGTTCAGCGAGGGGAGTGGGCTCTGGAGAGAGGCAATACGGCTCCCCAGTCTCACGGGGCACAGAGGTTGATTCTTCTACAGACATCTGTATCATCCCCGTTGTCAGAGTGTCCCCAGGAATAGAAAGGACTGCGAGACTAGGCTCAGACCCTGGTTCCAAGATTGGGGGTGGTGACGGGGTCGGAGAAGGTGATGAAGGCTGGGATTCTGAAGGGCTGTGCTCTGTTCCAGGAAGCCCCGACCGGCCCCCGGTGATTGCTCCCTGTGACCGGTCATCTGCACCACAGGAGAGAAGAATGAGTAATTAAAGGCAAGTCCTTCACTGCTGTGGCTTCTCTTCCTCCCTGCCAAGACATTCCTAACCTATCCATCCACCACCACCACCACCACCACCACCACCGCCACAACGCCACAATCTTCTCCCACCTTTTCCCTTTTCAGCCAAAAACCAGTCTACCCTCAAAATTCCACTACCTGAAACCTACGTCATTCTTCTCTGGCACCCAGTTCAAGTCAACCCCACCTCTCTGGCATTTTACAGTGTCACACTCCTCCCCCATAAAAGTTCTGCCCCACGTGCCCACGTACCTGGCCGGACAACGACAGCAACCTGGGGTGTCTCCCCATTAGCTT
Source organism: Rhinolophus hipposideros (assembly GCF_964194185.1). Lineage (NCBI taxonomy): Eukaryota > Metazoa > Chordata > Mammalia > Chiroptera > Rhinolophidae > Rhinolophus > Rhinolophus hipposideros. The sequence continues at coordinate 62,017,265 of NC_138048.1, forward strand.
GAGGCTCCAGACTGCCTCCCGTCTGCAGGACACAAAGGGTTACCAAGTTTGCCCTGCAGAGTCCCACAACCCTTCTTTACTAGGGCCATTTCTACTTTAGCTCTGCCTAGAAATCCAGGAAAGCAGGGAAATAAATCCCTTAGTGAAGGAAAAAAACCAAGGGACCTGGGAGTCCAGGGCAGAATCGCCATCCCAGCCAGGGCATTACTCAGAGAGCAGACAGTACCTGGGGAGGGGTGGGTGTGGAGGCAGTTCGCGCCCCAGACATAATTTCCTCCGTGATATCCTTCCCTCCTTGGTTTGGATCTCGAATTCGGATCTGGGGAAAGAAAGCTATGGGATAAATGGGAAGCAGGAGGAGCCCACGTCTCTGCCCTGCCTCACTCCTAAGACTCTAGGCCAACCCTCCACCCCCCACCGGAAAGCAGGTGGGTGGGGGCCAGAAACCCCATGAGTTCTACTGTCAACCCATCGGGCTGCTCTTGTCCCTGTCCTGGCTCCCACCCCTCAGAGGCCCTTGACCTCACAGAGCCGCCCGTACATCATAATGCCCCTCCCGCCCTCATCCCTGCCCTACCAGCAGTCCCCCAGGCAGTGGCCGCACACCCTGGGGCCCAGGACCCCTGTCTAGCACCCATCCAGCTCACTTGTGGCTAGTCGGCCTGATCTCTGGGGGCAGGGCCCAGATCCAGTGGGTGGAGCCAGGGTGACTCAGCGGCTTCCCCAGCCCTGGCACCCTATTCTGGGCACCACGCCCAGGGCTTGAGGATTGAGCAGAGGCGTAGGCCTCAAGAGCTTCCAGGACTGGGGAGTGGGGGAGGTAGGGCCACAGAAAACAAACCATTTCTAAATCTAAAGCAAGCCATCAGAAACCCCAAACCAAACGCAGATCGTATGGACCCCGGAACCCACGTCTCTCAGGAATTTCTCCACTAGCCACTTCAGGCTTCCCATGAGCTTCTTCTACACTGTAACCTCTGTGCCTTACAGAGAAGCTAAGCATTTCACATTTCACAGATCCCCATTCTCTGCCCACTTCAGCTGATGAGCTCCTTCAACTTCCTGCTCCCTGATCCACAACACACCCGACCTTGATTCTCCCTTTCCCAGATGTCCTAGGGCCCCTTGTTTCTACTCACCGTTTTCCGCTCCCTCTTGGGAGCAATCTGGGGTGGCTGGTTCATCAAAACCGGGGCAGGGGCCACACCAGGGGTATACTGCTGCACACCCTGGGCTGGGTAGTAGGCGCCAGCTTGGGTGGAGGGGAGACATACACGGAAAGGAAGAATGGTGGCAGCGTCAGGGCCAACCATATATACAAATGCCTCCTTGAGCCACCTCCCAACCCCAGAACCTCTCATCACCCACAGCCGGCCCCTTGCCCTGCCCCACTCTCCTCCCCAAGGGAACTAGGTGTCTATCAAAGCTGGGGAACCAGTCTGAACTGCGTTTACAAGAATTCCTGACACTGACACACACCCCTCGTAGGCAGGCGCTCCTTTCCCACCACACACCAGCCACCAAGACTCTGGCTCTTCTTCTTCTACCCTATAAGGTGCTGTGTATGTACCCCACTACGGGACACCACATGTACTCTGAGGGAGCAGCAACTACTTAACCTGAAACAGAATCAGGTCTCTGGCTGAGAATGCGAAAAACAGATTTGCCAACCCTGAGCCACTCAACCTGAGTCCAGTTCCCGTCTCCAGCCCTTTACTCAGGGGCAAGGAAACAAAAAAGTAACATTATAAACGAGGCCCAGGATGAGGTAAAAGGAATTCCTTAAAGCAATGGTCTCCAAAATGGGATGCACTCTTTAATCTCATCCATAATCTCCACTTGTTTGTTTTTCACAAGCAACACTAAGTGTTGTTTAAATTATGCATACGTATAAACAAACAAAAACATACACGTATTAGAGATACATACTCAAAATCTTTCCTGATGATCAAAAAATTTTGGAAACCACTGCCATAAAGAACAGACTAATCCTTTCCTAGAATGTAAATGAAAAACAGCTACAAAAACCTCCCAAATCCATGTTACAAAGTCTCCCCCCAACCATGGAATGAGTGCCAGAGGGAATGTTTATTGACAGGTCCTCAAACTGGTGCCTGATTCAATATTTCTTGAGGTGGGGAGGACTCCAACTCTCAGCAATAGGCTAAAATTTCCACCACCATCCCCCAATATTAAGCACCAATCCCTACTACCTATCAACGCTATCATTTTTAGACCAAGAGACCAGCCTGGAAAGGATCTGAGGAATTGGTGGATTTAGATGCTCCCTGGGACTCACTCACACCACTCCCCCTCACCGCTTACCGTAGGTCCCAAACTCTGTAGGGCTTGCACCCGGATAGAAGCTTGGGGCTCCGGGCTGCACAGGATACTGCTGTGTTGGGACAACATATGTGGAACGCCCCTGGTGGAGGGGGAAGGGAGAGGAGGAGGGGAGAGAAAGAGTTGAGGGAGCTGAGCACCTTATCAGACTACAAAGAGAATGTAGGGCAAGATGGGACAAGCCAATTCTGGGCAGTGACCAGAAGGAAGTCCCACCTCTGGAGAAGAGATGGGACCGGAGGGTCAGGACAGGGGAGGTAAGGGTTGGGGTACAAGGTTCTCTGACTTCCAGTGCCTAAACCTCCAGCCTCACCTGTCCAGGGATGTAGTAGGCCCCCTGGGAGGCTGGGTAGGAGATCTGGGAAGGGATCATCATTACTTGGGATCCAGCAGGGTAGACATGGGCAGCTGGGCCAGGGCGGGCGGGGGCTGCACTCTGCACTCGGGAGGCTGCACTGCTCGGGGGCTGGGCCCGGCTAGGGTAGAAGTGCTGTCAGGAGGGAGGAAGACAGTTGATATTGGGAAGGGGAGAAGTGGACAGCAAAGTGGCCACTCCGTAATGTCTCTAGTGTGGAGAGAAGTACTGCGGGCTTCGGAGCATGGGGACCAGTCCTTCCAAGTCCCACTTGACCAAATGATGGTTAAGTGGCCTCTTGTACTCACACGTGCCCTCCACACTCAGGTATACACTTTGCACTCTCTGTTTTTACTCCCTCACTGCCATGCACACTCATATCACCCCCACCAGGCTACGTCTCCACAGAGGCTTCCTAACACCTAGATGCATCATGCCTAAGTAAAGCCCTTTAGGGCAACCTACTCCCCAGCATGCACTGCTCCACCCAAAGTTACTGAGGAGCTAACAGCTAACATGCAAGTTGCCTGGTTCCCAGGTATGCACTCTGCAAGATTTAGTCCCTAACATGCATCGGTCGGCCTCAGACTGAGGGTATGGACAGCAAACAAGTCCCCACTCTAAAGCCTCCCCGTCCCTATGTCTAGCCCCTGACTAGGGTGGACGGTAAGAGTGAGACCAGGAGAGGGTCCAGGATTAGCAAAAGGGTATTACCTGCAGAGACCTGAATCCTCCCTGAGAGCACATGGGGACAGGAAAGAAGAGAATTACCCCCAAGGTGATAAGGGGGAAGTAAGACAGGAATCCTCCCATTTAGTGAGAAAGAATTTAGGAAACAAAGAAAGGCCAAGAACCAGCTAGAATGTTTATCTTACCACAGTCCAAAAAGAAGGGAAGGGGAATGGAGCAATGGCAGCCTCCCCGTAAAAGGAGGAAATAGGAAAACAGGAGTTGGCAGCAGAACCCAAAGCATTGTCCCCAATTCTCATGGCATCAGGACCCCTAGGAATGCCACCCCCACCGACTACACACTCCCCAAGGGGCCAAAGTAATCAACAGCACAAAGTGCAGAGCCGCATGAAAGAACAGAGCAACTGTCAGGAAATTGGGGCAGGTACAGGGCCTCCAGAGTTTCCATCCTAGGCCCAAGCTGGTCTGCGCTTTCCATGGCTCCCACCCAGGTCCCCTACTCCCCTCCCCACAGCCCCTCACCTGACGGGGCTGAGAAGGCGTGTTCATTTGTGTCGCTTGTGGCGTACTGAACACCACCGGTGCTGTCTGCCCCGGGGGAAACGCTGGCTGAAGGGGGGAGACCAGAGTTCAGCAAGAGGGGAAACCCGGGTGGGGCAGAAACCCAAGCTGGTAAAGTAAGGGGAGCAGATCTGTGGCAAGAACATCAACAGTCCACATACCCCCTCCCCATGACAGCTAGCCCCTGGGAACAAGTAGGGGCCCTGTCTCAATTTGGCAGCAGGAAGCTGCACTTTGCCCTGACACAGATGGGGGTGGGAAAATCCAGAGGGTTGGAACCTGTTTCTGACCGGCTGCCTGGTCTCCCCCACCCCCACCCGTGTCTGCTAATTCCTCCCTCATTACCTGCGGGAGTCCAGGGGATGGGGCAGGTGGGGGGCCTGTGGGCTGTGGAGCTTTGTTCATTTCATTTGGTGCCACATCAGGGTCCCCCCAGCACCTGTTAGGAAAGAGTGGAGCTCGGAAAGGGGAAGGGACCCAAACTTAAGGCAAACGGGGTGGGGGAGGGGGCGAAGCAAAGGCTAGGTCCCACACCGGGCCCCGGACGTGCCACGGGGGCAAAGGAGCAGAAAAGACACAGCTTGTGTCCCCACCAACACGTTGTCAAGCCCCCAACCACCCCCCTCATCGGCTGAAACAACCCCCTCACTCACCCCCTCGGTTAAGAAAAAGTCCACGGTGCGGCCTGCAGGTTCTGGGCATCCGAGGGCCTGGGGTTGGGAGGTGAGGGGTATCAACCTGGCTCCGCGGGGCCCAAGACCAACCAGACCGGAAATTCCAGGTCTCGCTGGCACCAGGCTCCCGGATCACAAACGGAGCTAGCAGCTTCGGCCGTGGTGTCCCCACCCCCCACCTGGGGACACCGGGTTCGGGGCCTGGCCCAGGGGCACACAAGGCACGCCTGCCGCGGGTGGCCGCGGGGGCACCCACGCGGGACCAAAGGCAAAGCGTGCCGCCGCCCCGAAGCGGAGGCCAGGAAGGGCGGGAGTCGGGCCGTAAAAGGCCGGGCGGGCGGCGGCCGAAGACGAGCCGGTTTCAAGCCAGTGAGGGTCGGCCCGGAGGGCGGGCGGGGCCGGGGGCTCCTCCCTGCCCGCCGCCGCCGCCTCCCTCTCCCGCGCCCTCCCTGCGCAGGGCCGGCCAGTGCCAAAGAACAACGTGTCACTTCCCGGCGGCCGGGCCGCGGAGGGGGGAGGGGGCGGCGGGCCCGGAGCCGCGGTGCCTGCGTCCGCGGGCCTCCTCGGGGTGGGCCGCAGTGGCACTTCGCGGCCGGCGAACCCGGCGCCCTCCCAGGCCCCTGGGACCGCATATCCCGGCCCTGCGCTCCCCCACCCCCACCCAGCGGCCAGGCCGGGCCAGGCCGAGCACACGTGGGCCGGAGATCGGGCCCCGGCGGGCCCGGGCCCGGACTCGAGCCGCGGAGCCTGGGCGCTGGAGCGGCGGCACAGAGTGGCCGGTCCCGGCCCGGATGGCGGCGGATGCGGGGGGAGGGGGTGGGGGGGCCGGGTCGGGCCCGGACATGGCGGCTTTACCTTCAGTCTCCTTCAGTCCGCGCGGCCGAGCCCCACGCAGCCGCACAGACGTAGTCCACAACCATTTCCGGCTCCCCGCACAGATCCCGCTCGGCGGCCACCGCTTCTCCGCAGGCGCAGCCGGCGCCCCCACGTGACCGGCGCAGAGGGCGGAGTCGCGCCCGGCGCCGCGGAGCACATGGGATTTGCCCCGCCTCGTCATGTGACAGCCACTGCCCGCCCCCGTGTCCCCTCCCGAACTTTAGAACTCCCAGACAGACCCCTTTCTGAGTCTCTGTTCCGCAGTTCTTAGTTCATTCATACCTTGAGCAAGCATTTATTGAGTGAGTATTCAGTGCTAGGTAAGCTGCTGGCTGGGGGCTTAGAATCATTAAATTAAAGACTCAGTCCTGCCTGAGTAAATCGTGGTACGAGTACGGAAAGAAATACGAATTATGCAGCCTTCGAAAATAATGTAGATCATTGAAAGAGTTTAAATCGAATGTTATGCTAAAAGAATTGAAATATTCTAACTAGGAAATTCATCTGAATAGATTTGTTTTTCACAAAGTTCAGCCACTCCCAGGGAGGGTAAAAAAAATCAATCATGGAAAATTCAGAATGATGGGAAAAGTACTCCCAAGACCCCTGCCCGGTTGCCAAAAGGTTTGGGACACCAGAAGGGTCTGTACTAGAGCCAAATCCACGTAGTCAAAATCAGATAGATTGGTTTCAATCCAAACTGTTCACTCCCTGACAATGTACCTACCACCTACCTACCTAATACTTCCCATTGTAAAATGGGAAGAAGCCCCTGATGCTTTTTCTCACGATGATAATGTCCACTCCATTGGATTGGGGATTAAAGGAGCTAATTAACGTGAAAGTGCTTAAAACAGTGCTTAGGTACCTAGCAAAGATTCTGGTTCTCTCTTACTTTTTTGTCTCTCCTGTCTGTGTGTACACGTAATCTCAGAAGAAAAATTTTCTCAGTAGCAATGGTTAACTGGTCACTTAATACATATGATCTATGTGATCTCAATTCTCACAACTGCCTACAGAATAGATTGTATTATCATTCCCATTGTGTATGAGGAACTGAAGCTCCAAAGAAAGAAGAGTGAAATAGGTCCATTGAGGAGAGACTATAGTGAGAATGAAAATGCAGATCTAGAGTATTCTCTGTGACACTCCTCGAGTGCTGTGACTTTATCATGTGTGGCTCCTCTCTCTACTCTTCTCATTTCTTTCTCCCTAAGCAAACTAATAAATAAAAACCAATTACTGCCTACATGCCAATTTGTTCCTCAGAAAACACTCTTGAACTCCAGTCAAAACAAGGTAATACCTAAAAGGTATTTCACCTAATTGCCACAGGGATCTCAAATTGTGCATTCCAGATAGGAATTTGTCATTTCTCTTTACACAACAGAGTCCTTCACCTTGCCCCCAAACATGTTGCTCATGTATTCTTTTTCAAAGAATAATGCCCAAGCAGAAAACCTGGGATTCATCCTACATTCCTTCCTGTCCACGTCCTGCATCTAATCAGACAGCAGATCTATTGGTGTTTGGATCAAAATCCAGTTCTCTTGATTTTATCTTTAAAAAATCTTCTGCCCTTTCCCATCTTCCCATTTCTACTGCCCTAGTTCAAGCATTCATTTCCCTAGCCTGGGCCTCCGTGGTGAGCTTTCCCACCCAGATGGCTGATGTCACTTTTCCTGCTCTCATGCAGTGATTGAGGGATACTTGTCAATTTCTTAAACAACAAAGCTCCTCTAAACCTAGTCAGAGAAGGCTTAGAACTTTATCTCCTGCTACACTGTTCCCTCATTCTATATACTTAGGCAAACCAAATTATCCACGGTTTCTGACAACAAGTACCTTTTACTCCTTCCAGCTTTTGCTACTCCCTTAGCTGTATCCTACTCTCTTTTCCTCTGGACAAACTCATCTTTCTCGAAGTGTTTCCTCAATAATTTCCCCTCACTTACCTGGGTGCTTAGGCCCTATTTCAATGATCCCAGGGTACATTGTTCACACCCCTGTACAGTTTTCATCACAATATATCACAATTGTTTTATTTTCCATTACATCATCTTTTTGAGGATTTTTTTCAATCTTTGTATCCCCACAAACTATAATAATGTCCAATGCAGAATAAGGTTCCACTGTTATTTGTTGCTGAATGAACCACTGAATGTTAAAGAGCCACTATGAAAATTTCTCACTCTAAAGCACAGTCACTGTTGTGGGAGGGACTTATCCTTTTATTTTTATTTATAAATCACTTTCCAATTTTAACATCACTATTGGAAATCAGGTAAGGCAATTACTGTATCCCCATTATATAGATAACAAAGGCTCATCAGACACGCTCATTTGCTCAAGACTACAACAGTTCCCATTAAAGGGGCTTGACAGGTCTGCTGTCTCCCAAGTTCAGTGCTTCAACCTTTTATACAGGTGTTTTATATAGGCTCCAGAGTAACAGCAGGGAATACAATAGATGCAAAATCCAAAGCTGCCACTTCTCCAGCTAACCAAGAGTTTGAAATACATTGAGGTCCACAAGTCTCCAAGGCTGCAGCAGCAGATAAATATAGTGAATAAGGGCATGGGCTTTGGAGTCAGATGGACTTAGATTCCAATCCTGGCTCCACCAGTTACTATGCAACCTTCAGTAAGTTACTGAACCTTTCCAAACTTTACATTCCTCACCAATAACACACGGGTAATACCTACCCCTCAGAGTTGTTGTGAGGTCTCAGAAGTATGTAGAATTCTTCTGTCAACATTTATAGACCTATTAAGTGCCAGTCACTGTTCGGAGGCTAAAACCACAGTAAGTGTTGGATAAATGCAAGTGGTTACTGCCAGGGCATGTTTTCCTCCACTGCATCCATGGGGTCCAGGCCTCAACAGGCTATACTCATACGGGCACCAGCCCTACCAGGAAGAAGGGCTGCAGATCAAAAGTGATTCCATTCCAGGAAGGAGGCCATGTTTTTCCCATGGCTACATTAGGAGGAAAGTCAGGGTCAAGCTTTCTTACGCCGTTTCTGCACAGAAGTAGATGTTAACATGATCAAATCTCTCAAAGAGCAGGCTCCCAAGAGGGACAGAGGGTCACAAGAGGTAAAGATGTCATTTTCATTCAGCAGCACAGAAGTCAAATTAGATAGAGTAGGGCTAACTGTGCCTCTTAGACCTGGGATCCTTAGTCCAAAGTCAGGGAATGGTGAACTTCAGGTGGGTGTGCATTGATGGGGTGGGAGTATGGGAGTAAGGGTGGGAGTATGGGATCCACAAGCCCCTTGGAAAGTTATTTGTAAGAGTTTGTGTAAAACTTTGTATATATGCATCTCCTAGAAAGAAGGTCCATTATATTTATCAGCATCCCAAAAGTTTATACCCCTAAAGATGAACCACTGTTTTAAGATGACTAGGAAAAAGAAGGAAAAGGGGTTTAGTTCTTTCTGTTAAGGGCAGCTTCCCCGCTAGCCTGGGCTCAGTTGCTACAAACAGCGCCCTCCCACATCCACCCCCACCTCAGTCTGGCCTCTAGTCATGATACCCCAGAAAACAGGCAAAAAGGGACCTCAGGGATAAAGGTCTTTATTCAACAAAGTTATCTTACCAGTAACAAAAGAACAGGAGGTTAACAATTCCCCCAAAGGTCTGCAGTAGTGTTCACCGCTAGCAGAAGGAACCAAAACCCGCTTACATATCAGTTGCAGCTCAGAGCCCCTGGTGGCCACTTAGAGGTCATAGTTGGGGTTCTTCCGAAGGATAACAAAACCTTCCAGAATGGGGGTGACAGGAAGAAACTCCTCCGTGGCCAATTCTGCCCGTTCCCCATGGGCCAACAACACTGGGGTTGTGTGTGTCTGGAACCCTGTGATGGTCTTAGGCTTGCCAGCCTGGCCCACCACATCCACTGCCTGTAGGGTGAGAAAACTGACATGAAGGGACTCCAGATGGCAATGTAGCAGCAATCCAGATCCCATACCAGTGTCAGAGAAGCAGGTCCATGTGCATTGTCCAAGTTATAGAATATAACCTGAGCCCTCCCCTCTGCTTTAATGCCTTACCTGGCCCACTCGGACAGACACTTGCAATGGCTGCAGCTCCTCGTCAAATGTCACCAGCATTCGGGGCTGCATGGCAGCCACCAGCCCATATAATACATAGTGTGATTTGCCTAGGATGACTGAGAGAGCACAGGACATAGTTAGAAGCATAAGGGCAGACCTGGCCTAAACCTTGGGACCTCACTCCAGTCCTGACTCTAACCCCTCAGGTACTAGGAACCAGAGATGCCCCCACTTCATTCTGCCCCCAGCCCTCAGACTGTATATAATCAGTTTCTCCCAGTCACCCAAGAGAAGAAACTGGGTGTATTTCTCCATCCTCAAATCTCTTTGGGCCAGATCAAAAGTGTGGGAGATGAAAGTCTCATGCGGCCCTCACAGGTCCTAGAACCTCAGGAGCCCAGTGTTACAGAGCTAACTCAAAGTCCTGCTCCTAAATTATCAAGGTGGCCCTGGTAGCAGTGGAGACAGCCATGTGCCACCATATAAGATTGCTGACAGGAACTCACTGTTGCGGACATCCAGGAAAGAGACAAGCACAGTGAGCAGACCAGCCACGGCCACTTGACTCATAAGCTGCCGGTCACTGTGGTAGGGGCAGAGGGTGAGTGTGCCCTTCCCTAAATGTGTCAGGCCCTGAAAAATACAGAGAGAAGTGGAGGTGGGGAGTCACATCTGAAAAGATATCAGCTAACCTGGACACACAGAAATCCCACAACACACATCCTCCCTTCTGACCAACTCAAGTTCCCCTTCATGTAACTACATGTCTCCCTTCCATCCCCACAGATGGTTCCCTTGGCACACTCTAAGGAAACGAGTTCTATTCTTTACCTGTGCCAAGCGCACCATGAAGAGGTTGTTGGGATCCTTGGCGTGATACTGGGCTAACTGGCGCAGCATTGCAGCCAGACGGGCATTATTGGTACCTGGAAACGTTAAGCATTACAGCAGCTTGAAAAAGGGGCCTCAAATCTTCCTCCAAGCTGTTTACGATCTTTTTCTGACTGATACTCACCACTGCCTACCATGCCCATGGCAAAGATGGAGTTATAGGAAACTTCTGGGTCAGCATCATGAGAGAATTTGCTTAGGGTATCCAGGATGTTGAGTCGTGGATTTGAAACAGAGATTAAGGCCAAAGCTAAAGGCACAGCCCGTCGGAGTGTGGGCTCCCCATATCTCAGCTGGTGATAAAAGAAAATAACAACGGTGTCACAGAAAGCAATAAAAACAAGCTCAGTTACAGGAATAGACTGATGAGTAAAAGGGGCTTTAATCAAAATTTTGTATAAAAGGCACAGTAAAAAACATTTCTCAACCATGAAAAACCATCAGGAAGGTCTCCTCTGGGGAACCCCGGCATCAAAACCAATATATTCCCATCTTTTCCATGCGATACTCACCAGGTGGCCAAAGGTTCGTAGTGCCATCTCTGCACCAATCTCCTCTCCCATAGCAATGAGGGCAATCCCGAGCACAGCCACTCCCTGCAATTGAAGAGGCAGCAAAACCCAGTAAGCTCAGGAAACAAAACACTCACCCTTGACTTGAGTCCCGTTGAAGAAGAAAAGCTGTCCTGTGGGGCACACCCTTACCCCTCATGTACAGAACCCAGTCTCGTGCTATTTCAATACCCAGCAATACCCAGAGAGGCCCTAAAACAAACCCAAACCCAGCCCACCTGCTCGCCTACATGCTTATCTTTTCTCAAGGGCCCCCCTCAGAGTGCCCAGCTGCCCACGGAACCTGATGTGCTCCCATGTCGGCGGGGGCTTCCTTCTTATCCTTGTCTTTCTTTTCCTTCTTGTCTTTGTCTTCCTCCTTTTCCTTGGAGTCAAAGTGTTCGCTACAAATGTGGAGCAGCTGCTGCACCTTCAGGACATTCCCAGAGCCTGCAGCAGGATGGTTAAGGGGAAGAGTGGGTAGAAATGAGAAGGCACCAAGGAAAAGCTTACCCCGAGAAGAGGAGAAGCTAATGCAGATCAGAATGACTGAGAAAGGACAACAGTCTGAAAGGAGGTCCAGGAGAGAAGTGAGGAGTTACTGGGAAGCACAAAGACACAGACCTGCATAAGCACACACATCCACCAATGTGTTGGCAAAACTGCGGAACGGCTCTGACACAACCTCCAGCGCAGCCAGGATAGCCTCAATGGCCTCTCCCTTCCCTACAGGACAGATTCAAGGGGTCAGAGGACACGTGTTTCCATACAGCACAGCCTGACACATAAACTCTCCCTGTTGTATCTAGTTACTGTCAGCCTTTTGCCCAAATAGAGACATCCCCTCACCCAGGTGATTGAGGCCCAGGCCAAGAGGAAGCCAACGGGCATAAGTGTCCTTGAGCTCAGTCTCTGACTTCTCCATGATGGTCTGAAGGATAGTGGAAGTGACATCTCCATTGCAGGATCCCACTGCTATCATTCCACAGGCCAGAGCTGTCACACCTGCCACCTAGAAATAGGAAAATCAGAATTACACAGTGTAAGTTATTAAAATAGTTGTTTACCTATGTTGATTCAAGACAGCCAATCCTACAGCCTGCTATAACCATGCTAGGTAACAGTCCATTTCTGATGGTAGTCAAGTAACAACAGTAGCAACCACTCACTGCATACTTTCTATGTGTCAGCCACTACGCCAATGTCTTTGCACACTATTAACATTTAATCCTCACAACAACCCCATGGCACAGGGTTTTGTTTTTAATTTATTGGGGTGACATTGTTAGTAAAATTACATAGATTTCAGGTGTACAATTCTGTATTACATCATCTATAAATCCCATTGTGTGTTTACCACCCAGAGTCAGTTCTCCAGAACAGGTCTTTTATTTATGAGAAAAATGAAGCCTAAGAAAGAGACTGACTTATGTGTCCAAAATCACATTGCTTATAAGCAGAAGTGGCAGAATTTGAACTGAGGTCTTTCTGAATAAAGCCCCTGCTTTCAGCCACCCTACTATATTTACCCATCACTAAAACTACTGTGCAAAAGTGAGAAAATTTAGGATTGGCCAACAACTAAAACAGTGAGAATCACCCACCACCGAGCTGGGTTAAGTTACTCCCCACTCTAGTCTGGCACTTCCTCGTAGATCCCAAGGGCTGGAACTCAATACTGAAATGTTAACTCTTTAGCCATTAACTCCACCGGGGGCTTAGAATCCCAGTTCCAAAGGATTTCACTAAAAGTGATACATTTCCCCTGACCCATCCCCACCCCACTTCTATTTATCCACCTTTCTTTCTCCCTCCCTCCCTTCCTTCCTGTCTGTCTATCTACCTGTATCTATCCATCCATCCATCCATCCATCCCTCTCTTCCTCCATCTATCTCCCCCAATTTCTTTTTTTCCCACTATCTATCACAGCGTGGTAGGACTCACAGAACCTTCCCCACCTCCCTTAAATGACCAACAGCCTCTACTCACCTCCATACTGGACTTGGAATCCCCCATCACAGGCAGCAACAGTGTTAGGACATCTTCGCGATTGGAGCCAGCATAGGCCAAGCCTAGCCTGCAAAAGCCAGGGATAGGCAGTCCCCAACACACACCCAAGGATAAGACATGGAAGAAACAAAAAGAGGATTGGTCATTCATGAATGATTTCAACAATCACCAAGAACCAAATACACAACAGGCACAATGGTAGTTCTTGGCAATACAACACTAATGTGAAAAGGGCCAGTTTCTGTTTTCACAGAATTTTCAGGCTGAGTGCTACCAGAAGGGGAAGCAGCCTTACCCAAAGATGGAACCAAGTCTCATAGTATTGCTGTTGTGGAGAACATAGTCTGAGAGCAGAGCCAGAGCAGGGTCACATTCATTCCGGACCCCAGAGTTCACGATGCCACAGGCCAGGAGGGCTCCTGACTGCAAAATGCAAACAGAGTCTCCACTTAGGCTATTCTACCTGCCTCACCACGGAGGAGGCAATGTGAGCCTCAGTGCAGCACCCACAGCGTCAACTTTTAACTGGAGTTGAAAGCCAGGTAGATCTTACCAGTGAAAGGGAGGCCCTGCGGGCCCTAGAACACAGAAGGGGAATGTCCCCATTAGTGGGCTATGCCCAGACCAACCTTGATGTAATCCTCAGAGGAGTACAGGTACTTGTCAATCTGTGTGAGGCCACCATCCACGTCCCACAGTAGAATCATGCCAAGGGAGGCAGCTGCACTCAACATTCCTACGTCAAGGAAAAAGCTTAGTTTTAAAATGGTCCCACACTGAGAAAACTATTATAAAGTGCTCTCCAAGGAGTTGCATTGGGGATCGCTTGTCAGGTAACACATGGACCTAGAAGATGACAACAGTGACCAAAGCAACACAAAGATAAAGTGGAACAGAATTATACCATGATCCTTGTTCTTGTAAAGCCATTTGTTGCCATCATCAGTCAGCAGCTTGTCCTGGCCAAAGGCTGCATTCACAAAGCCGTTCACGAAAGAAGAGGCCAGGTTCATGCGGGCAGAGTCCACTTGAGAGCCACTGCCCCCAAACCCTGCAGAAGAGGGAGACAAAAGGAAAGGAAGGCTGGTTTAGAGTAGGGCAAGAAATGAACACAGCATGGCGGCTGGTCTCTCGTTCTGAGCTAGCCCCTTAGGATCCTCTATCCTTGCCCCCAACAGTGACCTGGAGAAAAGCTAAGTGGGAATTCTGAGCTCTATGGAATAAGTGTGTTGGGCCAAGCTATTACTCCCAATACAAGGGGTAATTAACAGTACTCCAGTCTCCACACACATGCAGATGGCTACTCACTGTTGTTCTCTAGGTGGGTTTTATAGATGTCATCAGGCACCTTGGGCTCCATGATATCCAGCTGAAGAGAAGTCAGAGGGTCACAACTGCTACCCCAGGCCTCCCCTAGCTGTCCCTTCTGCTATCCCACTGAATGGCAATTCTAACCAAGAAGAGTCTAGTCAGTTATAGTCAAAGTGAAATGTCAGATAGAATCACAACCAAGAAGAAAGCCTTGATGGTGAAAAGGGCAGCCTCACCTCCCGAGCTAACGCCAAGAAGTTGCTGTTGAGCTGCACATTGGACATGATCTCTGTCAGGTCCTCATACTCCTCCACATCTTCACTCAGCTCCAGAAACACCCCATGCCGGCCTAGCATGAATGCCATCTGCTTCTGCACTACCCTGGGGGAGAGAGCCATCACATCAACTCAGCCCCCGTTCACTAAGGGCACAGAAAAGCACCACAAGTCCTAACCAGAAACTGCCAGTCCCAGGTCTCCATGCAAATGTCCCCCCCACCTCCCACGCAAGCTTATCTCTTCCTTTGCTGACTTCTTCCCTACATACACATCCTTGCAGGAGGTGAAGATGTCTTCTACCAGCTCCATGTCATTGAGCATCAATGCCAACCTCAGAGCTTCAGGGAAGCGACTGAACTTTCGGAACACACCCAAGGCACAACGTAGTAGGGCAGAGTTCTCAGGCTCGGGCACGTAATTCACACAACTATGAAGGTAAAAACAATAAAGGAATCATAAGTTCCAGACATTCATTTACCCCATTTAATTCACTTACCCCAAATAAATACTAAATGCCTGCTATATACATACCAGGCACTATACTAGGTGGTGGCACTACTAAGGAGACATGATGTCTCTGTCCTCAAGAAGCTTACAGACAATAAATTAACTACAGTCTGACACTACCCTTGATGCAGATTGTTCTGGGAAAATAGAGGAGGCGCAATGAAGAGAGAAGTGCTGGGGAGGGAGGCCTGCCACCATTCCCTACCGTGCCTACTCACCTGGTGAGATAGAGGCAGACCTTTGCATATGCATTCTCATCGATGTCCTTCTCCAGCATATCCACCTGCTCAATTTCCATGAGCAGGTCGCAGGCCTCATGCTCCGCATTGTGGGCCATGTTGTAGGGGACAATCTCCTTCACAAGTGTCAGCAGTGGCTCCCGCTGTGTCTTCTCTGCATCATCCAGCTCCTGCCACTCCTTAGCCACCTCTCCTGCTAGATGCCTATGGATAGATAGGCCCAAACCATTAGGGGAGCACAGCTTCCCGGGAAGCACTTCCCTGTGGGTCAAGGAATTTAACGTCTGCAAAACTCAATCCACTGGTACTCCAAAACAGACAGTACCCCCAGGTCCTCCCAAGACTAAACTCAGAATTATGCCTCAGCACCCCTTTCAGATTTCCAAGGAAAGGTCTTACCTGACATACTCATGACCCCATGATGCCAATTCCTCTTGGGAGCCCACTAGCCGATACTTGAGGCATTCACGCTCCCCACTCATGGTCATGGCCAAAACAGAGATGATATCAGCAGCAAAACGCTATAAAGAAACAAGTCTTTGAAGTCATATCCAAGGTAAGGAAGGGTGTTACATTATGTAATCAAGACCACTATCACTAGCCCCCAAATTAAGCACTAACTATACACCAGCCTCAATACTAGAAATTTATACACGTTATCTAAGCTAAGCCTCATGACAACTCTAAGGTTAGTGTTGCTATCTCCCTTTTAACCCAACATGGCTAAAGGGCGACAATAAGGGGAGAGTGAAGAAAGATGGACTGTTGATGTTATTCTAGTCACAACAATAAACTATTAATTAAAAAGTTTTAAGCAGAAAAGACTCACAATCTAGAAAGATTACTATGGCTGCTGTATGAAAAACAGACTGTGTAGGAGGTCAAGAACAAAAGGAAGAAGGCCAGTTAGGAGGCTGCTTCACTAATTCAGGTGAAAACTAAGGATTTCCTGAATTAGCATTATTCCAACAGGCAAAGAAGTGATTGAACTGGGGATACATTTTAGAGATAAAACGAATGAATGTACATGGGATGTGAGGAAATAAAAAAGTTAAGGTTACACTGAAATAAATAGATCATAATAATGAAATCCCAAGGTCCAACATACATGACAGAAACAGTATCTTCTGTTCACAAAGGAAAGCAAACCTCTTGTCTGCTCTTATGTGAGTATTTTGACTGTGATAAGCTCTGGTCAGCCAGCTCAGATCCCAGGTCTATCAGGCTTCCTGTGACTTCCCATGAGCCCCATGGTCGGGACGAAAAGGAATTCCTAACGTAGGCCTCCACCAACATCGGAAATAGTTTTACCTTATTCTCTCCAGGGGCCATGTTCTCATAGATTTCCTTCAGCTTGCCATAGTGTGGACGCAGAAATTTGAGAGGCTTGGGCACTGACGTCATGGACGTTGTAGAAGAACGAATCTGCCTGCGCAGTTCCTCCAGGGCTGGTCGGTACAGGGATGTGTCCTTCTCCTGAAAAGGTGATGTAAGGGTCAGACAAAACGTTATAATACATCCCTCATGTCCTAATACACTGCTGTTTTAACAACTCCCCTGGGAAAAGTCACTGTCTTATTCATCTGTGATTCTCCAACTACCTGCACGCTGCCTGGCACGAACACAAATGACCCCCGTGAGGAGTTCAAGAACTGCTTTTCCTAGGAGAGACGGCTACAAAATCTTTCAAATATCCTTTGTTACTTTCCGCTCTCACCACTTCGCCATAATACTGACCCTAAAATACAGTCCACCTTTCCCTATGCCTCATATAGGAGTTCTTGCCCCCAAATGGACTAAAACAAACAAGTGGGAAAGCTCCAAACACGCAGCAGCTCATGTTGACGTATCATGACTCACCCCCAGTCGTTCCACGAGCATCTCCAGTTCATCCTGAAGTTGTTTGTCCTCCTCAGACTGGAGAGTTGGGGTAAGAGGCTCATCAAGGGAAGGAATCCCAAACACATCCTCCTCCCATTCACCCGTGGGCAGGCGGGCAGCGAGCCTGCCTCCTTAGAGAGGGACCAGGTGGACAAGGAGAGACCGCGGGAAAGGGAAGCCCTGGCGGGAAGGCAGCTTGGCTTCTGAACCAGGCTCTGCTTGAATGCCATTCTAAAAACTGGGGTGACACTGACCCGCCCGGGCCCACCTCACGAGACGGTGGGGAGGGCTGGCGGGGGTGGCGGAGGTTACCGCGCAGAATGGAGGATGAGGGGCAGAGAGGCGGGGTGCCGGGAGCCCCGAGGGTCTCCCCATCCGCCCTCCCCCGAGCGCCGCGGGGCCGTTGGGAGTCGGGCCCGAGGCCTGCGGCACCTCCGTGACTCAGCCTGCGGCCTCCTCCGCCGGCCCCCGGGGCCACACCTCACCAGCTCCTGCTCTTTGTCTTTGTCCCCAGCATCCCGCCGGTCCTTGCCGCCCGGCTTCTCGTCTGCGCCAACTGGGGCCGTCACTGGGGGCTGCTGGGGCTGCAGCGGCGCCTTGTCTTTGCCTCCCTCCTCCATCTCCACGGCCACTGCCGGCCAGCTGCGTGCGCACCACTCGCACCGCCCCGTTTCCCAGGTAGCATCGCGCGCGTCACTCAAGGCTCCCTCCACCTCCAGAGCCGGCCTGCGACCGGAAACGTCGCCGAGACCTAAGCGCCCCAGCCCTCGGAAGCCAAAGAAAAACTACAATTCCCAGCCTCCCGCGCGCCATAAGCACCGCCCCTGGACCTGGCGTTTCCTGAACTCCACGGGAGTGTGCAGGCTGGGATTCGGACGTGTTGGCTGCTGCACGGCTTGAGCTGGCTGCGAGCCGAGAGACCGCCCGTAGGTTTTTTTCATAGCTGTGTGATTAGTACTCACAGTGGTTAGTACCCCAGTTGGTTGCGTGGTGGGACAAACGGACGAGATTCTTGAAAGCCGGACGCTTGATTGCCGTCTGTGTGAAGTTTGTGTAATCTAGGTGTAGCTCCATACCACTGTCGAATATTGACCTCATTGCATTCCCTCCTACCCCCAGTTGAAGGAAAGCACTCCAGTATTACCGTGAAGATATGGCTACTACCTTAAATCCACCTGCGGAGCCAGGTGGAATAAAAATTAATCAAGTCTTATGCTCCAATGCTAAATTCCGGAGCCGAAAACAGAACAAGACAAGGTCTTGGCCCTGTCTCTTTTGGTAGTCCTCTCTCTGTTATGACTTAGAAGGCGTGTGACCCACACTCTGTGTCAGGACTGATTTTTGAATATTACATTTTGTTCTCACAACCTTTTGAGTTTGGCAGCGTTTTGTCCATTTCACAGAGAAAGTCATATAGTAAGGAGTAGAATCAGGAATTGAACACTGATCCTTCTCTTTCAAGCCCTTGACTGTTTCAAGCAAACCTCAAAATTTCTTCGGCTGGGCTAGGTATGAATCCAGAAGGTGAGAAAGGAGGGAGTAATTTTTCTCCCCTTCATCTGAGGAGAACACTCATCATTTGGTCTGGCGTCTTATTTTATGGGTTCTCAGACATCAAAGAACGCAGAAAATTTATTTTTAAAAAAACTGGTACAACATGATTAGCACTGAAAGGATGTTGGCTAAATATTTGTACGCGTATACCTGTAAAGGTCTGAAGCCCATTTTAAAACCTGTTGCTCATTTCCGCTCACTGCTGGGATTCTGGGGATGCCTTTGCCTTTGGATAGCCCATGACTCCCCAGTCCTGCTCTGCTGACAGAAATTGGGCAGCCGTTCTGCCTCATCTATCTCTGGATTCAAGATGTCCATACATTGTCATGCTTTCTTCAGTCATCTGTAAAGATATTTCTCCTAAATCTCTTGTTTTTCCATGAGTTCTTTCTCTCAATTCTCAGCTTTTGTCTTCTACACCAGTCACGTCCCAACCAGCACCTTAGAGGAGATGGGGTGATATGGCGTAAAACACAGGCTGTTAACAGCTGGTGACTCCAGATGAAGAGTATATGAATGTTTGCTGCACTACGTTTCAACTGTTTTGTAGGGTTGATGTCGAAAATAAAAAGTTGGCGTGAGTAGAACATAAGCTTTAGAGAGAGACGGACCTGGTATTTAAAATCAAATTCTGCCCTTCATTAGTTGTGATAATTGGTCAGGTTTTCTAACCTCTCTCAGCCTGGTTTCTGCCTCTGTGAAATGTGGGTAATAAAATATCTCCCTCATAAGTTGTTATGAGAATGAAATAAAACAGTGTATATAAAGCCCCTAGCTAGGTACCTGGCAACTGGAAAGCAGGGAGTTGTCATTTTCCAACTACCTCAGATCTGCAGGGCTGTCTTGTTTCCTGCCCCCCACCTCCAAGCATTCAAGCCCCCAAGCCTCTCTAGCCAAATGCAAATGTCTGGCAGTAATTTTCAAGGCCCCATGATAACACTGATGTCCTGCCTCAAACTTCGGTTCAGTCAAATTGCCTTCCCAGAAGCACTCCTTCCTACCATTTGGCCAAACTCCCAGCCCTGTGGCCAAATTGCTCTCCAATAAGGGACCAGCTCATCCCCTGCTCCTTCCTACCACTTTCCTTCAAATTGCATCCACAAGCCTGCCATGCTGCCCCCAGACGCATGGCCTGAGATGCAGAGCTACACATCTGACAGATGGCTCTACTCATCTGAGAACCATTCAAGACAACGCATCACTTATGTAACACCAGAAGTGCTCCTGGCAGGACACCACTTTGCACTGTTTCCACTAGATTGCTACTTTCTTTGTATGATATTTTTCAGTCAGATTGCACTGTGGCCCTTCTTTCTGTTAATTCCCAGGACAGCAGGGAATCCCCTCTTTTCGTACCTCCTGTCACAACTTCCCTTCTCGGGATTCTCACCTCTCATTATGCCTCTTCTAGTCATCCTAAACATTTCGCCATGTCTGAACACACCCTGCCCTTCAGGCTGATCAGCCTTTTCACATTACTTATTCCTTCCGTGTGGAATGCCCTTCACTGTTTTCAGCTAACAAATTCTCCCATCCTCTGCACTCCAGCTCAATGTCACCTGTTTAGGAAGCTTTTCCTATTCTACCCTTCAAGCTATTAATTTCTTCCCTGTGCTCTCACCATGCTTGATACATATGTCTCCCTCCCTAGACTTTGAGCTCTTAGAAGACAGGAACTGTCTGTGCCTCTAGCACTCAGCCTAATGCCTGGCTTATGGTAGGCCTTGACAAATATTTCTTGAATGAATGAATGAATGAATGGCTTTGCATTCATCTTCAGGTCATCTTTATGTATAGTAATGGCCCATCAGGGGTTGTCTTTGGAGCCCAGAGCTGGGCATTGGGAAACTGTCCAGATTCTGCATTTGTGAGTCATTATGGGCCCACTGAAATTGCTTATTTTATAAGGGACTCTCTTCCAGCCTGACACGTCCAGCGTGTTTCCAAGTGTGAAATCATATTGTTTGGCATTTGTTACCTAATTGTGCATGGGATTTAGTCAAACTTCCCACTGGGATAGTGTAGGGCATGGCCCAGCACCTTACCAATAACGGCTCTCACGTGCCCATCCAGGAGCGCCATCTTTAATCCTCCTCCTGCCTTCACACAGCAGAGCATTTCACAGGTGCATATTCACCAGCTTGGCAGGGCTACTGAGGGTAAAGGTCTGTCACCTGATGTTCACCTTGCCTTGCTCTGGAACCAAGCACCTGCAGAGTGCTCAACAAACAGGTGTTACCTGGCTTAATTTCAGCTCAACATGTGCCTATGTTTCCTGGGCGTCACATGTGCCTGGCCCAGGGGAGCTGAGTAGCATGGAAATGTGCCTGCTGGTGATGCTCTCACTTGGATGTATGAGGAAATCGCCCAGAAGACAGGTGTCTATGCTGGAGTCTAAACTCTGTCATGACTTAGAAAACTAAATGGTGGTGATTAAGAGCATCTGAGTTCCAGATGTTAGTTTGATGCAACCTGAGATTGGAAGTTATGTAATCTTTGCCCTCAGTTTTTCTACTTGTAAAGTAGAGACAATGATAGAACCTCCTTATAAGTTATTGTGGGAATTTAATGAGATGATGTTTTTAAAGAGCTTAGGACAGGCTTAGGCCAAATAGGGACTCAATAAATGGAAGTTGCTTTTTATTATGATTTTATTATCATTATTAGACATTTTGACCTTTCTGCAAATATGGAGTTTCTATGTCCCAATGGCCAGCTGGGCAGCATCCTAAGTTGGTCTCTGAAATCAGATGTCAAGGGAAAGGCCAGACTTTATGCTGCCAAGCTATTCTCCTCCCTCATGCTGTCTGACATTATAAATCTCATCTTATGTGCAACACCCAAACTTCATAAGTCATTTCTCAATATTTCTTTGGATTCTGGAATTTGATAAGTCCATGAATTCCTTCTTAAAACATTAAAGCTGAACTGGTCCTCAGACATCACCTCATCCAACCCACATATTTTAAAGACTGCTAAGGATACTGAGCCCTGAAGAGGGGGTGAGACATGCGTAGTGTCACATATTTAAGGGGTGGTAGAGTTGGAGCCAGAAGCAGGTTTCCAGAAGTGATGGTCCCCCTCTTTCCAATACATTTTGCTATCCCTTCTAGAGTCAATGTTCTCAGAAGCCATGCCTTCCCTTGGTCTTAGAGTTCTCAAGGCCACTTTGGTCCTTTCTGAGTAGCCAGCTATTTCCTTCCATTGGTGAGCAGCCAGCACTTTCAAGTAACTTGACAGAGGCCCAAGTGTAGCTCTTTATGGGGAGTCTGGTGCTGGGACAGGATACCAACTATGCGAACATACTTGTGTTATCGCCCGGGGACCAGGGACCCCAGCACCAATCAATGGCAAAGCCTCACACTTACCCTTCCAAATTCAACAAACCCACCCCCAGCTCAGGGAACAGTGAGTTTTAAAGAGAATTGAGACTAGACTCTCTACTGTTTTGCTCTAGTTGTCATTTTACAGGTAAAGAAAGGTTAGGGAATGGGCTCAGGTTCATATAGCTATCAGGGCTTCGATTTCAAGCCAAGTCTCTATGACTTTAGTGAAGTGGTTAGGGTTACATCTGTAAAATGGAAACTGGAGCACTTATTATGTAGGTTGCTATGAGGATTAGATGAGCTCGTGAAGATAAAAGTGCCATTGGAAGAAGAGTCATTTGAGGAAAGGAACCATCGTATTCATCTTTGCATCACCAGTGCCCTGACACATTGTTGATAAACAATACACTTTAAAAAAATATACCTATGAAAGTATAAATTAATAAATGAATGAATAAATAAATGAGCCACTTAGCAGAAGTGCCTGGAACACAAGAGGTTTTCAATAAATACTTCTTTCCCCCCTCGCTCTGGAGGGTGGCAGCCATAGCTACAATCCGTGTGCCTGGCACTTGGTAGGCTTGATGTGGATGGGATGAGGGACCCTCAGGGGCACTGAGCCTTTCATGCCGGGGGAAACATGTGTCTCTTCAGCCACAGGCAGAGGCCAGTGCTCCAAGCTCCAGAGACTGGTGTGTTCCCTTGTCCAGGGCTTCCCTCCACCGACCCTGGTCCAGTAGTTACCCAGACTCAATGTCAGGCCCAGAGGCGTGTACCCAGGGAGGGCAGTGGCAAATCGTTCCAGCTGTGGAAGAGCTGGCAATGGGGATATGGCCACCGGTGAGCTGAGGATGTACTCTGCCCAGTCAGACCCAACTCCATTCCATTTCGTTCCTCCACACCGCCTCTCTTTCCCTGTTTTCTTGGGGCTTCAAAATCTCAGTCCACTGTGTCTGGTGAGTGAGCCAATGAGTGTCTAGGAGAGTGCCTGGCATATGGCAGGTTTTCAATAAATATTGGGGGGATAAGTAAACGAATAAATGAAAACAGGACTGAAGGAAGACACAGGCTGACTGATGCATCTATTTATTGGCACAGGGTCCTACAGGGCCAAGTCCACTCCCTCCCCACCCTCTTCCCTGTAAAAATAAACTCTGTTCTTTCTTCTCCCTGCTCTGTCTGCTTTCCTGCTCGGTCCATAAAGACTCAGCCATCCCCTAAGACTTGTGCCCCGACACGTAGGAACTAGCCTCCCCTGCACATACACACTTCCCTCTAAGCGCAGGGAAATCAGGAGAAAGCAGGAAGGCTTGTAAAGGCCCTCGGGCTTCCACTAAGAGCTGAGTACTGTTGGTCTGTCAGTAAGGGTTGGAAGCATACGGGAAGCAGCAGCATGAGGAACATGGGGGGTCGGGGGCAGCCCCTGACGGGGTGCTGCAAGGAGCTGTGTCCACTCCCAAGTGAGCAGTATGTGAGCCTCTGGAAGAAGCATGGGAGGCACACCACCCATGCCCCTGCATGGTGAGAGCGTGGCAGGCACAGCAGGCCTCGTGGCCACCAAGCCAAGTGAGCTTGGGAGTAGAGAGGCCGACTCCTTCCTGTGGGAGCTGGTGCCCCCCCACCCAGGCCTCCTCCAGGTAAGGTGACACGGAAGGATGTCACAGTGAATGGTGGGGGCTCTGCTGGAGGCAGGGGCACCCCCAAAGCAGAGGCACAATGTGGTGATTGAGCAGGGACGAGGACTCACGTAACGTGTGGTGTGGAGGGGCTGGACCGCACCTAGCTGGCATTTGCCTTCTCCAAACTCCAGAGCAAACAGCCTTGCTGGGCAAACTGCGGCAGGCCCTAGCCACAGCCAACCATGTCTCCCCGGACCCAGGTCTACCACACTTCACATAGCTGCCCTGGGTTCATGGGGGAGCCGACAGGGCAGCCGAAGTGCCGCAGGAAGTCACGGGAGTTGGAGAGAGTGCCCAGCACGCGGAAGCGAGCAGGGCTGTGGGGGTCGGTCACCAGCCCCTCGTGAGAGCTCTCGGGTGTGCGGACCGAACACCACACCTGCAGGCCAGGACAGACACGGGGACATATGGTGTCTAGTGTGGGCAGGGCCACAGACTCAGCTATGGCAGAGCCAACCCAGGGACGCAAACCACCACTGCTTTGCCCCTCAGCTCAGGAAGCCTCAGGGACACAGGCAGGGACTCAGCCAGCGTCTCAGCCCCAGCCCCTTGCTATCAGCACTAAGGGAGGGGATAGCACCCTCCCTCCCAAATTCCTTGAAGGCCTGTCAAAGCTGCCCTGGTAATGGGGTTGCCCAGGATGGATGTGTCTGAGGGGAAGAAGCCCAGCCTCCAGAGGAGACCCTAGAGGAGACCCTGCCTGAATTATGCTCTGCCACTTACTTTATTCCTGGGTGGCCCTGGATGAGCCACTTTGTCGCCGACCTTTACTTTCCTCCTCCACAGCCACCTCACAGGAACATGGTGAGGCTCAATCTTGCTCCCCACCCTTTTCCCCTCAAGAGGGGCAGCCCTGCCTTTGAGATTTGCAAAAGTCTCCTGAAGAATCCTCCCTGCTCAGGCCTCCTCACATGCTTTGGTGGGCCCCAGCCAAGAGGTTCTGGGTACAAGGCCTCCCTGGACCACCTTCTACACCCCAACTTTGGCCCCATTTCCCAGTCACTTTCCTGCTTGCCTAGACTTCTAATGACACACCCGGGAGGGAGTGGGAGAGGGGCAGACCCAAGGCCACCCAGAAGAGCAATACCTGGGCAAATCCCACAAAGAAGAGCTGGTGGTTGGTTAGCCCCACGGCTGGCAGCTGTTGCTCCTCCCCGTGCTTTCTCAGCCATGCTTTGTAAGCCTGGGGTTGGGCACAGGGGTGGCAAATCAGAGACAGCCCACCACCTCCACCCTATACCCTCCCCCCCAGGGCAGGTGGGCCTCAGCAACTGGAAAGCCAGCCAGGCCACTCACGTTGTAGGCAGCCTTAAGCCCCCCGTTGTCAGCAATGTTCTCCCCCAGTGTCTGGCGGCCATTGAGCTTCTCCCCATTGACCTGGTACTGGCCGTACTGCTCCTCCATACAGGCTGTGTGATTCCGGAAGGCTGCCAGTGACTCATTTTGCCACCACGGCCGTAAGTTCCCTTCCTTGTCATACTCACGCCCTGAGGAGAACAAACCTTTGCATCTTTGGGGTCAGGAGGTCCCCCATCCACCCTGGTCCACAGACTCCAGGGTCCCTGGGGCCTAATCCCAACATCCCAAGGCCTTGCAGGAGCCATTGGGAATCCTAGGCTGGAGGGGACAACTCCATGGGCCTCTACCTTGGTCATCAAAGGCATGTGTCAACTCATGGCCCATCACCACGCCGATGCCACCAAAGTTCAGGGCCCTGATAGGTGAGGAATGCTGAGTGAGGACATGGCAGAGGAGACTTCTGGATCCCACCTCCAGCCTTGCTCCCAGCCACCCATTGGCCCAGGCTCCAGTGCCCAGCTCCGCCTGCCTCAGACACACTTGGGGTGGTTGCAGGCGTAGAAGGGGGCCTGCAGGATGCCGGCAGGGAAGACAATTTCATTCTTGGTTGGAAGGTAGTAGGCATTCACTGTCTGGGGGGTCATGCTCCACCTAGGGGAGGGAAGGGGGGAGGCTCAGGCTCCTGACCCTCCTGACCCTGCTCCCAGCCCAGCAGCCCCAACCCACCTCCTGCAAAGACTTGTGTCTCTGCTTTGGGACCAGTCTTGCCCCCACCCCCAGCCCTGGAAACCTCCCCTATCTCTCTTGCTGCCCCAGTGTCTGTGGCCCTCCATTCTCACTGGTCCCGGCTGGGAGGCTTTCGGAGCTGGTCAGCCATCACTTTAGCAGAGAAGTTGTACAAATTCAACATATTCTGGAAGAAGGAATCTTCAGAGACTTCATACTATGGAAATGATGGGAATTAGAAAGCAAGCCAAAAAAACGTGTTGGAGAAGATCATAGTTCCAGCGTGGCTAGTAATTAGTACCTCTCTGAGCCTCAATTTCCTCAATTATAAAATGGGAGTAAAATATCTGGTAAACAATAATCACCAATACTTAAAGAGCACCTACGAAGCAGTGCTCAACAGGTGCCTCTTTTTAGCCTCACAGCAGCAGCACTGTGATGTAGGACCCCCCATTTTACAGATGAAGAAACTGAGGCTGCGAAGTTCTATAACTTGTCCAAGGTGACACAGTTAGATGGGGGTAGAAGCAGGATTTGACTCAGGTGTGACTGCAAATCCCTCTAGTTAACAATGCATTGTGCTAATGTCTGGCCTGCAGCCTGGCACAGAGCCAGCACGTGAGCAATGTCTGTTGCCTGCATTGCCTCTGAAACAATAAGCACCGCCTTCCCTCCTAATGCTTGAGCCCCCATTACTGAACCCAGAGCATAGTGCCCCCCCAAGGGGCTGAAGTTCAAAACTGGTGAACAGAGGTACTCACCCCGTCATAAACATCATCAAGCTCTTTAGGCTCCAGGATAAAGTCCGGGAAACCGATCATATCATAGATGGCATCTGCCTGGAGAGACCACGAGTAAAGGGTTTCCCTCCCCAGGCTCCCCCCAAAAGTGAATCCTCCATCCCCACCTCAAGAGGGCGCCCCAAGCCTGGCCACGGCTCACTTTCTCCTTGGCAGCCTGGCGGGTCTTCTCATCCATCCACAGCAGCTGATCCAGGGCCTCGTCAAAGGCGCTCCGGATCTCACCGATCATCCCCTCTGCCTGGAAGACAAGGAGCCCAAGTCGGCCTCCCGCTCCATGAATGAATCCTCTCTCCCCTTCTGCCCCATCGCTCTCCTTCTAGGGGAGCATGTGGGAGTGCCCAGATTCTTGAAATAAGGCTGAGCATCTGGGGAGGATGAGAGGGAAACATGATTTGTGAGGTACTGGGACTGCAGGTGGCTTTTTTCCTAATCAACCAAAATATGTAATTTATAAATTAATTGAGTTAATATTATAACTTAATATAGTACATTGATTCTATCTGCTTATGAAGGGAAGGCATTGATAGCAAACAATTTGGAAAATTGAGCAGAATCGAAGAATAGACCACTTAGAATACCTCACTGAGATAACTTCTTTTAACATGCTGATTATCTACTCCTAGTGTCTTTCCCTGCCCAGATATACGTATGTAATATGGAATTATGTTGTGCAACATATATATATATATATATATATATATATATATATCAATTTAGTTTTTTTCACTTAAAAGATTTATCATTAGTTTTAAGGATGCCTCAGAGGCCATCCTAACAACAATTTATTTTTCCATTCCCCTATGATTGGATATTTTAGCTGTTTTTATTCTCCCTTATTATAAACAACACCGCCATAAACATCCTTGTAGATAATACTTTAAGCACATTCATTATCATCTCCTAATAAATACAAACATACATAAACAAATATTGTTTTTCTATTTAAATAGGCAACATAAACTCATTACAGAAAATTTGGAAAATACAGAGAACATTAAAGGACAAAAAGAATCCCTCATCATCTACACACCCAAAGGAATCACTATTAATTTGTTAATGAATTTCCTTCGAGTTTTTTTTCTTACATGTACACACAAATACGAACAGTGAATTTTAACAAAAACAAGGGGTAGTGTTCGAAGAACCTTGAAGACTCACAATTTTCTTGCTTTTCCGGTCAAACGTGGCCTTCACAAAGAGGGAGCCCAAAGCGAAGCCCAGGGCGTCATCTGTGTTGGAGATGCAGGTCTGCCACCTTGGCATGCAGGACTGTAAGGGACAAAGAGCCCGGCCTCCTAGAGATGGCTCTGTCCTCCAAGCAGAGGGCCTTTCTCTGTTTCTGAGGCCAGCCCCTCTCAGCTCTGAACAATGGAGGCCTGGGTTTGGGGTGCCATCTCTCCCACGGACTCCAAGTGAAATGAAGGGCAGTATCACCAATTGTATCAACCCCAGCAGCAAAACCTCAGGAGGAACATCATTGCTATCCATTCTGTTCTTGGAACTCTCCTCCTCTTAAGTTTCTAAGAGGCCCATTGGGGTCCAGGTGTTTCTTCGCTCAGCTCCACATCTCAGTCTTATATCCAGTCAGTCTCCCAAGCCAGAAACCTGGGAGTCACCAGCTTCCTCCATCTCCCTATGTCTCTGCATTCAATCTATCACCAGTTTCTACACACACTACTTCTTAATCATCTCCCCCATCCACCCCATTGCCACTTCCCTGCCCTACAACACTATCTTGCCTAAAGATTACAGTGGTCTAGACACTCTGACTCCATTCTCATCTCCCTTCCTATGCCACTCCCCTCCATCTTCCATTTAGCTGTCAGAAAGATGAGCTAATACATAAATCTAATTGTTACTTCTCTCCTTAAAACCATCCCATGGTTCCCCATCCCTGAAAGAATCCAAGCCAGACTTCTTAACACAACATTCAGGTCCCTTCATGGACAGCTCCAGGCCCACCCCACCATCCTCAGCCTCTCAGCTGCCCTGTTCTCAAGCTCATACCAGAACACAGGCAAACCCACCGCACTCCCTCTGGGAATTTGCATATCCTGTTCCTTCTGCCTGGAATGCCCTTCTCTCTTGTGTTCTTGGTGAAGTCATTCTTCAAATGTCATCTCTTCAAAGAAGGCTTTCCTAATGCCTCTACCTTACCAGCCCCCAGGTAGAATGTGGTGTCCCCACCTCTATCCTATAACACAAGAAAGGTCTTTCACTCAATGTGAGCACGTATCACCCCCAAGTAATATGTTTGTTTCCATAGCCACTTTCCCCACTGAAGTGGCCATCGTGAAACTAAAAACTGCATTCGTTCATCTTCTTCTTCGCCATCATCGGCAAAGTTAAGTGCCACCTGTACATACCATGCATTGGGTAGGGGCTTTACTTATATTAACTCAGTTAATCCTCATGACAACCCTGCAAGTGATTCCTGTTTTACACACCAGGAAATGGAGAGTCAGAGAGGCTGCGTGACATGCCAAGGTCCATCCCATAGGCTAAAAACTGGAGGAGTTGGGATTGGAACCAAAGTCAGTTTAACTCCTAATCCTGTGCTCCATACTACACCATGAGGCAATTGGTGCCCGACACACAGCAGAGGTGAAACATCAGCTAGACTGGGCTGGAAAGTGGGGGCAGCGAAAGAGAGCCCACCTTTTTGGTGCCATAGAGGGTCTCCAGCAGCTTCTCTTGCGCAGACTCAAAGCGTCGGTCCAGGCTTAAGCTTGTCTTCTGCACCAGGTTCCAGATCAGGTAATTGTTCAGGATGCTGGCACCCGGACCACAATATAAGGAAAGAGCAGGTGGGTCACCATTTCCACCCCAAATCAATTCCACAAATGTGCAGACAGCAGGAGTCCTGAGGGGCATATGTGGGAACTGTCCCAGAATCCCTCTTTCTCAGCCTGGGACCACACACCTGCCTACAGAAGTCAGGTTGGAGCAATGTGTCGGAATAGAGGTCACAAATAGACCCCCGAAGCCTTGGCATAGGGGAGTATCCCACAGACATTCTGTTTTGATGTTTGGAAGGTCCAGGGCCTTGTCAAATGCTGCTCTGTGTCTGGCTGTGCCAGTACCCTATGCCCAGTTCCTGTCTGGGACCTACACCGAGCCCTGAGCCCCACCCCCCACACCTTGGTTCCGTGCGGTTGATGAGCTGTGACACCTGCTGCAAATAATCTGTCCCATATACCACCACGGGCTCAGAGTCACCCAGCTCCAGCGGTGACAGCAAGAAAGACAGGAACTCCAGCCAGTCCATGGAGGGTGCCAAGGCCTGTGAGTGGGGAAAAAACATCAAGCCTCCCTGCCTGGCCGCCAGGCTTCCAGCAGAGCCTTCGTCCATTGACACCTTGGAGCCTAAGAACTCTTCCCATTAACAAGGTAACAGGTACTAGCTGCTTGATGGCCCCTCCTTCAATAAACCCTTTTCCTGGCTTGAGCACCCCTCAATCTCGGAGCCCAATCACTTACGCAAGGAAAACTACCACGTGTGATATTCAGCTGGGGCACGGATATTCACAGATTTTCATAAGAATTGAGAACATACCACTCCCCTGACACCACCCAGCTTCCCTACATACCTGGCCTCCTCTCCAGAACCCCCTTACTCAACTTTTCCACAATCCAACAACTAAAGAAAGGGTTGATACCTGGCACAGTAAGGGCCCTCCAGGAAATGCTTCCATGTCTCTTCTGACTGTTTCATGGGCATCTTGTACAAGTTGTTAGAGATTTTTAACGTAACCTCTCTATGCATCCCCAGGCAACATAAAAGTGACCAAGGGACGGCCCCATGAGAGGTGGCCTAAAATGGATACCACTTTTCTTTCCAGGATAGGAAGTGTGCAGCTGGGAAGCTAAGAAAAGCAAGGAAATGAGGAAAGATTGGCTGCCTCAGGAAGATGGCCTGAAGAGAAGCTGGGGGGTCTATGCCAGGGACTGGCCCCTCCCAGCGGTCTCTGTTCCCTGCCGGCCCCACCTGCAGCTCTGCGATGCTCATCTTGTGATAGATTTTCTCCTCGTCCCGCCGCTGGTCCTGGGGCACTGTGAGGTTGGCCACTTGTATCTCCAGCTCCAGCACCTGCCGCATCTGCTCCCGCGTGGAGGCCGGCTGTCCACCCAGCAGCATCCCCAGCTCCTCCATGTAGTCAAGATAGGCGGTCAGCACCTGTCAAAACCCCACGTCATCCTCGGAGCCCAGCAACGAGTCCTGTCCAAAGCTAAGAGCATCTGTTCTGGCTCCACCTCTGCTTCCCATTTCTTCTGTGGATCCTCAGTACCGAGTCCCTCCCAGAAACCACTGTACTGAGAAGTTTCAGAGCCCTTAATATTCATTCTCTGTACTTCAGATTTTCTCCATTTTTCCACCTCTCCTTTTCCTTGCTGCTGAGTCAGAGGAAGAGATTTGATATCAGTCTCTGTCATCCCAACTCTTAAGGGGTCTGGG
The DNA here is from genome assembly GCF_964194185.1 of Rhinolophus hipposideros. NCBI lineage: Eukaryota > Metazoa > Chordata > Mammalia > Chiroptera > Rhinolophidae > Rhinolophus > Rhinolophus hipposideros. The sequence goes on from NC_138048.1 coordinate 62,048,334, forward strand.
TAGTTCAACCAGTGATCTTGACCCCCACCCTGATCACCTTATTACCCCTTCTTCTCCCTACTTCCTTACCTTCAGCTTGAGACTGACATTTCATACTTTCCTGAGCCTTGCTTTCCTCCTAAGTTTTTACTCTATCTGAACCTTTGACCGCCGCAGCTTCCCCTAGATGCTGGCACAGGAGACTTCCTGCTCAAGACAACCAACAACACGTTAAGAGCTGAATCGAGGCTTTCTCTTGCCCTTTCCCAAGTGTTAAAGGAAGTGGCTCTCTCCTGCATTCTCAAAATTCTCTCCTCCTCTGACTCAGGTAATATCAAAACCACACATCTGTTCACACCACTGCCCACTTTTGAGTTTCCGTTTATTTGGGGATACATGCTAAACTTGACACACAATGTTCATGCGTAATGAGTCAGTCTACATACTTGTCCAGAAGGACTTCGACCCCTCTCCCCTCCTACTCCCCTCTCTAGTCCATCATAGGCCATGCTCCTTCCCACCTCAGAGCCTTTGCATAAGCTGTTCCCTTTGCCTAGAACCCTCTCCCTTCACTGCAGTCTTCCCTCACCCTAGGACTAGGCTGGTTGCCTGTTACACTCACGCTCAGAATGCCATATTTCTCCTCTGTAGTAGTCCCAGAAACTGTAAACAAGATGTACCAAGTTATTTCATGTCTTCTCCCCCACTTAGAGGACAGTGGCAATGTCTTGTTCACCACATGCCTAGAAAGGAGTCTGGCTGAGGGACGCTCAGTAGATGAGAATAAATGAAAGAAAGATAAATGACTCTCCTGCTTGTCCTTCTCCATAGCAGTCTCCTTTGCTGGCTCTCTTTCTTCCCACTGCCCTTAAAAAAGGCTCTCCTTCTCTCCTTTCTCTATTCTTCCCCTTTTGCTTATCTCTCCTACTATGTTTGTCCAGGTTCCTCAACACTGCAGCTCCCTCCAGGCTCAACCTCTCTCCAGGACTCCACTCACAGCTGCCTGCTGACCTCTCCATAGAGATGGTGTTCAGGTTCCTCAAACTCACACGTCTAAAATGATCAACTCCCACTCCCTGAGTGTCTGTCATAAGCAAGCACATAAGCTGGCATCCTGTCCCTCCAAACGCTGTATAAGGTAAATGCTATGATCCCATTTTACAGATGAAAGACTTAGCCACAGAAAGCTAAATCAATATCCACCAAGACTCAGAGCAGGGACTGGAATCAAGGTCTGAGCCCAAAGTCTGCCCTTTTCCTGTGACATCACACTGTCTCCTCTGCCCCTATGTGCTCTGAACTGGTTCTTCCTACAGGGACACTTGATTCTCTAAGGACCCTGACATTCCACCACCATTCAGGCTGATAGCCTCAACTCGCTTCACCTCTTCCTCCTTCTGCTCTCTCTTCTAACATCCAGTCGCCAACGACTCACAATTGTGACTTGATTATATCTTTTGTACCCTCCACTTCCTAACATTCCCTTTGCCACTTCCCCCCTTTGGATCTTTCCAGACTCAGAGCCTGGAGTACTACAGAGACTCTTAATTGATCTCCAGGCTCCCTCTCTTGCATCTACTTTTCACACCCCACCAAACTGGCTTCCCAAAGCACTGTCACTCCCTCCCGGCTCTGGAGCATGCAGTGGCTCTGAGGTCTATTAAGAAAAACTCCTTAGCGTGCCTTTCCAGACTAAACTAGACCCTACCCACCTTCCCATACTCTCAGCTGCTTTGAGCTCTACATTTTGCCAAGCTGGATCCCTTCCCATGGTGCAAACACACCTTAGCCTTTCCTTCTTCATCACTTTACCCAGCATGCTGTCACAGGGGATGCTAGGATGGAAGAGAATAGAGAATAAACTATTCTCTTTACCCAGCATTCCATCACCCACCCCTAGGTAGTCTACAGGGCTTGGCTCAAATGCAATCTCATCAGGAAACTTTCTTCATCTACCTGAGTGTCTCCTGAGTCCCAGAGACCTTCTTTGAGCCTTATTCTCAGATATCTAGGTCCGTGATCCCACTACACTGAGAGCTTCCTGTAACAGTGGCTCTGAAATGTACATCTCAAAATTCCGCCACTGCACTGGTACACAGTAGGTGCCTACAAAATGTTTTCCTGGAAGAATAAAAGGAAGGAAAGGAGGGAGGAGAGAGGGAGGGAAGCAGGGAAGGAACAAATATGGAAGGGAGGAAGGGAAGAAAGGGAAGGAAAGAAAGGAGGAAAGAAGGGAGGAAAAACGAAGGGAGAAAAAAGGAAGGAAGGGTAGTGGGGTCACTAGGTGACAGGACAGGCTCATGTTCCCTACCCTGACCCTGGGCAAAAGGAAAAGTAAACAGAGATCAGCCCAGCTCAGTGTAGGGGTGGAGGTTCTGAGGTTGCTCCTTACTTTCTCATTGGCAGTCCTGTTTAGGTAGTAATCTCGAGAGGGTAGAAATAGTCCAGCCTGGTCCACCTGGAATAGCAAGGTAAGGGAGTAAGCCCACCCCTACCAACATCTGGACTCTTGAGCGGGGGCGGGGGGCACCCCAGCCTGCCTATCGCAGGGGAGGGGAGTCTAGGCTCAACAAATGATCCACAAGTCTCTCCCCATCTTTCCCCAGCCATGTACCTGTATAACATTGCTGTTGGAGCTCTTAGAGTCAGCACCGACGTACACAGTGAAGAAGGGGGTGGCCCTGTAGGTCCCTGCTACCGCCTTCAGCACCTCCATGAAGTTGTCTTGGTCCCAGGGCCCCGTAACATTCCAACCACCAATCTGAGTAGAGACCATAGTGGCATCTACGGCACAGGGGCCCCCAAAGATTTCTGGGACCACATCATCTTCCAAGGCCTATCCTGTTCCCCTTGCCCGCAGCCCACCCAGGGGCTCTACTTTTTCAATGAGGTCTCCCAGCGGCTGGGCTCCCAGCTCCTCAATGCGCTCCACCTGTAGGCAGGATAGGTAGAAGCGTTGTGTCTTCCGCTCAGCTTCACTGCTGGAATTAAAGGTGGTGTTTTCTGTGGAATAGAATACAGGTCTGGGTGACATCTATGTGAACTACTGCGAGGGGGTCTCAGGCTCTTACTTGATCCCTCTTTTTTGCCTTCTCAAGCGGCAGTCCTCCTGATGCAGACCCAGGAAGACTGGCTGAAATAGCAAAGTATGGCTTCCCCTCCCCTGTCCACGAGCCCTAAGGGTTCAGAGATCTCTAAGTACTGCAGACTCCCTGGGGCCTGCCACACCTCAGGAGTCCTCCACACGGAAGGCAGAGAGGAGCCCCTCCATGATCCTTCTCGGTCTGCTCCTCTCAAACCCATCTCCACCTCTCAGGGGCCTCCTGCTCTCTGCATCCCTTACCCCAGGGGTGTTCCCAGTCATCCACTTAATTATCCATTTGTGGACATTCATTGAGTACCTACTAAGTGCCAGGCCCTGTCCTAGGCATGAGGATGTGCTTGGCGCAAGCCTCCCTGACAGGCCCACTCACCAAGCACGTGCTTTAGTATGGCCTGGTTCTGGTCCCAGAGGCTATTGAAAGTGTTCCAGCGAGAACGCCCATCGGGCAGGGGGTTCCTCCTAATCCAGCCTCCACAGGAGAATTGATAAAAATCCTCACAGGGGCTCACCCCACGGTCAAGGGACTCCAGGATTTTTCCAGCCACTCGAACGCAGGCCTCTGTGAGACAGGTGCTGTGGGATGGGTCTGTGGCAGGAGACATGGCCACAAGAGATAGGTGCTGTCAGTCAGTCTGGGAAAGGCAAATGCTTTGAGAGAGGCCATGACAACAGGAAAGTTGGGAGGAGAAAGACAAGCTGGGGAAAGGAGGCCCCAACTGAAGAATAAGCCTCCAGAGCCCCCACAGCTAGGTGACAAGCGTGGGCCCACCTACCTCTGTGGTACTGAACCCCCAGGGCCACGAGGCAACCCAGAAGCAGTGCAGCCAGCAGTAGAGAGACACCTGCCAAGATGAGTTCCAGCTGGGTGTGCAAACCTAAGAGGTATCTTGTCCTCTTCTGGAATCCCACCTGGGGAACACAGGGTGACAGATTGCTAGCAAGCTGTAGATGGGGGGGAGAGGGGATCCAAGATCACAGAAATCCTCCCAGAGAATGAAGGCACAGGCAGGTTCCAAAGCCACGGAGCAAAGACTCTACTGGGGTTAACTCTGTGCACAGGGGCAATGAGAAGGCTGAATTCATCCCTGAGCTTGTTTTGTGCAACGTCATGGTTTAGAGTCCCCTCACCATAGTCCTAGCGCAGAGGCCAGAGATGGAGCGGAGGTGGGGGCAGGTGACCCTCCAGGACAGCCCAGAACTGCTGGGTGTGCCAGGCGTCATGCCAGGACTGGGGCCTGGTGAGGAAGGGAGAACCCCCTTGCCCACCTCCACGGCGTCCGGGGTGGCCCCGCCCTCCACGGGGGACTCGGGTGCGTCTTCATCCAGCAGCGTGGACCGTTTGTACTCCACCATCTGCCAAACAACCGGAGGAGCCACCCCAAGTCAGACAGAGATGGGCCCTCTCCCGCCTGCAACGAGGCCCCTTCCCTCTTACCCGGTTCCCGGGCCTGGGGTCCCTCCAACGCCCCCCCTTCAAGGATGTAGCCCTAGCTCCACCAGCTGGAGCCCCTGCCCGATGCCTCCTGCCACCCCCCACCTCACCCCCGCGCCGAGGGCCTCTGCCCTGGAGCCCGGGGCCCCCACTCACTTTGCCACCGCCGCCCAGCTCCTGCAACGCGACGTTCATGGTGGAGTCAGGACAGGCAGCACCTTAGGGCTTCCACAGTCTGGCCCTCACCGAGGCCGCGGCCTCGGTCCCCCGCCCGGCCCCGCTGCCCGCCATCACAGCCGCTGCCACAGCCCCTCGCTCGGCCGCCGCCGCCCCCGCCTGCCCGAGCCCCCCCCCCCGCCCCCCGCGGCGCCGCGCCCGAGGATGGGGGGGTGGGGAGGGGGAGGAGCGCACCAGCCTCTCCCCGCCATCCGCCGGGCGCCCAGACCTCCCTCACTCCGAGAGCCCGCGGCCCTGCTGAGCTGCGCGAACCTGACGCCCCAGCCGGAGCGAACAGCCCTCCAGAAACGCGGGAGACCCCCCCCCTCCTCTTCAGGGTCAGCACCCCATCCCAGCAGCACCCTCTCGCAAGCCACCCATAATTTCCGTTCCTCTGACCCAGACCCAAACCCTGCTGATACTTCTTGGCCCAATTCCCCAAATTGCAGGCCCTTCCCATTCCCTTTAAAGACTTTTGAGAAATTATACCCTTGTGAAAAACGTGCCCCAGCAATGCCCACAGCCCCTCTTCGGCCAGCACATACAGAGCAGCACAGGAGATGACCCACATACAGGGTCCCCACACGATGTCTACACAGACAGCACATAGACCCAAGTACGCAGGCAAGCACCCAACCCAATACACAGACACTCACCAAATGTGCACACTACCTATTCACACACAGGGTATACCTGCACAAAGCTCCCAGCCCAACACACAAACTACATGCATGCCACACACGTACAGCACACACACACATAGCCCATACTCTGACTCCGTTCTTACATGTTGCTCCAAGACTGCACTTTTACTCTTCAAGATAAATTGTTGTCATCAGATCATCTCACAAACGGAGGGTTACAGATGGTGACAAATTGGCAGGGAAAAAAACAGCCATCCACAGATATTTAAAGAAAAGACATACTAACACTTCTAACTTGAGGAAAGCAAACCATTTGATTTGGGTGGTTTACAAGGAAAAAAAACGCAATATTTAACTGAAAGGCAATAGTGAGGCATCTATGCATTTACCATCTGCCTTCCATATTGTCATTCCTTAGTCAGGCCTGGGGGTGTTGCAGTCTGCCGCACTGAAGAGTGCCTAGTGTTTTCTTGTTTCGTTGGTTGGTTTTGGGTTTTTTTTACCACAATTTTTCAAAAATCCCTCATCCTACGCCCTCCTCCCCAACACAGTACATGAATTTGACCTGAGAAGGCTTGGAATGGTGGTGAATCCATAATCCATTTCCTGACTCTCACTTCAGTTCTCAAACACCTTGCTGCAAGTGGCTCTCACAGGGAATGCTCTTGTGGCTGTGAAAGGATGAATGATGACTCGATCAGGCTGAGAAATGTTGGATTGCTTTCCTTGGTATTTTCCACCTCAAAATTGCATGTTCTCAAACAGGAGACAGAACAGTGTCACAGTTAGGATGAAAGATTCTCGATTCAGACTCAATTTCCTCACTTGTAAAATTAAAATAAGAATAGTATCTATGGGCGGCCGGATGGCTCAATGGGTTGGAGTGCGAGCCTGTTCGATTCCCACATGGGCCAGTGAGCTGCACCATCCATAACTAGATTGAAGACAACGAGCTGCAGCTAAACTGCTGGTGGGTGGCCAGATGGCTCAGTTGGTTAGAGCCCCAGCTCTCAGTAATCAAGGTTGCCAGTTCAATTCCCACATGGGATGGTGGGAACCCCCCCCAACTAGATTGAAAACCAGCAACTGGACTTGGAGCTGATGAATCCTGGAAAAAACACACTGTTATCCAATAAAAAAAAAAAGTACCTACAGTGTTTCCCCAAAAACAAGATCTGCCCCAAAAATAAGCCCCAGTTAAGACTGTCAGCCAGACGGACACATTTAGTACATTATGACGATGTTCCAGAAGAAGATGACATGACTATGTTTAAATAAATGTAGATTGTTGTACATGAAAAAATAAGACATCCCCGGAAAATGCACCCCAATGCGTCTTTTGGAGCAAAAATTAATATAAGACCCGGTCTTATTTTGGGGGAAACATGGTATTTCAAAGGATTGTTGTGAAAATTAAACAATACTTGTGAAGTGCATAGGACAGTGTCTGGCACATAACAGCACTCAATGTGTCAAGTGCTATTAGTGTTGTTGTTGTTGTTGTTAAAATCCTAGAGGTAGAAATGAGAAATTGAAAGGTTAGTGAAAGCCTGTTTTGCTTCCCAGATAGTAGAGAAGGCAGACAGCTTCTAGGTTAGTGGGGCTCCCTGAGGAAGGAGTTTTCACATCCAGCCATACTGGGATCTGCAGCAGCAAGGCCTTGGGCTATCTGCTGGGACAAGTCTCTGTGGAGTTGTTTATGTTTACTCTGATGACAATGCAGCCTCATAGCACTCACATCTTCCCCTTGACCTCCAAGCCTGGATGAAGGGAAACATGGCAACAGGGCTGGTCCTGCCTCCTGAGAAATTTCACCAAGACATGGCCATGTGAGTGTCACCAAAGCTACTATATAAGGACTTCCAGGCAACAAGCTCATTAGAAATAGTCTCTTGGCTATACTGGAAACAGCACTTTACTATATGCCATCCACTAGGGGCTTTACATCTATGTACTCATTTACCCTTATGGCACTTATGAAGCCATTTTGCAGATGAGGAAAAGGAGGCATAGAGAGGCTAAGAGTCACACAGTTAGTAAGCAGCAGAGCTGGCTCCTTTCTGGAGAGCAGTTTGGCAAGATGAACTAACAGAGGCATGTACTAGCTCCCAACAGCAGTTGCTGGTCTGGTGCCACATCATCTCTGGAAAAGTAAGGGGAAACGTATCAGTTTTCAAGGTGACAGACCTGAACTCAAATCTGGGTTCAATTCTTTATCAGCTGTGTATGATCTTTATCAAGTTACTTGAAATCTCTGACCCTTAATTTTCTTCATCTGTAAAATGGGAACAGTCATCCCTATCTCAGAGAATTGCTGTGAGAATTAAATGCAGCCACATATGAAAGAGCCTGTACCTACTTTTACAGTGTTCTCAGTTTCACTAGACTTGGCCTAAATGGACAGTTCCTTTCCATGTCTCTTTCATGACCCAAATCATTTAGTAGACCCATAACTATTCCTGACTACATGTTAAGTACCCTATGTATAAGAGGCTTGGAGGTTGCTCAGTTCTATTTTCTTTCCTCTGTGTTTATTACCTTTGACTCTGTTTTAATCTTTCATTCTATTACTTTCTCTTCCTTTTCTGCTCTTCTTTTCCTATAGGAGTAATCTTTTCTTTTCTCTAAATCGATTGCAAATTGAGAGGGAATGAGCAATGGTTTATGTGTTAAATTTACAAGGATAATGTAATCGTGAAGATAATAAGAAACATTCATGTTCAATGTTGACAAAGATGAGGAATATGGACAGTCTCATATATTGCTGGTGGCTTATAAATTGATAACAAGCTTTTTGGTGATATGAATCAATAGGTATAAGTGTACACATTCTTTGACCCAGAAAGTCTAATTCTAGGAAATTGTTCCAGGAAATAATCATTATCCAGAGGATGTTTGTATCAACTAGCTTTTTCTGCATAACAAACCTCCCCAAACTGTGGATTAAAATAGTAAAGATTATTTCTCTGTTCAGTGGTTGATTGGGTGGTTCTTCAGGTCTGGGTCAGCTCAGCAAGAGCTGAGTGGGCTAACTAAACAGCCTTATTTACATGTTTGGGCCTCAGTTGGAATGACTGGGTCCTGTCTTTATGTAGTCTCTCCTGCAATAAGCTAGCCCAGGCTTCTTCATATGGTGGTCTCAGGATTTCCAGCAACAACAAATGGGCCAAGCCCCAGTACAGGAACACTTTTCAAGCCTCTACTTACATCACATTTGCTAATGTTCCTATTTGGCCAAACAATTCAGAAAGTCAAGTCCAGTTTCAGGATTGGAGAAATATACTCTACATCTTGAGGGGAGGAACTACAAAACATATGGGTCAACATTTGTTCATCACAGCTCTGTCTGTGAAAACAACAACAAAAAAATGGAGGGGAAATTCAACGTCCAAGAATAGAGGACTTATTGAATAATATTGAACATTCATACAATGGATAAAGTGCAACATTTACAAATGATGGAAAATGAGTTAATGCTATGGGGAAATGTTCTCCATATAGTTAAGTGGGAGAAGAAAAGGGGTTACAAAATCTCATTTTCGAGAAGTAAAAAGTATAAAACACAGCTTTTTTTTTAAAAGAGATTGGGCTTTTGACTCGGAGGAGGCCAAGGTGTCACTTTCCACGGTCGACCTAAACCTGGGTTCATCAGACACCAGCAGCCTCCACCATGCCGCCAAAGTTGGACCCCGAGATCAAAGTTATATACCCGGGGTGCACAGGTGGGGAAATAGGTGCCACATCTGCCCTGGCCCCCAAGTTTGGCCCCCTGGGTCTGTCTCCAAAAAAGTTTGGAGATGACATTACTAAAGAAACCAGGAATTGGATTACAGTGAAATTGACCATTCAGAACAACAGACAGGCCCAGATTGAGGTAGTACCTTCTGCCTCTGTCCTGATCATCAAAGAATCTCCCTCAAAGAATCTCCAAGAAACAGAAAGAAGCAAAACAAACAAACAACAACAAAAACCCAAAACATTAAGCCCAGTGGAAATATCACTTTTGAGGAGATTGTCAACGTTGCCCAACAAATGCGGCACCAATGTTTAAGCCAGAGAACTCTCTGGAGCCATTAAAGAGACCTTGGGCTCTGTTACTCTGTGGGCTGCAATGTGAATGGTGGCCACCCTCCCATCATCATAGATGACATCAACAGTGGTGCAGTGGAAGGCCCAGCTAGTTAAGAACTACAAAGGAAAATATTTCAATTAAAGATCATTTGACAAGCAGTAGGGGGGAAACAGATTAGAAGGATATGCATCAAAACGTTCATATGAATATATCTAACGATGAGATTCCTTTTAACTTCATGTTTTCCTGTATAATAATAGCTAACAGTTCTACTGTCCAGCACTTACCTAAGCACTTTATGTATGTTAACTTATTTAATCCTCATGATGACCCAATATGTAGATTCTATCAGTATCACTGTCCCTATTTTACAGATGAAGAACCTAAGGCAGGGAAGTTCAATAACATACCTAAAGTCACACATTAGGTAGAAGGTAGATCCTTGATTTGAATCTAAACTCCATGCTCTTAACTACTATTATTCTTTCTAAGTCAACTGATTTGCCTGGGGCCAGAGCATGATGTTTGGTAAATAGACTGTATCATCGGTTTTAAATCTTTTTAAAAAATCATTAAAACTTTTTTATTGCAAATGTAAAATACTGCATAAGTTTATAAAACAAAAGATGAAATTCATTTTGCTGGGATCCCAGTACCATCCTCAGAGGTTAACTATTATAGCAGTTTGGTATGTATTCTTCCAGATTTTTCATATGCATTTACATACCTAAACTGTGTGTGTGTGTATAGGTAAGTACCTATGCATATGTATGTATATATACCTTATTCATATATATATATATGAAATCACACTCTACACTTGTTATTTGGTGACACTTTGGCAGGCCTTGGAGATCTTATGTCAATCCACACAGATCTGTCTCCTTCTTTTTTGTGATTTATCAGCCTCTGCTAAAATAATGAGTTCCAGAAATACCCTCATGGTGTGGGCTTCCTTTGAGTGGACATTGTCAGCAAAGGGCCCCCAGAGAGAGTTTAAGGAAGGTGAAACATGGCCATGAGAGATGTAAAAAGATCACCCAAAAATATTTGTAACAGGTTGTATTTGTTTCCTAGGACTGCTATAGTAAAGTACCATAAACTGGGTAGCTTAAAACAACAGGAAACATTCTCTCACAGTTCTGGATGCGAGAAGTCCAAAATCAAGGTGTCATATTCCCTTGGAAGGCTCTAGGGAAAAATCCTTCCTTGCCTCTTCCATTTTCTAGTGGCATGTAGCCGTATCAGCCTACCTCTGCTTTCTCACCTGGCATTCTTCCCTGTATGTATATGAGTATATACGTCTTTGTGCATCAGTCCTCTTGTTATAGAGACACAAATGATTGAATTTAGGGCCAACCCAAATCCAGTAAAACCTCCTCTTAATTTAACTAATTACATCTGCAAAGATCCTATTTCCAAGGAAAGTCACATTCTGAGATACCAGGTGAACATGAATTCTAGAGGGAGATCCTATTCAATCCACTACACAGGCCTACAGTTTCCACTTGAATAAAAGTACCAATAATATTCAAAAGGCATATTATTCAAAAGGCATATATTTAGGACATATGGATTGAGTCCACTAGGTTTTGCAGACTTTCAACTGAGAAATTTAATGCAGTTACAAAACTCCAAACAAACTTGATTTTATTTTGATTGTGGAAATGAATTTTTGTCTCATGGGTAGGGTTGAAGAACATCAGAATTTGAAATAGAGGATCACAATGTAAAGAACTGCCCCCCAAAACACACACACACACGCACACACACACATTTTTATCACATAATGGAAACATATATTTGCTGTATCTTTACGATTTTGCACTTAACATCTTTTGCTTTCATCATGATCCAATATACACAGCAGGAACAGGAATAAGATTATTTAAGAAGAGACTAACTGAATGAATTCCAAGTTAAATTGTCATTCCAACAATTTCGCTCATTTGGGGTGGAGTGGGGGGGGGATTGTTTCAATTCCCCACCCAGTGTTCTCATCTCACCCTTGGCAAGAATCCTTATGGCACCTTTAGCACTTTTGGTAAGGGGCAGCTCCTTTCCTTGTGAGACAACCCACTTCATCTCAGGACAACAATTTCATCTACAAAACTGTCCTTAATGTAGGTTCTGTCATTTCTATGCTTCAGACTAGAACATGAAGGCTCAGAGAAGCATGCACATTATTCAAATGCATGAGGAAAATATTGGAAAGATATATGCATATCAAAGGTTCTGTGTGATTTTTGTTTATTTTCCTAAAATGTTACAAGTACAAATAAATTAATTTTTAAAAAACAATAATTATGGGGCCTGCAGTTCAAGGTCATACAGAAAGTGGCAGAGCCAGGATTGGAACAACCTCCAGCGGGGGGGTGGGAGGGTGGAATTTCTGGACTCTCTCCTACTGACCCTGAGTTCCAGCCTCTTGTCCTTTCAGGTTTCCGGGCTCCTCTCACTACATCCAGCTGGGCCTCCACTTCTAACTTCATACCTCATCCCAGAGACAAGGACACAGCAGAGGACAGCTTGATAGGGAAGGAGCCTTGAGTGAGGTTTGCAAAGAGGCATCCTCTGGCACCATGCTCCCCCCACCTCCATCCTGAGTCCTGAGGGCAGCCACCATTGCCTTTGTCTCTGTTTCCAGAGACTAACACTTGGTGAGTTGTTGGAGTAAGAAGACCCAGCACCAGGCAGCCTGACTAGCTGCCTGATGTGCAGGGAAAGGAGGTAAAGCGCTTTAGGGAGAGTGGAGACCCCTCCACCTCGGTTATGCACTGAACTCCGGCTTGCACTGAACGTAGGGGATAATTATGCCCCTTATCAGGACTGTCGTCACTGTAGCCGACTGTGAGACACCAACCCTCCCCCGCCCCACCCCCAAGGCTAGTGATTGCGCCAGAGCCCCTGAGCGCGAGCAGCAGGTGACGCCAAAGTTGACAGCCAGCCGGGGATGGGGGGTGGATGAGGGCCTGTTCCTACGGTGCCGCGAGAAATGTCACGTGATCCTCCGCACCACTACCGGGGCGCCCTCTGTCCCTCCCCCTCCCCGTCTACCTCTGGACACAAGCGGACGCGCGTCGTGTCCTCAGGCGCTCCGGGCTTCCCCGCAGCACCTGGAGCCAGGGCACCCCCCGCGACGCCATTCGTTCCTTTCACACTGTACGCGCAGCGCGGGCCTCCGGAGCCCAGAGAACTGCAGGGCACGGCGGGCGCTTTGAACCCGAGCTTAGGCTCCAGCAATAGGGTTGGGGGTGGACGTCTGCCCTGGTGCGCGCCTGTCGGCCCAATTACAGAGACCTCTCCTAGGTGAGACGGAGATACACAGAGACTCAGGAGATGAAGACACAGTGGCACATAGGTACAGGGGCCACGCATGGAGACAGACACAGAAGGGCTGAGACTCTTTAAGAGACAAACGTAGACAGAGACCGTGACAGCGAGATGGGGCTCACAGATAGACACAGACACACACATTAAAGATACACTGACACATAGACTAGAAAAACAGACACAGAAGTGGCAGTCAGAGAAACACCGACTCCAAATTAACAATTTAAAATCCGAAGAGGAACCCGATAAAAGAGCGCGCCAACGGCGGGAAAACCACTCACTGGTCTGAACAGTTTCCGAGTCCTGCGGGTTCGCGAAGTCCGCACATCTCACCGGACACCCAATCCTTCCCCCACCGCATTTCTAGCGCCCGCCCCACTCGAATTCCAGTCCTGCTCCCGCCTTCTGGCCTGACCTGCCCCCCAATTCCCAGGTGCCACTTGCTGGGCTCTGGAGACTCCACACTAGACCCTCCTCGCGTCCCTCCCGGGCCGGGCTCGCTCCGGGCACCCCGCCCCCAACCCCGTCCGGCCGCTCCCCGCCAGACCCTGCACCATTCCCCCAGTCGCCACTTCCGCCCTCGTGCAGGACCCTCCCACTGCCGCTCCCTCCCCTCCCCTGAGAACCCGCACTCTCCAGAACCCCCGCCCCGCCTCTCCGCTGGCCGGCGCCCGCCCCGCCCCCACCGCGCCCCGCCCGCCGCGCTCTGCGGCAGTCTGGCGCTCATCGTCATTCCGCACTCGCCGCGGCCGCCCCCCCGCCCTCCCCCGCCCGCCCCCGCCCGGTCCCCGCCGCCGCCGCCGCCGCCTGCCCAGCGGCCCGGGAGGCGGAGGCGCGGGGGAGGAGGCCCCGCTCGGATCCGCAGCCCCGGATGCTGCATGACTTCATCCTTCCGCCGGCTCTCCTGCTGAGCGAGGGCAGGTCCGGCAGCTAGCCCGCGGTTCGCGCCCCGCCGCAGTCCCGCGCCCACCCCGCGCCCGCCATGTCCGAGATCCTTCCCTACAGTGAGGACAAGATGGGCCGCTTCGGCGCCGACCCCGAGGGCTCCGACCTCTCCTTCAGCTGCCGCCTCCAGGACACCAACTCCTTCTTTGCGGGCAACCAAGCCAAGCGACCCCCCAAGCTGGGCCAGATCGGCCGAGCCAAGAGAGGTACGCGGCCGGGGCCCGGCGTCGCCGTCTGACCCAGAAACCCTCTGCCGGCTGCGGTTCCCCGCCAAGCTTCCGCAGCTCTTGCCGCAGACCAGCGCAACAGCCGCGGTTTGGGGGGGTCCCCGCGGCAGTGTTGTCCCCCTCTTCCCCTCTCCCGGGAGCGCAGTGCTCCGGATTTGATGCTCGCCACGTCTGGAAGTGGAGTCCTGGCACCCAGGCGAGGGGGAGGGGCCAGCCCGGGCATTTGGGGCTGCCTGGAAGTGGGAACGTGGGGCGACGGGCCGCTTCTTCAGGATCAAACGCTGAGTCGGTGGATGCTACGGAAGAACCTTCGGGTGGGGAGGAATGTCCGAGTGGAGAGAGGGCGGGGGGGTATCGGATGTCCTGGTTATTTGCATGGGGAGGGGCTCTGTTGTTGCCAGGATCGGAAGAGGGGTCCAAGCCGCAGGAGGATGAGGTTAGGGAGAGGGTGGCACTAGCTGTAGATTCTGTTTGAGGAGGGGATTCAGTTGCAATGAGGGTTGAAGAGGGAGATTCCATGAGCAAAGGTTTCTTATCAGCTCGGATGGAGGACGGCTCAGGCGGCGGGAGGGTTCGGATCGCAAGGTTGAACCGCTGGAGCCTTCGGAAGAGGGGGCGTTCCCCCACAACGAGCGGAGGGGGTCTGTGGGAGCTGGGCTCCGCAGTGGGTTGAGTCGGCAGGAGAGTTGGACGGGGAGGGCTCTGTGGTTCGGGGCTCGAGGGGCGTCGCTAGGCCACGGGCAGTAGCTGAGCAGGGCAAGAAGACGCGGGGTCCATTCTCGCTGCCGCCCCCCGAGGCCGCGTGGCTGACGCGCTTTCTCCCTGCACAGTGGTGATCGAGGATGACCGGATAGACGACGTGCTGAAGGGGATGGGGGAGAAGCCGCCGTCCGGAGTGTAGACGTGCCGGCTCGGGCGGCAGGCTCCGGGCCCGGACCCGCAGCGGCCAGGAGCGCGGGCCGGCGATGCGGCTGCCGGCGCCGCCCGCCCCGGCCCAGGCGCCCGCGGGCGGGGGCCGCAGGGCCGCGCCACCTCCGAGTTAGAGTCGCTGCTGCCGCCGCCGGGCACTCCGGAGCTGTCCGCTTCAGCACCACGGCGGCGGCGGTAGCGGCGGCGCGGACCCGCCCGGAGCCCGCCGTCGCGCTCATGCACTTTAGAACCTTGGGCCGCAGCCCCATCCCCCACACCGGAACGGACAGAGACCCGCGGCCCTCAGCCCCCGGCCCGCCCCCTCCCGCACGGCTCCCCTACCCCGCCCCTCTGGCCGGTCTGGTCTGCAGACCCGGCTGCCCACCCGTGTCGGACTGCGTGCGTGGCCAGGGATGTTTGGCTGCGTATTTGCATGAGCTTCCCACCCACCTGAGCCCAGCCCTCCGGGTCTATCCTCACCCCCACCCCTGTCTGGCGTGACCCCAGCCTCAGCCTCTTTCTAAGGGACTTCCTCAGCACATTTGTATTTTTATATCCGACTCTTTGTTTACTGCCTCCCGTCATAGTTCATGCCCTGCACCCTCAGTCTCCTCGCTCTTCTGCGCCTGGCAGATAGGACGGGTGTTGAGGCTGGGAACGGACAAGCCCCCAACATGATAAACAACACATGGCCAGTCTGCCCAGGCCTGACCCCAGGCAGTTCTCTGGCAGACCCCTCCCCTCAAGGTGTCACCTTCCACCGGCCCAGGTCTGACTTTACCTTGAACCCCCGCGCCCTGCCCCTGGGAACCCATATAGGGACTGCTCTGCACCTCTGGATGACACCTGTGGCCCTAGAGATGTTCTCAACCCAGGGGTGTCCTTTGTAAATGTTCCTCCATCCTCACTGTACCAGGTGTGTGAATAAACACAGACCTCCCTGTGTGTGTGTGGCCGCTGCTTTGGTCTGTTCAGGAGCCAGCCCAAAATGGCTCCAGTCCCTTTTGGGGAAGGCACTTGAGAATCTCAGATGCTGGCAGGGAAGAGTTGCAAGTAAACACAGGTAGGCCAGCCTGGCCTGAGAACACCATTACAATGTAGCCTCCTTGGGGAAATATACACCCTAATGTACACCTGGAGCTAGGGTCAGAAGCATAAAGCAATCTAGATTCAAAGTCTGCAGCCTCCTGTGGATGATGCTAGGTTGAATGGGAGGCAGTAATGCCCCAGGGATGCAGGTCTGAGTTTAGCTGGCGTGCAGAGGGGCTGTGTTGAGCTTTGCTGCAGGGGATGGGTCATTGGTGGTTCAGTATGGTGGGAGAGGCAGTTGGGGAACCCAGGAGAGAGCTGAGGAACTCAAGAAGAAAGCCAGAAACGTGGGATTTGGGATCTAGTTTAGCCTGGACTATATTGTTTCATGTTGCTCCCATCAGCTCTAAGGCTTGAGGCCTCTGGGATGTGAGCACCTTGGACCCAACCCTAAGCCCTGAGTCAGGAATTCCAACAACTTGAGGAGTCCAAGGCGGAAAGGCAGGAAAGGCTGGAGGACCATGCTTCTGGCCTCATAGCTGAATGGCACTGAGGAAGTCCTCATGATCTGAGTCCTGGAGAAAGCAGGGTGAGGTGGGAGGTCTGGGGGGTGAATGGATCTGGGCCCCAAGAGCCAGCTGGGCTACACTGAGCTCTTTGCCTTTGTGCATGAGGTAGAGATGGAAGTGGAAACCGTTGCCATAGGTTGCATGCCTCAGGGACCATCCATAATGGGCTTGGGCATAGTGTCTGGTCCGAAAGTGGGGGGCAGCAGAGGTCAGTGAGATGAACCGGCCTCCAGGAACCAGCACCCGGCTCACCTGCAAGGCAGACACAGAAGCCATTGGTGAGGAGTCCATCTGAAGTTCTTAAAGGTCAGTACTGCCCCAGATGCCCTCCCAGGTACGACCCTATATCCAGCTTTCCATGGCAAAAGAATGAGCCTCCTTCTGTGCCCCTGGCCATTTCATGGGGGTGGGGCCATATTCTAGACAGGTAGAGAAAGCATGGGAGTGATATCAGATGCAGGGACACTGCTTTCCTGCCAACTGCTCACCCTCCAGTCTGTTATCTATCTGGAACCTGACTGCTACCTCATC
This sequence comes from Rhinolophus hipposideros, assembly GCF_964194185.1. NCBI lineage: Eukaryota > Metazoa > Chordata > Mammalia > Chiroptera > Rhinolophidae > Rhinolophus > Rhinolophus hipposideros. The sequence goes on from NC_138048.1 coordinate 62,065,323, forward strand.
CCTATGGCAACCCAGTGGCCAATCATCAGCCTCTATGATCCTGGCTATGCCAGCCTCCTATAATCGACCCAGCATAACCCTTCCCTTTCTTCAGATAACCGCAGTCCTGCGAGTGACTGCTCCAAACCATGCCTCTTTCTGGTTTCTGAGTTCCAGTCTCCTGAAACCTCAACTCTTTAGCACCCCCCCCTTGGTCTGCCCACCTGTCTTGTTGCTTCCTTACCTCACTCAGCACCTGGTCCACAGTGTGGATACCTTCTGAGGACACGGTCCAGGGATCCCGTTCTCCAGCCAAAAGGGCATCCAGCGTGCCCTTCTCAAGCACCACATCGAAGGAACCATTGGGAAAGCCCAGTGCCCGTATGTCCATAGTCTCCCAGCGCAGCGTGGGCACATGGGCATAGCGAGCCTGCATGGCGGTCACCACTACTGACGAGTAGTCCACACTGGTCACATCAGGGAAGCCCCCGAGGAACAGCTCGTAGCTCAGGGCACTGTTCCCACAGCCTGGAGTGGGAAGAGGTGGTGGCAAAAGGACTAGGTTAGCTTTGGGTTTACCCTCCCCAATTATCCATCCACTCTTGGCCCATTTTCCGTAAACCCAAACCCTCCTGTACTGAGGGAGAAGCAGCATGGTACAGAAAAAAGCATGAGACTTGGAGTCATACGGACCTGGGCACATATCCTGGCTTTATCATTCCTCACTGTGTAGCACTAGGAACTTGGATTTCCTATTCTGAACAATGAAGATAACAAGACATAGCCTGCATGTAAGATGTGCTGCACTGAATTTAAAAAATAAGGGCCAGCCCGGTGGCTCAGGCGGTTGGAACTCCGTGCTCCCAATGCCGAAGGCTGCCGGTTCGATTCCCACATGGGCCAGTGCCAGATGGCTCGGTTGGAGCGTGTCCTCTCAACCACAAGGTTGCCAGTTCAACTCCTGTAAGGGATGGTGGGCTGCGCCCCCTGCAACTAGCAATGGCAACTGGACCTGGAGCTGAGCTGCGCCCTCCGCAACTAAGACTGAAAGGACAACAACTTGACTTGGAAAAGTCCCAGAAGTACACACTGTTCCCCAATAAAGTCCTGTTCCCCTTCCCCAATAAAAATCTTAAAAAAAAAAAACCCACAAAAAATAAACACCAAACAGCTGGAGTAGCTGAAGGAACTCTGAACTTAGTTCAAAGATCTGGCTTCTGATATTCCTAGTCACACTACCATGGCAAGCCACTTGACTCTGAGCCTTAGTTTCCTCAAGATCAGAATGGGTAATATTGGCATCATTAGGATCATATTATTAGGATAGGATATTAGTATTATCCTGATCCCCGTCCTCTGGGAAGACATCATGTTACAGGTTATTATCTTACTTTGGTTTCCAAGGCAGAGTTAAAAAGTGAAGGGGAAACTAGGTGGGGACAGAGTGGAGCTGATTCTTTGTAATTCCTCTATGTATGTACAAAGCACTACCCTTAAGGAGCTCATCCTTTGGTGGGCGGAACAGACGTGTCATCAGGCAACTGCCACATAATATGATGAGTATTTCAATAGGGACAGGCTGTGGGAGCATATAGGATGGTCCCTGTCCCTACTTTAGGTGAGTCGGGCCAGGATTTCAGGGAAGCTGCCTTCAATCAGAGTCTTGAAGAACCCTAATGCTCTGTGGTAAAGTGCCTGGAAAGCAGTCCCAGAGAGGGCGGGGTCAGGTGAGAGACCGGGTGGAGGTTAGAGGGGCGATATGATCTGCCGCTCAGACAGACAGCATGACTTCCTTTGAAGATCTGTTGGCCTCATCCAGGCCCTCTTGTGGTCAGTCTGACAGCTCTTGGAGGCTGGACATGGGAATGCCAGTTTTGGGGATTAGATTGCCTTTAATCCCCATTTGTGTCCCTAAGAGGATCACAGGATCAGCTGTTGGGATAGCCCTAATCTAGCAGGGCTTGACACCTGGTCAGGGCACCCAGAGGCTGCTGGCTGGTCCTCAGCTGCCCCTTTCTGTGTTCCACCTCAGGCCCCCGGCACAGGAAGAATACTGTCTCGCCTGAAAAAAACCAGTGTGTGCTTCCCCACAGCGAGCTCTGGCAGCTACACCACATGGGATGGGAGATGAGGGAAGCCGGACAAGAGACGCTAACTGAGTTCAGGCTGAAATCCCACTGGGTTCTCTGACCCACGATCCCTTCACCTCCCTACATCTGACCTCATACGCCTGCAGAGCTCTGCCCAACTGCAGACAAACCCAAATATCCTTCCTTTATTCCCCTCAGTAAAGGAATGAAATCTTCCAAGAGAATTTTACCAAAGGTGAAGGAAGAACAAAGTCTGACCACAAAGCCAGTCATGCTTACAAAGCAGTGATTTCTGATCTTCCTGCCTCAGTGATTTAGGACTAGCAACTAAGATAGGGCTTGGGAAGGTCCTGGAGAATTAAGCCAGATCCAAGAACCCATTACATGGGAGTCCAGAGCTGTGTGGATGCTATCCTAACACCAAGAGACAGGTGTTAGCCAGAATTCCAATTCACTACTTTACAACAGGAAAAATAGCCACCATGGGTACTTCAGTCAATCCACTGGTGAGTCCCTTCTCTTTCTATAGGAAACACAAATTGAAGCCAAATTATGATCAGAAGATTTCTGTGGAGAATGGAGTCAAGCAAGGAGAATCAGAGACGTATAATGATGGCAAAGTTGGGGTAGCCATATGCATTCATGTGCTATGAGGGTATTCTAGCCATAGGGACCATACACACAGTCCTTAGGCAGGGAACTGTTCCCTGAACAGTCCACAATAAACTGCCCCTCTGACTCTCATTTTCAATAATAATAATGATAGCTAACAGTGATTGAACACAGGCTCCTATGCTAAGCATTTGATAAGAATCATCTCAGTTTATTTTCATAATACTTTAATATAGAAAATAACTATTATTATCATTACCATTTTCTAGATGGGAAAACTGAGACTGCACAAGGTGGATAAGGACCTTTCCCAAGGTCACATGGTCCAGCGGTATAGTGGAAATTTGGATACAGGCCTGTCTCATGCCAGAATCAGAGCTCTTAAACCACTATGCTACATTGTCTCCCAGTTTTCAAGGGGCCCACTCACCTTCACTTGCGACATTCCACAGTCATATCAATATGACCATTAGGCTGTAATTCATGGTGGTGTCATTTTACCAATTTCAAGAGAATTCTAGATTCCTTTCTATGCCCATCTGTGTGGTACAACAGGAGCAATAGAAGCTCTGGAGTCAGTTGACAGCCTTACTTCACAACTTACTTGCTACATGACAGTAGTGGACACTGTCAAGGCTCTGACCAGATCCCCTTGGGGTGTCCCTAGGGTTTGGTGTATCCTGGCTTCTGACAGTTTGCACCCGTGACTCTTCAGGCTGAAATTTCCCTCAGGGAAACTTGGCCTGCGACCACAATCCTGCTTGGCCTCTTCCCTTTCCTGTTCCCTCACTCTCTTAACCAGTTTCTCCTGGGAGCACATCCCTAACAAATGACTAGGACATCAAGCCTAACCGTAGGACTTGCTTCTGGACCCAACCTGGAACAACCAGGAGCAGGAGTCACCAAATCCAGCTTGCTTCCTGTTTTTGTAAATAAAGCTGTATTGGAACACAGCTCCTCTCATGCAGTTATGTATTGTCTGTGGCTACTTGTCTACTACAACTGACTAGTTGTAACAGAAACTGCATAGCCCACAAAGCCCAACATATTTCGTATTTGGCCATTTTCAGAAAGTTTACCGATGCCTAACCTAGAGTAAGTCTAGTAATACTTACCACTCACCTCTCAGGGTTGTCATAAAGATTAAATAAGTTAGAAAGGACCTAGTACATTCCCTAGCACCCACCGAATAAGTGCTCAACTTGTTTGTTGAGGTGAAATATAACATAGGATACTCCCCAAGTTGTGGGTCCTTTTTAAAATTAATTAATTAATTTATTTATTTATATTAAGAAGGGTGCAGCTCACAGTGGCCCACGCACGGATCAAGCCGGCAACCCTGTTTTCATCAGGACCACGCTCCAACCAACCAAGCCAATCGGCCACCCCCTGTGGGTCCTCTTTTTAGATCTTGGAAATAATACATGAAAAGTTTTCCTTTTTTATTTTTAGACTTTTCTCCTCTCTCTCCAAAAAAGGATATCTCCCAATCAAGGAGATTTTAAGGCCATATTACTCTGCCAATCGCCAGCATGAAATCAGCTGTGTGCTTGTTGAAAATACAGACTCCTAGGACCCACCTTGGGCTGTCCCTGGAATTACAATCTCAAGATGGGGGTCGAGCTTTCCAGGTGATTCTGATGCACACTAAAGCTTAAAATACTAAGATCTATGGTAAATCTATAAGTAAATGCAATGGTTTAAAAGCACAAAATCCAAGAATTTTTAACCTCCGGGAAGAAGGCGTTTGGGAGGACTACACAGGAAACCTTGAATATACATGGGGTTTTTATTTTGCCAGGCTTTGTTTTAGTCATTTCTCACACTCACTCAATCACCTTAAAAATCCGATAAATAAGTACTCTTATTTTTTTAAGGCTAAGAAAATGGAGGCACAGAAATTAAAGTATTTTGTCCAGGATTGTATAGCTAAGATTCCATGATTTTGCCCATTATTCCACAGCTAAGATTACATGAGCCTAGATTCCAACAGAATTACCATATTTTGTCATGTATAATGTGCTCCCCTGTATAATGCGCACCCACGTTTTAGGCCCAAGCTTTTTGGGGGAAAAAATCTTTTGTTTTAATTTTTTAATTCAAATTTTTATTTGTTTACATTTAGGTACTTGTTTTTTGTATTATAAAGGAATTTTAGCATTTATTTTTTAACATATTATGGTACAAGAAATTTTATGTAACAAATAATTACAAAACACAAGAACAGATACAAGGTACAAGAAATTTTATGTACGGTAACAAATATATGATATTTACGCATCATAGAAGGCCAAGAAGTCTTAGTCTTCGTCTGAAAGTTCAACAAAACTGATTCTCGTATTCCAGAGTATTATTTTGCATACAGATATCGTTACTGATTTCTAGTTACACTGTTAAGTCATAAGCACACATAAAAAAATTAAAAACATTTATATAGATACGGAATTAGTACTACCCGTGTATAATGCACATCCTTATTTTTCTCTCACAAATTTGGGCCAAAAAAGTGCGCGTTATACATGGCAAAATATGGTAGCTGCCTCCTGGGTCCAAGTTCTCAAGCACTAGGTTATACTTCTAGTACTAGGAATGTTCTATTTTTCAAACTGAGTAGGGCATACACACACGTATTAGATTGACTATTTAAACTCTACATATACTATATTAGAGATGTCTCTTTTATATATGAAATATTTCACTTAAACATGCACATGCTTTATAAATACCAAAATAAAAACGAATTAGAAGGAAACCCGTTCCTCAATCAAACTTCACTAGAGCCCCCAAGGCTGGCAGTGGAATAGAACCCCGAGGGGGCAGCTGGACCTCTCAGGAAACCCATCTTGCATCCCACTCAGTCAGTACATGTTTCTTTTAGGGAATCGCACCCATCTCGGCTGCAATCTCCCCTCTGACCTCAAAGGGCGCTGTCCTCATCATCATTGCACTCGGGGCACAGGGCTACGTTTTAGTCAGAGCTTGGAAAGTGATGCTAGTTAAGTACGTCTAGGTGACAGTAGCTCCGGGGGTCCATCAGAGCAAACAGAAAAGCGGTAGGCATTGTGCTCGAAGTGCCTGCATGTGCCTTATCCGACCTGGGCTCGCAGTCCCATGTTTAGCAGTAATTCGAGGTTCAGAACGAGTTGATGACATCTCCTAAGTCATAGAGCCAACTAGCAGCTGCCTTCCGAGGGTCCGGAACGCGCACTGAGTCACCTACCACGCTTTCTCCGGGGCCGTGGAGCGCACTAAGAATCAATGGCTCCTGTTTGCCCTGGCTAACCCAGTCCTGCTGAGATTCTGAAGGAACTGGATCATGGCTCCTGACTGGGGCGTCCTCTGAGAGGGGCAGCCAGACGCGAAGAAAGCGGACGGAGACAGGCCGGGACGTAGCCAGTCCAGTCAGCCCCACCTGGCCTGGGCAGCGCCGGGACTACCCACCTAGCACGAGGATGCGGTCCTCGGGCCGCAGCTCCGGGTCTAGTAGGGCACGGAAAGAGGAGAAGTCCCCGAACCACTCGTAAGGGGCTGAGTCGGCCGCGTCCTGGTAGCGTTGGTCCCAGTACCGGAGCTCTCGGTACCCGCAGTTCTGCTCTGGTAACTTGGGCAGGGGCCCCGGGGCCCCGGGAGAAGCCATGCTTCCTGCTGCGGGCCGGTAGGGCAGCCTGCCGTCACCTTTAGGCGGGACTTGGCGCCGAGGTGTGGCCATTGGGGATGGTGGAGTGTGGCAGGAGGCGTGGCCTTTGTGCCTCCGCCCACCCACTGCGGTTGCTCAACATAAACACGTGGAACTTCCGGCTTCTGCTTAGCGCGCTGCGAAGAATCCTCCGGCTGGAAGAAGGGAAAAAACAAATACAAGACCCCTCCCGGTGGGAAAACCATTTCGTCCAGACCCTGAGTCCTCCGGCCGTACTTCTCACTCCCTTCTGAGAGCCACCCTGGTGGTGTGAGACTCACTCGGGCTCATCGCTGCCCTTCCTCATCTTTTCAATTTGACCGGCTCCTTCCATTAAGGAAAAATTAATGAAAGATTAATTTCTTCCCAGCTTTGAGCACCCGGAAGGCTCTGAGAGGTGGCGGAAAGGACGCAGACAAGGGTTTTGCCCTCCAGGAAACACTGGCATGAACACGGACATTCCCAACACAAAGTGCTACACTGAGCGGGGGGAAGGGACGGGCAGGAAGGTTGTTCTTCTAGGAACACGTTCGATCCACCTTAGCTCCTGTGTGTCCAGGGCAAAGTATATGCTGAGGAGTAAGACCATTCCTGCTCGTGCGGAGCGTGTAGTCTATCAGGGGAAACCGATGTAGACGAAGTAAATTTTAGGGGAGTAAATAAGGATTCCGGCAACTCCGGTCAGCGCCCAGTCATTAGGACACGCTGCGCGCGGAGCGGAACCTAAGTTCCAAAGTGTCGGGCTTCCAGGGTGGCGGGCCGACACAAGCGGCGCACCGTCAAAATGGCGGCGGGCACGCGGAAACGCGGCCGGGCGGGACCCGCTGCCCGGGCGGCGGGACTCTGCGGGCAATGGCTGCGGCGCGTCTGGCAAGAGCGGCGCCTTCTGCTGCTGGAGCCGCGCTACACGCTGCTGGTGGCCGCCTGCCTCTGCCTGGCGGAGGTGGGCATCACCTTCTGGGTCATTCACAGGGTGGCATGTGAGTGCGCCGAGGGGGATGGGAGGGGCGGGGAGGGAGGGAGGTGAACTGGAAACCCCCAGCCAAACAGTGACTAAGGTTCGGAGCCAAACCCACCCCAGATCCACTCAGTCATCAGTTGCAGACCCATATCTTTTACCCAAGTCCCGAGCCCGCTCCACAGAACACCGAAACCCCACCGTAAACCCTTCCGCATGACCGAGGGGGAGACCCTCGAGATGGGCCTCCTGCCCAGAACATACACAACCTGCCAGGCTAAGAAATAAGAAAGGAAACCAACCTGGAAGTCGGGACCTGGGTCAGAGTGAATGTACTGCTGCTGCTGCTGCTTGTCTGTTGCTTTGGACTCATCACTTCTCCTGCTGGGTCTCAATTTTTTCATCTGTTCAATTCTGGGGACTTGAACGTTTTCTCAACGATGGCATTTTGTGACCACTTGACTCTGTTTAGCATTATTGACGGCTTTTTTCCAGGCTGTAAACACTGGGCTTAAGGCTTTCTTGCTAAAGACCATTAATTCCACGCATTTATTGAGTGCCTATTACAACACTATGTTAGGTGCCAGGGGTACGGTGGTGAAAGAGACAGGCACATTTCTCACTTGGGTGTGTGGGCCTGCACAAAGATAAGTTAGCAGAAAATTATAATGCATCATATTCATGACAGTAGTAAGACAGGGTGATGTGAAGGACACAGGATGACACTTAAGCCAGACTTGAGTTAGGGAAGGCTTCCTAGAGTCTCCCTTGGAAGGTAAGAGCTAGCCAATTGAGGAAGAGAGAAAAGGGAAAGGGGAAGAGTGCTGTAGGCAGAAAGGATCCTGTATCAAAAACCAGTTAAAAGGGAAAGTGGTTCTTTTGAGAAACAAGTAATTTTTTTAGAGATGGAACATAGAACTCAAGTGAAGGTAGTACTGCGAAATGAGATGGCATAAGTTGAGACCAGATCATGAAGGAGTCTGTAAGCTGCATTAAGGAGGTAGTTAGCATGGTGATTAAGAATTTAGGACCCCATGAATTCCAATTTCAACTCTACCCTTCCTAGCTCGCTGATCTTAATTTCAATAATTCATAGGTTCCTCTTCTAAAAATGGGAATAATAGAGTTTGGTTTTTATCTTAAGCACTTTGGGAAATCATTGAAGGGTTTTAAGCAGAGTCGCATGATACGATTTCTATTATAGGAAGAGCCCTCTGATTGCGGGGTGGCAAATATATTGTGGTGAGGTGAAAGTGGAAGTTGGGAGCCTAATTAGGAGGCTGTTGCATCATTGAGATTATGTTAGGCCCAAATTTGGGTATGTAACAGTAAAAAAGGATGAGACAGTAGAGATATATAGGATGAAGAATCGGCAGGCCATGGTGACTGGGGGTTGGAAATGAGAGAGAAGGAAGTATCAAAGAGGTTACCCAGGTTTGTGACCTGGGCAACCGGGAGGTTGATGGTGCCATTCATGGGACTTGGAAAGGGGAGCAGATTTAGAATAGGAGATGATGAGTTCAATTATAGACATGCCTGGCTTCACCCAAAGAATGTCAGGTCGGCAGTTAGGTAAGGGATTGTGATAGAAGTCCTGAGAATGAGCTGGAACTCTGTGCTTTGATGGGCTGGAGATATAAGGGGCAGACAAATTCTGGACTTGGAAGTAACCACACTGTCCCCTCCTTTTCCAGATACAGAGATTGACTGGAAGGCTTACATGGCTGAGGTGGAGGGCGTCATCAATGGCACCTATGATTATACCCAACTGCAGGGTGACACTGGACCTCTTGTGTAAGTGGGGATAGTAGGTCCAGTGAGGATGTGAGGGGCTGACCAGGCTGCCTGACCCAGACTCACGTTTCCTGTCATCTTCCAGGTACCCGGCTGGCTTTGTGTATATCTTTATGGGCCTGTACTATGCCACTGGCCAGGGCACTGACATCCGCATGGCCCAGCACATCTTTGCTGTGCTCTACCTGACCACCTTGCTGCTTGTCTTTCTGATCTATCACCAGACCTGCAAGGTGAGCCCACACTACCAGGACCAGAGCCCCCGATCTGGAAGGGCTGGGGAGTGGGGATGGCTCAGGGTCGCCCAGGGTTGGTGAGCTGACCTTCTTCCCCACCTCACAGGTACCTCCCTTCGTCTTTTTCTTCATGTGCTGCGCCTCTTACCGTGTCCACTCCATCTTTGTGCTGCGGCTCTTCAATGACCCAGTGGCCATGGCGTTGCTCTTCCTTAGTATCAACCTTCTGCTGGCCCAGCGCTGGGGCTGGGGCTGCTGCTGTTTCAGGTCAACATCCCTCCCTTTTGGTCCTCTTTCTTTTTGTATTTCCATCACTTTCTCCCCAGTTTGCTGCAGCAGAGGCAGTAAGGGAGTGGCCAGACAGCGTGGGTCAGTTCGGGCCCCCCTAGGTGCGTCCAGGATGCGTAGAAAGCCTCCATCCCAACCCTCACCACACACACCGACTCTTCCGTCCTCTCTTCCTCCCAGACAGCATCTGTTGTTGGAGCTGGTCATGGAACAGTCTTAATACTCAATCATACAGAGGGTGCCAAAAAAAAAAGTATACACATTTTAAGAAAGGAAAAAACTATTAAAATTGTAATACTCAGTATAGACCTGTAACAAAAAATGACTCTAAGTCATGCGTATACATTTTTTGTCACCCTCGGTATATTTGCTCACTCAGTCTGGTCATAGAGACTCAGTGTGTGCGCCTACCCCCAGCCTCTTGCCAGGCTGCCTTCCCCCCTCCAGCAGGTATGAGTGTGGGCCCCGTCCTGGAGCTTGCTGGGGGGGGAAGGGAGGGGCTGCTGGGATGGTGTGTGTGGGTGCATCTTTGGGTGGGTGCCTGGCCCGGGAGCTGATCCCCACCCTGCCACTCTCCTACCACCCAGTCTGGCCGTCTCCGTGAAGATGAATGTGCTCCTCTTCGCCCCTGGGTTACTCTTCCTCCTCCTCACACGATTTGGCCTCCGTGGGGCCCTCCCCAAGCTGGGCATCTGTGCTGTCCTGCAGGTACCCCCACCTCAGCCCTTCCCCTTTTTAATGAAGGGAGGCCATTGTGGCCTCTTCCAGCCTTGAGGCTTCCTCAAAGCCAACAGACAGGGTGGTGACTGGGCAGCTACTACTTCTGGGCTTTGGTTTCTTTAGCCATAAAATAAGGGTATTGAACTACATGGCCTCTTAGGGCCTTTCTAGCTCTGCCCATTTATGACTTGGTGAATCCAAACTTAAAACACTGCCATTACCTGCCTCCTCGGCTTCTTTGGCCTCAGTCTCTGGCCTGGGGGGCATGGAGGGCTTGCTTTCTTGCTATTCCTAGTGAGAATTAGGGAACTTCTGAGACCTACACCCTGTTCCCACTCCGCTCAGTGATTAGCCTGAGGCTGGGGGTGAGCGTGGCCAGCTCTGCTGATACCATACCCATCCTCAGGTAGTGCTGGGGCTGCCTTTCCTGCTGGAGAACCCAGTCGGTTACCTGTCCCGCTCCTTTGACCTTGGCCGCCAGTTTCTCTTCCGCTGGACAGTGAACTGGCGCTTCCTCCCTGAGGCCCTCTTCCTGCATCGTGCCTTCCACCTGGCCCTGTTGGCCACCCATCTCACCCTGCTCTTGCTCTTTGTTCTCTGCAGGTGGCACAGGTGAGAAAGGGGAGCAGTGCCGTGGGCAGAGTTGGGGGAAGGAGTGAAGGGCCTGGGCTTTAGGGGCTGCTTGGGGGAGATGTTGAGCTCATGGGGGTAAGTTTAGAGCTTGGCCCATGATGGGGGCTTGATAAATGTCTGAATGGCTTCTCCCCAGGACAGGGGAAAGTATCCTGTCACTGCTGAAGGACCCCTCCAAAAGGAAGGTTCCACCCCAGCCCCTCACAGCCAATCATATCCTTTAAATCATGGGAAGGTAAGTCTTGCCCTCTCCAGGTGCAGATGGGGTCCCTGACCAGGTAGCCCTGGATGGCTGGTGACCTGGGGAGGGAAACAGAGGTGCCAGTGACAGCTGCAGGGCTCATTCCTAGAGCTCCTGCTCTGTACCAAACACTGTGCTGAGCATTTACATATTTAAGCATATTTTATTCTAAATATTATTGAATTATCATTATGTGTACTCACCCTCTGCCTGGTGCTGTGCTAAGAGATTTACACACATTCTAACATTTATAGCTTATAAGAGACCCTGATATAGGGAGGTATTTTTATTATCCTCATTTACAGATAGCAAAATTAGGGTTTTAAGAGATTAAGTAATTTACCAAGGTTACCCAGCTAGTAAGTGATGGACTCACTAGGCCTTACAGCCCTTGATATTACTGTCTCCACGTTAGATTGAGGAGCAGGTCTAGAGAGGTTAAGAAACTAGCCCAGGGGGCCGGCCCAGTGGCTCAGGTGGTTGGCGCACCGTGCTCCTAAAGCCAAGGTTCAATTCCCACATGGCCCAGTGAGCTGTGCCCTCTACAGCTAAGATTGTGAAGAACTGGCTCTCCCTGGAGCTGGGCTGCCATGAGCAGCCGGAGGTCAGCATGAGTGGCCGGCAGCCAGTGTGAGCGGCTGGCGAGAGCTGCTGTGAGCTGCCATGGACTGCTCGGGCTACTGTGTCCTGCCGTGAGTGGCCGGCAACCAGCGTGAGCAGCCGGCTGCTGGCAAGAACTGCTGTGAGCTGCTGTGAGCAGCCGACCGATGACCGGCAACCTACTGCCTCAGCCAGGGGGAGCATAAGGCTCAAAATACCAGCATGGGCCAGGGAGCTGTGTCCTACATAACTAGACTGAGGAACAATGGCTTGAACTGGAGAGGGGAGGGGGAGGCAGAAGAAGGGGAAAGTAAATAGCCCAAAGTTATGCATCTAGGAATAGCAGAGCCAGGGGGCTGTCTGACCCCAAAATTTTTACCCCTCTGCTTTGGAAGCTCCCTGCCCACCCCCACATCCTGCCCCTTCTGCTCCTGCCCTTGGCCTTGACCACTGCATACAGATAGTTTCTACCCTCTTCACCTCCAACTTCATTGGCATCTGCTTCAGCCGTTCTCTCCACTACCAGTTCTACGTCTGGTATTTCCACACACTGCCCTACCTCCTGTGGGCCACACCTGCACGCTGGCTCACACACCTGCTCAGGTACTGGCTGGGACAACCTGGGGCAGTGGGGAGGGCTCGGGAGCTCCTCATCCAAGGCTGTGACCATGGAGGGGCTGGGGGCGAGCTGAGGGGCTGGGCCTAGAAACAGCAAAACCTGGAGCTTATTTCTCACCTCCAGGTTGCTGGTGCTGGGGCTCATTGAGCTCTCCTGGAACACATACCCATCCACATCCTGCAGCTCTGCTGCCCTGCACGTGTGCCATGCTGTCATTCTGCTGCAGCTGTGGCTGGGCCCCCAGCCCTTCCCCAAGACCATCCAGCACAGCAAGAAAGCCCCCTGAGATCTACCTCTCCCCCATTCTCAGGAGCCTGGATGCAGATGGACTCTGCCGTTCCTAATAAACCTTACCAAGTCCATTTCTGTGCAGCCTGCATGGAGGTGCCTGGACCAAGCGTGAGGGGCGTGCACACAACAGATAAAGAACATATTCAGATAGTCCTAAGAGGCACTTTATTGCATAGGATGCAGGGACTGTGGCTCTCTCCGTTTCCTGCACTGCAGAGCTCAGAGGGGAACAGGCAGGGGGTGGGGGATGGGAGGAGCAGGAGAGAGCACACGCAGGCACTTTCTGTGGGGGCAAGAGGATTCTGGGAAGGGGAGGAGAAGCAGTGAGGAGCAGGCTGTCACCAACCTACCCCTTCCCAGCACCGAAAAGCCGGCCCTGGGTGGCAGTGACTTGAGTGTTTTGGGGGCGGCAGCCCATGCAATGGGCAACCCTCACACGTTTGCTGGGCTGTAACACAACAGGTGCAGCTGCAGGTTCTGATCCCAGTGGCGCAGCAGCAGGAAGAGGCCCCGGGCCGCAGCCTTGAGGGCAGCCAGGTCGAGGCCATCAGGCAAGTGCTGTGCTTGCAGCCAACAGTCGGCCTTAGCTGCTGCGAGTTCCCACTCGCCAAAGGCGGCGGCACAGCGGTGCTCCAGCCACGCGAGTGCCACGGCTGTGGCCCAGGTTCGGCCCCGCAGGTCGGCCCCAACCGGCCCTTCTGCTCCCTCCGAGGCGTCGGTGTCTGAGCCCCTCCCACTGTCCACCTGGCCGGCACCCTCGGAGCCTGAGCTGGGGGACGGGCTGCAGGAGGCTGTGGCACTGTCGCCCTGGCCAACACCAGGACCCAGAAGGGCCCAGGGAGATGAGGCCGAAGTAGGGCTGAGGCTGGCGCGGTGCGCCGCAAACGGGGAGGCGCGGCACAGTCGCTCCTGTGGGATGCGCACCGCTGTGCAGAAGGGTGCGTCCAGGCGGAAGGAGCCGGGCGCCTCTTGCAGTCGCACCTGAGGAGAGAGGAGGTGGGGGGAGAAGCGAGCTGAGACAGCGCCCTGGCCTGGCAACGCCACCCTCCACCTCCCGAGTCCTCACCAAGGGCAGGTAGTCGTGGCCGCTTCCTTCACTGCTGTGGTCACTGATCTGGCCTGTGTTAGGGCCTCTGGCCTTCCGAAAGCCCAGGCTGAGCCTAGAGGAAGGCTGGGGGGGCAGACGATGAGAACTGCCGGTGGGGGCTGCAGGGTCCCACAAAGCAGACTTGCAGTTGCCATTTTGGTCTGCGTCCGAGCTGCCTGCCAGGGAGCCGCCCTGAAGTCCTGCAATGGAGCTAATCAGTGCCAGTGGTGGTCGATACGCTCAGTTGCTCCTTGCCACGTCCCCCAATTTGAGTGTTACCTTTAGAGTGGACAACTGTGGTCAGAGGAGCTGCATCTAGGTAGCCAGGAGAAGCAGAAGGGGTACCTGGGGACTCGGCTGGTTCTGCAGGGGCACAGAAGACGGCTGAGGTTTGTACAAGAGGGTGGCCAGGGAGGTGAGGGCCAGCACCTGAGAGGTGATCAGGGAGGGACCCTACCTGAGCTCCGCACCTGCAGGGCTGCGGGCAGGACTTCCCTCGTGGTGGCGTCCACAGCTACAGGGCAGGTGAAGCAGGAGGGGGCAGAGCTGACCTTGCTTGTCTGAATGGCTCGCAGCCAGGACCTCCGGGCATGGCCTGTACAACCACGGAGCAGTATGCTGAACAGGAGGGGGTGCACGCCTATCGCCCACCCTCTACAGAGAGCTTTCTAGAAAAAAATCTCAGTGTTCCCCATAGCTTCTCCCTCTGTCCACTTTTGAACAGAATGGAGCCTTTCTCAGGGTCAGGACTAGCTCAGACTCCCCAACTTGGACAAGAAGTGATTAGGCAGAACCCCTCAACTCACAGCAAGGCTAGGCCCCCTAGCTACCCAGAAATTCAACATTCTGGACACCATGAAGGAAGCATTGACTGGGGCCTTTTCCATCCACTCACTTCAGCACTGCCAGTACAACTTTCTGTGATGACAGAAATGCTTTTTGGATCTGCAGGACAGTGGCCACTAGTCACATGTGACTAGTAAGCACTTGGAGTGTGGCCAGTGCAACTGACGAACTGAAATTTTAGCTTTATTTGATTTTAATAGTCTTCTATTAAAATAGGCTTTTTAAAAATGTTATGGGCGTGTGCATCATTACAAGGTCACATTTGCCTCTGTTGGCTGCTAAGAAGCTTGCCGATTTGGGGTCCCATGTTTGCAAAGGCACATAACCTGGTGCTGTGTATCTTTAATAAAACCTCATTACCCCTTTCATTTTATTATCCCTCTTTTTCCCATTGCCCTGCTTAATATATTTTTTTTTATTGTCAATGTGGGTGAACCACCTCAACTTGTGACTAGGTGCGGTATAGAGCGATCCAACACACCCACCCCGGCCACTGCCCCATTCAGGCTCCATGGGCGCTGAGTGGGCCCACCAGCAACTCACCCCAGTCAGCCATGGTCTCAGCCCCTCCTCGGAGAGCCAGCTGCTCATTGTCCCGGACCACGGAAGCTGCTGTCAGCCGATGGAGGGCTTGGTCCCAAGCACCTTCTCTTTCAGGGGGTGATGGAGGCAGGGAGCCATCATTCCCAGTCCCCCATAGTGTCTCTAGTCCAACACCCACCTCCCAGCACACAGGCTGCTCCCCACAAAGGGCCCGGATCACCACATGGCAGCGTGGAGGCTGGGGAGGTGGTGGCGCTGCTGGGGAGCCCGATTCCCTGTCGGGGGGCACAGCCGTGAACAAGAAGGGTGGTTCCATCAACATGTCCCAGTCCATGGGGGCTGGGGAGAGCAGGTTTCCTGAGGAGACAATGGCAGGACAGGGAAAGTGTGGTGCCCTGGGCTCCACCTCCCCAAGGCCTTCTTGGCGTCAGAATCCAGCTCCCTATCCAACCTTTACCTGAGTCATCCAGGCCTGCTCCCAGCTGCTGCCCTGGCTCAGGGCCTGACCCATCTGGTGCTGCACCCAAAGAGGGGTGCCGGGGGTGGCCATGGACTGGGTTCACCTGGCCGGGGGGTGATGAGAGGCTTCGGCCAGCCAGAGCCGCTCTGCGTTGACGGCCCAGCACCTCAGCACTTAAGGCCCCAGGCTGCATGAGACAAGTGGGGTCCACTGGTCAAGGAATGTAGAGCTCGTGGCCATCACACGCGCGCGCACACACACACACACACACACACACACACACACACACACACACACACACGACGTTTTGTCTGAAACCCTGAATGGCTGCTCACCACCCTTAGAAGAAAGGCCAGGCTCCTTAGGGCTTCTGTCCCCTTCCTAGAGGCGTTTCTCTCCACACCCTACTTCTCACTTAAGGTCGTTGCTTGTCTGTTTTTGTTCCTGTAGCCTCCCGCTTTGCCTGGCTCACTTCTCCTTATTCTTCCAGGTAAGGCCCTTGCTTTCCTGACGCCCTCGGACAGGGTTAGTCACTTTGACTCTGAGCCCCCTGACACCATGTTCCTGTGCTCATCACCGAATGTCGGGCGGTATCTTCATTATAGATTTCTCCATCTAGCTCTTCAGCTAGAGTTAACAGTAACCACTGCACAACGTGTGGCAGACAGCAGATGGGCAGCAAATGTTGGCTGGCTATATGGTAAACGGGTGTGGACTGAATCTCACCTTGACTGGAGCCAGCGGGGGTGGAGGCAGCGGGCAGGATCGGGAGCCTGCAGGTTCTCCCCAAGCCAGGCTTCGGCAGCCTTGCTGAGAAGGGGGACCCAGGGGAGCACTTCCTTCAGGGGAGCCAGGGCCCTGGGAGCCGGGGGACTCACTGCTGCCTGTGGAGCCTGGGCCTGGCTCAGGGCTGGCAGAGCAGCGGGTGAGCACATACTGCTCCCGGATGTACGAGGACTGGAAGATGCGGCGCCATAGGGCTGTGTCGGAAGAGGGGTTGGGTCCAGGGTCTGTGACGGGGTCAGTCAGAGCATCCACACCTGGTGGAGGGAGGAGAATGGACCGCAGGCCTGGCTTCTCCCACTACCCATTCCTCCTCCGGCACAGTCACATACATGAACCCAACACTTACTCCGCTCCGAGTCCCCCGCAGCCCAGGGGTTGGACAGCTCTCCTGTCACAGTGCCTGTTCCCAGTGGCTCTGAGGTGCCAGTGGGCTCAGTGCCAGGGCTGGTGGCAGATGGCACCTCCTCTGGGGATGGGAACACAGAGCCACCCAAGCTCTGCCAGCCAGGCTCTTGGCCCTAGAGAGGGATAGTCACTGGGGGGAAAACCTGATTGTAGTTATATGCTACCTCTTTCCCAACAGGATTTAAGATGGCTAATTGCAAGAGGCAATAAAGTTAATAAACCAGAAATGAAAGCCCAGTACTAAGTAAAGAGCAAACCCATGCTAACCGTAGGGTTAATAGAGCTAGTGCAGCTGAGCTTCAGGTTTGGCCCTGAGCTTCCTGGCAACCAGGCAAAAAGGCAAATAGTCCATTATAGAGCTCTCGTGATCAAAAAGGAGGAAGCATGCTTAGTCCTTTTGGAGAAAGAAAGCTTTTCATAATAAAAACAACTCTCATTTCTCAGACGCCTACTATGTGTCACATATCCTATCAGGAGCATATACATTATGACCTCTAATTACGACACTGTGAAAAAAATCAGTATGAGGAAATGGGCTCGGAGAAGTTAAGCTTGACTCGCCCAGAATCAAATGGCCAGTATATGGCAGAAGTGGGATCTGAGATTTCATCTAGACTCTGCTCCCTCTATCCCTGAATGTTTCAGGAAATAATTGGCTGGTGCTGTTTGTAGGGCACTGTGTGAAATAATGAGCAAGTTTTGACAAAATCTCACAGCAAATGCTGGAGCTATTTTCTGTGTCTTTGTACTTGAGTGAACTTTGGCAAAAGCCAAGGGCAACACACTTTACAGAACAACTCAGTAGAAGACCTCCTGATGGGGCAAGCTGCAGTCACCCTGGGTGGCCCAGCGTGGTCTCTGAGGAGGCTTGGGGGTAGCAGGAGGGTTTGGCACAGGAAATGAAAGAAGGGTTTGGAAGGGATTCAGGGGCTTCAGCTATTCCAGGCCCACCTCCCAAACCCCAGCCCAGGCCTACCCCAGGGGGGTGGGGCCGGAAGCCATCCACCCTGAAGAGTGAGCAGTAACCCAGCAGTTGGTCCCCAGGGTAGAGTGCTGGGATCTCCCGGGGGGTCAGCAGTGCCTCCACTGCATCAGGCACAAACCAGTCCACAGAGATGTCACTCAAAGCGGGCTCCAATGCCTTCCGCAGAGCCTGCACCAGCTGTGAGGAATGATCAGAGAGAGGCCATAGGAGAGAAAGAGGTGGCACACAGCTGAGAGTAGGAAGACTGCTCTTCCCCTGATGCCATCTGCCCAGCCTCTGGCTGAGGGGAGCAGGCAAAGGCTGGGTCAGGTGAAGGAGTGGGGATAGCGAAAAGCGAGGGGACTGAGTGTTCAGTCCTCAGGGCTCGGTCTGTCTCCTAGCCTGAGCTGTGCCACATGGATGAGGCACAATTTATCAGAGATATGACTCAGTACCAGGACACAACTGGGGGGTGATCAGAGGCTGTGCCCCCCCCACTTTAGCCTCCTTGAAGCACCCCACAGCAGCACCAGCAGCTCCTCCCATTTGGCTTCTCAAGGGAGTAGGGATTGAAAGGGGGGAGAAGTCTTGGTCTGGGTGCCAGGAGACCCCATGACCTAATTGGGTTCTGTTTCAGACTCTGTAACTTGGGAGGACTTCCAGGGATGGAAAACAGGCCCCAGGCTCAGGCTCACCATGGGCTGCAGCCTCTCCCCAGGCCTCAGGAAGTAGGCCTGGCCCCTGCTGAGGGCAGACAGACCCTGGAGCAGCTGGTGGCAGGCAGGCCCTAGCCCAAAGGAGAAGCACCTGATGAAGGAAGGGAAGCGCTGTGACCTTCAGAAGAAGCCTCTTGGGGGCTGGGGTCAATCTCAGACACCTGTCTCTGCACACGCCATACCTGGCTGCGCCCCTGTGCCACCTCATCAGCTCCAGAGTTTGGTGGGTCGTGGCAGCCATGGGTGAGGCAGCAGTGAGCAGGAACAGCTGCCGAGGGTGGGCCCTGTGCTGGGGCTGCCTCATGGCCCAGTCGAGCGCAGCCAGCACATCTGGGGGACCGTCCGCAGCCTGCAGAGTCTCGACATTCTCACAGATCAGCTGCACAGTGTCCTGGAGAGAAAAGGAACAGGCTGGGCCACGCTGGGCTACAATATCTCCACTAGGGCCTTCATATCCCTGGGCCACACTCACATCACTGCAAAGCCGGCTCGCAGGGAAGAGGGGCTGCACTGAAGTGCCAACCATCGCCACGTTGATGAGCGTCTGGGAAGGGAGTGACTTCACCGCCAAAACAATGGCATCCTGGGGAAAGCAGGGAAGGCAGCGTGAGTCAGGCCTATGGGCCTTGATAGAGAGGAAGGAATAGCAGATCAACTGCCTGCCTTCTCCAGGCCGTGTGTAAAATGAAGGTCTGGATCAAGTAGTCTGGGAGAAGCCGTGTGTGTGAGACTGTGTGTGAGAAACCCTGTGAGTGAGAACCTGGGGCTGTAGGGAGATTCTGAGTGTGTATGAGAGACATTTGTGCATGTTCCTCGGGAAGTATATATGGTACGTGGGTGTTGGATTAGGTGTGACTTAATATAACTTTATGTATGAGAGAGGCTCGTGGAATCTGGGAGAGACATGTCTGTGCGAGTATGAGAAAGAGAATGTGTGTGTGCGCATGCTGCAGCCCACCTCAGACCGCCGCCCCGCCCAACCCCTGGTCCTGCCCACACTGTGCCCCCACAGGCCTTGTGTGCTGCACTGCTGCCATCCAACAGGAAAAGGAACTCCCGGGTCGCTGTGCCGAGGTGTCCAGGCTTGGAACTCAGGTCTGGGCAGAAGCTTAGCACCAGCACCGGGTTCAGCAGGATGTCTTTGTGGAAGCGTCGCTGCAGGAACCACACCTGAACATGGGATCCCAGAGTCATTCTGGGCCGGTCTTAGTGCACGGCCAACCTGACTGGCAGCAGGTACCAGCCCTGGACACTTTTTCTATCTACTCCCCCCAGAAGAGGCATTTTTGCAGTCATTTGAACAAAGGCAAGAGTAGAGGCAAGTCGCTGTCCTCTGCCTGTGTCAGACTTAGCCCCCATTCTCTAAGACACATCCCAGGGAGCTGTGCGTGGGCCCTCCTGTGACAACACCCATCTTAGATGGTGGTGGCACTACTGAGAGGTCTTAGTGGGACCAGAGGCACCTCACCCATCCCAAAGGGAGTCTGCTCGCCTGTTCCTCACACACAAATGCAGCCAGCAGTCAGGCCAGGGACCTGGTCATGTCCCCAGGCAGCTATACCTGCTGGTCCCCATCACTGTCCCTTCGCTGTAGCCTCTGGAAATCCCGGCGGGCCCTCACCCGGGCCTCATATTCTGCTGAGCTCAGGCTGCCGGCCTCCAGCATTAGGTGTGGCTGGTGGGGCTCTGGGGAGGAGAGGACACAGCTCTGTCAGGGTAATCCCTGTCTCTGGACCCCAACTATCCAAACCCACTGTTCCGGGAAGACCTTGCAGGTCTGACCTCCCTGTACCACCAGGCCCACCCTCATAGATGACTTGGTCCGCCTGGTTTGGGGCCCAGAAATCTATGCTTGAAAACAATGCTACCCAGGTGGTCCTGAAGCAGGTCAGAGCGGGCCCACTGTGCTCCCCAGTCTCTCACCACTAGGGTGCAGCAGGATCTCCAAGGCCCTGTCGCAGGGGTGACCCTCCGCCAGGGTGACACAGATGGTGGCTGCGGAGCTGGCGTGAGGGGGCGCGTCTGCCCGCAGAGCATGAGAGGGGCTCTCCAGGCCTGAGGGACATAGAGGCAAGGAAGGGTGATGATCTCCGCCCCCGCAGGTCAGTACGAAGAGCATAAACATCACCTTCCCAGATCACAGTATATGGGGGTGGGGTGGGGGTGGGGGGCAAGGATCACACCTGATTAGCTCTGTTCTCAGAGCCTGGTCTATAAGGTTGAATGGAAAAGCGGGCATTGGCCTGCTTTCATGGGCTGGAAGGCAGATTCCCAGCTCTGTTCCTGGCTGGTCAAAAAGTGATACATCCACCAATTGCTGATTTAGCATCGTTGCCCACCTCTTGCACAAGGAAACACCATTTCATCACTTGGATGGGTCTCATTATAAGCCTCTCTCCTCCCATTGGTGAGTAGAATGGGACATAAATAAATGACACTGACAAACCTAGGGGCGTGTGTTATATAGAAGCGGCTGGAGGACGCTCCTACTGTGAGACCAGAGGTTCCTAAGTCTTAGGTCCCTGTCTTCTTTTCATCTTGTGCTCCTCCCACCCCCAGCCCTGAATTATTTCCCAGTCAGCTATACTGGGTGGGGCACCCACCTGCCAGCAGGCATGGGCCAGTCACCAGCATCTCGAAGGAGAAGGTGTATGGGGCAGGGCAGCGGGCAGGGCCTAAGAACACATCCGGAGGAGCAGCTGGCTCCTCCCAGGCCAACCCTTCCTCCTGAGGGCTGCCCACCCCGAAGCAGCTGGTAGGGCTGGAAGGGAGCATGAGGAGAGTCACCGGGCCACTACCAAGGCCCCTAGCCCCTCTGGCTGACTGGCCCCAGCCTTTCTCCACCCTGCTCATCCCCTGGGAACCCTGCCAAAGCCCCCTCACCCGCACTAGACCCAGAGAAGCCGAGGGAGGGACGAAGAGAATCACCATAGGCCCAACCTGTCGTCACAGAGCCCCGGAGATCTGGGGGGGCCTGGTGGACCTGACGGGGCCAGCGGGGTGAGCACGGAGGGCAGAGCCACACGCAGCACCCCATCAGGCCTTGAGGGCAGCTCCTGGCTGCTGCACAGGGTCACTGTCATGGTGCCGGCCGGGGCGATGAGGCCGGTGGGCAGCACCAGTGTGGACCGGGCCTGGGCCAGATCCAAGACAAGATGACCTACGATGAGTGAGAAAAGGGGTCAGACGGGGCTGGAAGTCGAAGAGACGGGAAGATGGGGCAGGGGCAAGCATCGAGTCAGGAGAGTCTTGGCAAGGGGGACTTTGTGTGGTTGGAGAGACAAACGATGATACAGAAGGGGACATGAGATGAATGGCAGTAGGAAGAGAAGCAGACGGTACAAGGATCTGGCTGTCACCAGGAAAGGGAGCAGCGACAACACTGCTAATGAAGGCTGAAGAAAACAGGGCATGTCCTTACCACCCCAAGATCCTGGACCCATACCCTCTGCTCCTCTTTCCCTGTCTGCACCTATCCAGTCAACCCTTGGGTCTCATCTTTGTAAAGGACCTTCCCTTGTGGACTGACATCTCCCATAGCCTGGGCCCCCCCTGCTCACAAGTTCCCTGCTCATGAATAGTCAGGGGTTCCCCATTGCCTACGAGGAGTGGCTCTAGAATTTTCTACCCAAGAGGAGTTTAGGAGCAGTAATCTGCTGGGACACTGACTAGAGATCATAAAGCTGCATTTGCGTAACAAGCACACCATTTTACTTAGATCACAGGTTTAACTGGGAACGGACGGAGTCGTGCGGATCACCACTGCTGTTAAAGGAAAAATGGCCAGATGTGTACCGTGGCAGTCAAGGCCCTACATGGTTTGGCCCCAGTCTACCTTTACAGCCCTACTTCACCTCACTTTCCCACAATAAAGAGTGGATAATCACTTATCCACTCTTTTGAGAAATACTTGCTGAATAAATGAAGGCAAGAAAAAGATGGAAGGAAGGGAGGAAGGTAAGAAGAAAAAAAAGGGCTTCCTTCTCAGCCAGCTGAGGCCTGGGGACAGCCTGCTACAATGGAGAGAGCACAGTTTGAGTCTTGGCTCCATAGCTTCTAACTCTGTCTTTTGGTAACTCTCTTGTTTTGAGGAACCTCAGTTTCCTCATCCATAAAATGGGGGTCATAATAACAATATCTCAAAAGTCATGGTGAGGAATAAATGAGATAATATATGCAAAGCATCCAACACCTAAGAGACCACTGCTGTTATTTTCATCACCTACAAAAGAGGAAAGGAGAACAATACTTGCATTACATCCCTCTGGATTCAAATGAGGTAATACCAGTGACTGGGCTTTGTCAAATGTAAATCACTATAAAAATAAAGTATTTTATTACCATCATCAAGTACAATTTACTTCCAAACCTTCGCTTACACCATTGTCTCTGCCTGGGGTGCCTTTCACCTCATCCTACCCTTCCTTCCAGCCAAATGCTGGCTCCACTTCCTTCTGGAACATTCCTCACTCTGGCCTTTAACTACCTGCTGGGCTTATGCCAACTCTCAACACAGCTGGATTCTGTCCTTCTTCTCACCTTGATGGTAAATCCCATGTGCAGGAATCAAATGAATATACAAATAAATAAATGAAAGAAAGAAGTACAAGCCACAAAACCTAGCACAGGGGTGGGATTCCATCCTCACCCAGCACTCACCGAGCCCCTTTGCAGTGTGAGGCTGGGACCTGGAGGTGACCCAAACCCTGTTCCAGGCTCAGGAGCTAAAGCTCCAAAGGGGAAAACGGACGTGTGACTGCCTGCCTGCTGTGTCTGCCTCCCTGGCTGAAAACCTCGGGTCAGGCCTAGGTCACAGTCCCCCAGCATCTGGCATGCACGTCACGTGCCTAGTCCACAACTGTTGAATAAAGGGATGAATCAATGAATGGGGGGTAAAAATCAGTGACTGGAGGGAGGAGGGGCGAGACGCAGGCACCGGAGTGCGGCGGGCTTTGCGGGGTGGGGGGGCGCCCCAGACTCACCCTGCGCGCAGCGGCGGGGCGTCGGAGCCCCCAACCCGGGACCTAGCGCGCGGCAGCAAGCCGCCTGCGAGCGGCGCCGGCTCTGCAGCTGGAAGGAGACGCGCCGACCCGCCGCCTCCGCCTGGAAGCCCGATACCACTTCGGCCTCGGCCAGCGGGTACACAAACACGCCTGGGGCGGAGGGCACAGGCGGTGTCGGACCTCGTCGGCACGCACTGCCCACCACCCCGCGGCCCTGCCGGGCCTCACCTTCCACCGCCTGTGGCTGCGGGTTGTGGTAGGTGAGCCGGGCCCGCAGGCTGAGGCACGGTCCGTTGGCGCAGGCCCGAACCCAAGAGTCCGTGAGGGTCAGCGGCGTCCAGCTGGAGGGGCAATACAGGCCGGGCATGGTGCCCTAGGGGAGGGTGGTCGATGAAAGACTGCGCAGGTTGAGCCCAGGGCAGCCCACCCGCCCTGGGGAAAGCCCACTGGGAGACCCTAACTCTGGCTGGAGGACCGGACCTGCAGGGGGCGCGAGGCTGATCCCAGGTGCAGGCCCCGCCGACCGGTGGCGAGGGGAGGGAGGGAAGAAAGCGGGAAGGTGGGGGGATGGCGAGACCTGCATCCTCTCCCGTTACCTGGGAAGCCAGGGCGGTGCTCAGCTCCCGGCAGCGCGGGGGCCCGGCAAGAGGAGGGTTAATGATTAACTGGCGCTCGGGGCGCCCCGCAGTCCCGCTGCCGGCTCCCAGGCGGGCGCGCGCGGGGGGTGGGGGCGGAGTGTCCCAGCTGTTCCATCACCCGCTCCCTGGCCTCACCGCCACCCCCGTACCTGTCGGCCCCCCGGGGCTCCCCGCGGCTGCCAGCTGTCGGAGGTAGCGCGGGTGGCGAGATGGAAGATGCTCTGCGTGGGGAGCAAGGGTTTAAAGGGCCAGCGTCCTCCTGGGTGCCCCTAGCCCAGCAAGGAACGGCAGGGGCGGGGTGGGATGGGGAGCCGAAGGGCCGCATCTTTCTCCCGCGCCCCCTCTGACCCGGGCCCTGAGACAGGCTGCAGGCCAGAGTGGAGGGGGCTGGGTTGGGAAGAACGAGATAGGGAAGCGAAAGGAGGGGGTCCTTTGGAGACAAGACAGGCAGAATTGTTGGGGTAGGGGGAGTCCGTGAGATCCGTCCAGGGTACCTCTCCCCACCCTGGCAGAGCTCATCTGGGAGTGGGGGGCTGCTGCAGCCGCCGCCGCCCCGCAAAGCCGCGCTGTCAGGGGATGCTGCTGGCAGGATCTGGGGGTTGTTCCCTCCCCGCGGGCAGCCCCAGCCTCACCGTCGCCCCCTCTGCGGAGTTCTGGGCGCCACGACGGGACCACGGTGTGTGACGCCGCCTCTGCGCCCGGGGCAGCACTCAGTCGCCGCACCTGCAGGGCGCCCACTCGGGACTCCGGCTGCGACCGCTCTGAGTCCGCGCAGGGGCGTCGGCCCTGCGGATGCGAGTCCCACCCCCGTTCGGAGAGGCCGCCCCTCTGGCCCGCTTCGGCCCCGCCCGCCGCTGCGGCGGGACTGAGGCTCCGCGCTCTCCCAGCCCCCTCCCACTTCAGGCGCGGTGCCGCCTCCACGCCAGTGCTGGCCGCTGAAGCCAGACAGGGCACCGCAGTGCAGGGACCGCGTCTCTGCCGCCGCACAGCCCCCCATCGATGCGGGACCAAAGCTTCCGAGGCCCCACCCTTTTTGTCCTTCAGGAAGTGAGGCGTCCTGCACAAGTAGCAGAGCTGCTGTGTCTGCAGCCCCCCAGCACTTTCCCACTATCACCACCCCCCACCCCAGGCCTGGCTAGGCTTCCCATCACTGCAGTGACCCTTCCCCATCACTGCAGTGACCCTTCCTCATCACTGCAGCGAACCCCAGCGCCCTATCACCGTTGGACACCCCACGCCTCAAGAAGCCAGTTCCCTTCCTTTGCAAAGTGATCCTTCATCACTGCAGAAACCTTCCCCATCACTGCAGGTATCTTCAGCTGTGTGATCACTTCAATGACCACTCACTCCAAGCAGGGCTCCCCTTCACAGCAGCGACTTCCCCTCATCACGGAGCAGCCAGCCTTCCTATCACTGCAGTGCCATCTCCCCACTTTTTCTGGGAGTGGGGAGGATCAACCCCTCAGACTTTGACTCCCTGTACTTCAGTTGTCCACCACCTCGGAAGTGAGGGCTTCCAGCCTGCAGAACCCTCTCGTGGCTAACCCTCATCTTAGCAGTGAACCCCCCTCCCCACCTCATCACTGCAGCACCCCTAGGAGAAAACAGCTCTGCCTGTAAACAGGTCCCTTGATATTGGCAGAATTTTTATGCGACTTGACAATGCTAAGCTGCAAAAGATTAGGGAAGTCTAAAACCTCTCCCCTGAGCCTGGAGGGAGAGTCTGGGAGCCCTGGGGAAGTGACCATGTTGGGGAGGGGGTCACCTATGCAAGTTTTCTTGCAGAGGCCACACTCAGATTCTGCAAAATGAGCTTGAGGAGAGATGAGGGGGTGCAGCAAGTTGGGAGTGGGCTTTCAAGCCAGACTTAGGTTCTCACCTCCCCCCACTTACTCTGTCCTGATTCCAGTCACCATCACCATACTGGCCCCAGGGGGATTCCCTGCCTCCTTTAGCACCTGAGCCCTCAACCACAATCCTTTCTCTTGCTCAAACCACTTACCATGGTAGCCTTAGCTTGGCCTTTCCCCAGGGAACTTCACTGGTGGAAATGCACAAAGATACTACTGAAAGCATAGACACCATTACAATGGTCCAGCCTACAGGGAGCTCCAGTTGGGTTCTACCCCTTTCCACACTATCTGAGCCATGGTTCCCTTGACACCTTTCCTTCCTTCTCTGCTGAACCTTCCCCCAGCCTCATTCTGATTGAGCATCCTCTTACAGGCTTGGGGAGAAACAGTAGATAGTGAGTGGGCGGATGGGTCCTCCGGGTACTCAAGGTCTCCAGGCAGGAGGCCAGATCCACAGGGTTCCATGGAAGTCCAGACAGTGGCCACTTCCCCATGGTGTTTTGTGCTCTGCCCCTTCTGCAAATGAACCAAGAGCTACACCTGGCCCTTAGGCTGAATACGATGTTACAGGGAGCAGTCATTAAGGGGCCTCAAATACATGTAAATGAAAAAAGAGGTCCTTTCTTCGACCGAGGAGAGCTTGGATGTACAACAGTGTCCCAGGAAGATGGAATTCCTGTCAAAGACTAGACGACACACTGTTAGAAGCCAAGCTTTGCTGGGAAGCTGGACCAGCCCTGAGATTCTGCTGGAAAGGCTATCTTAGCTGAGGCAGATAGAGGGAGAGAAAGGTCTGCAGCTCCAGCTCAAGAAGAGGTCTCTGAGGCCCAGCAGGGAGGCATTCTGGTGGGAGGGCTGCAGCATGGCAGGCAGCTGAGGACAGGAAGAGACAGCTCATCTCCACAGAGCCCAAAATCAAGTTCCAGGAGGCCAAGGAGATCCTAAGCGGGGCTAAAGAATGGCATGGAGTTTGGGTGGTCTGCTATATGCCAGGCTTAGGGGAAGGGGTGGGCGGTATGGAGTTAAAAAGGCATGGCCTCTGCCTTGCAAGGCTCATACTTTAGTGAAAAAAGCAAATACATAGTTACAGTAGATTAAGATGAGTACTGCATTACAGAGATATACTGGATATTATTAAAGCTTTTCACAGGGAGCTTTCAGGAGGGGCACTTGACCTGGTTGTGGTGGTCGGGGTACAGTCAACAATTATACAATAAATTTTTAAACTTATTTGGAAATAATTTCAAAGCTTAGCAAAAGTTGCAAGAATAGCATTTTGGGGGAACCATTTGAAAATAGGTTGTACACATTATGCGTCTTTCCCCATAAATACTTCAGTGTGTGTTTCTTAAGAACAAGATTCTTACATAGCCACAGAATAGTTGTCAAATTCTGGAAACTTAACATTGAAACAATGCTATTATCTAAACTACAGTCAATGTTCCAACTTTCTTAATCATTGCCAAAATGTTCTTCATAGATATCGTCCCTCCCCCATCCAACCCAGGATCATACACATTGCATTTAGTTGAGAGTTCTCTTTATAGTCTTCTTGTATCAGAAATAGGTTCTCATTCTTTTTGTCTTTTGTAATACTAGCATTTTCGAAGAACACTGGCCAGCTGTTCTGTAGAATGTGCCTTAGTTTGGGTTTGTCTGTTGTTTCCTCATAATTAGATTCAGAGTATTCACTTGGCACATATCCCATGAGTGATATATCCTTCTCACTATACCACATCAGGGTATCCATGTCAGTCACTGTTTCTGGTGATGTTAACTTTGATTAGTGGATTAAGGTAGTATATTAGGGATCTCCAGAGAAACAAAACAAAACCAATTAGATTGTGTGTGTGTGTGTGTGTGTGTGTGTGTGTGTCTTTATGTTATTTGTTTATTATAAGGAATTGGCTCACCCAGTGATGGAGTCTGGCAAGTTCAAATTCGCAGTGTGAGCTAGCAGGCTGGAGACCCAGGAGGGTCCATGGTACAGATGAAATCCGAAGGAAGTCTGCTAGAGAACCCCCTTGTTGGGGAGGCTGATTTTTTAATTCCAGTCAGGCCTCAACTGATTCAATGAGGCCCACCTACATTATAGAGAACATTCTACTTAATTACAGTTCACCAGTTTAAATATGAATCTCCTCCAAAACCACTACCCTGCAAGTTGACACAGGAAATGAACCCTCACAGGGAGGGTTGCCAGGTTTTTCCACTGTGAGGCTACTATTTTTCTTTTTTGTAGTTAAATAAGTACTTTTGTGGGGAGATAGTTTGAGTCTATATAACTATTCCAATCTTCATCAAAATCTCACCTACAAGTTTTAGCATCCATTAATGTCCCAAGTAATATTTTATGTCAGTATTATTGACATAATTTATATACAATAAAATTCACCATTTTTTATTGTGGCAAAATATAGATAAATAAAATTTACCTTTTATTATATAGTACATTCACAATGTTGTGCAACCATCACTACTATCTAGTTCTAGAACATTTTCATCACCCCAAAAAGAAACCCATAACCATTAAAAAGTCACTTTCCATTCCCCCGTCCTCGGAAACTAATATGCTTTTTGTCTCTATAGACTTCCCTATTCTGCATATTTCATACACATGAAATAATACAACATGTGGCCTTTTGTGTCTGGCTTCTTTCAGTTAGCATAATGTTTTCAAGGTTCATCCATGTTATAGCATGTGTCAGTACTTTTTTCCTTTTTATGGCAGAATAATATGCCATTGTATGGATAGAATACTTTTGTTATCCATTCATTAGTTTGTGAACATTTGAGATTTTTTCACCTTTTGGCTATTGTGAATAGTGCTGTTAGGAGCCTTCATATACAAGTTTTTGTTTCAACATCTATTTTCAATTATTTGGGGTACATACCCAGGAGTGGATTTGCTAGGTCATATGGTAATTCTATGTTTAACTTATTGAGTAAACCATACCAGCTGAATAATTTTATATTCCTACCAGCAGCATACAAGGGTTCCAGTTTTTATACATCTTGCCAACAGAAATCAAAACCTCAGTTTATTGTTTTTTCCTTTTATAGGTCATACTTTTGGTGTCATTTTAAGAACTCTTCACTAAGTCTTAGGTCCTGAAGATTTTCTCCTATGTTAGCTTATAAAAGTTTTATAGTTTTACATTTAAATCTTTGATTCATTTGAAATAATTTTTATATACATGTAAGGTATGAGACTTAGGTCAAGGTTGTGTTTTTGTTTTTGTTTTTTTAGTCTATGGATAGCTAATTGCTCCAGCACCATTTTTATTTGTTGAAAAGACTATCCTTCCTCCATTGAATTGCTTTTGCACCCCTGTCAAAAATCAGTTGGCTATATTTGGGCAGGGCTGTTTCTGAGTCCTCTGTTCTGTTCCATTGTTCTGAGTGTCTGCCCTTCTGCCTGTACAAATAGCCTTCTTTACTATAGACATATAAGACATAATAAGTCATGAAATTGTGTAGATTGATTCCTCCCACTTTATTCTTATTTTCAAAATTGTTTTAGTTATTCTAGTTCCTTTGCCTTTCCATATAAATTATAGAATAATCTTGTCTATACCTATAAAAAAAATCTTGCTGGGATATTGATAGGAATTACACTAAACCTATATATCAGGGCTGCTGGTTGGCTCAGTTGGTTAGAGCACAGTGCTCATAACACAACCTTGCCGGTTCGAATTCCCACATGGGCCAGTGGGCTGCGCCCTCCACAACTAGAGTGAAAACAACGGCTTGACTTGGAGCTGATGGGTCCTGGAAAAACACACTGTTCCCCAATAAAAATTAAAAAAGAAAAAAAACGTGTATATCAATTTGGGGACAATTGACATCTTTACTATATTGAATCTTCCAATCTACGAATACAGCCTGTTTCTTCATTTATTTAGATCTCTTTTGTTATTCATTTTTTTATTTAGATTTTTAAGCTGTAATTATGATAATAGCTACAAAAAATTACATTTTTCTATGCAATTATCCTGATAAAGGAATGTAACCTAGTCTTGGGGGAAGGGTCAGAGATAACTATTCTAAACATTGAAATTTGAAGGAGTAAGCATTAGCTAGGCAGATTATGGGGAAAAAGCTGTCTAGCAGAAGGAACTGTGTGTGCAGATGCCATGAGTTAGGAGAAAGCGTGGAGCGGTACAAGGAATAAAGGAAAGTTTTGTGTAGTTACTAGATTATTTAGGACGTTACAGCCTTCTTAAGGATTTTCAAATTTACTTGAAAACCAGTGGAAAGTCATTAGAGGGGTTTTAAGCTAGGGAATGATGTGATCACACAGGGTTTATTTCTATTTATTTAATTATATCTTTATTTTTAAAATTGCCTTAAAGTATACATAAAATTTACCGCCTATAGACAAAAAAAACATCCAGCCTAAGAAAAAGCTTGTAAAAGTTTATTTGAGCCAAACTGACGACAATTGCAGGGAAGCAATGTCTCAATTGATTGAAAAAATGCTTTGGAAAATGGCAGGTTGGCAACTTGTTTTGTACATTAGAATCAAAGGCGGAGGGCTACATCATGAAATCCATTGGTTGTAGTTTAAGAGGGTGAGAGAAAACAAAGCGGGGAAATCTCTGGGATTGGTTGAAAAGAAACATGGAGAGACACACACTTCTTTTACATCGGTGGGTACAGGATAGTTAATAGCATTTTACTCCACGTTAGAGATGGTATTTGGGGAACAAGATAACAATGAGGGATTTTGTAGTTTCCTGCTCTGGTGCAGTGGGTTGCGTCCCCTGAAGGGGGGGGGGTCAAAAAAAAGGGATTGCTCTGACATTTCAAGGGTATGTTATCTTAGATGCAAAAAGATGACAGATAGTCTCACTTAAGGTAAAGACTGACCTTTGTCAAGGAAGCTAAAGGCCAAGGATGTGACTTCCTGCCATGGCCCACCTTTGTTAGGAATTTTTATGTTCACACCCACCATTCTATGTGGTTATTTTCAGTCTCCAGACCTTGTCAGATTTAACCTATGGCCCCTTTTCCGTCCTCACACCTTAACTGTTTTTAAGTACACAGTTCTTTGGCATTAAGTATAGTCATATTGCTGTGTTTTATTTTTTAATATTGTAAAATCAATGCATAGTTAGGATAACAATCTTAATGGGTGTTCAGTGGAAAGTAAAAAGTCACCCTCCCTTTCTTTCTTCTGTTCCACCTCTAAAAGTAACAACTGTTATCATTATTTCTTATGCTCCTGTTCCTTGCACCATACTTTGGAGAAGCTATCCTACAGCAATAAATACACGGGTGTGTAAGGGAATGTAATCAAGGATTCAAACCTGGTTTTAGGGACAAAAAAGAGGGAAACAACCTATTGTCCACCCAAAAGAAAGCTGTTGAATAAATAAGTGATTGTACATCCATATCATGGAACATTTTGTGTTGCTATTAAAAAGAATAGCATATACATGGATGAAAGCAAAAAGCAAATTGTAGCATGATGTGTATGGAATGACTCCATTTTATATAAACAAGCAATTACCAAAGTCCTCTAGAGATATCAGTGTGGTACAAACTTCCCACTAGGAGAGGAATTGACCAGAACAGAAGGCGACTGAATCACCTTGACTGAATCACCTCCATTATTTCTTCTTTCCAAAACCCCAGGGCAGGTCAATTCCCTCCTCGCCTCCTGCTTCTCCCTAAAGGCTTAGAAGGGTTCACCTTGGTGGTGGTAGCAAATGGGAGTAATTAGCTGCGGTGTTGTGTACTCTCTGCCCTAGGACTCTTTCCCTCCACTTTCCTTGAACTCCTCGGTCACTGAACTGGAGTGGGCCTTTGGACCTTTCCCACTACCCCTTACCAGACAGAATGGCTGATATCCCCAGGGGAATATGAGCTCCCAGGCCAAACTAACCAGACACCTGGGGGGGGGGGAGTCCAAGTGAAAAACAACAAATTAGACAACGTATGCTTTCTAAAGTAGAAATATTCAAACAGAGGGATCAAGAATTCAGAATAAGTTGTTTGATAAACATGTAAGGAGAGAAAGGAAGATGTCAGCAATATAAAAAAAAAAACACAACACATTATATTGGGGTTGCCTGTGACCTCAGTTGGTTAGAGTGTGGTGCTAATAACACAAAGGATGCCGGTTTGATCTCCGCATGGGCCACTGTGAGCTGCATGCTTCTTAAAAAAAAAAAAAATTATGAAAACAAACAAATAACCAAGTGGAACTACTGATCAAAATGTCATATCAGCGAACCAAATTTAAAAACAAACAAACAAAAACTCTGAAATCCCAACATTTATCAAAACAAATGTTTGAGGACAATACTCATTTGGTGGCACAATCTGGAGTGTCACAAGCTATATATAATATGTAGTTATCCCACTCATTGTGAATATTCCTCTTTTCCTGCAGGAGGATGAATGTGTCTGATTTCAGGATACTGTTCCAGACCCCACTGGGGGTGTGACATAATATACAATATTGCATTAGAGTGTTATTGTACGCTGTAACTTTCTAAAGTTTTAAGTATTCTAAATTCTGAAAAACATGTGGCCCCAAGGGTTTCATTTTTTTCCCTGAATTTTCATAGGAGTTTATTTGAGCCAAACATATGCCAGGGAGAAAGATTTCAAATGCTCCCTCCCAGGGTTTCAATAAGTGATTGTGGACCTCTTAGGGATGAAAACAACAATTAAAATAAAGAATATGATCGATGGGATTAATAAGATGGAAACAACTGAAGAATGAATTAATGATCTAGAAAGGTATTACACTGGCTTGGATGGAATGGCTTAATAACTAACAATGGTAGTTTTCTCCCAGTTAGTCTATACATTCAGTGCAACCTCAATTAAAATCCATGGGGATTTTCTGAAACGTAACAAATTTACTTCAGTATTTATGCAGAGAAATAAAGTTTCAAAATTAGCAGTCAATATATAAAAAGAAGAATAAAGAGTGGGGCTTACCCTACTAGATATGGTACTGGTACAAGAACAAATAGGCCAATATAGAACCTGACCCATGGATATGATATGATATAATATGATATGATATGATATGATATGATATGATATGATATGATATGGAAAACATAATATGCAATAAATGTGGCACCACCATCACTGAATAAAGGATATATTGTTATGTAAATAGTATTGGAAAAACTGGTTCATTATATGCAGAAAGGTGAAAACCATGTTTCTATACAACACATACAAGGATGAATTCTAGATAGATTAAGCCTAAATAAGAACAATAAAACTATACAATTAATAAAAAAATAATGTTGCATAAAATCTCTTGTTACCTATGGGTGGTAGGGAAGGACTCAAAAGAACAAATCATTGTTGCAAAACACTGATGATTTTGATTACATAAAAATTAAGTATTTCTTCTCCACCAGACACTTATTAATTACAAAGGGAAAAGTAGCAATTTGCGAGTAGAAATCTGGCAGACACCACCTTAACCAAGTAATCAAAGTTAACATCACCAGGAATGGGACAAATTGACATCACATGCCTCCTGATAAGATGCACTGAAAAGGCACAGCCTCACTTCTGTGATATCCTGCCCCAAATGCATGGCCTCAATTTAATCATGAGGCAACAGCAGACTAACTCAAAGTGAGGTACATTCTACAAAATAAATGTCCTGTACTCTTCCAAAATGTTAAGGTCATGAAAGATAAAGAAAGAATGAAGAAGTGTTCCAGATTAAAACAGGCTAAAGAGGCAGGACAACTAAATGCAATTTAGTGTGATCCCGGATTAAAAAGTTTTTTTTTTCTATTTTCCCTTTTTTCATCTTTTTCTATAAAAGAAATTGGTGGTACAATTGGCAAAATTTGGATAAACTCTATAGATTAGATAATAGTACTATATCAATGTTTATTTTCTGATTTTGATAATTGTACTATGGTTGTATAAGGAAAGTGCTTGTTTTCAGAAAACAACATACTGTGGTATTTAGAAATAAAGGGACATCATGTCCACAACTTGCTTTCAGATGGTTTAGGAAAAAATTATACACACACACACAAATGCCCACAAATGTGGCAAAATGTTAACATTTAGGGACTCTGGCTGAAGGGAAGAGCAGAATTCTCTGTAATGTTTTGCAGCTTTTTTCTAAGTCTGAAATTATTTCAAAATAAAATGTTATAAAAATTAAGAATTTCTGTTTAATGAAGGACACTAAGGGGAGAGTTAGGAGCTGGTACAATGAGAGAAGATGTTTCCATACAAATAAACCTACAAATTTACACATTCATTTGATTATGGATAAGGTTTGGAAAGATATCTATAAATCTGGTAACAATGGTTTCTTTAGGGAAGAGGGGACTAGAATGGGAAGGAGGGTATTAACTATTTATTTGCATTCAACTTGTTACAACATTCATGTATTACTGTTATATTTTTAAATATTTAAAAAATTTGTAACAATCTCAAGCATATAGAAAATTTGAAGTATAGAAGGAACTTCCCCCCTGAACCATTTACAAGTAAGCAGTCAATTTATGTCCCATCACTAGTGTTTTTATGTGCATTTTCTACAATCAATGACATTCCTCTTCATAACACAGTACAAGCATCAAGATCAGGAAATTAACATAAACACATCTCCAGCATCTAATTCTCAAACCCCACTCCAGTTTTGCCTAGTGTCCTATGAATGTACTTTACAATAAAAAGAAAAAAATCCAGTTCAGATCACATGTTGCATTTTGTCATAACTCTGTAGTTTCTTCACTCTGGAACAGTTCCTTAGTAGCTTCTTGACTTTCATGACCTTGACATTTTTGAAGAGTACAGGATAGTATTTTGTAAAACGTCCCTCAATTTGGGTTTGTCCGATGCTTCTTTGTGATGAGACTCAGGTTACACTTCTTTGGCAGGAATATCGCAGCAGTGATGCTGTGTTCTGATTGCATCCTATTGAGTGACACGTTGTTCTTATTTTACATTACTGATGATGTGGATTTTGATTATTTGATTAAGGTGGTATTTGCTAGGCTCCTCTACTGTAAAGCAACTCCTTTTCCCTTTATAATAAATAACTGTTTGGGGTGGAAATAATTTAAAAATGTATAAGTATCTCATTCCATATCAAATTTTAGTTTATTCATGTATTTATGTATATCAGTATTGACTCACACATTTCTGTTTTATTTAGGGGATATAATCAATATTTATATTGATGCTCAAACTGTCCCTAATTTGTCCAGTGGGAGTACTTTAAGCTGACTTTTGTGTCCTTTTGACATATCCCATTCTTTCAGCATTTCTTTGATTTCTAGTACAAGATTTCTAGGCTCATCTTGTGTCTTTTCTCCCTCAGCCCTAGAATCAGCTCTTACACAAGGCAGCACTGGCACCTTATAGTGGAGAATGACATTTAGCAGCCAGGATTTGGGAACTGGGTATGCTCCCTGACATTGGGGTACGGGGTGTCACTTCTCAATAGTCAGAATTGGGTCAGAGCTGCATACACACTTAAATCTATATTTATTTCTATATCTCTTTGTGTTAAAAACCATGAGATCATGCCAATATCTAATTTTAATCCAGTATCACAATGTTCATTCTAGTTTTTTCCCCTTTCAATATCTGTAATTTCCTTCTCCAACTATGAGAAACCTGACTCCCCTTTCCCCCGATGTAGTTATCCATATGATCCACAACCCTATACCCATCATCCTCTGCGGCGTTCAGATGCCCTTCTCACTCCTCTTGGTCTCCAACAGTCTGTGTTGGGTTGCTGCCCCCTGTGCCCCCTCAGTGAATGCCCTCCTCACCCCAAACTTGCCCAACACTCTGCCAGGTGTTCCCCTCCTCAAGAATGCCCTCCTTGCCCTGCTTGGGCTCTGACTCCCCACGCCGGGCTCTACTCCCTCAGTGCTTAAGGCCATCCCTACGCATGGACATCCTCACCTCTCTCGGACCCTCACACTTCACAACCTTCCTACACAGATGCCCACCTCACCCTGTTCAGGTTCTGACATCCTGCTCTGGGTCACCGAGGGAGACCCCAGCTGAGTGTGGACAAGTACCTTGCTCTACTCCACTTACTGGCTTCAGGACTGAATTATTCAGAAAGGGAAGGGAAGGAAAGAAAGACTTTTTAATTTTTAAAAGTTCAAGAGTACTTTTAGATCAGTGAAACTATTCTGTATGATACGACAATGGTGGATACATGTCATTACATATGTGTCAAAATGTATAGAATGTACAGCACCAGGAGTGAATCCTAATGCAAACTGTGGATTTGGGCGACAATGATGGGTCAGTGTAGGTTCATCAACTGTAACAAATGCGCCGCTCTGAAGGGGAGACTGTGCCTGTGTCAAGGCGGGGAGCATATGGAAAATTTGTACAACTTTCCCTCCATTTTGCTGTGAACCTAAAACTGCTATAAAAAATAAAGCCTATTTTTAAAAAGATGAGAATTTTACTTCTTGCAAGAAAATTACATCTCTATGATGTGTTCATTTATGTAGTACAAACGTGATTACTGAAAAATGGCTGTAGGCGTAACTTGACATTTTACACTACTAATTCCATAAGAAAACGTTTTCTAAAACTGCAAAATGAAGTGAAATAAAAAACTGAAGCTTATCCTGTCATAAATATTAAAACCATCACAAAATATCTATCAAACCAATGTTTGATAGGGGAGCATTCCTGGCGGCCCGATGGCTCAGTTGGTTAGAGCACAAGCTGTGAACAAAAGGGCTGCAGGGTCGATTCACAACTAGATTGAAGACAATGAGTGCTCACAGCAGCTCTCGCTGAGCCCAAGGGGGCCTCTGGCTGCCTGTTGTTCACAATCTTAGCTATGGAGGGTGCAGCTCACGGCCCATTTGGGAATCGAACTGGCGACGTTGGAGTTAGGAGCACAGCGCTCCAGCCACCTGAGCTACCGGGCCAGCAGGCCAGTGGGCTGGCCCCATTATATTCTTTCTAATGGGAGTATGTAACACTAATAAGTATTAATCTGGGGCAGGGATGTGGGGTGGTGAGTCGGGGCGAGGGGAGCAGGATTCACAGGGCAGGCAGAATATGGAGATGTAGATGAAACAAAATTAACCAACCTGAACCATGAAGGATGATTGCTGAAGCTGGGTATTGTGTACATAGGGGTTCATTATTCTCTTTCTCTATTCTTGTCTATGTTTGCAATTTTCCATAATAAATAGCTTAAAATATATGCTGCAAAATAAAAGAGAACATACAGCATCTTTTTTTTTTTTTTTTTAAAGTTCAAGGTTACGCCTTATAGTAGCAGCAGGAACACACAACTAATATCAGGACCAGCATCATAGGTGTCAGGAATGTCCAAAGAGTGCTCTACCATATTCTTGCTCCCAAAGGAGCTGCCTCAGCTATTCCAACCAAAAACTGCAGACACCACCACATCGTACAAATACTCCCGTGGACTTGCGGGCATCCAGGCCTGTAAGTCCAGTGAAGTGAAGCTATGGAGACAAGATTCCTTTCCACAAACCTTTCTGAGTATCACTATTGTGGACCTACTAACTGCATGGTAGCCCTGCGAGCAATCCCAGGATGAATCCCTTGTCCTGCAACTCGGATGCAACAGATGCTCCTTTCAAGGCAGAACTGGCCAGCACCCCAGGGGGTGGGAAGCAAAGAGCCATGGGAACCCGGAAGGAGAAAGGGGACATTATTTCAGGAGGAAGGGTTTACATAAACAAAGTTTCCTTGAGACAGACTATGCTGCTTCCCTTCTTCTTTTATCAGGAATTGCCCTAATTGCTGTTTACTTTTCTGACAGTCTACCTTGATTTGTAGCATGTTCTACAAGCTCAACTGCTCTTTGACTTGTGGGTAATTTTGCTTTTCCTATGCAGCTCATTGCATTTTGCTGCACAAAATTTGTTTATATTTTCACTGTCTCAGAAGCATAAAATCTCCAATGCTCAACAGGCTTTAGGGAATACAATGCCGAGAGAGAGAGAGAGAGAGAGAGAGAGAGAGAGAGAGAGAGAGAGAGAAGATAGATAATAGATAGATGATAGATAGTTGATGTCCAAATTCCTAGCATAACTTATCTAACCAAGATTTGTAAGATACTGTACAAAAATAAAGCTACTATTAATAAGGAGGGGAAAAAAGTTCAGGAAAGTTAAAAAGATTATGTGAATAATAATTTTTTTAAATTAAATTTATTGGGGTGACAATGGTTAGTAAAATTACATAGATTTCAAGTGTACAATTCTATATTACATCATCTATAAATCCCATTGTGTGCTCACCACCCGGAGTCAGTTCTCCTTCCATCACCATATATTTGGTGAATGAAAATATTGAGTGCAGAGAACTGTAGTGGTTCTTTACTGAATTAAAAATCAGAATGAATTAGGTTCTGATAATATAGTGACCACCATTTATTTTGTACCTATTGTATACAAAGCTTTGTATCAGGAGCGTTATCCATATTATCTCATTTAATGATATAGCTCTTCAGTGTAAATATTTCAGGTCCTGTATTACTACCTGAAAATAGAGAGACGATGTGCATGCAGATGTTCACTGTGGCATTTTTCATAATCGTGAAAATTCAGAAGCAACCCAAATGGCCAAAAGTAGGGATAAGTAGACTATTTTGTAGCCATAAAAATGTTAAATAATGAAAAACATAATAGCAATTGCAAAAAAGAAAAAGAGTTTTTGATATGAAGATGATGTTAAGTTTAGAAACAAATACAAAACAGCAAGGGTACCACAACTGTACAATGTAATTACATATAGTGTGTCCGTGAATGAAGATGAGAAAAGATACAAATGAAGGCATTGTGAACAAGGTCCCCCTCTACTTGCAAACGTACTGCACTGTTAATATATTGTCTTTACACTAAAAGTGTCTAGGACAGGACATCACGAAGCATAGGCTGATGTCAGAGAGGGGAGCATTTGGGAGGCAGCCATCAGGAGTTTGGCTGGTGTGAGCGGGACCTGTTTTCCACAGTGCCAGGGGAGAACCAGAGTGGAGGCTTAGAGGTTGTGTTGCGGTTAGTCTCTGTCAACTCTGCTAGGCTCGATTACCCATTATTCAATCAAACACGGATTCAGAGGTTGCTGTGAAGGTATTTGTGGATATGGTTCACAATCAGTTGACTTTCAAGGAGGTTACCTTGATAATGTGTGTGGACCTCATCCAATCAGTTGAAAGGCCTTAAGGACAAAACTGAGGTTTCCTGGAGAAGAAATTCTGCCTCAAGAATGCAGCATTAGCTCCTGCCTTAGAGTTTCCAGCCTGCCGACTGCATCCAGATTCCAGACTCACCAGACTTTACAATCATGTGAGTGAATTTCTTGAAATAACTCTCTCTCGCTCTCTCTCTCTCTCTCTATATATATATATATGTACATATATACATATATGTATATATATATTAATAATATACATATACTATATATTATATATACACACATAATACATATATAATATATACACATATATACATACACATACATATACCCATATGTATATGAGTTGATAACAGTTTGCACAAGCCTAAATGTTAAAACCACAATGCCAATTGTAGTAATTTTAAAATGAGTCCACAAATTCTTTAATACTCTCCCTCCAAAAAGGGGAGCCCCATTCCCCTGCCCTTGAGTGTGGGCTATGCTTAGTGAGCTGCTTCTAACAATGGCATGTGGTGGAAGTGATGGAGGGGGCCTTAGGAGCCAGGTCATAAAAGGCATGTGGGTTTCTCCCTCGGAGGACTTGCTCTGGGGAAGCCAGGCC
Organism: Rhinolophus hipposideros; assembly: GCF_964194185.1. Lineage (NCBI taxonomy): Eukaryota > Metazoa > Chordata > Mammalia > Chiroptera > Rhinolophidae > Rhinolophus > Rhinolophus hipposideros. Next base: position 62,105,129 of record NC_138048.1, read on the forward strand.
TTATACGAGGACATTCACGCAGCTCTGAGAGGGGTCCACGTGGTGAGGAACGGAGGCCGCCGGCGTGTGCAGGACCTCCGTTCAGTCAGGTCTCAGTCAGGCCTTCAGAACCTCACAAATAAATAGAGCTGTGTTGCCTAAATGTATATGTCTAGCCTAGCCTAAACCATGAGCATGAGGAGCATAGGAAAAACATATTTAGCAAGGTATTAGTTATTTTTCATATAGGTTCATTATATTTTTCTTCAACCTTGAGACACTTTGTCAGCTAAAGTTAAAACAATAAGGCCAAGTTAATCCAAAAAAGAAAAGTGCAACCATCACACTGCAGAGAGTCCCAAAACGTCTGAAAATACAGGGAAAGCTGTGTATTAAAGTCGTGTATTAAAGCCCTTTCTAAGTTTTCTGCCAGTTCCCAGCAGTTGGGCATTTGTATTTTTATTCTTATGATCACCTCTGGCTCAGAACTCTTGCTTCCTTATTTTATCTTTTCCATACTGCATTGATCCAGCCCCTTCCTTGACTTCAAAAGACAAAAACAAAAGCAACAACAACAGAAGTAAGTGATGTTACTAAATATCTGAAATAAGTGGAGAGTTTTGTATCTCAGAAATGCAAATAACTTCAAATCATAAAACTTCGTTGTTTTAAATGTCTTTGGCCATCCCACCTTTGGAAAATTGGCACTGGTCTGCTTACCTCCTTCTCTGAAGTGTCCCAAACTCAGGACACATGTATCTCTTCTCCAGCCTTCCCTCTCCCGTGACATCCCAACTTGTCTTCTCACCATATTTGGCAAAGCCACATAGCCCTTTACTCTAGTCCTGAAGCCCCTCAACATCCTCCGTTCCCTGGTGGATTAATTCTCTTAATCTTTTCAATAACCTTATGCAAATTAGCATCCCATCTTATCCAGAGAAAAACTGTACTCTGAGAGGTTACAGAACTTGTCCTGAGGACACTGAGCTGGTAAGTGGTGGGCCAGGCAAGGCAGCCAACCCTGTATGGGCCCAGGGCTCAGGCTTTGGCCACAGGCTGTCTAGGAGGCCGGCTGCAGGGGAATGAGACGCTCAAGGATTTGCTTTGTGGACATGGAATCAAAACAAAGGGGGTGGCGCTGTGATTAGAACTTTGATGGCACCAGGCTCTAAATGCCTGATCCAGTCATTTTCACAGGATACAGTCTCCTATTAGCAGCTCTGGGATTTAAAGCAGCCTCCCCTGCTGGGATGGGCACTGTGGATTGACAGGCCCTCTTTTAGACAATTTGGATCAGCCAGACTTTAAAAAGTAGGAGGGTTGGGTACCTGTCATTTTGGCTGAGGCACCGTGACTAAATACAGTGGTTTCAGTCATAGGGATTCATAAATAGTGGCTCACTACAAATTAATATTAGGTTGGTGCAAAAGTAATTGCAGTTTTTGCTATTAACCTTTCAAACTGCAATTACTTTTGCACCAACCTAATAAAACAGCAAGGGTTGCAACAAATACTGATACTTATTGTAATGGCTAATATTTATAGGACTACCAGGAACTATGATGAGAGTTTTGCTTGTATTATTTAATATTCACCATAACCCTATAATATAAAGACAATTATTATCCCCATTTTACAGATCAGAAAACTGGGGCACTAAGAGGCCTAATTTGCCAACGTCACACAGCTATTAGATAACAGAATTCAGACTCAAATGCAGTCCTTTCTGACTCCAGAGTTGACACTCTAATTTACAAGGTAAAAACAAATTAGATCAGATTCACTGTCCCTCCCCCTCATTCCAGGTTCAGAACACTTCCCTAATGGGACAGAAGGTCACATGACCCTGAGTATGCACAGGGTCACGTACACGTATGAGGTGAGAATGTCACCCATCATGCGAATAACTGGAACAAAGTTGAGAACAGAGATTGGGAGAGATGTGAGAAGGCTGGGAACCTAGATACCTCAGTTCTTGCCCTATCTCTGCATGCACAGAGGTATCTGAACTTAAGCAAGATGCTTGACTTCTTTCTGCCTCAAGCTCCAGTTCTGTAAAATGGGAATAACTCAGCAGGAGCCACTTAACAGCTTGCAGAAGCATTTCTAACTGTTGGAAATGCTGTAGCATGGGTTGAAAAATATTTACTCTAATTTAGCGTTTCAAAGTTCTCTCTATATACAATAAAGCTGACATAATTTCCAAACCACCCATTTCTTTAACATAAAGAAAACAGAAACCTAGAATTACCGACAGGGCATGACCTATACATATCATTAGAATGGGCTCAAATTGCACAGTGATTTCTGCCTCCCCCCCCCCCCATGTGACTCCGCGGGGGACCACACAGCCTCAGGCTGCGCTCCAGCATGAGTGCTTTCTGTCGCCTGGTGCAGCAGAGACGGAGGGCTGAGGGTGGCCCTCTTGCAGCAATCATCTTGATGTTTGTGTTCACATGTGCTAGTGTGTGTGTCTTCAGAAGAGGCCCCAGGCTGCTGCCCCATCACTCCATCCATGAAATTGGATGGATCCATAGCCCTTACCAGTTTACAAAAAAATTGTTCAGTTTACACAGGACTTTGTCTCATTTAATCCTTCCAACTATCCAAAGAAGCAGGTGAGACTGTGTTATGCCCATTTTACGGGCAAGGACAATTTACTCAGGCGAGGCTGGCTTGCCCAAGATGCCACTAGGGGTAGAGCTGGACTAATCCCAGTGCATGACTTTTCCACTATACCATGTTTTTAATCATTAATTTAACAAACAACTATTCACTGAACACCCAGAGTGTCAGTCCGTGCCAGGTACTCCTACTCATCAGCTTGCTCTCCTGAGAAGCTTGTTTAAACCCCCCACCTCCCACCCCCTACCCCACACAATTAATGAGTTTTAAGTGATGGAATGAACAAACCTACGCCTATTGAGCAGGTCACACTAGGAGCTCGAACAGTGCAGTGTGACAGTTAAGAGCTGTGCTCTAGAGCCAGGCTGGCCTGAAGCACAGTCCTGCCACCCACTACGTCCACTCCATTTCCTCATCTATAAAATGGGGACAACAATTGTACCAGTTCATGGGGTGTTGAGGATTAAGTGAGTTAGTGCGGGTAAAATGCCTATTACACAGTAAGAGCTCAATAAATATTGTGATTATTTCCTTAGTCTTGAAAGGACACAAGGGGAGTTTTAAAAACAACAAAACGGGCCCCTTTAATCTGTTTCATGTCCCAAAGCTTTCATTCCATATTCCATTTCAGACTCTGGCCGGGAAAAAGGAGTCCTTCCTTGTTTGGGCAGAGCTGGCAGCCCCTTGCTGAGAGTGCAGACAATCCCTTAGTCTCACCTCCACTGCCACCGCCACCTGCTGACCCCATGCCCTCAGGGCTGCATCCTGGTCAGGTCTTCTTGCTGATTTCTCAGTTTCTGCTCTCTCCTTCTCCGATGTCATTCTCTGCTTTTTCTCAATTTCCCCAAAATACACATTTCTCAAGCATTTTTATTGAGCACCTATTTATGTGTCAGACACTAAAATGGATGCTGTGATGAGCTGCCCAGACCGCTTTTCAAGAGTGGAAGATTTGCTGCTCAGGGTGCTCAGGGCAGAAAGTCCTCAGCTGTCAGCCCTTTCGGGGGATTTGCCTCAGCGGAGAAAACTTCCTCTCCTAACTTCACACCTCCTTCTGGTAACAGCCTGATCTACTCAGCAGAAGAAAGGCCTGATCCATGGCCTCAACTCAGGACAACTCTGCAGGGTACCCGGCTCCAGAATGTGGGGCTGAGACCTTCATTGCCACTCAACTTCTCCCTCTGCTCAATTCTGGTGTTGGTTCTTGGAGCAGCTCCTAATCAACACCCTTTCTGCTGATTTCCTCTTCAAGCTGCTTCCCAGGGAACCCAACCAGGCACAGAAGATGAAAACATGAGCAAAACGTGTCCTTCCAGGGCATCGAGGAAAAGTGGGATCTACAACTTTAATAATGGCAAGCAACTTACAATGGGGAGGCACAAAGTGCAATGAAGCCCACTTGGAGAGGGTCAGGGCTGAGGGGAGTCCATCACTCCAGGTTCAGGAACCCCTAGGGGCCCTTTAGCCAGATGGTGGACCCAGCTGGCTGGCCCGCTGAGCTTTCCCACAGGCTCCAACATTCAGTCTGCATGCTCAGGCCGGTGCAGTTGTGGGCTGATGGCAGGGGGGGGGGTGCTGTTTTTTGGACCCATGCCTAGGCAATGGTTCTCACTAGGATGCTACATTCTAAAATGACAAACCAGGCTGGGACATGGCCAGCAAGAGTAAATGGCCCTTCTCTCCTACTCTGTGCTAAAATTTGCCAGGCAAAGTGAGAACTTGGTAAAATGTTGTCTATGTCCAACAAATCTCCAGACAGTAGTTACACACTGAAATAAACAATTCTGACATCTTTGAGTGCCTTGTAGATTGGTGTAGAGGGACCCGTGACCCCTCTGCACCCCTGCACTCTTGCCTCCCAGGGGGGACCAGCCAAATTGCGTGAGGACAGCAGAAGCCAGGGAGGCCAGCATTTCCATGCAGACCCTGCAGACTGAGGCCCTCCAACCTGGCCAGCTCATTGGCTTTAAGGCCTAACACTGGCAGGGCAGCTCCAGCGTCAGTAGCTGTGTGGCAGGACCAGGTTTGGGTTAGACAGGCTCTCCATAGCACCAAACGGGGGGCTGCTCTCATGGGCAGTCCGCTGGGTTTGAGGGTGGCCTCCCACCCTGGAGTGTCAGATTCCTCTCTCCTCTCTGCCCTGTGCTTTCTAGAATGGAGCTGGAATTGTCTACGTTTTCCCTCAAGATAACCATCTTCTGCCAACTCCCCTCTAATCTCCAACAAAAATTCACCTTACACACTTATTGTAGGGTCTTTCTCAGCTGCTGCAATTAATTCACCCCAACTTTCTGAAGGCCTGCAATGTAGGCTTGTATTGTCATTTATACAGGCCCTTCCCATTTTGTTAATTGAATCATGAAACTGGGAGCCAACCTGGAAGCCACTTAGTGCTGCCTCCTGAAAAGAGCCCTTCTCTAGAACCTGGCAGGACTACACTCCCAGAGTCTGGGAACTCACTCTCAGAAGGCAGCATGAGCTATCAGAAAAGTTTTCCTTCCGTTTAGCCCAAATTGGTCTACCTTTGGAGTCAGAGAAAATTCACTCCTTTTCCTATGACAGTCCTTCAAATGAGACTGGTCTCACAAGAATCACTTTCTCAGTGCATTTATGTATTATGTGCTTGTCAGCCAATCCTCACCACAATCCTATGAAGAAACCGAGTAGGAGGTGTTTCAAAAGGTTACATAGCTAATGCTGGTGACCCTTCTATTACCAGTAACGGAGCTGGGACTTGATCTTAGACCCAACTCCAACTCCAGTGGTCTTCGTACAGAAAGCCATCTACCTCCAAAAGAAGCAGATTGTGTTCCAGAACCCTTCGGCTACACTCCAACACTCTAAGGAGTTGGGAGAACTCATATTGGGATTCACAAGCTTGGGAGGGGTGAAGATGCTGAGAATCCGGCAAATAGGCAGGCACAGACCCTACACCAGATGGCTCCCAACGGGCCTACCCGCAGGTCTGAGGTTGCCGTGATGGAGGCTGAGAAGGCTCTCGGGAGTGTGAGCATGCACCTGGCCACAGAAATGACTCGAGGAGCACCTCAGACTTCTGAAAAGGAGTGAGGGAGACGGAGAAGGCAGGCTACTCAGTGCCCTCCTGCAGGCTTCATCCATCCATCACAGCCTGCTCTGTGGTAAATCAATAGAGCCTTCCTGTCTTTATTCTCCTTCACTCCAAAATATGTATCTCCCTCCCAGCTACCAACCGCGTTTCCCTGAAAATAAGACCTAGCTGGACCATCAGCTCTAATGCGTCTTTTGGAGCAAAAATTAACATATAAGACCCGGTCTTATTTTAATATAAGACCGGGTCTTATATAATAAATATAACATAACTAATATATAATATGTAATATAAGACCGGGTCTTATATTAATTTTCGCTCCTAAAGACGCATTAGAGCTGATGGACCAGCTAAGTGTTATTTTTGGGGAAACACGGTATACCACAATAACTTTAGCAGCTGAGTTAAGATTCCTCAGTTGAGCTTTGTGACTACAATTCTCCATAAAGCCAGCAAGTTCCTTCTGTTGACTCTGGTTTCTCCACTGTCACTGAGAACAAAGCAATGTCTCTATTTTAGTGTCTTCTGCATAGAAATTACATATACCGTGTTTCTCTGAAAATAAGACCTAACCAGAAAATAAGCCCTAGCATGATTTTTCAGGATGACATCTCCTGAACATAAGCTCTAAAGTGTCTTCTGGAGCAAAATTAATAATATAAGACCCGGTCTTATTTTGGGGGAAACACGGTAGCAGCTGAGTCTTCAAGAAACAGTATTTATAAATCATACTACCTCTGTTAGAATCCCCACTTACAAACTGCTTAATTTGAAAACAAAGTGCTCTGTTTCTTCCCATGAGACCCCATTCTCAATTCCCTACTTCCCAAGCCCCTCCTACATGGTTGGAGGAAAAATAAAGTAAAGTCACACCAGCAAAGTGGGGACAAAGAGTTTCTCGGTTTCTCTTCAGCCTCATCTGAGGGTCCAGATCCGAGAAGCAGGGTGAGCCTGGGCCAGAGAGTACTGGAGAAAGCAGCTGGCAACCACGTCGAAGGCTGCCAGATTACACAATGAGTTCACTCTCTCAAGCAGTGAGGCAGAGATGGCAGAAACCAAGATCTCTTCAGCTGAGGCTGGGGCCGAGCCCGGGCTCCCGGGAACAGCACCACAGTGATGTCACGCAGTGCCCTTCATTCCATCAGCTCAGCCCACTGCAGGGTCAGGCAGGTGACCTCCAAGCGCCAGCGGCTTTAATGTCTCCTTCCAGGGACAAGGCTGGTGATGCTATAGCTTCCTCCGTGTGACTGACACAAGTGTCACAGGAAAACACCAAATCAGAGAGCCCACACCCCTTAACACACTGCAGCCCTGCCAGGAACAGCAGAGATGAGGCAAGGAGATTTAATTTACACAGCAGCCACTTGGGGCCCAGTCAGAGCTGGGGCAGTGGGGGGATCTATCACCCCAGAAGGCACCCCCACCCCTTCCGCTTGGAAGACCAGCCCTCACAGGTCCTTAGATGGGACTCCTCGGATTGTGCAGAGGGTGCTCCAGTCAAAAGCAGAGAATTGGGAATGAGGCTGTCCCCAAAGTCAGGTGAAGTCCATGGCCCAGAGACGGCCGCCCACGTGGCAGACCAGGGGCCTGAGAGATTAGTCCGTGTCCTGGCACAGTCCTCAGCCCAGGGGCCCTATAGGAAGCCCTCCCGGCGGAACTGTTCCTGGAGAAGGGCGCGGTACTGGTCAAAGCCCCCTTCCACCCGGGTGACGCCGCCTCCTTCACACACCCACAACTCCTGGCACACCAGCCGGATGAAGCGCTCATCGTGGGACACCAGAATCACGCCACCCTGAAAGATAGGAGACCAAAGGCACTCAGGGGGGCCCTAAGGAGTGCTGAGGTCTGCGGGGCAGTGGGCAGTGTGAAGGCACATTTACCCTGAAATTGTTGAGAGCACGGCCCAGAGCCTCAATCGTCTCCATATCCAGGTGGTTTGTGGGTTCATCCAGAATGTAGAAGTTGGGGCTGGAAGGCAGAACCCAGGAAGGGGGTCAGTTATGGGGGGGTGAAAGAAAATGAACTCCTCTGTTACAAAATAAGAAAATAGTTTTCTACTAGGTAAGAGAGGGAAAAGGGAAGGCAAGAGCTTCAGAAAATGAGGCCTCACCAGGGCATGGTCATCTGAGCAAAGGCTACACGACTCTTCTGGCCCCCGGACAAGCTGGCAACAGGGCGCACGGCCAATTCCCCAGAGATGCCGTAGCGGCCCAGCTGGTGACGATACTCCTCCTCAGGCCGTCCTGGAAGACGCCGACCCCATCATGGCCCAGCTCCCTCCCTTCACCCTCTCCCTGCCCCACTTAAACTGGGGGTGGGGGGGCTGCTCAGCCCCTCCCCAAGCTAGGTCTGCCTTAGGCGTCAGCCCTGGCCCTCCTTCCTCAACTCAAACCCCTCACACACCAGGAAACTTGCGCGCCAGCAGCTCCACGGCGCTGACATTCAGGTCCAGCTGCTCCACGTGGTGCTGGCTGAAATAGCCAATCTTCAGATTCCTGTGGGCAGACGGGAACGTGGAAGGGGGATGGAGGGCAGCGAGCAGAAAGGAGAGGGGCTACAGCGTACAACTAGTTGGGGAGTGGAGGTGTGGGCCCTACCTGTGAGCATGTCTGATGCCTCGAACAGGTGTCAAGTCCCCCATAAGCAGCTTCAGCATGGTCGACTTGCCAGCTCCATTCTCCCCAACCTATAAGAAGAAACACGCGAACTTTAAGGAGCATTCGTATGTGGGGCACAGAGATGAGAATTGGTCTTGGGTGGTCCCAGTGACTTCCAACAACTAAAAAATATTTTTAAGGAACTGAAGAGAAAAATGAAGGAAGTAGTAAAGACATAAAGAGAACCTAAAACCCGAGTATCTACTAAGTGCTGGGAATTTAATTCTCCCAATAACCAAGCGGGGTAGATGTTATCTCCACTTTAAAGAGGAGAAAACTGCTTAGTAACCAAGCTAGGAAATGGCAGAGTCAGGATCTGAAGTCTGACCCTGAAGCCCAGGCTCTTCCAAGTTCCATGGTTTGAGAAAACTCAGAGCTGAGACCACGAAGATAAAATACTGCTCTAAGTATTCATAAAGTACCACATGCCAGGCTTTGCGTCTCTGCAGGGCAGCCCTGTGGGGCTGGAGGACGGCGACCGTGTAAGTACAGCAAAGTCCTTGGCTCAGGCTGACGCCTGTTCCTGTGGACCTCTTCCCTCTGTAGCCCGAGGACCTGGGCCCATCCACAGCACATATTTGGGGTGGGAGAGACCAGGGAACAAACAGCAGCCATACCACACAGATGCGGGACTCGAGATCAGCAGAGACAGATAGACGGCTGAAGATGACGTGCTTAGGATCATAGTAGAAATCCACCTCGTCCAGTTGCAGAATTGGCGGTGAGAACTTCTCAAACCCATCGGGGAACCTGCAGGAGATGGAGGTGAAGAGCTCCAGGTGACCAGAAATAAGAGCTTCCCCACCAGCCCCTCTGGCCCGGCACTCACTTCATCACTACCTCCAACTCCTTGTCCACGGGTTTCAGCTCTGGTCTGAGGAGAAAAGGGGCGCTCTAGATATATGATTTTAAAAAATAACGTTGTTCTTATTGCACAAGTAATACAGTTCATAGAAAACTTAGAAAAGCTTGTTCTCCCACCACTCAGACAACATTCTTGTTTTAGAGTCAGTGAACAATGGCAGATAAAAGATGACGGTAGTCCCATTAAGATTATACTGGAGCAGAAAAATTCCAATCCCCTAGTGACATCATAGCCATCAAAGTGTTGTAGTGCAACGCATTACTCATATGTTTGTGGTGACGCTGGTGTACACAAACCTACTGTGCTGCCAGTCGTGTAAAGGTATAATTATGTACAGCACATGCTTGATAACGATGATAAATAACTACATTACTGATTATGCATTTACTGTACTATACTTTTTATTATTTTAGAATGCACTCTTTCTACTCATAAATAAAGTTAGCTGTGAAACAGTGTGCTGTGATGCCGGCAGCAGCCTCATGCATCTCATGTTTACCACTTCTCTTGATGGCATCATTTCCTCTTGTGCTTGATTTCATCTCATGTTGTTTTATAAATTCAGTGGAGCCTAAGCGCACAGTGTTTATAAAGCCACAGCAGTGTACAGTCATGTCCTCGGCCTTCACATTCGCTCCCCACTCACTCACTGACTCACCCAGAGCAGCTTCCGGTCCTGCCAGCTCCATTCATGGTAAGCGTACCATTTTTCATCTTTTGTGCTATATTTTTATTGTACCTTTTCTATGTTTTGATATGTTTTGATACACAAATACCATTGGGTTACAATTGCCTACAGTATTCCGTACAGTAACATGCTGTACAGGCTTGTGGCCTGGGAGCAACAGGCTGTACCACACGGCCTAGGTGTGCAGTGGGCTGTACCACCTAGGTGTGTGTCAGTGCCCTCTATGATGTTTGTGCATGACAAAACCGCCTAATGACGCATTTCTCAGAACGCTGTTAAGCAGCGCATGACTATATGTTCTTCTAGTTCACTATACGCTGAAAAAATAGGATTACGCTTTTTGTAGTTAACGTATTGTGATGTATGTTTCAATGTCACAAAATCTTAAGCCTTATGATTTTAGGCTCCCCTTACACCAGCACTTCTAGAAATGTTTCTTCAAGATTAAACCTTCCATGCCCACCATCCTTAGTCATAAAGGAATGCAAATCAAAACCACAATGATGGATCATGTCACACTCACTAGGATGGCTAAAATTATTATTTTTTACGGAGGGCGCAGCTCATAATGGCCCATGCGGGGATTGAACTGGCAACCCTGGTGCTACCAGCACCATGCTCTAACCAACTGAGTTAAGTAGCCAGCCCCTAGGATTGCTAAAATTAAGAGAGATAATAAATGTGGATAAGGGTGTGAAGAAATTGAAACCCTCATACAGTGCTGGTAAGAATGTAAAATGGTGCAGCTGCTATAGAAAACATTTTGTAATTCTTCAAAAAGTAAAACATAGAATTACCATGTAATCCAGCAATCCACTTCTAGGTATACACCCAAGAGAACAGAAAACATGTTCACACGAAAACTTGCATACGAATGTTCACAGCAGCATTATTCATTAAGAGCCAAAAAGGAAAAACAATCTAAATGTCCATCAACTGATGAATCAATAAACAAAATATGGTGTATCCATACAACGGCACATTATCTGGCCGTAAAAAGGAATGAAGTACTGGTATGTGCTACAACATGGTTGAACCTCAAAAACACTATGCTAAGCTAAAAACACAAAGGTCATGTTTTATGATTCCATTGATATGAAATGCTCAGCATAAGCAAATACATACTGACAGCAAATAGATTAGTGGTTGTCTAGGCCTGGGGACAAGATTAACTTTTTGAGAACACTATAGAATACTCTTCTTTCCTGCAGGGGAGGGAGTGAAAGTTGGTTTCTAGAAAAGGGGAAGCCTAGAATGAGAGGGCAAGGGGTGGCCTATAAAACGAGGCAGGAATTAGGAGAACAGGACTCGGCCTGGTCGACAACACTGTACTCACAGCTTCTCCAACATCTTGAGTTTGCTCTGTACTTGAGAGGCTCTGTTGGCATTGTAGCGAAACCGGTCAATGAAAACCTGCAGGGGGATGAGTGCAGGCACTGGTCAGGCCCCTTCACTCCCTGCCACTCTATTGCCCACGGAATGGGGCCCCCAGCCCTGCCTGCTCCCACACCTGGATATGCTGACGATACTGCTGTTGAGCCTCATATTCACGCTGCTGGTTGAGGAGCCGCTCCTGCTTGCACTTGATGAAGGTCTCAAAGTCTCCCCGGTAACCATCTAGCCGCTGGCTGTGCAGGTGGATGATGTCTGTGGCTATGGCATTCAGGAAGTTTCGGTCGTGGGAGACGACCAGGATTGTGGAGGGCCATGTCTGAGGGGGTCACAGGACGGCAGGCCCAGTTTGGGAGGGCAGTCAGTTCCCAGCCCCCCAAGTGTCTTGGAGGCAGACTTCCTCTAGACTTACTCCAGCACCTGCAGGCACTCACCTGCAGGTAATTCTCCAGCCACAGGATGGCCCTTACATCCAGCATGTTTGTGGGTTCTGGAAAAGTGGGGGAAGACACATTTGGGTTTGAAAGGCTAAAGAACCAGGAACTTGGGTGCGGCTACCCTTCCACACCCTAAAGTCCCAGGGTGCCCCATTTGAAACTCACCATCTAACAGCAGAAGATCTGGCCTATGGAAAAGAAGAATGCAAGGCTTGAGATTTCAGGTCAGCAGCTCATGGCTACCTCCCAGGAGCCAGGGCCCACTCCCCATAGTGTACCCACACACAGGCCCAGGAGACTCACCTAGCAAACAGGGCCCGGGCGAGGGCTAGTCTCATCCTCCAGCCACCTGAGAACTCCCTAAAGACAGACAGAGCTGCATCAGAGGTGGGTGCTCACCAGGGCAGGCAGGTGAGCCAACAGTGTTCACAGACAAAAACGGCAAGGGCCACTCACTCACCGCGTGGGCTGCTGCTGCATTTTAGGGGTGAAGCCAAGCCCAGCAAGAATGACTGATGCTCTAGGAGTGAAGAAGTTGAAGAATCCAGTTATAACAGGAATCAGAGGAAAAGGTGAAATGTGAAGGAAGAAAGGGGGAATTTCAAATACCTGGCAGGCGCCTTGTCAGCCTCAATCTCTTCCAGTTTGGCATAGATTTCTGCCAGCTGTGCCGCTTCTGAGCCCTCGGCCCTGGGGTGGGGATGGGGGGAAGAGAAATCAGCCTGAATGGGGGCAATCCAAGAGGACGCACCCTATGCAGTTGGAAAGCAGGCAACTGACGGCCTTGTTGCTGGGACAGGAATAGAGCAGAGGGAGGACTTGCTCACAGCAGTGAGGGCCGTCGGTATTGCGGAAGGAACAAGGGTTGGAGAGCCTCAGTGCTAAGTTCTAAGCTGTGCTGCATCCTGGGATGGGCCTGCAAATTTCAGATTGTGAGACTATGGCAGGCACTCTGTGAAGGATAGCTGTGCCTCATACTCACGCTGCTCTTTATTCCCCAGCCCAAAGCCCTCACCTGCCAGCAGCAATCTGGGCACTGAGCTCCCGCTCCCGCCGCAGAAGGTCTTCTCGCACAGTGTCACTCTCCAACACACTCTGCAGGGCAGGGGTGTCATCTCCAGCAACCTCCTGCTCCACGTGCAGCAGGGAAATATGGGCTGGAACCCGCAGGCTGCGGGTGGCCAGCATCTTCAGCAGTGTCGTCTTCCCTAGCCCGTTCCGACCCACCAGCCCATAGCGGCGGCCCCAGGCCAGGTTCACATCTGCACCAGTCAGCAGTACCCTGCAGGGGGAGCAGAAAGACAAAGGGTGCTCTAGACGTAGGTGTACAGCAAGTCTCACAGAAACCTAACATTATTTTTAGCCCCATTTCATCTCTCCAAATTCTCCCTTAATTGGAAAAACAAAAACATCACACATACCCCCCCTGTCACTTCCTCACCTATCGCCAAAAGACACATCAAAGTTCTCAATTCGCACATCGTACGATTTGTTCTTGCCTGATGACTCCAACCGACTCTCTTTTCTGCTGCCTGCCTGGCTGGCTGACGCCTCTTCCAAGACTCTTTTAAGGAAGAAATGGATGGCTTTTAGCACTCCCAACCACCCTTCCATCCCTGTAGAGGCGGCTCTACTCTCTTCTCAACGCTGCTTGTTAAACTTACAGAGGGTTGCTGGTCTTGAGTGTGTCCTTCTCTGAGCGTTTCTCCTGCTTTGCCTTCAGTCGAGCCTCAGCCTTCTCTAACTTCTTTGCATTCACTGTCTAAGGGTCCAAACACAACCATTTCACCCTAAGGTGTAGGTCCAAGTTAACCCTCTCAATTCTGTTCATCATGACCAGAATTAAAGACTCAGGGAAAGACAAGGAGAAATCCTCCAGACAAATATTCCCGTATTTAAAGACAGTCAACTCCTACCCCAACCACAGACACAGCCCTTTCCCTTTCTTCCTCCTCCTCACCGAGGATTGTTCCCTCTTTAGCAGTCCTGGGAGGTTGGTGCCACAGTCTGTAAGCGATAAGAAAAGCAGTCACCTTCTTCCTGAGGGAAGGGAAACTAGCATTTTGAGTAACTAATATGAACCAGACATAGACATTTTCCTGAAAGCCTTACAGTATTAAGACAGATAGCTATCCTCCTCCCTGCACTTAAATAAAAAAGGTATCTCACAGATTAAGGATATAGAGACGAGGGCAGATAAGCAACTCTTACAAGAGCATGCAATTGGTTAGCAAGTCACAAAACTGGGGGGGGAGGGTGAATCTAAGTTTGTCCAGCTCCAAGGCCCATATGCTTCCTACGATGGCCGGGAGCTTGGCGCACCCTCCAACGCTACTCCCTTCATCAATGGGCTCTGCTGCCTTTAGTAAAGACAGTCAGTGACTTCTCCAATGTTGGCCTATGTGACAGTGGTACCAGGAGTCCTGGGTTCCAGGGGTCGGGTGGCTGGGGGCTGGAGGCTGAGCAAAAGGGGAGGGTAGCTAGTTCCATCTCCCCTGTCTCTCACCGTAGTTCTCCGTTATTTTTGACAGCTGGATGGGGGCGTCTAGCAGCACCTGGCTGTTTCCCTGGCTCTGTGGCTCAGCCCTTGACGGCGGGGACAGAAAGCGCAGGGTTAGAAGTGGAGGAAAAGCTCTATGACCATCAGCCCTTCCTCCCTCGCCTTCTGTCTCCTGACCTGACCCCGCCCGCCGCCCTCACACACCGCCGGGCCCTGGGACGTACAGGCGCAGAGTGTTGTACATGCGCTGACACACTGCTCTGATGCCCGCGTCATCCTTGCTGTCCCCGGACACTTCTTGCAACAGTTCTCCCACGGCGTCCACCAGGTCATCCACAGATTCAAAGTCCGCGCTGCCGCTGTGCAAGACGCCTGGGCCAGGCGTAGCAGGACGAGAAGACACCGGGTCGGGCGGACAGACACGCAGTGTTAGCCCCCGAACCGCGGCCCCAGCCCCGGCTCCAGACCCAATCGGCCCGAGGAACAAGAGGTCACGCAGAGGAGAGGCCTAGGAGCGGCCTCCGGCACTGCCCTCTCTTAGTCTTTACCCCCGACATCCACTTTGGCCTCCCCAGCGGTTTGATTCGGTTCCGCTCACCCGTCACGTAGTCGAAGACCTGTCCGTCAATTTCGGGGAACTCGCTCCGCAAGATTTCAGCGCACGTCGCCATGTTCCAGTCGGGCTCCCGTCCGCGCAGTCGCGGTGAGACCTCGGCCAAGGCCCGCCCCTTACCCTTCCCGAAAGCCCGCCCCACCTGCCAAAGCGCATGCGTAGTGATGACGTAAGAAAGGCGCGGAGTGCGCGCAAGCGGGTGGGCGGGATGGAAGGGGCTGAAGAAACCGTGGGCAGGCGCCAGTCTACGCCCTAGCAGCTCTCTGCGCTTGCGCAACGCTTTTTCCGCTGAAAAATTACCCTCCTATGCGGGGTCTCACTGCCTTCTGGGAGGTAGAGATCAAGAAGGGGGCGGGGCGTGGTACACGGGAGCCGGGGGTTTATCGGGGTAGGACACGCTGCAAGGTCTGGAGGGTGGGAACCAACCAAGAGACCGGTGGTTGATAAAGCACAGTGGGCTTGCTTTTGTGTGCCATGGGGAGAATGTCTGAGCTTGAATTAGAGCAATGAGCAAACATTTTCTTATTAAACTTGGCAAGAGTTGAAGTGAAAAATGGGACATGTTAGTCCACGTTTATGGGGATAATGCCATGGAGAAAACAGCAGTGTACAAACGGATTAAACATTTTTCTGAGGGACGAGAATGTATCACTGATAAGAGATCAGGACAGCCAGTAACAAGCAGAACTGACGAAAACGCTGCAAAAATTCATCGAATTGTGCATCAAAATCATCGGCTGACTGTGAGAAGTGTAGCAGACCACGTAAACATCCATAGAGAAACAGTCAGGAAAATCTTAACTGAAAATCTTGGCATGAGAGGTGTGTAAAAATGGTTCCATAGTGGCTCACCAATGAACAAGAGCAAAGGAGACTCAAAGTTTGCCAAGACCTTTTGGAGAGGCAAGAGGATGTTTTGGGCCGTGTTATCACTGGTGATGAAACATGGCTGTACCAATACGACCCTGAAACAAAGCGTCAAAGTGCACAATGGAAGTCAGCCAATGCTCTACAACCAAAAATGTTCTGTCAGTCCAAATCAAGTGTCAAAACAATGTTGTTAACCTTTTTTGATATCAGAGCGATTATTCATTATGAATTTGTACCAACTGGACAAAGAGTTAACCAAGTTTACTATTTGGAAGTGCTGAAAAGCCTGCGTGGAAAAAAGACAAAAACGACCTGAACTTTTCACCAACAATTCATGGCTCTTATGTCACGACAATGCACCAGCTCACATAGCACTGTCTGAGGGAGTTTTTAGCCAGTAAACAAATAACTGCATTGGAACACCCTCCATACTCACCTGATCTGGTCCCCAATGACTTCTTTCTTTACCCGAAAATAAAGGAAATATCGAAAGGAAGACGTTTTGATGACATTCGGGACATCAAGTGTAATATGACGACAGTTCTCATGGCCATTCCAGAAAAAGAGTTCCAAAATTACTTTGAAGGGTGGACTAGGCGTTGGCGTCAGTGCTTAGCTTCCCAAGGGTAGCACTTCGAAGGTGGTCATAGTGATATCAGCAATGAGGTATGTAGCGCTTTTTCTAGGACGAGTTCCTGAACTTGTATGTACTTCCTTGAGGCGTCTGTCGCTGTGCGCCCAGCCAGGTCCATCTTGGAGCCAGCAGAGAGCTTTGATGACTCACGCTCATCCCTGAGCTGTTAGAAGCCCCATGCTTAGTTCTGTGCAGCTGCAAGTTTTGTTATGGTTCCAAGGCTTACAGGCTTGTCCCAGCCTCGTGGCCAGTCCACCCATCCATGACCTGCACTCTGTGCGAATTATGCCCGTTCAATCCTACACCACCCCAGGGCCCAGCCTCACTTATGGCAAAAGGGCAAGAAAACCAGATCCACGAAACGTGTGTAAATTCATTTGCATTTAGTCCCTACCGTCTTATTTTACTATAAGACCCGGTCTTATATAAATTTTTGCTCCAAAAGACACATTAGAGCTGATGGTCTGACTAGGCCTTATTTTTGGGCAAACAGGGTATCTACACACAAAGATTCTTCACCCTGAATCTCAGTAAATGACTGTAAAAGGCTACTTCCTTTCTCTGATTCCCTCAAGTAAAAGTTAGGAAGGAATTTTCCCCAAATGTTGCTACTGCTTTATATTTAACATTAATATTCGTCCAATTCCACTCTAAAATTGTCACCTAAAATGACGTCCTTATCCACTCATCAGTGTGAGGAAATCAATTAACGCTGATAGTTAAAGTTATAGAAGGTATTAAGCCCCTAGCTCTAATAACCACTTTATAGGAAACACAGGGAAAGAGAAATTCCGGCTTCTGACAGGGAAACTATGGTACAGAACTATCTGGTTTCTTCAACAGCATTGCAAGAGCTGAAGGAGAACCTGTGGTTTATAAAATTTAAGAAGCATTCACCGACAGTGAACTTTGTTTGGATGCAGATGCAAGTTGTAAAAAATTTTATAGGACACTTAGATTCTAAGTGTGAACACACTGGGTGTGACATTAAGGAATTGGCCATGAGATGATAATTGTTGAATTGGATGATGGGACATGCGGGCTCATTATATTTTGCTACTTGTTTATTTTTGAAAATTTCTGTAATAGCTTTTTTAGGTTTAAAAAGGTTGACACCAAGCAAGGGAAAACCCGTGAGAGATAATCTGCTTTTATCTGCTCCACGCCAGCAGAATATGAAACATCACTTCCTCCTCAGGCAGTGAAGAAGGGGGTACAGAAAGGAGGAATTTTTAAGAGGCCTGGGGAGTCAAATCTTCCCATTTGCTACCCACCTAACCAAGGTTTGGGAAGCCTGGGCATTTGGGAAGGGAATGGGATTAAGAGGTCAGTAAATTTCTCAGGAAGGCTGAAAAAACGAAATGTAAATTTGGCTTAATCTCTGCTAATTAGAACATACCTGCCTAAGGCTAGGGGTGAACTAGGGAAAGAATCTCTACCCTCAGG
This sequence comes from Rhinolophus hipposideros, assembly GCF_964194185.1. Lineage (NCBI taxonomy): Eukaryota > Metazoa > Chordata > Mammalia > Chiroptera > Rhinolophidae > Rhinolophus > Rhinolophus hipposideros. The sequence continues at coordinate 62,122,905 of NC_138048.1, forward strand.
GATCCAGGGCCAGGTGGGTCTGCTTGCCCTTGAAGCAGTTTTCTTCTCAGAGGAGAGAGAAGACCTGGGACTAACACAAATCAGGATTAGGGGCTGGACGGCCTTGGAGAGGCCTAACAATTGCGACCAAGACAAGGGAAGAGCCTTGAGAGAGCTCTTAATAGAAAATCCTACTCAAAGCAAGCAGTGTTAAGACATGGGAAGCGCAGTCGCACCAGTTCTCCTCCCCATGTAGCTCCCACATCAACACTTAGCCAGCAGTTCCGCTCTACAGTTTATTGGGTTTATAACTGGACGAAGTCACACGTGTACAAAATGAAGCTCACACTATCCCAAAGCAGAATAGGGACTGAGGGCTGGGGATCTGTTACTGGCCATTGGGGGAGCTCTGAGGTGAGGGACAGCCAACCCTCCCCCTCAAGAGATGTGGCCACAGGGGAAGGGAGAAGAGGGAGCCCACCTGGCTTTGGTCACGGAACTCAGAGCCTGGCATTGGGCCAGGGCAGACATGGATGGAGAAGCAGGAGCCCCAGAAACCACCTTGCCCAGGGAACCGAGGGACGGCTCCACCAGTCCCACTCACGATGTGGTTGGTCCAGACCTAGACTCGGGCTGATGCAAAGGGAAGGCATCAAAGCAGGAGGGAGGCGACACTGATGTGTGGTGGTGGGGGCACTTGGACCTGTGGAAGAGGGTGGGTGGGGAGGCAGGCTAACTGCTACTGGGCAGCTAGCAGCGGGTCTCATAAATGCCGCTGCGGCCAATGTAGCGCACCCATTTGATGACATCATGGTCGCTGTAGTTCAGCTTCGGTTCAAACACCTTCAAGTAGCGCACCTTGAGGCCAGAGGGTGCGAATGGCACCTGGGCAAGGGGAAGCTTGTTAGAAATGTGGCCTTCCTCTCACAGCCACTCTCCCCTGGGAAGTTCTGTAGTTCTACCCTGCTTCATCTCTCTCCTACAGGTGTTTGAATGATTGGGGTCCTGAAAGAAGCTAGGGGAAGCTGGGGTAGTGAGGGGTCCTCTTAAGAGGTTACTAAAGAAGAAAGCATGTCCAAGAGTAACTAGCAATCACGTGGGTTTAAAGTCAGGCCTTGCCTATGATAACTTGAATCAATTCCTTTAATCTGCAGGAAGGAGCAACCAAGACCTGCCTTAGAACATACTCATCTTGTTCAATATTATGGACTTAAAAAATAAGGTGGAGAAAATTGTATGTCTAACACGCACAAAGCAAAGTCAGCCCATTTTTCCGTCTGTAAGTAAACTTTGTCTTATCTGGTATGCAAGCAATCTAAAAATTTCCAAAGATTATTTTATGACAAGCCAAAAAAAGTCAAATATTTTTGTTAGCATGAATAACAATTTCTGGTTGGAGGCCTGGAGCGGGAGGAAATGGGTCTATGAATTAAAGTCACTTCCTCTCTCTAGGCCTGTTTCCTCATCTGCAGGTGGTAAGGGTATAGGGGTTGATTTGAATGATCTCTAAGATCTTTCCTAGCATACCATGCTATCGGTCCAGGCCCCTCCTCTGCCATACCTCAAAGTTCATGGAAATGGGGGGTCGAGCCCACTTCTTCTTGTCATTGGTGGGCAGAAGCTCAATCTCTGCGCTGATCTGTGATTCCTTCATGCCTGCCATGCGCTTGATCCTGGGAACACAGGGGCAAAGGGCAGCAGGTACCCCTGATAGATTAGAGGAATTTCCAGGGGCTGGGGGGAGAGAACCCAGAAGCTCTGGGGAGGTGCTAGGACAAGGAAATGTGGTGAGGACCTTGATAACCACTCGCTATGGAACCTTGGGTCTGCTCTCCCTTTAGCACCGAGGGCTATAGTTTCTGCTTAGATACACGGGCATGCCATCCCTTACTCTGTCTACTTCACAGACATATTACAAGGGCAAATGTTAAAGCATCTTGATAAATAAATGTATGCATGCACGCAAGTGCAAACGTGCACACTCACACCGAGGTATAAGGAATGAGAGCATAAGCAGAGGCTCCTGGAGCAGACAGGCGCCCCCCCACCCCCACATACCCACTTGGGACGAAAGGTATGACTGAAAAAAAGGGTACACCAAGGCATCCTGAGCCCTGCTGTGGCCTCTGCAGGAAAGACTCACTTCCACACGATGGCGTTCTCACTGGCCTTGTACTTGGCCTTCCCCTTCATGCAGATCACCTGCACTCCGCTTGTGTTCAGTGGGGTTGGGATCCTCACCTACAAGAGCACACCTGTCAGGGAGCGCTATCAAGCCCAGACAGCAGCTGCCTTTATTCACGGAGACAAATGCTTCTTCCTCCCCACGACCTTGTCCTCACCTCAATCTTCTGTGCCAGTAGCGAGGGCTTAAAGTTAGACTTGATGACCACCTTGACCTCCAGCTTGGTGCGTCCCACTTCCCGCACTAGTGGGATCACCCGGAAAGGAAGGATGATGTCCTTGGTGGTGCGATACCTTCAGGTGTGGGGAGCAAGGTTGGCATAGCAGAGCCTGTCCTCCTCTCTCTGCCCCCTTTCTGCCAGCAGCCCGCCTCCTCACACCCCAAACGCACCTCATGAGCTCAAACTCTCCATCTGGTGGGATGAAGCTGATGCTGCGTTCAGAGTCAAACTTGCTGAGTCGCACACACTGGTGGAAGGTGCAGTCGTCGATGGCAATTGATTGCTTCCCGCTGCAAGAAGGGGCAGAAAGTCTCCTCACTGGTACAGGAGCGTGTCAGAAGAGACCTGAGCTGGGAGGTTACCCCACACCCAAAGGCTGCCAGAACCCGGGCAAGGTTTCCACTATAGACTATGGAAAGCTGCCAGGATGCAGGATGACTCGGGGGTCCCTGCACCAGAGTTAGGGATGAGCGGGAGCTTTGCAAGCTTCTTGGGACCCAGAGGTTTCAGGCATACTGGGCAGAGGCCATCAGTCTATACAGGAGAGCCTTGGACCTGGGGACCAAAGGGGCTTACTCTCTGAGTATGAGGGCAATGTCTCAGATGTCAAGAGCAACCAGCCGGGGGTGGGGCCAGCACATCTAAGCTCAGGCTGCTTGTGCCTCTGCTCTGGCTGGAACACACCCCAAAACAAACAGTGGGTCCTTCTGGGTAACCTGAGCTCAAGGGGTGTAGCTGCCTATGCCACCTTACCCCAAGGAAGCCCCTCACTGCAAAAAACAAAAAAGAGCAACCAGCCAAGCACACCCTCGGGAAGAGGGAGGTTGTATTACTGCAGAAATGATGTCCAGAAGAAAGTTGTGAATTAATTACCAGGCCCCGCTCAGCCCTCCAAGGTCCACCCTCTCCCACCAGCTCCCCTGCCTCAGGTACCTCTTGCTTGTTTCATCAGCTGTGCCTTTGCCCTGCTTCTCAATGACAATCTTGTCATTCATCCCAAACTTGCACTCAGGCATGCCACTCAGGTAGCTCTTCATTACCACCCGGCCCGACACATGGGCGCTCAGCACCTGCCCTGTGACACAGATAAATGGATCAGCTGAGTCAGGACCAGGGCCCTGTCCCAGCCCCTCACCAGCTTCATCACAAGAGGGCCCTCACCCTGTGGGGACATGAGGAGGTTCACACTCTCCAGCACGTCCAGGAAGAGCTCGTTCCGGCGATATTTGATGCCCTCCCGCCGCCAGCCAATCTGTCCAGTCACCTGGCTAGTGATCTGGGACTGCTCTTCTTTTGTCTGCATGGACACAGAGACAAACAGCAATGGCCTCACTCCTCTCTACCTTCAAGCATCCTGTCTCTATCCCCACTCCACCCTCGTCCCCCTCCTTTTAGTCCCCACCCTGGAACCCATCGTCCCCACAAGCCCCATGGGACAGGGCCTGGAGAAAATGGAGCAAAGCTGTGACGGTGGAAGCTGAGAGAACAGCTTACCTGATGCTGGAGGTCATGGCCAATGAGGAGCCCACAGGAAACAGGAGGGGAGCACAGACGGGAAGAGGCAGGCAGAACAGAAGGAGGAGAAGGCTATGAGCCTGGATCCCACAGGAGGGCCCAGCTCTCTCCTCCTGAGGAACGACAGGCCCCCAGAGCAGCTCATATTCCCCCGCCCCCCAGTACAGAAGGAAACTGTTTGAGCTATATTCCCAGTAATAGAAAGGCTGAGTCAGCTGTTCCTGAGTCAGGAGGGGACCACACAGAGCAAAACAGGCCTGCAGTCATGGCAGAAGGCTCAGGCCAGCACTTCCTGTCAAAGGCAGGCTCCTGAGTCAGCTAGGACAAGGCTCGGGCCAGACTGGATGCAGGGATGTTGGGCTCCTCCCCGAGTGTGGCTGTAATTTGAATACCTGGCTCTTGATGCCCTGCTGGGTGATGAAGGTTTTCAGCGCGCCTGTCTCTGAGTTCTGCGGGTAGCCGAAGTCTAGGATCTCTGCAAAAGGAAGGGAGCCATCAGACCCTGGACAAAGCTGTAGGCTCCATCATTCCTATCCCGCCCTTGGCCTGGACATGTCTGACCAGCACAGCTCCAAAAGGGTGTGGGGTCATCTGCAGCAAAGTCTTCCAGCTTTGTAGTGTTTACTCTGGGATTTGTGCTTCAAAAGAAAACAATTAAAATGTCAGATTTTTTCAAAGAAAATCAGCAGAAGAGGCACATGGCTGGTGGGTAAAAGGTCAAGAAGCCCTAAGCCTTAGAAAACAGATGTTGGGAAGGCAGAAGGACTCTGTTCACTTAGATCACAGCCTACAGAGGAACACAGGTAACCCCCGAAGGGCTTATAATATCTCAACGTCCTCCAGGCTCTGCGGCAGCTGTTGGGATGGAAAGCTGGGAGGACAGTGAACTGAAGCCCAAAGCACAAAGGTAAGAGGATGAAACGGGCTTACACAGGAGGCCCAGCCACCCAATCCCCGCCAGGTTCCTGGCCCCTGAAAGACCTTTCGGTCTTCCCCACCCCACGCACCAGCCTGGCCTATTTCTGGTCCACTTTGGAGCAGCTTTCACGTCAGGATCTGGACTGGACTTCTCAGGGCTCAACAGACCAGACAGTCAGGAAAGAAAGTTCTGAGGGCCCTGGTGCCTCAGATGTGCTCCCACCTCCACGCAAGGCCCCCCAGGTTCATCCGCACCCTAGGCCCCCAACTCCGCCAGCCTCACCATCCAGCAGCTCGTATATAAGCACAAAATTGTTCTTGATGTTCTCCTCGCTGATCTTGCCAAAGTACGCAGCCATTACGTCACACATCTTATAGAGGAATTCGAAGACCATGGCAGCATTGACATTCTGCTTGGTGACAGCTGCCAGCCAGATGTTGGACCGCTTAACATGGAAGAAACTGGTGCGAGCAATGTTGGTGACGGGGCTGCGCACCTGCTGCCGGGCATGGATGACATTGACCCGAAAGGCATCCACTGCGTTCCTCCTGAGGGAAAAGGGTGCACACAGGCTGCTCAGCACCGGCAAACCTCACTCTATGGGAATCCACCACAGCTGCTACCAGCACCCCCACTTCACTGCTGAAGTCTGACTCATACTCTGAAACCCAATGACAGGAGGACAGATGTAACCTGAATAAAGTGAAGTCCATCAGGTGTAGGGAGGTATGTTCCTGACTCCCAGGCCTGGCCCCAATTTCCCAGCTGCCACCTCTCTCGCTTCTCAGTGAGCCCAGGCCCACATGAGAAAGAGATCGTGCTTCTTCCCCAGTCTTCCCACTAGTGATTCCCACCAGTGGTGAAGGTGGCTCCCCCAGAAGTTAGACAAAGCCATCATGAGTTTAGAGAAAGCTCTAATCTGAGGGAGAAGCACTAAAGGGGCCATGGAGCTGGGTCACCCATTCTTGTCCAGGATCCAATTCCAGGGCAAGCTCAGGGAATGAGAAAAACTGATGGGGGGGCAGGGCCCCCCCACCCACATGTGCCTGGGCGGCAGCTTGACAGGCCGCTTACCTATTGCTACGGCAGCCAATGAGATGGGATGAGAGAAATGACGCCAGCAAGAAGAGGAGAGTGACACCAACGAGAGAGAGGGTTAGACACACAACACACTGGGTGGGCAGCACACACCATGAGGAGGAAGCAGACAAGCGACAGGCAAGGAGCAGAGAGCACAGCAAAGCATGCAGGACAGTGTATGCCCTGGCCCTGGCTTAACCGGGTCCACCATGGCCAGAGGTGGGTACGGATGGGTGTAGTCAGCCAGGCTCAGGCAAGCCAGGTTCTGCTACAACTCTAGCTCATGCCCCACCACCAACCAATGGACAAAAGCCACAAAGGCCACACCAGCTCATCAGCCAGGGAGCTGGGAGCCAAGGAGCTGGGCCCCTGCAGCAGACCCATTCTGTTCATCCCAAGCTCTTCGAGAAGAAAAACAGGGCAGCACAGACCAGAGGAGCCTAATCTCATTAGAGCTGCTGAGGCCAGGACATGCCCTTCAGTGAAGAAAGAGCAGTGGCATGCAGGGTGGGGCAGAATGAGAAGCAAAGCTGTGCCTCCTGGTTAAGGTTTGAGGGACCCAGAATAAGGAGCGATTCCAGGTCTACTCTGATAGGCCAGAAAGGGCAGCACAGCCTCCCTGCCCTTCCACCTTCCCCTCAGTGACCCGGAGGGTGCCTCAGGCTTGCTCACAACCTCTCCCCCAGAAATGGCCGAGAGGAACTGAAACAGCTAGGTTAGCAGCCTGCCTCCTTCTGAGAAAGGGAGTGGGAATGGAAGAGGATTAGGCAGCCTGGAGAGGCTTGTAAGAGAAGCCACACACAATGTGACATATAGATGATGTAATACAGAATTGTACACCTGAAATCTAGGTAACTTTACTAACAATTGTCACCCCAATAAACTTTAATGAAAAAAGAAAAAAAGAATCCAGTGAGGGCTCTCACCAGGAGAAAGGCTTTTGAAAGCAAGACTTAGATGGATTAGTACCTCCAGCCTGGCCACTAACTCCACCCAGTGGAAACAGATCTCCCTCTTCCTCAGCTTGAGGAATCAAGCTGACCAGGCAAAAGCAGTCATCTCCAGCTACCAGGTCTGCCACGAAGGGAAATAGGAGGCAGGAAAGGCCAGAGCTCCTAAGACTTTGGAGACCACGCCATTCCACAGGTCCCGTCTAGTGGCCAGCAACTGGCTGCCAGGCCAATGCCACCAGACCTCGTGGGAGTCAGGCTGTACTGGCTGAGCTTCCATGATGCAGCAGGGGGTGGGAGTGGTCAAGTCAAGCCTGATAGGAACAGACCTGGCCCTGCATGCTGGGGAGGAGGGCTGGGCAGGGGGGGGCACAGCTGGCTCAGCCAGGGGACTCACCCGATGTCATCTCGGTAGACCCGGGAGATGAGCACCTCCCCCTTGTGATTATAGATGAATAAACCTCCAATCATGGCGGCAGCTCAGTCTCTGAGGCCCATCGTTCTGAGAAAAGACCTAGGATAAGCAGGGACAGGGTAAGGGAAGGCCTCATAAACCCTTCCTGCATCCCCTGTGGGGCGGTGCAGGTCACAATCGGGGCTTTTTCCCCTGACTCAAGTCTCCAGTAAGTGACCCTGCAGCCCTCACAGGCATGCCCCTCCCCTTAGCCAGGCTCCAGTTCCTGTTTATCCCACACTGGAAAGGAGGAAGAAATGGTGAGGGACTTGGGCCCAGGATTCTAAGGCCATTTTAACCCTCCCTTTTCTGGGGCTGAGCCCACGTAGTAGCCCCTTTCCCCTTTTCAGAGCTGAGCTCAGCATGGATCCTTTTCAGCTCCTTCCTGTGCAGACTCACTCCGGCTCCCACCAGTGAGTCACTGCTAAGGCCTGCCTGCGGCTGCAGGAATGGCGGTAGGAATTACTCAGTAGGTTCAGGCTGCGGCCCCGAGGCACAGCTTTAGAAGCAGTCTCAGGCTCTACTTCCCTTCGGAGGAGGCAGGGCCTGAACCTCTGGCTCTCTAATTCACAGAAGTCTAAACATTCCAGGAAAAGGTGTGCAGGGTGGGGGGATGGAGGAAAGAAGGGAGGCCTTAGGCTCAGCCAGGCAGTCCCATAAGTAGGCAAAAGAGCAGAAGGGAAAGGCCTCAGCCCTGGCCTACTAACTTCAGTGACCCAAGCTGCTTACTAGTTATTTTCAACCCCCCCCCCCCCCCCCCGCCCCCTTTCAAAACGGGAGGCTCGCTCTTAGCTCCCAAGTACAATAAAAATAAGCCGGAGGTGGGATGAAGGTACATAAAATTAAGAGATCCTTCCAGCTGAAATTCTGTGATTCCAGACCCACAATACAACTCACTCCTGGCCTGAGTGCCTACAAGCAAGGGACAGGATGCCTTATTTAATCCAAATTATTTGGGTCAAACTAAGACTGTTTGCATGAACAAAAGCGGTTAATTTAGTTCTACATTTCCTGGGTTAGCCCTGGTATTAACTGCACAGGAGGAGTTGAGCAGACTTTTCTAAACTGTAAAATACAGCCTATTAGTGTGGCTATCAAAGTCTCCCAGACTCTGAGAGGTCTGTCAAGGTGGTGGACACATCCCATCTCTCAGCGCCAAGGAGGCTGGAGAGGGAAGGCAAAATGGAGGTGCAGCCCCGGGCAAAGGTTCCCAGGTATCAGGTGGTAGGCAGCTGGGGCCCAGGGCAGCAGAGGTGAGGCCCGGGCAGGAGCGGAGGGTTTAGTGAAGGAACAGCCAGGCAGCCCCGCCAGGCAGCCCCGCCAGGTGGGCACGTGTGCAGCAGGCGGCGCGGGGCTGTGGGGGCACCGGCAGGGAAGTGTCACTATGGCAAAGGTCAGGGCCTTGAAGACTGGGGGGAACTGGCCGTGGGGAGTGAGGGAACCAGGGGGTGACGGCCTGCTTCGGGGTTCGCGTGTGTGGAGCGGTATGAGGAGCTGGTGGGCTTGCCCCCGGGTAGGAAGGCGTCGCAGAAAATAAAGAAAACGATTCCACGGGGTGCGGGGCTGTCGCAAGTCTGAGGAATAAAAGCCGCGGGTGTCACCTGGGAGGGAGGGGTGCCGCAGGGTGGGGGGCTTGTCACACTCCGAGGAGGCGGCACAAGGGGGTGTCACTGTCCTGGGGGACTGGGAAATTGTCCCTGCGCTGAGAGGAGGCGCCGAGGGGCAGGGGTGCTGTCACGATCCCACGGCGGGGGGAGCCGCGTGGCGCCCCCGATCCGGGAGGATTCCAGTGGGTCTCCCTCTCACGGGAGGCGCCGGGCGGGTCAGGCGGAGGGCGCCGCTCCCCGCCTGCCCTGCAACTGCGCCCCGGGCGCCCCCGCCCCGCCTTCAGCTCCCTCCGAGATCTGAAGGCTGAGGCCACTCCTGGGTGTGGACAGCTTTCCGCGCAGCGCAGTGCAGGGAAGGGCAAAGCCGGGCAGCGGGGCAGGCGTCCTGCCTCACCCCGTAAGGCCAGATCTCGAACTCACCTGATGTCCGCGGACCCCCTGCTCCGCCCGCCCGGCCACTCTCCGTATTCCAAGATGTCCGCCCGCCCCCTGCTTGCCCGCCCGCTGCCTCTGCTTTCGCCGCAGTGCCCCGGCCCCGCCCCGGCCTCCGCTGCGCGTGCGCCTGCGCGTCCGACTCCCGCGCGGACTACAAATCCCGTCAGACCCTCAGACTACTCGCTGACAATTTTAAGCTCTCCAAGTTTAGCAGAACTACAACTACCGAATGCCTTCAAGAACCTTTGACAAGAAGGGGAGGAGTGGCCTTATCCAGCCCTACCCGAAATACACATCCCAGCATACGCCGCTCACGCTCACTTCATTTTCCCCACTGAGCATTCTGGTAATTGCAGTCCCTCCCCTTCCTATTTCGGTGTTTTATGAATGCCTCGAGTTCTAGGGCCATTTGTTGAAAGCCATCTGTTAAGCCTTGGATTGCTGCAGGCCTCTTCTGCCTCCAGAGTCCGAAGGCTGACTATCTTCACTTTATACACAGCACACAGCTTGGCAGCAGAAGTGTTTGTGCTGAATTTACTGCTTTCTAACATCACCTCTGATTCTACCAAGTTTTTTTTCAGCATATATTTGTGCTAGACATGAGCCGGTTCCCAGGGATCAAGTCTCAAGGAAGGGAACGGTGGGTAAGGAGGCAAGTACTTGGACGAAACTAGCTAAAGCTTTTCAAGAATACGTCCATGTTCTACTTCAGCTATACCTAGGTGACTGTCAGCTCAAGGCCACAACCTGTGTGCCTTCCAGTGACATATATGTTGCTTAGAAAACCGCTGGTTAGTTGAATTTAATTGGACATGGGATTTGAAATCCCTTATGATGAACAGTGTCAAGCTTCATATCCAAGCCAAAAACAAAAGACAGAGCCAATCCTTGAACATGAAAGGCCCGACTGGCTCTTGCAGGACCTGAAGAAAATCTGTTGGCTCTTCTCTTTCTTTAGGGAGAGATACCGTGATGCCTTCCCTACTTAGGGCTGAGACCATCATTGGAGGAAGGATGGAAGCGCAAGAAAGGGCAAACCTTGCAAGCCTTACTGTCCCTAGCATCCTCTTTCCAGAAGCCAGAATGTGGCAAGATAAAGATTTGGCCTCCTTCATTCAAATCATGGTTATAGCCAGAAGCCATTGAGTGACTGAATACAAACACTTCTGATCCCTGAACCAGCACTCAAGGCTTCATCTCTACCTTTCCAAAAGCTTTATCTTCAATACATATCCTAAGCCCTTACCAATTTAGAGTAAATAATAATAATAATAATAATAATGATAGTAATAGCTACCATTTATTGAGCACCTATTCTACTGTGTGCCAGGCACTGTGCTAGGCACTTTTCGTACAATATCTAATTTAAATCCTCACAACAACCCTGTGAGGTAGGTATTATTATCATCATTTTACATGTGAGGGAACTGAGGCTCAGAGAGATGAAATAACTCTCTTATCACACAACCAAAAAGTAGTAGAGCTGGGATTTAAACCCAGAACAACCTGACTCCAAATCTCATGCTCCTGTGAACTAGAGTAGAGGCAGAGGGAGAAGAAGGGCCAAATTCAAGAAATATTGGAGTAGAATGGATATGATCTGCTGACTAGTAAGATATGGGAAAGAATTTAAGCCCATAAATGTTTCTAGCTGGTGAGCCTACGTAGATTGTGATGAAGGTAACCAGGGTTGGAAGTCAGGAGGTGGAGGGGGAAATGAGTGGAGTCCATATGGACATGTCCATGGAGATGTCTAGTGGGTGATAAAAATACAGATCTAAAGGTTGGAGGGAAATGGGGGCTGGAGATGTATATATATGAGAATCATCAGTGTATCAGTGGCAGTTGAGGACATTAGGATGGATGACACCATTTGGGGAGTAAATAGGAAAGAAATGTAATGAACACTGGGAGCACCAGCACCGAAGGTATGAGCAATAGTGGAGGAATTCTCAAGAGAGTTAGACAAAGCAGTCAGAGAAGAAAGAAGTACAGGAGGCAGCCCTATAGTGGTGGCTAGAGGAAGCCATGGTCTTGGCTGGGAACAAACCCAGAGCTTCTAGAAGGCAGGCAAGACTGAGTTAGACTTCCAACACAGCCCTCACTCACTAAAAACCCCAGGAAGTATTTGTTGAAATGAATGAATGCCAAAATGCCCCTACCCGGATTTACTCCAAAACCTGGAGTTTAGTACTTCATTTCACTCTTGACATCCCAGTTTTGAATAGGGGAGCCTAGGTGAGCCAGGAGAATTTATAGGAGAGACTTAAAGAGAAAGTGATTTGTTTAAACTAAAAGTAAGGTAAAAAACTAAAACGTGGCACTGTCTGGAAGTCCCAGAAGTGCCCCTGCCCGACTGCTCTGGGGTATCATGGTGATTGTGAAAACAGGAAAGGTTTGTGCAGCAGTAGGCATGGTGAGAACAGCCTGTCGGCTGTCCGGGGAGTCCTCTGCTGAGCCTAGCCTGAGACCCAGCTTATGCTTTATCCAGGTAGGAAGATGAGGAGGACATGTGCGGGAGGCTTGAGGACCACGCGGGAGGGGAGGAAGGGTCGAGGTAAATCGGGACCAGCCCTACCACCTGGGAGAGGAATGGAAGAGAGGGTCTAGCCCTCTGGGCAGGGACCAGCCCTAAAGCTTAAGTGGACTTGCATAGGCGTGTGCGCGCGCGTGCACGTGTGAAAGAAATAGAGAGCACGCACACACACTCTGGAAAGGTGAATAGAGTCATATATGGGCAAGTGGCTGGGGCCCTCCCCAGAAGCCTAGTGACTCAACATGTTGAAGTATAGGTATAGGGGCTGAATATCCTTGGGAAGCCCTGAGGGGCTGCTGAAGCAGGGTTCCTGGTTCCTCGGAGGCTGGGCCTCCCCTCGCTGGGGGCTCACAGAAAGTCAAACAGCCCGAAATTCTTGGCTGCTCCAGGCCCAGGACAAATTGGGGGAGGAAAAAAGAAAGAGAAGAAATGTTTCAGGCCCAGAGGTGAGATGAGCCTGCTGGTTAGTAGAGTTAGGGGGCTGAAGGAAGCGGCACACAAATGCAGGCGCGTGGGATGGGGGGGGGGGGTAGAGCGGAGATGCTCTCCTGAAGCCACAGCAGATCAGGCACCTGAGGGCCCTCTGGGCGCCTGGTGAGGGCCCAGCACAGGCAGGGATAGTTACTGGAGGTGACCCCAGCTCTCGGGTACAAGCAGCAGGCAGGGGACAGTTAGGAGGAGGAACAGACGAAGCAAGTTTTTTTTGGTGTCAGTATTGTGGGGAAAAGTCAAGAGATTGGCACACATGCTTAAGGGGTGAGGGTAACAGAGGGAGGATGTAGGTGGATGAATGGAGAAACTGAGTGGGGAGAGGTGGGGACAAGGGGCCGAGCAGGTCCTCAAGGGCACTGCTGAGGTCGACTCCTGAAGTGTATGCAGAGAAGGGAGTAGGGAACAGCACCAGCGAGTCGGGTCCCAGGGACATGAAGGATCCTGGGAAGTCCTGCGTAGCGGTTAGTGAGCAGAGGGCCAAGCTGGGGCCACGACAGGTTAGGGGCTGCAGGGACGCTTGGTGGATGCGCCCGCCCTCACTGCGAGCAGTTAGCGCGCCTGGATTTAGTTCTGTTTATTTCCCTTTTAGGTACCAGACAAAGTAAAAAAGACAGAAGGAAGGATGGAGAGAGGGACGCAGCCAGCCAGGGTAGGAGTGGGATGGAAGTGGGGGAGGGCCCTGCTCACATCACATCCACAAAGAACTCACTGGGGTTTCCCATGGCCATGCGGAAGGACTGTCTGCTGGCGGTCAGTTCGGGGGGCACAGAGGCCAGGTCGCGGCCAGGAGGGGCTCCTGGGGGCCCCATGGCCGCGGGCGGTGGGGGCATCATCAGCATGGGAGGGCCGTAGAGAGGGGGCACGCCAGGGGGGCCGTAGCTCGGGTGCGTGTGGTGGCTGCGCAGGCTGCTGGCCAGCGAGTGGTGGCTGCGGTGGCTATGCTCGCTGGCGGCAGGCCCCGAGCGCTCGCTGGGGGCCCGCTCCCGCGGCCCCCGCAGGCTGCTGCGGGTCGTGTGGTCCGACTCGCTGCCGCTGCCGCCCGACTTCGAGTCCCCGGCCTTCGGGTCCTTCTCCTTCCGCCGATCGCTGCCACTCCGGTTGGAGCCACTGCTCCGGCTGCCTGTGAGGGACAGGCAGACAGGGTGGGGGACGCTCAGCGCTTGCGCAGGAAGTCTAGGGCGCACCTGTGCCCACCCAACCCCCGCGGCTCCCTCGGCCTTACCTTCGCTGTGCTGACTGCTGGCACTGCCCCCGCCGTAGCTGTACCCCAGCTCCGGGAAGCCTGGGTGCGGGTTGTAGGGGTGCGGGGGCGGTGGATACTGGTAAGGGAAAGCCATGGGCCAAGGGGCGGCCCCCGGGTGTGGCAAAGGGGCCAGAGTGTCCTGGTCAGAGGCACCGCTGGAGCCATCGTGATCGTGGAGGGACAGGTTGGCCATATCTGCGGAGGGCAGGAGAGGGCCAGATGAGCTGGTACTCTCCCATGGCCCCGCACCCCTATGCCAGGAGATATAGTAGTCTCCGGCCTAGGTTGGTTGACATGACAGCAACAGCAGTGGTAGTTTCTCCCCAGAATGGGAGGAGACATAGGCCAGAGATTTCTCAGTCCTTCTTCAGACCCTCCCCCGATGGCGAGGGAGACCCTGTAGAGACAGCCCCAGGGAAAACCCTACTCTGGAAGGCCCTGAGTCACCACTTCAGAGCCTCAATGCCAAATCCTGACACCCAACTTCCAGTGCTGTGGAGCCCCCCTACCAAGCCTTTTGGAAATTTCTCTTTCCTCAGTGGGCTGGAAGGGGCAAAACTCATATGGCAATTTTCTCCTCTGTTCACTTAGAGGATGAAAGGTAGGGGACGGTGGGAGGCTGAAATACCAGACCTTCACCAGGTACTGCATAGCTGCAATTCATTAGGCATGGATACAAAGCACTCCATCTCTTGCAAACGTTACCACAATCCTACGAAGGTGTTAATCACATTTTTTTCCAGATGAGAAAAGTACAGTCCAGAGAGGTAAAATGACCAGTCTGAGGCCAAGCCAAATTGTAGCCAGAAAAGAAGCTAAAAGTTGCTTACTTTTTAACCTTTCCAGGTGAAAGCATTAGTAAGGAGTAGGAAGCTGTTTGGTGAAATTTAGGGGAAAACTTGCCCTTCCTCCTCACCTAGTACTAAAAAAATGCCCATTAAAAACCAGAATGAACATAAGACCTTTCAGAGCCCACATGTAGAAGGCCCTTCGCCCAGATCAATTTTCTAATGCTGCTGGGGAGGGTGGGAGTGAGGGGGGAAGGACCTACAAAGGTGCCTCCTCTGTGCTTTCCATCCCATTCCCAGCCAGGCCTGGCTCTTCACAGCACTTTTCTCACTGTCCTACCATCACTTCTTTCATGACTCTTTCTCCCCTAATAAATTGTGCATTCCTTAAGGGCAAAGCTGCCCTCACCAATCTTGGAACTACCTGGAAGGGAGCATGAGGGGCCACTAGGACTAATGACCTGCGTAGGACACCCCTTGCTTATATCCCGTCTATACCAGGTCCCAGAGCTCTCAGAGAGCTGTAATTGCTGGGGCCACCTGCCAGATACAGACTGAACCCCTATTCTGAGCCCCTAAATGAGCCAGCCCAATCTTCCAGGAGAGAAGAGGTCAGGAGAGGTGGCTTTGAGGGGGCTGAAGCAGCCCGTGAAGTCCGCCAGCCAAGCCATGAACCTGTGAAGGCCAGCAGCTAGCATGGAAGGTGGTGGTGGGAAGCAGGGGCCTGCCTTGGCTCATGCTCCAAGAACTTTTAACTATTGCAATCTCCGGGCTGTCGTTTCAAGGCGGGGGAGGGTAGGGGGGTAGGGAAGGGGAGTTACTGTGTACTCCTGGGGCTACCCAAGTCCCCAGATCTTCCCTTTGAGACTGCTACACTCCCAGCTGAGGAGACCTCAGCCAGTGAGAAGGAAACAGCCTGTTCTGTCCGCATGACTCTGAGCTGGGCCTCTGGTGGCCTTAGTCCATAGGTAGAAGATCTAGGAGGCCCCAGGCATGGAACAAGGTCTCTTGAGCCAAAGCCACAGCTATTCTGAAAAGTGTGTCCCTGGAAATTTGGGGCTAGGGCTGACTTCTGCTAAGGATGATAATAACCAGATTTGATTGGATCTAAGAAGTCACTGATTGTAAGATGCACCCCAATTTCAGAGATGATGAAATCTGAAAAAAATGTTCACCTTAGAATCAATTAAATACATGAATAATAGACAGCTTTCTTAGGGCACTTACTGTGGGCTAAACACAGTGCTAAAAGTATTATGAACATTATCTTACATCATCCTCAAAACAGCTCTGTGAGATACATTTTACTATCACCTTATAGATCAAGAAACCGAGCCACTGAGACGCTGTGTCCCTTACTCATGTTCACACGGTAAGAATGGAAGTAGAATTTGAACTCGGCGGTGTCTAACTCCCAAACCCTATGGGTCTATCACTACTCATGGGGCTACGCTGGAGCTGCTAAGGTTCAGGGACCCACCCTCCACCAGGACTGTGCTCTGCAGAAACAGCCTTTCTAGTCCCTAGGACCTAATCTGAAGCATTTTAAGAGTTAGTTTTTGGACTCCAGCCAGCACACCAGGCTGAGAGAAGGCTCCCTCAGGCAGAGGTGGCTGTTGGAGGTGGGCTTCAGCTTCCATCCCTCAGCAATGCTGTCCTGTTTCGAGGACTTCCCTTCTCAAAGGCTGTCCTCAGGCTCAGAAGAAGGCGAGTTCCATGCAGACCTCTCTTGCTTAATAACCCTCATTGGCTTTGCACTCGCTCAGGATCAAGTCCAAACTCTCTGTATAGCTTGCTGAGTCCTCTACAACGTGGCCCTGACAGCTTCTCCAGCTCCATTCCAAGGCACAGTGCACCCGCGGGGTCTGAGGAAGCTGAGGACTTGGGCCTGAGGCCAGCCCCGGGTCCCGTCCTGGGGTAACCTGCTTGGTGTTGGGAGGCTGAGCAGGGCCAAGGGTAGGAGCTCTGTTTGGCCTTGCTGAGGCAATGTGTCTGCAGCACCACACACCTGGGGCAGCCCTGGATGGTGCAAAGAATCCAGGCCCTGGAGCCGGAAAGACCTGGACCGATGGCCTAGCTCCTCTGCTTCTAGCTGTGAGACCTGGGGTGGACTATTTAACTTCTACATGTCTCAGTTTCCTCATCTGAAAACAGTAATAGTAATCCATCTCCCCAAGGGTGGGGAGGAGGTTGTGAGGATCGATAGGTGAGATGATGCTTCAGAAACGACCAGCATGATGCCAGGCACAGAGCAGGCATTGAGAAAATGCCAGGCCCTCAAGGGAGATGCAGGGCAGGTGAAGAGGCTGGACTGGGCTCTGCTTCCATCACGGAACTCTCAGGCCTTGAGCTGGGTCCCCAGCTCTGCTAATCCCCACCGCGGGGTTCCCTGGACTCTGCTGCCACATCCCTGGGCACCTCCCCAATCCCAGCCAAGAGACAGGGCAAGGAGGTGGGGGAGGCACATACTGCCGCAGAGGTCTCCGAAGATGTAATAGCACTGCTCGGAGAAGGTGATCTTGTTGACAGTGTGGCGGATGAAGCCGGCTTTGAGCAGGTTGCTGGCATACTTGCGGGCCTCTCGCCGGTCAGTGAAGCCTTCCACGTTGTGGTATAGCCAGTCCACCACATCGGAGCCTGGGGGCAAGGCCGCCACTTGATTGGGAGGCACACCTGACTTGGCCTCAGCTGGCCTCACAGGAGCCAAGAGGCCGGGGCTGGTTCCAGCTCAAAGGAGTGGCCCCTGGCCTGACCTGGCCACTCACTCCCCACCCTGTCCGTCATCCCACCATGGGGGCCTCTCACCGATGAAAGCGTTGGGGATGGTGATCTTCAGCCACATGCGATCTCGGACCTCTAGCCCGGATTCAGGGGAGGCCATGGCTTTCACGATGGCGGCCATGTCACTGTGGATGGACAGGTGGAAGTCGTCTAGGCCTGGGGGCGGGAGGCAGAATGGTGAGGCAAAAAGGGGCTGTGGAGTTAGGCAGACAGGAGTTTGCCTGCCAGCTCTACCACCTAATAAATATGGACCTATGTCGGGCAAACTACTGACCTCCTAGACAATCAGTTTCCCCTTCCATAAAAATAGGGACTTTAATATCTATTTACAAGGAAGTTTGAAGAGAATTTAAAAATATAAATAAAGGTGCTTAGCACAGTATATAATGTGTGTCAGGGTAACAAAAATGGCAGCCATTATTGTGTGCTTACTTTATGCCACACACTGTGAGCGACGCTTCACTCATAACCGCTCGTTAAACCCCCAGGAACCAGGTAAAGTGCACACCATTAGTCCCATTTTATAAAAGGAAACTGAGGCTCACTGAGGGCTCACTACTGGTTCAAAAGCAAACGCTGTTTAGTGAGGGTCGGGTGTCCACTGAGGGAAACTGCAGGGTGAGGTAGCTGAAATGAATTGATGCCCCTCTCCAGCCCTCTCCGACTTTCAAACAAGAGTCTCTATGTGGGCCTTCATTAGTCCCTCCCACCTGGCCCTGTGTGCTGGGCCCAGGGGCCTGGGCTGGACACTCACGTTCTGTGTCAGGGATGGAGCTGGTGATGGAGGAGCTGGTGGAGGTGATGGTGCTCAGGGAGGGGCTCATGCCGTAGGCAGGGAAGGTACCGGTCATGGCTGCAGTGTGGGAGACCCAGGCCGCAGGGTCAATGGGCCGGATGGGCTCACCTGCAGGGAGGATGAGGAATCAGGGGCTGCCCACCCTGCCCAGTGCCAGGCCCAACAGGGTAGGTGTGAGGGTTCAGGGCAACACAGAAGGCAGGAGACACAGGGCTCACGTATACCAGCCACCAGTTTTAGGGACAAGTCTCCCATCCACTTACTCCTGGGCAGCGTGAAGCAACCACGTGGACTTGGGTCCCAGCACTTGGCTACAGTCAGGGTGATGGGCCTGAAAGCAAGGGTGTCCCTAGTGAGGGCAGGATGTGTGGAAACCAGACAAGCTCCTTGCCTGACAGCCGGAAATGCCTGTCCGCCTCCCCCTGCAATGCCCCATCCCATCCATACCCTGGTTTGTGCACAATCTCCCGCAATACCCGGACGGCATCATCATTACTCATGTTCTCAAAGTTGATCTCGTTCACCTGGGAAAGAGAACCAGGAGGAGGCTAAGCAGCAGGCTGGGGAGGGGGCAGGGAAGCTTGGTGAGTCAGGGGGTCTTCCCCCCACCAAGAAGGAGCCCCTGAACAGAATACGGAGGGTAGGAAGAATGAGAAGGTACAGAGGGTACATTTCCCCACTCCCTGTGCACACCACCAGCCAGGGTGGGCAATGGTACCTGTAACAGCATATCTCCTGGCTCGATGCGTCCATCAGCGGCCACAGCCCCACCCTTCATGATAGAGCCAATGTAGATGCCTCCGTCACCACGCTCGTTGCTTTGGCCCACAATGGAGATGCCCAAGAAGTTATACTTTTCTACAGGGAGTAACAAGACCTTGAGAGGGGGGCAAGGTTCCTACCCAAATTGGGAGCCCCTTATTAGACAGGGTGGAAAGGGACGAGAAGTAACATTTGTTGAACTGGAATCAGGCACTGTGTTCAGCATGCTCAAATAGGCTTTCATTTAATCCTTGCTGGCTGTGAGGCAGGGTCTCAGTCCCATTTTACAGAGCAGGCAACTGAGGTTCAGAGAATTTAAGTGACTTTTCTAAGCCATTAAGTGGCAAAGCCAGTATTCAAACTCAGATTTAAATGCCAAAGTTCCGGCTCTTTTCACGACACCCAGCTATCTCCTAAAGAGAGTACCTAAGGCAGAAATCAGAGAGCAAGAATGCAATGGCTGAAAAATAGGAAGGGGGAGAGGAATCAAAAATCACCTCCTCCAGAAAGCCTTCCCTCATGCCTTTCACTGCTTCCACAGCTCTCTGTACTCTGTCATAGCCCTGATCGTGAGATACTGAAATGATCAGCTATGTACCAGTTCATGTTTATGAAGGAGAGCTCCTTGAGGGCAGGGAACATATCTTGTGCCTTTCTGAGCTCCTCGTCTGTCCAGTGTCTGGCATACAGTAGGCAGTCAAGAGTGTTGTTTCACCAGACTCACCCATGTTGAGAGTGACCGTGATGATGTTGAGCGACATGGTGGAGTCCGTGATGCTGCTGAAGGATGAGGACTGTAACAGACGGAGACCCTGAGCAGCAGGCAGAGGGGCAGGAACTCACTGCTCCCGCCTCGCTCCTCCTCCAGCTGAGCCCTCAGCACCACCTCCCCTCTAAGTTCTAAACACTGACCCGAGGGGAGGGGATCTGAGCAAGCGTAAACCCTGGCCCTGCCCCACCCACCCCTACAATCCTGGCCCCATACCCGCTCAATCCGCGACACCTTCTGCTTCCGCCGCCGCCGCTTGTGTCTTCTCATCAGGCGTGAGGCGCTGCTCTGCTCGGTGGAGCTGCTGAACCTGTGGGGCCCACAGTCGTTCCCCACCAGGCTGGCCTAGTCCTGCCCCCTAGGAGGCACTGCAGGGCCCCAGGCCCCAGCACAAAGCCCACATCCCTCCCAGGCGCCCCCCGCCCCCCGCCGCCCCCGCAGGGCTCACCTGCCCCACAGTACTCATGAAACCAAAGCCCCACCTGCTGGTGGAGTCATCCTCATCCGAATCAAAGAAGCTGGTGGTCTCCAACTCGCTGCTCATAAGGGTGGACGAGCTGTCATAACCCCCTGGCTCTCTCCGTCGTTCCCCCTTTGCAGTTCCATTTAGCCGGGTTGCTGCAGGGGATGGAGGCAGCTGGGTTCACAGTGCCCAGCGCAGGAGGGAAGGGAGGACAGGGGCAGGCCAGGGGCTGCACTGGGCCAGGCACAGCCAGAGCTCAGGAAGTAGGGCAAAGATGTGGGAGCTGTGGGAGGGCGTGGGGGTGCTAAAGGCATCTTTTCAGAGAAGACGCACTGTGCTCTGGGCCATCCCTCCGGCGTGGTCGCTCCCGCTGGGCAGACACCAACGAGTCCGTCTCGGTGTCATTGTCTAGGTTCTCCTGGCTGCCCCCACCAGCATGAGGGCTGCAGAAAAGAGAGGACTTGGTGGGGGAGGGGGCAGGCTGGGGGTTCCCTCCCCCAGCCCTAGGCTGAGCTGACGGGCCCTCCCCCATAGGTCCTCCCCACCCTTAGGTCACTCACTGGAAGGATGGGGGCCGGGAGTCCCCAATGCCTCCGGTGCGCTCCATGGGCGGTGGCAGCTCCGATGGGTTATCAGCACAGAAGGGAGCTGGCTCTGGGTGTGAGCCCTCGGCTGACACCAGCTGACGTGGAGAAAATAGGGAGGTAATATGGCACAGGGGCGCCAGGGAGAAGTAGGATAGTTGGCTTCTGCAGGGCATGAAGACTTGGGGAGAATGAAGCAGGGACACGAAGGGAGAAGAGACAGGACGACGCAAGAGCAAATGAGATGGGAAATGGACACGCTGCTGGGTTGAAAAGGTGGCAGGGAGACATTGGTTGGTGAAGTGGGACGGGGGCAGAGAACCAGGGTCAGAGGTCAGCAGGCGACAGAAGGGAACCTGAGGCAAAGTGCCTCAAAGGGCAGAGGAGACAATTTTGTCTCCAGTATGTACTTCTGTGTCTGCCTTTCCCCACTTCCCGCCACTCCCTCACTTTTCACCAAGACTATAGAATCGGAGGTAGAAAATGTTCAGTTAGAAAACTCAAGGAAGATTCAGATATTGAAGCATAAAACCACCAGCTACAACCTCAACGATGCCTTTCCTCCGTCCAGCCCAAGGCAGGAACTAGGGTAGAGGGCTGAGGGCTGAGGAGGGCTCCTTACCCAGGACACCACCCGGCCGTTGAAGCAGGGCAGTTTGGCATTGTCGTCCGAGATCTCTTCCTTCACCACTCTGCAAGGAAAGAGGGGGTGTTCTGGGGTGGAAATGGAGGTGTCCTCACAATCTCAACTCTCGTGGGCTCCTCCACCCTAAACTGGGAATCAAACCACCAGCACAAGCCTATTCAAACGGGGGCAGGGGTGGGGGCGATGCAGTTGCCTTCCTGGGGTGTCCTCTCTGTCATCAAATTGCAAATGACATCTGACAAATTGCTGCCCCCATGAGTGCAGCTACTCCCTAGAATCCTTTTTTTTTTTTAAGGGAACACCCTTTTTGTTTTTTGTTTTTAATTTTTTATTGGCAAATATTGGGGGAGAGTGTGTGTCTCCAGGGCCCATCAGCTCCAAGTCGTTGTCCTTCAATCTAGTTGTGGAGGGTACAGCTCAGCTCCAAGTCCAGTCGCAGTTTTCAATCTTTCGTTGCAGGGGTCACAGCCCCCCACCCCCTGCGGGAATTGAACCAGCAACCTTGTGGAGAGCTCCTGCTCTAACAAGTGAGCCATCAGGCCGTCCCTCTGGCAGCTCAGTGGCAGCTCGTTGTCCCTAGAACCCTGAGAGCCTTACCTATCCCCAACGGGACTCTCCGGGCTCCTTCCCTCTGGCCCTACACTAGGAAAAGCACACCCTGATTACGGTCCTTCCCTTCTCAACTGGGAATCCCGACATTCTTCTAAGAGGTGTGGATGAGGAATTTAAGGAAATTAGGAAAGAGAAGGGGAGAAGGCATTTCCTGAACATCCTCCACTGCCATTAAGCTAATCGTAACAATTGCTCTCACTTACATGCTCTCACTTATTGAGCATGTATTATGGGCCAAGCAACAAGCTAACACTATACTTGTATCTTTTCGTTTAATACAGCAATGCTGTAAGGTAGATACAGACAGGCAAACTGAGGCCCAGTAGGTTCAGAAATTCACCTCGAGTCACACAACTAAGAAGTGAAGAGCTGGAATTTGAATCCTAGTCAGCCTGACTCCTAAGCCTTATTCCTACCAATTATACCCTCCCTATGGTTATAATATATAATCTTCACATCAGTCCCATTGTGTAGACAATATGATACCCATTTTATGAATAAGGAACTGAGAAACATTCAGTAACTTGACCAAGGTCAGAGCCAGAAGATGTCAGAGCTGGAATTCCACCCCAAGCTTGTCTAACACCGAAACCCGTACTCTTTCCACAGTGTTTCACATTCCTTCCTGTACGATGACAGACGTGACGTGGGACTGCATGGAGGGCGATGGTGGGGGAGACAGTGATGTGGGCATGGGGGTGGGATGAGGTCACAGGCACATAGTTTGGCCTGGGGCATGCAGTGAGGCACAAAGTTGGACCATGACTAGAGTTCCCGGCCCCCAAAAGGAATTGGAAAAGTCTGAGGACCCCCCGGACTGCGTCAAACACCCCAGGAGACAGAGCTGGAAAGCTGTGATAAGGGGCAAGAGGAAGGCACATGCAGAGAGTTCTGAGCAGAGGAGGAAGACAGAGAGGAAAGAGGCTGAGAAGCCCGGGCCTCTATTCTTGAAGAGCTTCTGCCCAGAGCTGGGAACGTGCTTGGCTCCTTGTGATGCTCTCACATTCTTAGACTCACAGCCAAGTTCGAAGGCCAAGCCTATCCTCCTCCCTCCCATTGAGCTCTGGCTCCTCCGCCATTTCCAACCCCACAGTGACCCCCAGAAAGCAGCTCACATCATCCTGCTCGGGCCCACCATGGCAGAAAGCCTGGAGACAGAACAGGCTGGAAAAAAGAGACAGAGATGTAGTTCAGACCTACCAGCCAGTCTGGTCCTAGGGTACCCTAAACTTACAGCCCTCAATGGGAACTGGATCTCAAAGGAAAAGGGGGGATGTGGGCCACATGGCAGAGATTCTGTGACCTGCTTTGGAGAGGGTCTCCCTGTGGAAAATTGCTGCTGACTCTCTAGCACCCCCTCCCCAAGCAGGCCCCACCACACAGCACCAGCTACAGATGTTTCCTCTCTTTCTTGGGGTCACTGACAGGTCGCCAAGGCTCTGCTGACTCACAATGATCAGCTGATCTTCAGCAGCCTTGGGGGACCTCAGACAGGCCTCCCCCTCCCATAATGGAGCTAAATGGCTCAGGGTTCCACCACACACACACACACACTCATACCCTAAGTGGAGTCAGATAAATCTGGGTTCAAATTCCAGTTCTGTCATTTATAAGCCCTCCCATCTTTGAGAAGTTTCTTAACTCTTCCAAGCCTTTGTCTCATCCTGGTAAATGGGATTCGTAAATGCCTGGCACAGTCTAGGCATACAATAAATGCTCGTTTCTACCTTTGGCAATTTTTAGTGGGACCCATACTCTCTTTCTAACTAGGTGTAAGTTTGTAAGGGCAGGAACCAAATAAACCTGCTCATCATTCGTCGCTCAGGCAATGAAAAAGCCTTTGCTGAGATCCCAGTGAGTTTTAAGCCCTGTGCTAGCCATTTCATGAACCTCAAGAAGCATCAGACCTGGGGCCTGCTTTATTCTCGGAGGTTACAGTCACATAAGCATACCACAAGTGGGAAGTGGTCAGTCAGAGCGATCACTGGACAGACATCTGCTAAGTGTTACTCAGGTGTTATGTCCTGGCTAGGAGCTGGGGAAGTGTACAGATAAATAGGGAAAAATACTATAACTTTAAAAGTTCAACCCAGAGGACAGGAAAATTTAGACCTGGAGGAGCCAGAGGGGGGAAAGTGTTCCAGGCAGAAGGCCCAGAGGCAGGACACCGTGTGACATGGAGCGGGGAGCAACAATGAGTGACCCAACTTCCCACGTTGCCCTCTCCCATTGCCCTCTCCTGCTGCTCGAGGCCACTCTAGCGGTGGGTACCTTGTTCTCCCACCCATCCTCTCGTCAGGGCTGAAAATGTTTATTCTTCCTCTATTTCCCAAATCATTTAAGAGGGTTGGGCCTACCCTGAGCTTGACAAATACTTCTGGAGACCAGATGGGACTTGGAGAACCTTGCAAACCAGGACCTCAGAGGATAAGCCTGGAGAGACAGCAGCCTTCCTTCTCAGTCCCCATTTCCCGTCTGTCAGCAGGGGCCACTGGCCTCCGCCTGACCCTCCTCTCAGGCGGCTAGGATAAGTGGCAGCCCTATCACCTGTACCGTGTGCCGAGACTGAGCATCTCTCCCAGAGAGGATGCATTTGTAAAATGGTGATAATAATAATACCGGCAATTGTGTGATTAAAGCCTTCGACGTTGGAGCCAGATTCCTGATGTGGAATCCAGCTGTGCCACTAACTAGCCAGAGTGTGTGACCTTAGGTAAGTTATTTCAGGTTTCTGTGCTCTAGTTTCCTCATCTGTAAACTGGGGATATTACTACTTATTTCATAGGGCTATTTAAGAGAATTAAATAAGTGAAAATTTGGAAAGCATTTAGATCAGTGCTTGGTATACTGTAAGCACCATAAAAAGTTTGTTAAATACATATATATATATATATATATATATATATATATATATATGTATATTCCTCTATGATTAGTCTTCTGTGATAAGATAACCCTATTAGATCTCTTGCTCATTAATCCTTCTGGGGAGAAAAACAAAATCAATCTCCTCCACTTCATTTTTAGCATTGTTCTCAACCCTGTTAAAATGGCCTACTCGGATATTTTGCAAAGGATGGTTTAAGTGCGTGATGTATGCAAGATGTGTTCAGGTGTTACCTGAATGAACATGGCTTAATTCAATAGTAAATATTTATTTTTAATATATATTAGAAAGAAGTATAATTAGAAAATCAGACCTGTGATTTCATATTATTGATTTGGTCAAGCTAAGAAAGAGTGAGTGGGCTGACAGTAGATTTAAAGAACAATATTAAGTCAACGGTGAGCAGATGTAATGGGGGCCTTCCCATGACTGTAGTTAGGCCTGGCCTGACAGCAACCTGGGCTGAGTAGGACCTGTCCCAGTGCACGGACTTCGCTAATTTTCCCCTATCTCATATCCTGAGGAAGTATCTTGGTCTCTCCTAACTCTGTTCTTCTCTTACCAGGCCAAGGCATCTGCCCCCTCACTCCTACCCTTTGCATATCGATCCCTCTTCGGAATCTTCTAATCAGCGGTGTCTGTCTCTGGACTGAAGCCAGACAATCATTATACACCAGGAGTACCGCAGGGTAGGAATAACAACAGAAACAAGAATAGTTAGAAGCTGCACAGTACTTCCTACTGTAACACCAATTTCACACGTATGGGCTCATGGGCTCATCAAACCCTGAGTAGGGGGGGGGGGAGGGAACAGTGACAGCAAAACATGCCAGGCAGAGGGGAGCGAAGGTGCTTGCTTCCTAATACCAGGAGGGCTGAGGTCCTGGGAGAGAAAGCAGACTGATGAACACTGGGAAGAATGTCTCCCCTCACTCAGCTCTGGGGCCTCAGCTGCACAGAGCAGCGGGCCTCAGGCTATTGCTGGAGAGGCTGCCTTGAGGCCTGGAGGGCTGGGGCAGGCCTTCCCCACAGGCCTCCAGGCCCAGCGCCCAGTTAGTATGGGGGCCTCCTCCTCCCCCAGTACCCTGGGAGTTGGAGGGGGGTGTGAGGGGCTAAGCCAGGCTCCCCCTCCCAGGCCAGCTGCTACAGAACCTTCCGGCTCCAACATTCCAGCCCCTCTTAAAGGGGAAGTTGCTGCTTCCAAACTCCGCCTGTCCAAAGCCCTGCAGCTGAGAGAGGAGAAGACCCCGCCAGGGAGCGAAGATGAAGAACGCCAAGAGACTCTTCCGGCCCTCCCACCCAGGCTCTGAGGCCCTTTCCAAGGCCACCATCTGGAGGAAAAAGGCCCCAATTCTGAGGGGAAATCAACATCTGGGCTAGTGGGGACTCCTCATCAGGAGCCCCCTTGACAACATCCCACACAACCCCACAAGGGAAGGGGGGGCAGCTAAATAAACATCAGGTCTGCAGGCCTTAGCTTCCAGCCTAGCGCCTGAGCACCCCCAGCTCCCCCTCCCCCCAGTGCAAAGTCCCACAGCACAGCCCTGAGATGCACGGTACTCCAAATATGGCTCGGAGCTGTGGGGCTGAAAAGATGGAGAAAGCCAAGGCCGAGTGCCAAACTCCTCAAGTCTGTGCTAAAAACGTGGCTCCCTGGGCAGGAGAAGGATGGGGGACTCGAGCTCTAGCACTGGGTGGAGGGGTGGGGGTGTGTCTGTCTATGTGGACCGCTGGTCTCTGAGAGGTGAGGGGACTTCCCGGGCTGGAACTCTAATTTATCTTGGGGAGTTGAACGTCCTCCTAAACTAGGGAGGCCAAGGTACCTCACAAGAGCGAAAGGAGCGTCCCTAGAGAGGCTGGCACTCCAGCATCTGAAAAAATCAAGGGGAGCCCAAATGGCCAAGTCACCTCCTAGAATCCTGAGCAGGGCTCGAAGCCAGTGTCGCAAGGGAAGTCCGAACTGGCCGAGTGGCCCCTAGAAGCCGAAGGGGACGGGCTCCCCGGGAGGCGAGGCGGGGGGCCATCCTCACCCGAAATCGTCGTCCATAGACTTGAAGAAGAACTTATAGCTGGGTCTCTGCAGAACGCCCTTAAAGTCCGCCAAGGTGACGCGCTCGGCGGGCAGGGGCAGCTTCACCAGGTACGGCGTCTCCTGCCCGTCCAGGTGGTAGATGATCTTGGTCTCGCCCATGGCTCCGGCCTCTGGCCCGGCGGCCCGCGCACGGCCTGCTCGGGCGGCCGGGCCGGGCCTCTGGGGCGGCGGCGGCGGCTCTCGGCGCGGCCCAGTGGCTCAGCCCAGCTCCGCGGCCGGCCACGGCGCCAGCTCCCTTGTTCTCCGGCCGCTCCCGGGTCCCAGCGCCGCCTGCCCCTGCCGCCGCCGCCGCTTCCGCTCCCCACTCTCCCGGCTCCGCTGGCGACGGCGACTCTTCCGGTGGCCGCGGCCCTCCCGGCTCTGGGCTGTCGCCCGGCCCGCTCCCCTCCCCGGGCCCCGGCGCGACCCCGCCCCGGCGCGGCCCCGCCCCCGGCCCCCGCCGAGCCGCGCTGGCCTCGCGGCAGATGGCCGGGCTCTCGGCCGGGCCCCCAGGACACCCCGCCCACCCGCCGGGCGGCGAGCTTGGACTCCTGCGCTCTGGTCCCTGGCCGGCGAGAGCGTGGCAGCGGTCGCCCAGGGCTCCAGAGATGGAAGGATTGATCTCATCAGGATGATTGCGTTCCTGGACTCTTCAAAGCCCAGGCTTTGGACCCAACGTGATCGGTTGCTCCTCGCAGCTGGGAAGGGGTGTGATGCAGGGGTCTCTTTGGTCCCCAGAGGTAGGTGGATGGGGGTTCTGACCAAGTACCACTGGGGAAAGTGATCTTGACATGGCCCTTTAGGGTCTGTTAATAAGCATAAGTTGCCATCATTGAGTCTACCAAATTGAGCTCCTTGAGGACACAACAGGATCGAGTGCTGATTCCTTCGTATAACCTCAGTACCTAGGTGCAACGTAGTGGTGGTTTAATAAATGGATTGAACGCAGAATGAGTGCAAGAATGACGGTGGGTGCATTACTGGGACAGTAAGTCTCAAACCAGAAGTAGGTATAATCATTTCTAACAGATCTCCTTACCCCTTAGCTTTAAATTTGTTTAATAAATATTGAGTGCCTACTATGTACGAGGCATACTGCATGAGCTACAGCAAATACAAGACAGTAATGCTGCCCCGGACCTTTACTTATTTGGAAAGAGGCTTGTAAATAAATAACTTCAGAGTGACAAGTGCTATGAAAAACTTAAAATAGAGTGATGTGATAGTAACAGGGGAAAGAGAATTATGGGTGGTCAGAGAAGGCCTCTTCCTATTTGAGCTAAGTCCTAGAACTAATGAGAAAGCAGCTATAAGGTCTGGCCTGGGGGAAGAGCATTCCAGGCTGAGGGCACAAACAAGTCTAAAGGCTCAAGGCAGAAATAAACTTGCCAGATTTGAGGAACCAGAAGGCTGTTGTAACTCCAGGGATATTGTTAGATGAGGCTGGGAAGGTAGACTGGGACCATCTTACATAGGTCCACACAGCAACGTGTGAGCTCCTCCCACTCCATTTTGTACAGTTGCCAAATTAGCATTTCAACAGTAAGTACCTCTTCAGATACCTCTTCTGCTCAGAAACCTCTTCACATTCCCTAATGCTTTCCAAATATCCTGATCATGATATCCAAAGCCTTCCATAATCTAACCTCTACCTACCTTTCCAGCCTTATTTCATTATGTCCTATCTAAAAATTTGACCAGCAAATTAAACTATTTGCTAGCCCCTGCACACATGTATGTTTTCATTTCATACCCTTTAAATTTTTACCAAAGCAGTATGTGTGCATAGTCAAATAGTATTAAGAAAGTTTTTAACAGAAGTCCTCTGTCCCATTTCCCTCCCCACCCCAGTATACTTTTTTAGCTTATACTATCTCTTGAATTATGCATTCTAGACATCACTTATTGATTTCCAATCTGGACTGATGGATTTCTTTTTCTTCCACCTCCCCCTAACCTCTTAAAATAGTAAAATCCCACTTTTTTAAAGTCAATATAGTACTTAGTATTGACATTTTGACTATGAGTAAATGCTTCCTTTACAACTTGTTTCTCTTGTCATTAACCATTGCCTTGCCTTTTCGTTTGCTTTGTTTTTTATGTAATATAGTGTACCTACCTATTCTTTGCACATAATCTAATAGTTTCTCAATACATATTTTGCTAACTCAGTCAAATGCAGACATATGTCAGAGATATTGCGGGTTTGGTTCCAGACCACCATAAAGCAAATATCGCAATAGTCACACAAATTTTTGAGTTTCCCAGTGCATAAAAAAGATATATTTATATTATACTGTAGTCTGTTAAGTGTGCAATAGCATTATGTCTTAAAAAAACAATGTACATACCTTAATCAAAACATACTTTATTGCTAAAAAGTGCTAACCATTATCTAATCCTGTTGAAAAAAATGGCACCAGTAGACTTGCTTGAGGCAGGGTTGCCACAAACCTTCAATTTGTAAACAAAAAAACAAACCCAGAATGATCTTGAAATGCAATAAAGTGAAGCTCAATAAAATGAGGTATGTCTGTATGTTAGATAATCCATCCATTTTCTTCCCAGGAGCCTTCCATTTTGTCACTCTGATCTGCACTGTTGACTATCGTGGCTTGTGCACAGCAGCCATCCCAGGACTTCTCTGTATCATACTTAAAATTCCCTTTACTTCTACATGTTGGATCCTCATTTCCTAGATACTTTATTCCTTTGCTTTAGGAAAGCACATTCTTGGTAGCTTCCCTTGAAAGCATGGGAAATAAAATTTTTGAGAACTTGCAAATCTGAAACTGATTGAGTTAAAAGTAATTTATCTTCAGAATTTTGAAGGCATCACTCCACTGTTTTCTAGCTTCCAGTGTTGCTATTAAGTGGTCAGTTACGTCTCTTTATTATCCTAAGCCTTTGCACATGATTTGTTTTGAATTCTCTGGAAGTCTTTAGGAAGTTCTCTTTATCCTTGGTTTCTGAAACTTCATGGTGATATGACTTGGTGCTGATTCACTGTGCTAGGCACCCTTTCCATCTAGAAAGGCAACCATATCTTCTTGAATCATTTAATAACATGACTACCATTTCCCCCATTGCTCCTGCAACTGTTAGATGTTGGATCTTCAGGAGTGATCCTTAATTTTATTTTCTCCTTTATCATCCATTCCTATTTTAAAATGATTTCACCTTTTTGTAAGATTTCCTTAATATTATTTCCAGCCTTTCCCCTATCCAATTGGATAGGTAAAATATTCACAATTGAAAATTCAAGAAGTGTATAAGGATGGATAGTCTCCTTCCGTATACAATCCTTCCTTTTTGGTTCTCTGGTCCTCCAGTTCTCAGCAGAAGGAAACAATTCATTTATTTTTAATTTCTAATAACTTTTTTTGTTCTCCAATTCTTCCTTTTTATAACACTTTCTTTATAGACACAGTATTTTTGCTCTTTGAATTTTGAAAATAGCTTTCCCCCCAGGCTGCACCAAGTTTTCAAAAAGCTCCGTCTTGTCAGTTTCCTCAAATATTTGACGGCCCTTGGCAGTCTATTCACATTTAAGATACTGGAAAGCTGACTGGGAGCTGTTCATGTACAAGGCTTATTATCTAACAAGTTTATTGGAGGGTGATCAAGTGGGGGAAAGATAGCTTTTTTCGAGGAAATGAAAAATGTTTATTTGTAGGCTTTTTCTGTAGTTGTTTGCTTTCGCCTGGGGATATAAATCAGTGTGTGCTGATATTTAGAGCCCTAGCATTCATATACTTCCACTTAATCCTTCATTTTCAACCTAGCTCCTCACCCCCACCCCCATCATGTCTGTTGTTGAGTCTAGAAGCTCTAATAATTTACGTTTTCCCTGAGGTTCTGAATATCATTCATTATGCCGGGCACTCATGGGCTCTGTCAGTCTGGAAACTCATGATCTTTGGGTTTAGGAAACCTTTGTTATTTCTTTGATAACTTCCTCCCCAGTTTCTCCGAAGGCTAAATCTCCCATTTCTTGTGGAGGAGAAGTAGGGGTAGTGCTGGATCATATAAGGTGGGGGTGGGGGGGTTTCTTATACAGGTCTGACTCCCCTCCACTCGATGCCTACTCTCAGACCCAGTCTTTACCCTCTCCTGCTGAGCCTCTTCTGGGTTCAGAAGGGCATGTCGCTTTGCTTGTTAATAGCCACCTCAGTAGGTAGAATCCATTTCCTTCTGCTAAGTCAACTCTTCCATTTTTCATTTTCCAGAATGTTACCTCTCTCATCGTCATCACCTAGTTTTCCTTATCGAGTCACATGCCTTTTAAAAGTATCCTTTAGTGGCTTATGAATGGGGTTTTGGAGGGAGTAAAAAAACCCCATGTTTAATTTGCCACATTTAAATGGAAATCCTTTGCTTTGCTTTTAATGTTTCCTTCTACCCTTTCTGTTTTGGGTCACTCAAGCATCAGTCCTGTAAGCTTTCCCTAGTCACCACAACTGAAAGGATTCTCTTCCTCCTAAAAAAGTTCTATAGGCTACTCTGATCTCTCCTACTCATCAGGTACAAATCAGAGGTGCCCTACAGTTGTTTTAACTGCCCCTATTAGGTCCATACCATAAACTCCACATGCTCTCTAGGCACTACATCCTATATCTGACAAAGCAGAAACTGAGATTTACTAAGAAAAGTAAAAAGGCCAAATCCTGGCCAGCCTGGTTTTCTCTTCGGAAATATTCAGTAATGCTCCTTTACACCTGGGTGTAGTTCAGTGTCCTCTTCCTCAGCTTATTCCTTTCCACCCGACTGAAATGAAGGCAGGCAACCATTTTATCTGTGATGTCCAGGAGGGCCATTTGTTACCAGTAACATTTGCCACAGTTTAAGTGTCAATAGAGCAAGGGTTATAAGAAGGCAACAGAGCTCAAAGATGAGCCAGAAGATCATATGGTTGAGGTTGAAGGAGACAATGATAAGCAGTGATCAATGATAAACTCCAGCTCTAGAGTCCAATCACACATCCTGGTTCTATCAATTACCAGTTATGGGACCTCTCTGACCTTTAGGCTCCTCATCTGAAAATGGGGATAAAGCCTACTTCAAAGGATTGAAGTGAAGGTTAACTAAAATAACATAGGAAAAGTTTTTAGCAAAATGCTTGTCATACATTACACTCTCAATATTAGGGAAAAGTCCATTTTGTAGGATCTTCCTGTTTTTAGGATATCCGTTGCTGGCTTGGGGTTATATTTGCCTCTGGGGGCAATTTCCCTTCACTGTGACACTGACTCTACAGAAGCAGGAAGAACTCTGGATTATGAGGCTCAAATCCTCAAGAATCATGAGACCTTGAGCAAATTTCCTTATCTCTAAGATGAAGAGTAGAGGGCCAGCTGGGTGGCTCAGGCGGTTGGAACCCCATGCTCTTAACGCCCAGGTCCCCAGTTCAATTCCCACATGGGCCAGTGAGTTGCGCCCTCTACAGCTAACATGGTGAACAATAGCTCTCCCCGGAGCTGGGCTGCTGGGTGCTGCCATGAGTGGCCCCCAGCCAGTGTGAGGGCCAGCAGCCGGCGGGAGCACACGGCTCATAATACCAGCATGGCTGTGTCCTACACTAGACTGAGAAACAACGGCTTGAACCAGAGTGCTGGGAGGGGAAGGCGGAAGAAAGGGGGAAAAACAAGACAAAGATGAAGAGTAGCCCAGCTTCCCTGAGAGGACTAGTACTAGATCAATGGGACAAAGCATGAGGGATTGACAGGTGGTTATCAGACTTTACATATGCTTGGCATCATCACTCTCTGGCAGAAGAGTGTCTGTCTAGGTCTAGGATGCTCTGTGCAAACAGGCTCAGGCATCTCCATTACCCATGAGCCATGGCAATGGTCAATTAGCAAGGCATCACAGTGCCACCTAGTGGCCATAACACTCCTCTTCTCCCTCTCCCCCAGGTGTTAAGAACAGCTGTCCTGTCAGAACTCTTCCGTCACCTACTTCACCGGCTGCTCATTCAGAGTTGTAGAGAAACCAAACACACCCCCTCTCTCTTTTTTAATATTAACAAGTACAAGCAGCAGAGAGGGCCAGCTGCTCTCTGCTGTTCCCCAAGGGAAAGCCAGAGCACAAAGCTGTGGCACTGGGCTTCCTCTAACTGCAGGGCCTGCCTAGATTGTCCTTAGGCAGAGCTTTGTTCCAGCCCAGCTTCCCTCATCCCAACTCCCCAGTCAGGATGCGAGGCACATGGTTGCTGGCGGTGGGAAGAATACTGTAGTTCCAGCCTCTGCTCCTTTAAATGTCGGCCAGGATGGTGGTCACTCATCTGCAACTAGCCTCTCATTTGTCTGGCCCAGAAGCCAGGACAGCAATCAACCACACCCACAGGAAGAGGCAGTGCGACTTCAGTCATCTTCAGATGACTCCTCTTCTGCCTCTTTTAGCCACTGGATGAACCTCTGCAGCTGTAAGGAAGCATAGTGGAGAGCTACTGAAGGAGGGGCACATAGCCTCCTGTCTCCTTAGTGGACAAACAGCTCGAACAACCAGAGTCCCAGGGACCAACTACCCTGCAGTCTGGGGCCAAGGGTCAGGGAACCAGACACCCACTGTGGTGATACCTGTTTATGCCCATAATCCAGTGGGCAGCAGGACTCACCTGTTGGTTCTTCCGCAACTGCCGGCCCTTGTCAGTTGTATCCCTTTGGCTGTACCAACTCAGGATTGTCTCTTCAGCCAAGATCTCCAGCTGGTAGAAAGCCATCAGTACCTGCAGAAGGCCAGCAGAGATCTTAGAGTCCAGCAAGACATAATTGATAACAGAGGACGAGAAGGAAAGATCTTAGCACCTCTTTCTACCAGGTCCTTCGCTTCCTTCTATACACTAAGCAGCTTCCTTCAAAACAGACAAGAGTAAGCTGTTCACTCTGGAACAGGCATAACTTCTGAAACTATTGCTGGGTCGTGCTTTGCAGACTCCCAGGGCAACTCCAAATGGCTACCTTCCTGGCCTGGCTCCAAGCAAAGAGCACAATACTAGGGGTGGATGGTGCTGTTAATCCAGACCATCCTGGATTCCCCATGAATCCACTCCATCCTGGATTCATGTCAGCCTCTGTTCTGTGTCTCCATGGAGGTCACCAAGGTCTGTTTCAAAGCAAATGCAGGACCACGAAGCTTTGTGGAGGTATTCACCTTGGCCATGGAAGTACCAAGAGCTTGATGCTCTAGGAAGAAGTCCTCAATGGCTGCCAATGCTTCCAAATGATCAGCTGCACGCTTTATGTAGTTCCTAAAAACAGGGCTCCAGGTCTTGAGCAGCTATGGAAGAAAGGAGAAGGGAGCTGCAATATATTCCTGAGCATGTACCTACCTGAACAGCAAAGAAAATCAATATTGATAACATGGGTCTTTCATGATATGGGAAGACAAGAGGGAGATGATCCAGGCTTTGTGGAATCATGTCAGAAGGACTTGGGAGCTGCTAGCAGTCAGGGTTGGGGAAAAATAAGAGGTTCCTAGGGAGGGTGAAAGGGGTTCAGATATGCAGGCTGCCTCAAAATATCTATTTCCAGCCTAATGGCTGATCTCATTCAATCATGTAAATCATTTACAGAGAGTCCAAAAGTCTAGGTCTATTCTGGGTATACCTTTGGGGTCTGGTCTGGTCTGAATCCTGGAGTCTCAAAGGCCACTCAGGATTGACCCTAACTTGACTCCACTGGACCAGCCAAGGCCGTTCTAGAATCCAATCTGCTTCCAGAGGTGAGGAGAAAGGAACCAATCACAAGTAACACAATATCCCACAGCAAGACCTTCTACTCCTGATTTCTTTTAAAGTCAAGCACAGCAAGGACTCCACCCAACCCCTTGTATGTAGCCCCAGTCATTGCTCACGGGAAGCAGCAGAGCACAGTAGCGGTTTGGGTCGAGCCGGGAATCCATTTGTTGCAGCGGGAACTCCAGGACCACGTGACTCAGCACCTGCATCACCTCCTTCAGGCTTATGTTGTAGGCGTACCTGTGGGGAGACTGTGGTGACACCAGGGCCTTCACTGGTCCTCCCAGCATGCTGTATGACTCGATTGTGGCAGGACATTGGGCGACAGGAAGTCAGATGGAACAACATGGAACGGGACAGTTTTAGAAGGAGGAAGTCTACGCTGAGACTAGAACCTAAATGTTGCTGGCCTTGTCTATTTGGGATGTCAAGGAAACAGGTTCCTATTTGGGGAAGAAACAGGAGAACCTCTACCTGCCTAGGATTATCCCCGGGGAAGAAAATAGGGAGGGGATGCTCTTACTTGAGAGAGTTGATTTCTAGGACTAGATTGTCACAAGAAATGTTCTCCTCCATGCCCCGCTGCAGTGTTCCCAGGACTTCGTTCTGGAACACTAAAATCAGAGCAAGAATAAGTTCGAGGGCCAACATCACTCCAAAATGCATTAAGTCATCTTCGTCTGACTTTATGCCAAACCCTCCTGGGAGAAACACAAGTCTTTGGCTAGTGGATCGAGATAATAAACTGGAAGTTTTCCTTTTCTGTCCTAGGACACTGGTCCCCTGGCCACTCACCTTTGACGTCATCCATCTGTGGGGAGCCTGCCCGGCTGTCAAGCTCCTCAGAATCCATACTTCGCTCACTTTCAGTTTCACTTTCTTCTTCCATGTTGATTGTGAGTCCTGAGAAGCCACATAGGGTGAGAAAAAAGAAAAATTAGGAAAGAGCCACTGACAGAGAGCCATTTATCTGCCTTGTCTGCATGAATAAAGCAATGAACAATTAGTCGGATTCTGAAGTGTTCACTCGCCTTCAAAATATTCTGATTTAGACAGGGGGTGGCAGGAATAAGGCCTAGCTCACCCCACAGATTCTGCCGTAGTTCCTCCTCTTCCTCCATGCTCAGGTCTGCAGCTTTCCAGAGGTAGCCCTGGCCTGCAACTCCGACCTCTGAGGGATTGTAACCTGGAAAGGCACTGATCTTTAGCAAAGGCCGTGGGAGCACCAATCTCTCCAGGAGGAAATGATGGTTTTTCTATGGGGCAGAGACACACACCGATGCCCCACACCTGCTGAGCCTCACACCTTTCAGCTTCACTTTCTCCTTTTCTTGGTCCGCCCCAGAATCGTCACTGAACTGGCTGTCATCCTCATCTTGCTCTGCATCTGGAGGGTGCAAAGAGATCACCGAGCCCTCAGGCAGTGTGATGTCTGGGCCCACTACCACCTAGGGGAGAAAAAAGTAGTGGGTGGCAGAGATCCATTAGTGTGTTGGGGAAAAGTACATCCTGACAATGAGAGTGAGTTTTATTACTAAGCCAAGTAGAAGACAAATGCAACCATTGAATTTGGACTCTCAGTTCAGACTTGATTATAGGTG
Source organism: Rhinolophus hipposideros (assembly GCF_964194185.1). Lineage (NCBI taxonomy): Eukaryota > Metazoa > Chordata > Mammalia > Chiroptera > Rhinolophidae > Rhinolophus > Rhinolophus hipposideros. The sequence goes on from NC_138048.1 coordinate 62,159,018, forward strand.
GGTATGGGCTCCTTCTGGCGCAGCATGACCACCACTCAGTTTGGGGCACAGTATGCAGCAGGTCTCACCTGGGAAGTGAGGACACAGCGTGGCTTCAGTGTAACATGTTCCTTGACCTCGGCATTGTCACAAAGCAGAGACTGATGGATCTGTGCTCCAGCAGCTACTCGAACACCCTGCCACAGGTAGGCCTGGTCCAGCACCACGTTATCACCTAGCTCAGGACAGGAAGGACTCCTGGTCACTCAGGGCTCCAACTCCAGACCAGGGCCATTCCTGGAAGACATGGCTGACTGATACCAGCACAGCTCCCACCAAGCTTGAATACTCCATCCTCCAGCTAACCAGAAACACCCTCTTCCCCCTCTAAGCCCAGGCCTGAAGACAGAACATTGCTCAGCCTGACCACCTCCACTAGGTTTACAACAATTACACACTACATACAGGACTTAAGAACCTTCAAGGTTTCTAGGGATCCCTTGAACTCAAGAGCCTTATTAGAATCACGTCCATATTTAAGCAAATTATTCCACCTCTTTTTGTATATTTTAGAATTAGAATCTTGTTCTTATAAAGGGGCAGTTCCGTTAGAAGCATCCTATTCCTACAACCAAAGTGAGTTACCAAGAAGCTAGCCAGGCATTTATGGTAGAGTAACAAGAATATTGGACTTCACAATCAGAATACTCGGACTCAAGTCCCAGCACTGCCTCTTATTAGCTATGATCTTGGGCGAGACAATCTCTTTGAGCCAGTTTGCTTATCTGGGGATAAATTATACCTACCTCACAAGGTGTTTGTGAGGATTAAATGAAATAATCTATGCAAAAGCCCTTTGTAAACTGTAATGCACTAAACAGATGTTATTACTGCATGTTAATTATCCACTTGGTCCTAAATGTGAATATAGGGTACCCTGGAATGTGAAGAGTCACCCAATAAGAGGCTCCCAGACCACACATTAAAGCAGCACTATTTTTACATCCCTGTTCCCTCCTTTATTAAGGCAGCCACTCTAATTCCTAATTCTCAGGGACCATCCCTCTGTATCCTTTCTGGAGACATGGGGCCTCCCCAGGTTCTTGACTTCCCCACCTATGCTCACCAATGTGACAGCCAGGGCCAATGACACTATTGGTGATGGAGCAATTGCTGCCAATGACGGTGCCAGAGCCCAGGAGCACATTTTCCTCCAGGACGCTGCCATGGCTCAGGCTGACCTCAGACCCTCGGTAGATGTTGTGCCGGGAGTGAGTGCATTTCTGGCTCATGCTGTCAGTGAAGTTTGCCTCTGGAGTGAGAGGATAGACCCATCGGCGGATGACATCGGCGCAGACAGCTGCATACATGTGCAGGTTGGAGACCCGGGCGCCATATTCCCGAGTTGTCACGTGCATGTGGATCTGGTTCCCTAGGATCTGAATGAAGACAAGGAAAGGGAGGTCACCTAAGCAAGCAAGAGAGGAAGAGTCCACAGGCAGAACACTTTTCTAACCTTCTTAAGTTCCCCTCTGCTCTCAATGTCACAGCCAAATGGCCTCAGACCCTTCTTTGTGTACTGCTTCACCCCAACCCCAGCTATTTGCCTCCCTCCTAAGGTTCAATAAAACACAAAAGGGGACAAGTTATCTGCATGAGCTAAAATCCTAGCCCTCTTTTACAGAGGCAGTGGGAGCCTTTTCTTACCTCCTCATTCACTAGCAGGCCTCGCACAAAGTCATCCCGAGTTTGGTAATCAAAGTTGTCTGTAAAGAGTTGAGCCACCTATGGGGGGAAGTTGGGTGGGGCCGAGTTAAGTGCTATTCTCTGGACGCAAAGATAAGCCCCCAGAGACCTATCAGATCCTATGATAGGGGGACATTGGCCAAAATCCCCAGGAGGCTCCCAATATTGGGGTCGAGATGACAACACCTATTTGTGTCAGAACAGATACGAGAAAGAGGGAGAAGAAATACATCCTGGCCTTCTAAGGGGGCGATCACACACCCTCAGAGTTCTACTCTTTGGATGTACAGCCCTAGTCCTGAAGAAGTCACCTGAGGAGAGCAGATGCTGATATGACAATCCAGTAAATCATAGCGAATCTCCACTGCATCTCCACCGCCCTGGAACAAGCTCTGTGGGGAGAAGTTACAAGGACTTTAACACATCTCTCTTGCTGAAGCCTGTCCCTTTCCCACCTCAAGGAACCTAGATACCCACACACCAGAGGAAAAGAAAAACGTCGGAGGCCTTGGGTCTTCTGGAAATGGAGAACCCGGTTTGTGGCACTATCCACAGCCACGACCACGTTGTCCTCATGGCAACGAGTTGGGTGGCTGGGGGATGACTCCTTGAAGATCATTGTCATCACAGATACATTTTTTTCTAGCTTTCTCCTCAACCTATGAAGGATAGAGGGAGAGAGCTGCAAAAAAGCAGTCTTGGGGTTCTTCTGGTCACCAACTGTTGTCCCGACCATTTTCCCATCCTGACCTGTGTTCCTCTAGGGCTCTGGTAATATTGATGTTGGAGATGATGTCCCCATACACCAGCAAGAAGTCGGAGCGCACCAAGGCCTTGGCATCGACGTCACGGAGAACGTCTCCCAGGGATCGATACAGCTCTGATGTAATGATTCGAACCACGTTGAGGGATGTAGGGCGGCACCACTTAGATTTCCTAGAGGAAGGGGGTAAGGGGAATGAGCGAGCGAATCGAGCATGGAGATCACATAGAGCTTCCCTGTTTTTCTCCCCCATTCAACATTCACACTTCTTCTCTATGGCTTTTTTGGGTTCCTGCCAGCGTCCTCAACTTCAAAGAGATTTATAAACTGTAATTAATGATTTCAGCATCCTGTGTCACCAGTCTTGTTTTATGAGTTAGAGAAACATGGTTATTTCCTTTCCATATGACCCCTGTCCTCAAACATGGATTTGAACTCAAAATCCAGCTGAGACTTAGGGTATTCAAAGTATCCTGAGAACACACTTCTCACAGTCACTTTTCTCCTTCCAAAGTCCAGATCAAATTTAGAAACTGTCTCATGGAGATCATGCTAATATCCTAGTCTTTATTTGCTAAACTTCTATAATTCCTGAGATTCACTCTTTTTCAAGAAGATTTCACCAAACATTTATTAAGTGCTTACTATGTGTTTGGCACTGGGAAGACAAAGACGAGGAAGAGCTCAATATTTAGAAGCTCAGTGGAAAAACAAAAATATTACTCTTATAACTTCTGTATTAGAACCATTACATCAAAAGCAAAAACCACTGGGAACAAACTTTATAAGTGAGAGTCAAATGTTATTTTTTAATTTTTATCATAGCTTCAGCTGCTTCCTGATAAGTGAAGAGAATACCCTTAGACCTTATGATGGGATCTAAACAGACACATTTCCCTCCCTCACAATTTCCCTTTTAGTTACATCCATCCTAACCAAAAAAATGATGAAATATGGCAGGAAAGGTTGCAGGGCCTTACAGTAAATGTTCCTTGATTTGAGCAGCCTTCCAGCAGCAAAAGACAAAGGTTTCCTGTACACCTGTGGCTGTCAGAAATTCCAGAGTGTAGTCAATTAGCGCCACGTTGGCCAGAGGCAAGAGGACCTGGAGGGTAGGAGATGAAAAAAAAAAAAGGTGAAGTCTTGAATCCGTGGGGACTCTGTGTACCATTCATTCCCCGACTACAACCACAATTTTCACTCCTGTATCAGTGTTTCCAAATGCTATAGCTTTATCTTTCCAATTTAAAAGTAATCAGGCTTCTGCCTTTAATGTTCACGGCTCTAAGCATTAGAGCCTAAGGTGTTGCAATTTGGATATAGTAAGCATGGAACCTACTTGCTTAGCGTCACCCAGCTTCTATAGAATAGGAGACCACTGCTGGCAAAGGAGACTACTGGACATCCTATCTCCAGAAACTGGAGCACTGCTAAGGCCTTTCCCCCCTAAAATTTCCTTCCTTGATTCCTTTCTAACAGTCAGGGGCTAGCAAGCCCCCAATCACTTGTACAAAATGAACAGCAACTAGGCTTTTTGAGGGGCGTGAGGAACTCAAGAGGCTTTTCCCTGATCTGAATGCCGTCTCCCCCTCTTTAAACCAGGGACGGCTGAATAACCAAGCAATCCTCAGGACCAGCTGAGTCCCATTTCCCAGTGTCTAGACAACAATACAGGCAGGGGCTGCTGGCAACCAGCCCCTAAACCTGTTCTGTCCTCCTTTAGACAGATGGCACTGGCTGTCTTAACAAAAAAAAAGGCACACCGTACAAGATCCCAAACAGCTGTTACTCTGGGATCAGACCGGTCTGCTCTTTTTTTAGGCATATGACCTCCGTTTGGGAGGTAAAAGAGGGTGATAGTCCGTCCTTTCCCCCAAGGATCTCTTTTTTCTCCGCAGCCTCCTCTCGGGGCGTTGAATCCCCGCGTGAAGGCTTCCCCACAGCGTTGCAGCCGCCTTCGGCCCTCCGCACGCCTCGCAAACCTGAGGCAGGCAGCCCCGGCGTGCCCAAACCTGCCAGCCACTCACGGGTCCGGCAGTCACCAGGGCTTTAGATGACGGTCTTTCCGCCTTCCTCCTAACTAGATAAACCCGATTTAGGGCAAGAGGGAGGACAAACGTCCTCCCAGGGCACGCATCACTAGGCAGTCGAAAAGACGACTCGCTCCAGCCCCCAGCTCGGGGCCCTCCGGCCGCCCCCGCGCACGGCGCTCACCCGAGGCCGGTCCTTGGAGATGGGAAAGAAGCGGCGGTTGAAGCTATCCGCCACCAGGACTGCTTGGAGGGGCGGCGGCGGCTCCTCCTCCGCGCCCTTGGCTCCCGCACCGCCGCTGCCGGCTCCCGGCCCGCCGCCACTGCGCTTGTTGGCCCGACTGGCCGCCGCACCAGGCGGCGCCACCACAGTGGTCGCCATCTTCTTCTCACACGGCCGCCACTTCCGCACGGAAACTGGCACCGCACGCAGCAGGGGACAAAAAGGACGCAGTCCTCGCAACGCGAACGACTCACGAAGGGAGGGAGGGAGGGAGGAGACCAGGAGAGAAGAGTGCGCATGCGTCTCGCCTCGGCGCCCGCCCTGCCCGAGATCTCAGCGATTCCGAGCCGGGGTGGAGCCAGGCACCGAGCGCGGCCGCGGCCAACCCGACCCGTTGAAGCGCTGCGGGTGGGATCCTAGGGAGCGCAGACGGCATCTGCAAGTGGACTGGGCCTTCCTTTGTGCAAGAGATTCTTGCGGGATGATGGGACTTGTCCCTGCGAAGGGGCCAAATGCGTCCGGGATGTGTGGTCTTCCCCTCCCAGAGCATGTTAAACATAGTCCTCCGTCATCCTAGTCGCCTAATGTGATCCGGCCCCTTGGAGAGCTTGGAACCGTGTGAGACAATCCCCCTTCCCTCGGAACGCGCAGGCGTCATAGACACAAAACGTGGTCACGTGGGGCGAATAGTAGTAATTCTCTTGAGCGCTGTTTGTGGCCAGAGATGAGACACGCATTTAATTCGTGACACGTGTCTGCGAGAACATTTTATTCATTCGTTTAACAAACATTTCTTGAACTCTGAAGGGGTGAGGATCACGCAGCTAGTAAGTGCAAGGACTGGTACTGGAACCTGATCTGGGACTTCATAGTTCCACAATCTTTCTGCCAAGTTATGTGAGTGGTAAAAATTACTGTTTCGTGACGTCTTCAATTCATTCATTCATTCATTCATTCATTCATTCATTCATTCATTCAGCCTATCAGCATTTGTTGAAACCCTAATCTGTCTCAACCATAGTGAAAATAGGGGCGGATCCAAGAACATCATAAAGTTGAATACGACTGGAGTTAGGCGTCGAGCTTTCCAAGCAGAAGAGATTGTGAGCGCAAAGATCCGAGGCGAGATCTATAGCGGCGCAGCACGATTTGGAGAAAGAGGCGGTGGCTGCATGGAGAAAACTAGGCTTGCGAAAGTGCGGGACCGTGCGGACGCGGTGGAAGCTAGGGAAGAAATCGTAGGCGACATTTGGTAATCAAGGAGCTTTCCGGCAAGGCACGCGCACTTTCTGCACAAGAACTGTCTGAATTCCAGATCCGCTGATCTGCAAAGTTTCAGCAAACGTTGTTCCCACCCATGCCCACGTTGCACTTAGGGATTTGGAGTTCCAAAAGGCTGACGTTGTTACTACGTGGGGGTTGCGGTTTGACTAGTATTACTTAGTCCCCCTCCTGGTGGGCCCCAAGCGTCTGTCATTTCTTTCCTGTATTAGTTCATGACAGCGCCGAGAGAAAACCATTTCTTAACGGTTTTGGAAAATTTAGCCTGGAGAAGAAAAGGCAGAAGGCAACTCAGTAAAAGTTTTCAATTAAATGAATGTACATTGCAGAGCAAGCAAACCCACAGGCAGAGGAAAAAAAGAGTGATTAAATAGGGTGATTAAAAAGGGTGCTTTGCCCCAGCCCCCGACGCACGGAAGGGTGGTGTAGGGGTGAGGATGGTGGTGGTGAGGAGTGTGGAAAGTAGGTCAGATTGTAGAAATTTTTAAAACACTCGTGATACCTGGGAAACTGATGAGTGTAAATCCAGGTCTTATCCTGTAGACTGGTAGCTGATTGGATAAGGTTTTAGTGGTTGGGTTTCAGAGTGAACTACAGAGAGAATCTTTTTCTCTCAGCTTGTTAATATTTTTTGTTAATATTTAACTTACTTGACTCAAGAACAACCACCATCACAACTAACAAACAGCAACAACAACAAAAAATGGGCTTCTGGGTGGTGAACACACAATGGGATTTATAGATGATGTAATACAAAATTGTACACCTGAAATCTATGTAATTTCACTAACAATTGTCACCCCAATAAATTTTAAAGAAATGGGCAAAGGATTTGAATAGACATTTCTCCAAAGAAGACATACAAATGGCTAATAAGCACGTGAAAAGATGCTCAACATCACCAGTCATTAGGGAATTGCAAATCAAAAGTACAATAAATTATCACTTCATACTCATTAGAACGCCTACTATAAAAAAACAACAAATACCAAGTGTTAGTGAGAATGTGGAGAAAGTGGATTGTGCATTGTTGGTGGGAATATAAAATGGTACAAGCACTGTGGAAAACTATGGTGGTTCTTCAACACATTAAACATGTAATTATCATATGATCTAGCAATTCCACTTCTGGGTATATACCCAAAATAAGTGAAAGCAGGGACTCAAACAGATATTCATACACCCGTGTTCAAAGCAGCATTATTCACAATAGCTAAAACATGGAGAAACAATCCAAGTGTCCACAGACAGATGAATGGATAAACAAAATGTGGTGTATACATACAATGGCATATAATCAGCCTTAAAAGGGAAGGAAATTCTGACAAATGCTACATCGTAAATGTAGCATTTATCTAAATGCTATCTAAAATGCTAGCATGTTATCTAATGTAACTTGAGAATATTATGCTACGTGAAACAAGCCAGTCACAAAAAGACAAATATTGTTTGATTCTGCTTATATGAGGTATGATTTATGTAGACAGAACAGTGGTTGCCAGGGGATAGGGGAGGATGAAATGGAGAGTTATTATTTAATGGGTATAGAGTTTCAGTTTTGCAACATGGAAAGAGTTATGTGGATGGATGATGCTGATGGTAGCACGACAATGTGAATGTACTTAATGTCACTGAACTGTACACTTAAAAATGGTTAAAATAGTAAATTTTATGTTATGTATATTTTACCACAATAAAAAAATTGGGGGAAAATCTTACTGGAAAGATACTGAAAACCATCAATACATAATCACACACAAACTACATAAAGAAATAAAAATCCCTTCCCCTACTTTTCTCATTCTACTCAACACCCAAAATTATAATCGTATTAGTAATTTGGTAGGTATTCTTTCTGTTTTCCTCCTAAGTTTATATATCTAGGGTTATAGATATATTATGTGCCTAAATATGCACACACCATATACACATATTCAAACATATATGCACATATGTATATTCACACATATACAAACATAGACTTATGTTTAGAGACAGTATACTATATGATTATATGCTGGTACTCCAGAGCTAGAGTGCCTGGGTTCCATTCCAGGCTATAGTTATTTACTAGCTGTTTAACATTGGGCAGGTTATTCACTCTCTCTATGCCTGGATTTCCTCATCTTTGAAATGGGATAATAATGGTACCTAACCTCATAAAGTTGTTATGAGGATTAAATTAGATAATATGTGAAAAGTCCTTAGAACACATTTGACACATTGTCAACACAATTTAAATATTAGCTGTTATTATGATGATGCATTTTTGACTGCAACTTGATTTTTATTTAATATATAGCGGAATGTAGGCAAACCTAGCTATTTCCAATGATTCCATTCTGTAGTATGAATATACCATTATTTATCCAACTATTTCTCAATTGACAAACATTCAGATTTTTTTGCAGTTTTTGCTATCACTAATTATACTGCAACAAGCATCCTCCTACTAATATCTTTATATATTTATACTTATTTCTTAGAATTCCTTCTTAAAGTAGAGTGGTTCAAGTCAGATACAATTCCAATGGCAGGAGATATCCTGTTGGATTCCCTGGGAAGTCTGATGAGGTTTAATTACTCATGGTGTTGTTATCTAATTGCTTTCTATGGAAAATGTGCCATTTTTGCTTTTACACCAGCAATGTAGCCTGTTTCCCCACAGCCTAACTAACAGAGTGTGTTGTCAACAGTTTGGACTTTCTGCTCTATAGGAGGAAAAGTGTAGAGTTAATTTACATTTTTCTTGTTTTGACAGAGATTGGACATCTTTTCATATGTTAAAAGGCCATTTGTATTTCTTTGGTCAACTGTCAGTTCTGGCTCTTTTTGTAGGTATATCAGCATTAAGGTTTCAAAATGAGTCTTGAATATCAATCAGTCTAGAATGTAAGCTTTCTGAAAAATCAAGGTTTTCTGTCTGTTTTATTCACTACTGTATCCCAGGTATCTAGAGGAGTACCTGGCACATGGCAGATGCTCAATAAATATTTGCTGAATGAATGACTAGTTATTGTTAGTAAGTGAGAGTCTGACCAACTTTAGACAAATAAATAAAAGTGATTTCAGGCTCTTCCTAGCTGAGGCTCATGTTTTTTTGGTTTTGATTTTTAATTGTGGTAAAATATGCATAAAATAAAATTTACTGTTTAAACCATTTTTAAGTGTACAGTTTAGTAACATTAAGTACATTCAAATTGTTGTGCAGTCATCACCACCATCCATCCATAGAACTCCTTTCATGTTGCAAAACTGAAACTCTGTACCGATTAAACAGTAATTCCCCATTCCCTTCTCTCCTCAGCCTTAGCAACTACCATTCTACTTACTATGTCTCCATGAATCTGACTACTCTAGAAACCTCATATAAGTGGAATCGTATAATATTTGTTCTTTTGTGACTAATTTATTTCGCTTTGCATAATATCTTGAAGGTTTATCCATGTTGTATTATATGTCAGCATTTCCTTCCTTTTTAAGGCTAAATAATATTTTATAGTATGTATACATCACATTTTGCTTATCCATTTATCTGTCAAAGGCACTTGGCTTACTTTAAAGTATTATGAATATGGCTGTATAAATATCTGTTTGAGTTCTTCATTTCACTTATTTGCGGTATATATCCAGAAGTAGAATTGCTGGATCATATGGTAATCTATGTTTAATTTTTTGAGGAATCACCATACGTTTTCCACAGTGGCTATACCATTTTACATTCCCACCAACAATGCTCAAGTGCTCCAATTTCTCCGCATTCTCACCAACATTGATTATGTTAAAAAAAAATTTATGGTAGCCATCCTAATAGGCATGAAGTGGTATCTCATTGTGGTTTTTATTTGCATTTTTCTAATGAATAGTGATGTTGAGCATCTTTTTATTGCTTTTCATGTTTATTGGCTATTTGTAGAACATCTCTGGTGAAATGTCTACTCAAGTCCTTTGCCTATTAAAAAAATTTTTTGGGGGGGGTGTTGATTTGTAATCATTCTTCATATATTCTGTATGTTAATCTCATATCAATCCCAGATATATGATTTCTAAATATTTTTTCCCTCTCTGTGGATTGCCTTTTTACTGTTAATAGTGTCTGATGCACAAAAATTTTAAATTTTGATGAGTCCTACTTATTCATTTTTTTCTTTTGTTGCCAGTACTTTTGGTGTCATATCCAAGAAATCTTGCCAAAGCCAATGACATGAAGCTTTTCTCCTTTGTTTTCTTCTAATTTATAAGTGGTACTTTTTTCCTCTCCAGGTTTTCCTTTAAAGATGTCACAATAATGTAGATATGTCCTCTTCAAAGCACTCTTGATACATGATGTGGCTTTTTTTAAGGCATTGCTAACGAGTCAAAGATCTGGTGATTGCATGCATCAACCTGATTGATCAGGGCACTTGGAATGTAAATAACATAAATCTTAGGGCTTTCCGTGCTTCTTAGCTAGGTTCAGTTTTTGTTTAGTGATCACTCAGTGCCATGAGTGTTATTTTTTAAATTACTTTTGGGTCTGGAGTTGTTCTGCAAGTGGAAGGTTCTAAATATACTATGGGATAGCTGAGGTTTTTATTGTTCATGTCCTAGTTTGCTGGGGAATCACAGAAGAACTAAAGGTCTGAGTTTTCTCCTATTCTGTTTTTTATTCTTTTTTTCCCCTGGAATCTTGAATATTACCTCTGAAGATACATCTGATCTTCAGAGGTATAACAATCCTCTTTATTTTCTAGACTGAGAATTGAGGGAAAAAACATCCTTTAAAATTTCTCTATAGCTCAGTCAAACCATGTTTGAACTTTTCAAGAGAAACTTCACTCAAAAACTTAAGGGAAGAAGAAAAGAACAAACTGAAAGAATTTATGACAACCAAGCCAGCATTGCAAGAAATACTAAAAGGACTTCTGTAAATAGAAGAAAGATGAAAACAATTTACTACAAATCTAAAAATGGCAATAACTATGTACCTATCAATAATCACTTTAAATGTAAATGGATTAAATGCTCCAATCAAGAGACATAGGGTGGCTGAGTGGATAAGGAAACAAGACCCTTGTATATGCTGTATACAAGAGACTCATTTCAGATCAAAAGACACACACAGGCTGAAAGTGAAGGGTTGGAGTAACATATTTCATGCAAATGGAAGCAAAAAAAAAGCTGGAGTTGCAATACTTATATCTGACAAAATAGACTTTAAAATGAAAAAAATATTAAAAGACAAAGATGGGCACTATATAATAATAAAGGGATCAATCCGACAAGAGGACATAACCCTAGTAAACATCTATGCACCTAACATAGGAGCACCTAAATATATAAAACAGGTACTGATGGACATAAAGACAGAGATCAACAGCAACACTATCATAGTAGGGGACTTCAACACACCTCTGACAACAAGGGACAGGTCCTCCAGACAGAAAATCAATATGGAAACAACAGCCTTAAATGATACTTTGGAGCAGTTGGACTTAATTGATATTTTCAGAGCATTTCACCCCAATGCTGCAGAATACACGTTCTTCTCAAGTGCTCATGGAACATTTTCTAAAATAGATCATATGTTAGGACACAAGACAAGCCTCGATAAATTTAAGAAAATTGAAATCATACCAATTGTCTTCTCTGACCACAGTGCTATGAAATTAGAAATGAACTACAGGGGAAAAAAACCAGGAAGATACACCAATTCATGGAGGCTGAATAACATGTTGCTAAATAATGAATGGGTCAAGCAGCAGATCAAAGAAGAAATCAAAAGATATCTTGAGACAAATGAGAATGAGAACACGACGACCCAAAATCTATGGGATGCTGCGAAAGCAGTCCTAAGAGGGAAGTTCATAGCACTGCAGGCCTACCTAAAGAAACAAGAAACATCACTAATTGACAGTTTATCTTCACACTTAAGGGATCTGGAAAAAGAACAGCAAAATAAACCCAAAGGGAGCACAAGGAAGGAGATAATAAGGATCAGAGCAGAAATAAATGAAATAGAAACCAGAAAAACAATACAAAAGATCAATGAATCCAAGAGTTGGTTCTTAGAGAAGATAAACAAAATTGACAAACCTTTAGCCAGACTCATTAAAAAAAGGAGAGAGAGGACCCAAATTAATAAAATCAGAAATGAAAGAGGAGAAGTGACAACAGACACCACAGAAATACAAAAAATTGTAAGAAATTACTATGAGCAACTATATGCCAACAAATTTGACAACCTTGAAGAAATGGACAATTTTCTAGAGGCGCACAACCTTCCAAAGCTAACTCAAGAAGAAACAGAAAGCCTGAACAGTCTGATTACCACCAGGGAAATTGAATCAGTAATCAATAATCTCCCAACAAACAAAAGCCCTGGACCAGATGGCTTTACAGGTGAATTTTTCAAAACGTTCAAAAAAGAATTATCACCTATTCTCCTCAAGCTCTTCCAAAAAATCCAGAAGGAAGGAAGACTCCCAAACACTTTTTACGAAGCCACTATCACCCTGATCCCAAAAGCAGACAAAGACACCACAAAGAAAGAAAACTACAGGCCGATATCTCTAATGAACATAGATGCAAAAATTCTCAACAAATTATTAGCAAACAGAATTCAGCAATACATTAAAAAGATCATACACCATGATCAAGTGGGATTCATCCCTGGTATGCAGGGATGGTTTAACATCCGCAAATCAATTAATGTGATACACCACATTAACAAAATGAAAAATAAAAATCACATGATCATATCAATAGATGCAGAAAAAGCATTTGATAAAATACAGCAACCTTTTATGATAAAAACCCTTAAGAAAGTGGGAATAGAGGGATCATATCTTAACATAATAAAGGCCATATATGACAAACCCACAGCTAACATCATACTCAATGGGGAAAAGCTAAAACCATTCCCCCTAAGATCAGGAACAAGACAAGGTTGCCCACTTTCTCCACTTCTATTCAACATAGTGCTGGAAGTTCTAGCCACAGCAATCAGACAAGAGAAAGAAATAAAAGGCATCCAAATTGGTAAGGAGGAAGTAAAATTATCATTATATGCAGATGATATGATACTATATATAGAGAACCCTAAAGACTCCACCAAGAAACTATTAGAACTGATAGATGAATTTAGTAAAGTAGCAGGATATAAAATTAATATTCGGAAATCAGTTGCATTTGTATATACCAATGATAAAATAGCAGAAGGAGAAATTAAAAAAACAATTCCATTTACAATTGCTCCAAAGACTATAAAATATCTGGGAATAAATCTAACCAAAGATGTAAAGGATCTGTACTCAGAAAATTATACAACACTGAAGAAAGAAATGAAAGAAGACATAAATAGATGGAAACACATTCCATGTTCATGGATAGGAAGAATTAATATAGTTAAAATGTCCATACTGCCTAAGGCAATATACATATTCAACGCAATTCCTATCAAACTACCAACGACGTTTTTCACAGAAATAGAACATATAATCCTAAAATTTATATGGGACCATAAAAGACCCCGGATAGCCTCAGCAATCTTGAGAAATAAGAACAAAGTGGGAGGTATAACGATACCTGATTTCAAACTATACTACAAGGCTACAGTAATCAAAACAACATGGTACTGGCATAAAAATAGATACATAGATCAATGGAACAGAATAGAGAGTCCAGACATAAATCCATGCCTATATGCCCATCTAATCTACGACAATGGAAGCAAGAATGTACGATGGGGTAAAGATAGTCTGTTCAATAAGTGGTGTTGGGAAACCTGGACGGACACATGCAAGAAAATGAAGCTGGACCACCTCCTTACACCATATACAAAAACAAATTCAAAATGGCTTAAAGACTTAAATGTAAGATCTGAAACCATAAAATATCTAGAAGAAAATATAGGAAGAAACTTCATGGACATTACCCGGAGTAAGATTTTCACTGATATATCCCCTCGCGCGAGCGAAGTAAGAGAAAAAATAAACATGTGGGATTACATCAAACTAAAAAGTTTTTTCACAGCAAAGGAAACCATCAATAAAACAAAAAGGGATCCTACTGTATGGGAAAAGATATTTGCCAATGATATATCTGATAAGGGATTAATATCACAAATCTATAAAAAACTTACTCAACTCAACTCCAAAAAAACAAACAACCCAATTAAAAAATGGGCAGAGGACTTGGGGAGACATTTCTCTAAGAAGGACATACAGAAGGCAAGAAGACATATGAAGAAATGCTCAACCTCACTAACCATCAGAGAAATGCAAATAAAAACCACAATGAGATACCACCTCACTCCAGTCAAAATGGCTATTATCAATAAATCAACAAACAACAAATGCTGGCGCGGATGTGGAGAAAAGGGAACCCTAGTGCACTGTTGGTGGGACTGCAGATTAGTGCAGCCACTATGGAAAACAGTATGGAGGTATCTCAGGAATCTGAAAATGGAACTACCCTATGATCCAGTAATTCCACTCCTAGGCATCTACCCGGAGAAATCCAAAACTCCAATTCAAAAATCTGTATGCACTCCTATGTTTATTGCAGCACTTTACACAATAGCCAAGATATGGAAACAACCAAAATGCCCATCGGTAGATGACTGGATTAAGAAGCTGTGGTACATTTATACAATGGAGTATTACGCAGCCATAAAGAAGAAAGAAATCTTATCATTTGCAGCAACATGGATGGATCTAGAGAACATTATGTTAAGTGAAATAAGTCAGAAAGAGAAAGACAAGTACCATATGATCTCACTTATATATGGAATCTAAAGAAAAGACTATGTGAATGAACTAATCAGAGTCAGTTTTGGGGACGCAGAGAAAAAACCGAGAGTGGTTAGATGGGTGTGTGGGAGGGGGTTGGGGATAAGGGGAAAGGTGAAGGGATTTGGAAGCAGCTGGTAACCACAAGATGGCCTCAGGGTTTTTCTTTTGAAAATTAATTTGGGGAAGGTATTCTATAATGTTGTAAAGATTTTGTTGGGTATCCGATGGACATGCGTCCTATTTGGGAGACCACCTCAGGGATACTGTGGATACCTGATCATGGCATTGTACATCAGAAGCTAAACATTAATGAATGCCAACTATAATTTTATATATATAATGTGATGGTTCAGTGTGAGGTCGGAGGGATAGTGGATGGGGGGAGGGGGGTTCACAGTATGAGGGATATAAATGATGAACGTCTAAGTATTACCTTGTTTTGTACACCTGAAACTAATAAATTAATTAATTAATAAAAAAAAAATAAAAAATAAAAGATGAAAAAAAAAAAAAAAACTTAAGGGAAGAGAAGAAGGGAGGAAAAAAAGTCACTAACATACAGTAAATACTTTGGCTGGGCCTTGATAAGGTGCTGGAGTGGTAGATTGAGGAGTTAGACAACATCACCCCCTAGAGGTCATTGCTGTGCTGTGCACCAATGTACTTACCAGTTGTCTCGTCAGACTATTCAGGAACCTTTGGATATAGGGTGTTCCATCACTGTAAAGTAGGAGCCAGCCATATCCATGATGTAAATGGAGCCCCGTGGGAAAGAATTTGAGCTAGATACCCTGATATCCAGACGTATACAGACTAGCCTTCTTAAAGAGAGCTTGAGCTTCCTGGATAGGGCTGGACTAGAGAGAGCCAATAGGGTACCTGAAATAGCATTGCCAAGATAAAAAAAAGTATCATCCTGAATATCGGGATCTTGAATCCAGATGGAGCAGGGATTGTAGGAACACTGTGACATTGTGCCTGGTCTACTCTTTATCCAGCTTCCCCCAAGGAACATGTGTTCTCCAGGAGCGGAAGGGCTGTGTATGAAGGAGGGGAGGCAAGTAGTATGACCAACTGTTTGCTCAGGACTATACCTGTTTGAGCACTGAAAGTGCTATATCGTGGACTGAAGGAAACCCTTCAGTCCCTGGCAAACTGGAATGGTTGGTTATCATACAAGCAGGTCACTAGATGCCAAGAATTCTGCTGTGGGATCTTCCTCCTAAAGAGTTGACCAGCAGAAATAAGCAGAGCTTCCTCACCTGGACAGGAAGGTTGTCCTGAGTCTGAGTCAGAGGATGTTAGCAACATTGTGGTGCTTACTGGTGGCAGAGCTGCAAAACACCAAAGACAAAAAGAAAAAAAGAAAAAAAAAGAGCTCGAGAGGAAATAGATATATTCTAAAGGGGAATAGACTGACTTCACTAGAGCAAAAATGGAAACCAGAAGATAACGGTGTAACATCTTCAAAGAGTTGAGAGAAAATATTGTCAACCTAGAATTGTCTACTCAGAGTAATTATTTTTCAAGTGCATGGGTGAAATAAATACATTTTCAGATTAGAAAACACAGAGACAGTTGGTCACCAAAAGAACTTTACTAATGGGACTTCTAAAGTTATCCAGTGCAGTAGCCACTAACCACATATGACTATTAAAATTAAAATTATGTACAATTAAAAATTCAGTAATTCAGTCACATTTGTCACATTTCAAGTGCTCAGTAAGCACATGTGGCTAGTGGCTAGTATATTGGACAGTCAGATATAACATATTTCCACCATGTTGAACAGCATATTGAACAGCACTGTTCAAAGAGATACCTCAAGCAGATTCGAGAAAATTCCAGAACAAAGGTCTGAGGTGCGGAGTGGAAAGTTTAGTAATGAAAATTGTAAATGTGTGAGTAAATCTAAACAAATATTGATGATATAAAATAATATCAATGTCTAAATTGGGGGATTGGAAAAAAGAAGTGCTAAATTCCTTATATATGTAAGTCAGAAAGGAGATGATTAGAATTAAAATATTCCAAGATCTTTTTGGTATTCACGCAAAGACTGGACCAAGAAATAAAATTCAACAATATACGATTTACATGAAACACCCCTAAAACATAAGGACTCAGAAAACCTGAAAGTAAAAAGAGGGAAAAAGATGCATCAGGCATATGCTGTCCCAAACAAATCTGCTGGTAAGTTTTACTAGAAATTGAAACGGTCACTTCATAATGATAAAACTGTAATTCACCAAGAAGATAAAATGTTTCAAATATATGTGCCTAAAAATGAAGCTTCAAAACATACTAAGTGAAAATTGAAGAAACTATAAGAAACAATTGATAAACCACCATTATAACAA
The DNA here is from genome assembly GCF_964194185.1 of Rhinolophus hipposideros. Lineage (NCBI taxonomy): Eukaryota > Metazoa > Chordata > Mammalia > Chiroptera > Rhinolophidae > Rhinolophus > Rhinolophus hipposideros. The sequence continues at coordinate 62,176,174 of NC_138048.1, forward strand.
GATATTTCAAATATATTTCTCTCAGTATTTGATAGCTCAAATAGATAAATGAAGAAGGATTCAGAAGACAAATATCACAATTAACCATATTGATCTAACGGATTTATGCAGAACACTGAACCCAATAATTGGATAATACACATTATTTCGAAATGCCTGTGCAACGTTTGTGAACCTTAACTATACAAAAACCAAATCTCAACAGGTTTCAAGGAACTGGTACATATAGACCATTTCCATGAAAAGCATGGTCCATAGAGCAGCAGCAGGATCACTGGAAAGCCTGTGAGAAATGCAGAAGCTCTAGCCCCACTCCAGACCTCCTGAGCCAGAATCTGTATTTTGACAAGATGCCGAGGAAAGCAATGTGCACATTAAAGTTTAATGTGCATGAACACAAATCATGGTTTCTAACCAGTGTGATTAAGTTGGCAATCAATAACAAAAATAATTAAGAAACCCCCATATATTTGAAAATTAAAAACTTCTTTTAAAAATATTTTTAATTTTTTCAATTACAGTTGATATACAATATTATGAGGTGTCTGACAATAAGGGTGTGGTGACCTCCTCCTAGAAAAAGTGCTGAATATCATTGCTGAATATCACCAAGGTCACCTTTGAAGTACTCCCTTTGGGAAGCTATGCACTTATGCCAGTGCCTAGTCCACGCTTCAAAGCAATTTTGGAACTCTTTTTCTGGAATGGCCATCAGAGCTGTTGTCATATTAGCCTGGATGTCCTGAATGTCATTAAAATGTCTTCCTTTCAATATTTCCCTTTTCTTCGGGTAAAGAAAGAAGTCATTGGGGGCCAGATCAGGCGAGTAGGGAGGGTGTTCCAATGCAGTTATTTGTCTACTGGCTAAAAACTCCCTCACAGACAGTGCTGTGTGAGCTGGTGCATTGTTGTGATGCAAGAGCCATGGATTGTTGGGGAAAAGTTCAGGTTGTTTTCATCTAACTTTTTCACCCAGTCTTTTCAGCACTTCCAAATAGTAAACTTGGTTAACTGCCCAGTTGGTACAAATTCATAATGAATAATCACTCTGATATCAAAAAAGGTTAACAACATTGTCTTGACACTTGATTTGTACCGATGGAACTTTTTTGGTTTTGGCGCATTGGCTGACTTCCATTGTGCACTTTAACGCTTTGTTTCAGGGTCATATTGGTACACCCATGTTTCAACACCAATGATAATATGGCCCAAAACATCGTCTTGCCTCTCCAAAAGGTCTTGGCAAACTTCAACTCTCCTTTATTTTTGTTCATTGGTGAGCTCCTTCAGGACCATTTTTTAAAAAAATTTTATTGGGGAATATTGGGGGACAGTGTGTTTCTCCAGGGCTCATCAGCTCCAAGTAGTTGTCCTTCAATCTAGTTGTGGAGGGCGCAGCTCACTGGCTCATGTGGGAATCAAACCAGCAACCCTCTCATTCAGAGCCCGCGCTCTAACCAACTGAGTGGTCCGGCTGCCCCATTGGGACCATTTTTGCGCACACATTTCTCATGCCAAAATTTTCAGTTAACTGTTTCTCTGTCTATGTTTACTTGGTCTGCTATGCTTCTCACAGTCAGCTGACAATTTTGACACACAATTTGACAAATTTTTGCAATGTTTTCGTCAGTTCTGCTTGTTACTGGCCGCCCTGACCTCTCTTCATCAGTGACATGTTCTCTCCCATCAGAAAAATGTTTAATTCGTTTGTACACTGCCATTTTCTTCATGGCGTTATCCCCATAAACGTGGACTAACATATCCCTGATTTCACTTCCACTCTTGGCGAGTTTAACAGGAAATTTAATGTTTGTTTGTTGCTCTAATTCAAGCTCATACATTCTCATAACAGCACACAAAAACATGCAACAATAATGAACGCCACTCCACAAGACACTGCCACACGTCGACATGAACACAGCTGTGAGACACTTATATACCAATGTTATGAAACCTTACAGAGCTGTTTGTACAGTGCTGCCAATGTAAAAACATGTTGGCAAGTTCGCGAACTTAATTGTCAGACCTCAATTGGAAATCTGGGTGAAGGGTACACAGGGGCTTTTTGCACTAGTTTTGAAAAATTTACGTGAATTTTAAATAATGATTTTGAAGGAAGGAAGGAAGGAAGGAAGGAAGGAAGGAAGGAAGGAAGGAAGGAAGGAAGGAAAGAAGGAAGGAAGGCAGGAAGGAAAGATGCAAGGAAGGAAGGATGCAAGGAAGGAAAGGAGGGAAGGAGGGAGGGAGGGAAGAAGGAAGGAAGAAACGAAAAGCAGAAGTAAGTCTAGGGGTTCTGTGTGTGTCCTCTCTTTCCTTTGAGCCACAATTGAATCATAGGGTATCGACCTCCAGGAGAGGGCAGCAGAGCTCTTGATCGAGTAGTTGCAGTGTTTGGTCGTCATTTCAGTTACTATTTCTTTTTAATGTTAATATGGCCATATTTTTACTTCTTTAATTTGAAGATAGTATCTTCTAGGCTTCAACTTAGGATTGATGTCACTGATCTATAGTTTAACTCTAGTTTAATCAATATCCAGATATAGTTAAACTGTAGTTTAATAAACAGATGTTTAGGAGTTACTCAAGACTTACTGAATCTCTTTACTTAATATTCTTGATATGTTTTTGGCATATTCTTACAATAAGCTTGGGTATCTATATCCATGATATATAAACTCAGGATTGTTATGTGTTGTGTCTCAGTATTTTTTCTTTGTAAAGATTGTTTATCCATTTTAATAAATTAGGTTTAATGTTAACTATCTTCTTGAAAATGAAGTTAAATCATCATGTTTATAATTATTTTGTCTAAAATTTTTTTGGATTGACTTTATTATCTTGCTTTGTGTGTATGGGTTAGTAAAATAGCTTCTGTGATCAAAACTGTTTGAAAGATACTGTTCTAAACCCTTTGAGTGGATTATAAATGCTTACCCTCTCACAACTCTTAAATATTATACAATAGCAACAAAATAACCAACATGGGACTCTCTCTCCAATTTCTGACCTTGCTCATCCAAAGATCCTGGTTATCCAGATCTTTTCTACAAATGTAGTGTCTCGTATGTTTCATCCCAACCTCCCTTATGGATACACGAGTATGATATCCCAGAACATATCTCATCATTATCCCATCATTCATTTCTGGGCTGGCACAAATGTCCCTTTCTCAGAGAGGCCTTCCTGGCAAATCCTGTTAATCTGTATGTCATTCTCAATCCTATTATCCTGTTTTATTTTCTCCAGAACAATTATCAGTGTATGAAATCATCTTATTTAGTTTGTTACTTTAGAAAATCAGTCTCCTGTCTGTCTTATCCATTGCCATTTCCCCAGCACTTAGAAGAAATGTCTAGCATATAAGTAAGCACTCAGTAAAGATTGGATAAATGAATGAATGCTTCACTCATTCATTCATTCCATGTTGCTGTTCTAGGGACCAGATGACTGGACAGTCCATAGAAGCGCTCTTAAGCCACTGGCATGCTGCATGTACAGGAGCTCTACTTGCCAGCGGACCAGGAGGCGTTATCAGCTATCCTGGCCCTGTATTTCATCTTCAATTACAGAAAGTGAAGCAAGGCTGCTGTTCTTCATTGCATCACTCCAACCTCCTCCATCCTCACGTGAAATAGTCCAAGGCTCTGGGAACTACTCGTCTTAGTTCCAGATAATTCAGATAATGTCCGAATCCCCATCTTCTATCAAGGAGCCCTGAAACAGTCTGGCTGTGAAGGTTTCCTATAGTTAGAGATGGTGGAAGCTATGTCTGAGCTGAAGCTGTAGAGATATCAACATCAAAGAAGCATGAAGAGCTGACAGGTGAATGGGGAGCTGAGGTTCATGAGCCCCTGGTGACTCATCAGTGATGGAGGAGGACAGGGGCAGACACTGATGAAGGTTGAATATATGGCTCTAGGAATCGGAGAGTCAGGGAGGTGGCAGTAGGGAGCAGTGGAATGAGAGAATAAGCAGCTGGGCAGAGAGAATTTTGTGGTGAGGTTATTTATTTATTTATTTTTGTTGTTTAATAACTATTGAGATATAATTTACATACCATAAAATTTACCCATTTAAAGCACACAAATCAATGGTCTTTAGTATGTTTACAGAGTTATAAAACTATCAGTACAGTCTAATTGTAGAACATTTTCATAATCTCCCCCCAAGTCCTATACCCATTAGCAGTCATTTCTCGTTCACCTGCCCTTTCCCCCACCAAGTCTTAGGCAACCACTAATTTACTTTCTATATTTATAGATTTGCATATTCTGGACATTTCATATGAGTGGGATTATGTAATATGTATTCTTTTGTGACAGGCTTTTCATTTATTTAGCACATTTTCAAGGTTCATCCATGTTGTAGCTTATATCAGTGCTTCATTCCTCTTCATGGCCAAATAATATTTCATTGTATAAGATTTTATTTATATAACTATTTACTTTATTTATATAATTATTAATGTAATATTTTATTTGTCCATTCATTAGTTTATAGACATTTAGTTTATTGCCACTTTTTAGCTATTATGAATCATGCTGCTCTGAACATTTGGGAACAAGTTTTTACGTGGACATATATTTTTATTTCTCTTGGGTCTATATGTAGAAATGGAATTGCAAGGTCATATAGTAACTCTATGTTCAATTGCTAGGACATAAAATAACTCTATGTCTGCACCATTTGCATTCTACTGGGGAACTATTTCTTGTTTCTGAGAGAACCACCAGTGGTTCTACTTAAGCCCAGGGAGGGCTGGAGCAGAAATCATGGGCACCTTTGAGACTGTGTGTGCAGATGGGAGCAGAGGAACAGGGTCTGGGATTGTCAGTCGAGGCTGAGGAAACCCAAACACTGAGGTGCTCTGGCGCGTTAGAACTCGGCTCTTAGGTGTTCCAGAGGACTATGACCGTGGTGATGGTGGAGGCTAAGAAAAGCAGCTAGAGGCAGAAGAGCAGGGTGTCCACCATGTAGCCAAACTGTATCACAGGTCAGTTAGCTGGGCCTTGTCAATCCTGAGCCCTCATTTAGCTCTGCTTCTCTGGGTCTCACCTCTTTCTCTACCAACTCCTTCGGCTCTTTCAGGCCTGTGGAGAGGACAGAGACTCAGCCATGAAGTGGGAAGGAGACAGGATTAGAGAAGTGGAGGGATGGGGAAGTTGAGAGAGTGTGGGTAGAGCTGACTTCCCTTACCAGGCCCGTGAGTGGAGTTGCGGCTCAGGCCTGCATTCTGCTTCCAGAGCGCAGGGGGGGCAGCACATCCTTGGGTTGGTGCAGTCAAGGAGCAGAGAGTAGGGCCACTGAGTCATGGGTGGAGGCTGGGTGGTGGCTGGGTGGTGGCCCAGTGCAGCAGGTAAGTGATGAAGATGGTCTCCAGTAGGCTGAGCACCATCAACAGCAGGCACAGGGCGAAGGAGACAGCGGGGGCGGGGATAAGAAGCACATCTGAGCGAAGCAGGTCTGGGAAAACCATCATCATCTGCCCCTCTTCTCACACACACACTATTCTCTGTCTCGCACAGAAAATCCTTTCTATGATGACTTCTTTCTCCTTTTTGCCTTATCTGCTCAGCAAGTCTGCCAGGTCACCCACCAACCCTGCCTCCTTTATTTTTTCATTTTCCAACGGTCGGGGGAGGGATACATACTGATGAGGAGGGTGCCACTGGCAGGGAGTAGTTTATTCATCACGAGCAGGAAGACATTGTAGCCCTGAAGAAAGGTCATCTTGAATGGGGCATGATACTTGCTTTCTGTTGGCAGATAGAAGCTAAGGGCATCGATGGCAACCAGAAAGCTACTGGGCACCAGAAGTTTATGACGTAGAGTCTGGGCCTGCGCCTGATGGCCACCTGGTGGGGAGGAGAGAGCAGAGAGTCAGGTGAAGCTAGAACTGAAGGGGGACCTAGGGGTGGTTCCAGCCCCTTCCTTCTTCGGTGTCCTCATCCCAGTAGAGGCTCTTTCTGGGGCTGGATGATGAGAAGTAGCTTTCATATGACTAACAAGACTTCCCCATACTCACCCAAGAAAACCTAGGTCAGAGCTGGTAGGTTCAGAAAGGGGGCTGCTTTGGTGGACTCAGAAGAGAGGAAGGCTTGTGAGGGTTATGGTGCCCAGGGGCTTTCTGGTCTTGGGGCAAGAAGCGAGACGCTCAGGGACTTTTAAGGGTCCCATGATGGAGAGCTGGGGGACAGACAGCCATGCTAGAATCTCTGGGCTTACATAGAACATCATCTGGTCAAAAAGACTGGAGCCCACAGACATCTTCGGGGTGGCGTTGTTGATGCCCAGGAGCTCCACTGCCCTTGTATGCCGATAATGTCACGTGGGTGTCTGCTAGCTCCTACACTTCCTCATCCATGTCCAGCACTGTGTTTTCCACTGCAGGGGAAATAAGCATTCCTTCAACACATATCTGTTCAGCACCTGCTCTCTCTATGCAGTGCTCAGAGAGATGAATTCGAAAGCTGCGTTAGCTACTTTTTTTCAGATTGCCCTATACCATCACTTCCTTATTGCTCAATTGTTTCCTTTCAATTCTGGGCTTTCTCAGGAAGTCTTTTCCCTGCCTAAGTTCCCCATCCCACCATTTACACACTTCCAGTCAGCAAACACGCCACTGTCCCTTTTTATGCATTTAGAAAAATGACTTTGCCTATGTGTAAGTTTTTACTGCCCAACTGGTTGATTTTGTTTTACCACGTCCCAGAGCCCCCACGGCCACTCAGCTGTGTAAGGAAAGAGCTAAAGGTGAGTGTGCCATGCTGCTGGTCAAAGGGGACGTAGAGGATGGCCAGGCTACAGATGCTGGTCACCGCATTGGTTTGCGATACACAATGTGACTGTCACTAGTCACGTATGCAGAGAGGCCTTCTGGGATCTGATCCACATCCCTGTAGGTGGCAGGAAGGAAGGGAGGCAAATGCTCTGGGTTTCACGTCAGTTTAAGTTTCTCTCTTAAGGTGGGGCTTCTCAGTGTTGCTCATTATAGTCACTCTGCCATCTTTTGTGCCCACCACTTTCCCATTCTAGGGGAGAAGTTGATAAGCTGTGATTGTGCTCCTCTCGGAAATAAGCTTTTAGTGGCCCCACGGAATGGCTTTGCCCTGCACTGCCCTGGCCTGCTCCTTGCAGAAGGGCCTTCCCTCCAAGCCCTGATACCCAGGATTCCACGCTGGAGATGTGTCTGGGAGCCACAGGTTCTCGGTTGTCCCAGTGAGTTTAGTGATACGACCACATCCCTCTGGGTCCCAGCTGAGGAAGGGGTTATTCCAGGTCTAGAGCACAGGGGACAGAATGACAATTGTGGCTGAAACCTGGAGCTAGTTTATGTCAGCATCACCTGCCTTTCCGTTTCCTTAAAAATATATATGTTTGTATGTATTTTTTCTAAATGTATGTACTATGCACTAAGGATATATGATAAACTTCAACCATTCCAGAAATATATGACATAAAAAGCAATCGTCTCCCTCTTAAATTCATTCCAACTCAGTCCATATCCCCAACTCACTCCCATTATTAACAGTTTCTTGTGTATCATTCTAGAAAAATTAATACATGTTTTAGCATTCATTTTTATTTACACAGATAGAATCACACTGTGCACATTCTTATACATGTTGCTTTTTGGAGCTCCTTTTCTTTTGAACTCTGATTTTCTTCTTATTTTGGTGATAACATTTCCCCTTCTTATTAACAAAGTCTTACTGGCTTTCACTTCCCACTCAGGGAAACCTTAAGCTGGGTGCTGGATACATTTGGGCCCTGAAGCTTCCTTGGGGACTTCCAACTCTTCTGCCTTCCTTCTTCCTATATTTTCCATCTTCATCTTTCAAAGATGATTGGCAGCCCAAAAAAACGATTGGTCCCAGCACTGGTCCCATTCTGGTTGGATGTGTCCATTGCCTTAGGCACTGCCAATTTCAACAGATGTGATTTTTTGCAAACAAAGCCGGGGAAAAAAAGGAGGGGAGGGGAAAGAGAAAAAGAGAAGAAAGCTGAACTTACATACCAACTTTAACCACAGAAATGACGTCAGCAGCTGAAGTTGTACATCCTGATTAAAAAAAAAAAATCCCCATTCAGGATGATTTTTAATGCCATGAAATCAGGTCCTACTCTACCTCCTGCCCTTGTTTCCTAAGTGGTTCCATGTGACAATTCGGCTTTTCAATCACAAGTTCCAAAAGAAATGTAGGTCAGAAAAATGCAGTTTGCATGGTAATTGTAGGGAAATAAACATCATGGGGGCCCATTGGGAATATGTTTTTCTTTAGAGAATATTCCCAAAAGGGCAGGACTCAGGACAAGCGTTCTCTGAAGAAATGTCACTGCAGCATTCCCCTTCACGTCTCTCCACTCCATAGAATGAACATTTGACTTATACAAAATCCATTCAGGGAACACATTGCTTACCACTGGACCAGTGCAAAGTTGAGTTAACGGGCTGAGCACTCTTTGTTCCCCTACAACCAAGACTACTCTACCCAGCAAAGCTATCATTTAGAATTAAAGGACATATAAAGGGTTTCCCAGACAAGAAAAACTAAAGGAGTTCATCACCACCAAACCAGTATTACAAGAAATGTTAAAGAGATTTCTTTAAGAAGAAAAAGAAAAGAAAAAAAAAGGATCAAAAATACAAATAATAAAATGGCAATAACTACATACCTATCAACAATTACTTTAAATGTAAATGGATTAAATGCTCCAATCAAAAGACATGGGGTGGCTGAATGGATAAGCAAACAAGACCCTTACATATGCTGCCTACAAGAGACTCACTTCAGATGGAAAGACACACACAGACTGAAAGCACTGAAAGGGATTGAAAAAGATATTTCATGAAAATAGAAGCAAACAAACAAAAAGCTGGGTAGCAATACTTATACCAGACAAAATAGACTTTAAAACAAAAGCTACTACAAGAGACAAAGAAGGACTCAGTAATTCCACTTCTGTGTATTTATCTGAAGAAACCCAAGATGCTAATTCGAAAAGGCATGTACATCCATATGTTCATTAAAACATTATTTACAATAGCCAAGATATGGAGGAAACTTGGGTGTTCATCAATAGATGAATGGATAAAGAAGAAATGGTACATATATACAATGGGATATTACTTAGCCATAACAAAGAATGAAATCTTGCCATCTGCAACAATGTGGATGGAACTAGAGGGTATTATGCTAAGTGAAATAAGTCAAAAAAAGACAAATACCACATGATTTCACTTATATGCAAGTGTTCCACACTTGTATAAGTGTGGAACAACACTTATAAATGAACAAATAAAACAAACTCATACAAAGAATATTTTGATGGTTGCCAGATGGTAAGAGGGTTGGGGGGATGGGTGAAAAAGGAGGAGGGATTAGGAAGTACAAATTGGTAGTTACAAAATAGTCATGGGGATGTAAAGTATAACATAGGGAATATAGTCAGTAATGTTGTAATAATTATGTATGGTATCATATGGGGACTAGATGTATCGGGCTGATCACTTTGTAATCATTATGTTGTACACCTGAAACTAATATAATATTGTATGTCAGCTGTAATTGAAAATAAAATATTATTAAAAAAGAAAAAAGACTCCTTGTTTCCTATTAGCAGCCTATGGAAAGAATGTAGGAGTCAGAACTCACCACTTCCAGGATGGCAGACAGGGTGAAGGAGATGTTGACCCGAGTGGGGACACTGTAATTGATGGCTGCACGGAAGGCCTTTCTGTCAAACACTGCTTGGAAGGCAGCAGGGTCCACCCCATGTGGTCAAAGCCTGAGCAATTGATGGTGAAAATGTTTGCCCTTCCTGTGGAAAGCAGAGACCTTGTGAAATGGGAATAGGACTTTTGTGTTTCCCAAGCCAGAGAAGTGCCAGTGCTGGGGGCTGAGAGCCTCTCTACAGAGAAAGAAAATGTGGGCATGGGGTGAGATGCATGTGAGCCCCTCCTTCTTGGGCCAAGACTCTTGGACCAAGACTCATGAAGACCAAGCTTTTCCTGCCAGGGCTGGGAGGATGGGCTGGGCTGGTAGGCAAATGGTGGAAATTGATGTGGTGAGCTGACCTTTTAGGGATTGGGGCTCAGACGTTTCTTCCTGTGCTTTTGCTCCTATATAAAGCCTACCCAAATTTGTATGCAAACAGCCACCCTGGGGAGTCCTATTCCTTCCATAATTGCAACCTCTAGATACACTTAAAGTCTTGGCTCCTGTTTGATCAGATTTTTTTTCTCTCTAGCTCTATTATGATTCTTCCTCATAGTCACTGACCAAAATTTACCTAAGATTTTATTTCTCAATATTCCCTTCCCACTTTCATCTTTTCTCTTTTCCTGAAAGGAAAAATTTGGAGAGAAGTAAACCTGAGTGTGATATAAAATATGTGGAGATTTAAGGAAGTTGTATTCAATGTGAATTTATTGACTACCCATGTGCTGTGCTCTTCTCAAACTCAGCGACTTCCTCTAAGATCGGTGGGAGCCATTTTCATCATTACCATCTTGAGAACTCAATGATCATCCACCATGTGGTTAATGAAGCTGTACAATAAAACGTAAAAGCCCTTCTGCCCAACGTACCTACACTCCAACCCCAGATGGCTCTGCGGTTATTCCTGCAACTATAGCCCAGCGAGTTCTTTCCCAGGCTTCCATCTCCCTATGCCACTTAAGTCATAAGGTACTTTTCCAAACTAGAGAGAAAGATATCTAGGGGAAGCAAATATTATCCTTTTCCCTCTACATCACCTCTTTTTAAAGATATTCCTGTCTGAGGTGGGGAAAGAGGTGTGTGATTGTCAACAGGACCAAGCTACCCAGTTCAAGGTACTATATCTTGGTAGAAAGGAAAAGTTGGACATTATAAAGGGGTGGAATTGGAAATGGTAGAATAGGTAGTAAAATTTGGTAGATGCAAATGAGAGAGGGGCTGTGTGTATTGCTCAGTGAAATGGGTCTTTCATCTATCCTCAAAGGAAACCAAAACGTAGATACTACAGAGAAAGGAAATGTTCAACCCAGCTATTTTAGAGGCACTCTAATTCTGGAGAATGAGAGGGTTTCTGGATTTTGCCCAGAATAGCATTCCCATCTTTCCCTATTCTTGCCCATCTTACCTTGAAGCAGAAGGCTGACAGTGAGGCAGAGAAGGAGTCAACTCCCCACCCCCACCAGCAGGCCATCTCCCTTCCATCCTTCTCTTCTGTATTCTTCTCTGGGGACTCACCAAGAGCCCCCAAATCCTTGAGCTAAAGGATCTCAGACTACACCTTGGCTCCTGGTTTTGAATACTGCTCATGACAGGTGAGGTGACCTCTCCCTGGTGAGAGGTTGTGGCCAGAGAAGTCACAGAAGAGTGTCCCACTCTGCCCCATCCAGGTATGCCTTCTGGGCTCCACTCAGGGAGGAAGTTAGGCCAAGACTAGGGGAGAAGCGTCTGGTTAGCACCCTTGTCTGGATGAGTGGTTTTAAATCAGAGTTCCAAGTACTTCTCAGGGGAAATGGGTCACTTGGGAGATGAGGCAGGTGAAGCCATTGATAAAGGCCTCATTGGGTCCTTCCGGAAGTCACAGTGCCTCAGAGGAAGTGCGTGGACCACTGGAAAAGGGATGGTTATGTCGAGAGGTTCCCAAGGCAAGAGCATGTAATTATTGTGTTGCAGACCTAGAAGTGAGCCCTTTATCCAACTGTAGACATTAGGGATTCCTGAGTGAAGAAGCTTGACTGAGAAGTTAAGCTCCTTTGTCATGACATAAACCTGACTAACAGATCTCTGTCTCCACAACTAGCACCATAGTGGGGATCTGCTTTATCCCTTGTTTGCACTATTGGAACAGCTTGTTCATCAGGTTTCCGTCATCTAGTTTCCCCAGTCTAATCCTTCGTTTTGCCATTCTCCTAAAACAGAACTCTGCTGCTTACCCTTCCCTGTCTAATGTCTCTAGAGGCCTACAGCCCTGAGACCACCAGGGGAGGCATGTGCATAGCAAATCATTTGATTTGCTTTTGGAGAATACCTGCATTCACACTCTCCCACCGCTATGGAGGAGTACGTGCGTGCGTGCGTGTGTGTGTGTGTGTGTGTGTGTGTGAAAGCTCCCCAGATGGTTCTAATTCACACTCACTTCATTGATAATAGAAGTGTTGGTGAGGCTGTAGAGCCACAGGAACTCCTATGCACTGTGGGTGGGAGTAAACACACTTTGGAAAACAATTTGTCATCATCTCTTAAAAGAGAAGACGTCCACATCACAAGACCCAGCAGTTCTCCTCCTAGGTATATAGTCTAGCACTGCGCTGCTAGTCTCATGTAGCTATTAACATTTAAATGAACTAAAATAAAAAATTCAGTTCCCCAGTCACAATAGCCACATGTCAAGTGTTCAAGAGCCACATGTATCTAGTGGCTACAGTATTAGTGAAGAATTATGTGGTGAAATCCTAGGTGGCAAAGAGCTGAATTAACTTCACTTTACCCATCAACACGGTTAAATCTCAAGAGCATGATGTTGAATGATATAAACAAGCTGCAAAATATATATAGTATGACATTGTGTAACATGTGTGCATAAAGTATACATATTTCAATAATATATTGTTTAAAATGCATGCATATGCAGTAAAACTAAAACAAAAAGTTAGAGAATAATAAATACAAAATTCAGAACAGTTATTACCTACTTGGAGGAAAGGGAGACGAATACGCTTGGGAAGGCCCTTGTGGAAGCCTTCAAAGACGTTAGTAGTTATAGGTGGGGGATGTAGGACTTTAACTTTACATCATTAGGTAATGTTCAAGTATTTCTCCACGGGTACATTTTAAAAGCAGTTATATTGAGGTATAATTGATATAAAATAAACTGTTTAAAGACTACACGTTGACAAGTTTTCACATATGTACACTTCTGTGAAACCATCATCACAGTGAAGACAATGAATGTTCCAACATCCTCCAAAATTTTCTTTGTGTCCCTTTGTAATCTCTCTTTCCTGCCCTTCCTCACCTCATTGTGACCCCCAGTAACCACTGGTCTGTTACTACACGTTACTTTTACATTTCTTAGAATTTTTGCATTCTTTTCTTTCTTCTTTCTTTACATACTTATTTAAAGCTATATATTTCCTTTGATATATTTATCTCCCACAATTTTAACATGTACTAGTTTCAATTCTAGGGACTAAAAAAATTTAATTATTGGGCGGCCGGATGGCTCAGTTGGTTAGAGTGCAAGCTCTCAACAACAAGGTTGTCAACAACAAGGTTGCCGGTTCAATTCTCACATGGGATGGTGGGCTGCGTCCCCTGCAAGTAAGACTGAGAATGGAGACTGGACTTGGAGCTGAGTTGCACCCTCCACAATTAGACTAAAGGACAATGACTTGGAGCTGATGAGCCCTGGAGAAACACACTGTTCCCCAATTAAAAAAATAATTAAATAAAAATAATTCAATTATTTGTTTTTTGAAATATGAGGTATTTAGAAATATACTTTTTAGTCCACAAATGTGGACGAGGGTAGTTGTTTTTTTTGTTGTTGTTAATCATTTCCCGTTTAATTGTGACTATAGGGGCAGCATAGAAAATTGGCTGAATATGAACTTTAAAGCTAGACTGCCTCAATGTGAATCATAGATCCACATTTACAAGCTGTATGTGATCCTGGGCTTAACTTACTTAAGTTACTTAACCTCTTTGCCTTAACCTCTTTTTTCATCTATAAAATGGATGATAATAATAGCTCCTAGTTCATAGTGTTGTAATGAGGATTAAATGAGATAATAATTGTAAAATGCTTAGAAAGTACTGGCATATCATTAGCACTATGTAAGTGTTAATAATCACAATCATAATCATAAAATTCAGAGAACAAGTCTGATTGTTACTAAATTTTGAAACTTGTTGTTATAGCCCACGTGTAGTTAATTTCTGTAAACATTCTGTATCTGTTTGCAAAGAATGTGTATCTTCCAATTGTTGAGTGTAGGGTTCTATATGCTCTCTTTAAATCTAATTTCGATGTGTGGTTAAAGTCTATAAGTTTTTTTTTAAGGAGGGCGCAGCTCACAGTGGCCCATGTGGGGATTAAACTGGCCACCTTGTGGTTGAGAGCCCACTGACCCATGTGGGAATCAGCAGCCTTTGGAGTCTAACGGCCTGAGCCACCAGGCCGGCCTACTTAAGAATTTTTGAATATTGAAATAAAAAATGACTTTGGGCGACTAAGTGTCTTGGACTGGCTCAAATAACAGATGAAAGCTGAAATCCAAGTGTAAGGTAGAGAAGAATGAAAAGAAAGTAATTTGTGAACTCGGGATCCCTGAGACTAGGAATCTAAGCAGTTCTTTTCTCAGCAAGTATGAGGAAATAGGCAAGACACCTGAGCTTTTGTCAGAAGTAGAAACTGATGCCCTTCATAACATATGTTCTGAAACATGTTATGAAACATATGTTATGAAACATCCTTATGCTGTATTTAAAAAGTGCAACTTATTTTGTGTAGATTTCTATAACTATGCATTTTATGTGAAATAATTAATGTCAGGGGCATCAACTCTGAACTATTAAGGATGATGCTGTAGACTAATTGTCCTAAATAGATATGGGTGGGGGGTTTTCAAAAGAACTAGTAAAAAGATAAAGGAGAAATAATAGCAGAAGATGTTAGTATAAAAATGGTATAAGGGAAACTATAAGAGGAATAGCAGAGGCAGGTGAGAAAAAATGATGTTGAAAGAGCGGGCAGATGAGTTTAGTTTTCAGAGAGAGGCAGAGAGATGAAAGAAGAGAGGGATAAGTATGAAATATGGTACTGTCTGTAGATAGTCTGGATTTCCAGAAGGTGGACGGAATCAGACAGTGATGAGACAAAACATACAACAAGAATGGTCAGATACCTGGGGTGCCAAAAGAATAAGTAGGGAGAAAATGTTCTCAAAATTGTTAAAAGAATAAGAAAATAAACACTGAGGTGTGAGAAGGTGGTGGGGATACCCGTGAACACTGCGAATGAAAGGAGGGAGAGGGAAGTTAGTAGAAATGACAATCCCAGAAGTCAGAAACATAATCAAGCATTTCAGGAGAGTATATCCAGGGCTAATGATTTGGTTTTCATGAAGACTTCATAAATTTCCAATGCACATGCTTAGCAAAGGTTTACAATAGAAAATGGAGGAAGAGAAAACAAAATTATCAAAAGGGCTAACATATATATATTTATATACTTATGTATTTATATATGTATATATAAAGTTATATATATAAAGTTTTATATATATTTATATAATTATATATGTACATATACATATATGTGTATATATTATATATATATATACATATAATTTTTAGTGGGAGAAGGGCATCAGAAACCGGAAGCATCTCCCCCCATGTTGTGAAATACCCCTAACATTTCTGCTGACGTGTCTAGGCTAGTTCTATTTTAAAATGTTTTATTATCAGGTTATATTTTAGACCACAAGGCTCACCTCCATCCTAACACACGAACAGTTTGTTCTTTTGCAAAGGACATTGTCAATCATAATGATCTTGGCACAGAAAACCTGAAGTCACATATACATGAGGTGGAAAAAATTGCAAGATAACATCTAGAGAAATGCAAATGTGAGATGGGAAAGGAAAAAGAAATGATACAAAGGTGATCTCAAGAAATTTGAAATCCCTCAGAGATGTAGTAAACACTCTTCAGTTTAAGTTATGGGCAAAAGTCAAGGACGAGTTTCTGAGTGAGAAATATGTTCCAAGTAATGGAAAGAAAGAAACATAAGATAATCTGCAACAGAAATGCCTTCACCAGTGTGTAAGTAACTTCTCTAAGAACTTAAAGATAGTTGACATATAAAAATGGGTTGCTAATTTTCCACATTAGATATGGAAAAATAAAATAAAGCATACCAGGATAGGATAAAGGGATTGCACCTAGAACTAGTATGTTGTCACACAGCAGCATGCCTGTCTGTCCCCTCGTACCTACCCCTAAAAAGAAAGAAGAGTCTGTGAGATTATTCCTTTCAGGACATGGCTTCACCTTTATGCCATCTCCTTGTTTGGCCCCAAAGGATGGCTGGCTAGCCAATGATGGATAAGATTCCTCAAGAAAGGAACAACTTAAGACAAGCACAGTTGCATGGGGACCACCAGGAGAACTCCCTGGGTTGAGAGAGGTGGGCATAGACCCCCACCTTCCCCCATCTAAGGAGAGCTTCTGCCTCTGTGGCTGCATTCCTTCCCACAACCTGCTTGGGAAGTGATTCTAGATGTGATAACATCAGTTCTCCATCTCAGTAAGTTTTCAACATAAAGGTTTTGTCCCCTGGGGAGGTACAAACAATAATTATTTATACATCATGGGACTTTCAACAGGCAAGAGTGATTGGTTTGAATCAGTTTTCTGGTATGGTGTATGAGAGTCACAGACGTAGTAAAAATAATGCTACTTCCTTGTATGTGCACCAATAAAAGCCACAAGGTGGCCCGATTCGGGACTCTCAGTCCTTTGAGGCTGTGAGACCCTTGGCCCCTGTTTCATAACTTTCTTGATTTCTGTTTCTTTCTTAACCTTTCGCCGCCCTTTCTTGTTCTCTCACTGCCCCTGTTGTGCTGGACGCGACACTAGTAAAATAGTGATTCTTGGCTGGCTGGCATTTATTCATCCATTAACCATTCAACAAGGCTGTATTAAGCATCTATGATGTGTCAGGCATGGTACCATATACTGAGCTATAAAAATGGATGACATTTTACCTGACTTTTAAGAAAGCACACTCTCTTAGGGGAGGCTGAAATGTAAATAAATCGCTGAAATGTATTTACCTAATTAAAATATAATTCAGATATGTTCCTTTGATATTCTTTTACTTCCCCTATCAATTTCTGTCTCTTCTCAGGGCCTGGCTTCCAGCAAGCTGTTAGAATCTTCCCCAGGATGATACCTGCTAATGAAGGGTATGAAGGACTATTAAGAGGGAACTCTTTTTTTTTCTTTTTAAAAAGGGTGTTTTTGATAGTAAAAATCATATATGCTCATTGAAAACAATTAAAACAAAGATATCAAATCAAATAGCAATCACTCATAATTGCGTTATCCAGGACAGAATTTGCTCACGTTTTGGTGTCTAGATATCCATATCTTTTTCTCTGAGTTTCTCTCTAGTGGTCTTTTTTTTTTTTTTTTTTTTTAAGAAATTATATATACATGCTGTTTTGTAACTTGTTTTTTCCATTTTTGTATGGCATGGACCTGTTTCCATATTTATTAACATAGATCTACCTTCTTACTTTACATGGATACAAAGCATTCCATCGTGTGGCTGTATGACAATTTATTTACTTGAACCCTTTAATTGAGGTCCTTAACTGTCTTCCTGGCCCTCCTCCAAGCATGTATATTCGGAAGGCTCTCTCTGTTTGATTTTGTGAAATCAGAGGAACCTGTCAGAATAAAAAAAATGACACAATATTTACTTCAAGGAGCATTGTCTTGACCTCTTTATTCTTTTAAAACTCTGAAAGTGTCTGAAAGACTTAAAATCAAACCAGATTACATCTGTTTAGGGTGAATTATCAAAACTTCTGCAAGAGGACTCTCCACCTGTTTGTGGATCTATCATAAATGTACTGAGGGGCCAGTGCTTCCTGGAAAGTCATTTATTGGGTCAATCAATCACGGAGAGACTCCACCGACTGGGACCTCCATTGATAAGTGAGTCAGAAGTTAGGTGTGGCTAAGGGACACTGAAAGTGTACAAGAATGAGGACCATGGCATGTGAGAAGTCAGGAAACTGTCTAGGGCTATGCTGGACTTGCTTGGTAGAGCTGTGTTGAAGTTTTGGGAACATAGAAGGGGACATGACAGTCACTGGGGATAAGTGGCTAAGATTAGAAAAGGGGCCCGGGTCTGGTTGTGGTTGGAAGGGAGAGGCGGATGTGCAGGACTCCCTATGTGTTCCAGAGGATGATGACCGTGATGACAAACGTGGCCATGAACAGCAGGTAGAGACGGAAGAGCAGGGCGTCCATCATGTGGCTGAACTGCACCCACAGGCCCACCAAGTGCTGCTTCTGGGCCTCGTCTTCCTGCCGGGCCATTGTTGACCCAGGGCACCCACGTAACTCTGCCTCTCGGGGATCTGGCACCTTCCCTACCAGCTCCACGGGCTCCTTCAGACCTAAGGAGAGACAGAGACCCAGCCATGGACTGCAAAGGTCACCCGGAATGGGGTAGGGGGGGCAGGCAAGGAGGCAGGAGCAGAGAAGTGAAGGTGTTAGAAGAGGAAGTGTGGGCAGAGCTGACTTTGTTACCAGGCAGGTGGGCAGGGGGGAGGTCCAGGCCCTTAGTTCCCTTCTGGGGCACAGTGGGGCAGCATTTCGTTGCTCTGGTGCCATGCAGAAGCAGGGAATGGAGCCATCGGGGCATGGGTGGGGGCTGGGTGGTGGCCAGGTGCAGCAAGTAGGTGATGAAAATGGTTTCCAGCAGGCTGAGCACCATCAGCGACAGGCACAGGGCAAAGTAGACACCTGAGGGCAAAGCAAATTATAAATAAACCAGGGCAAATTATAAATAAACCACACTTTACTTAAGATTCTTTCCCCATATCCAGTCTTTCCTCAGAAACCCTACCCTCTTTAAGTAAGAGGCCACTGGTTCTCCTGACCCCCCCATCCCAGTCCTCTGCTGCCTTTGCTTCCCCAGAAAGTGGAAGAGGCCATACTGATGAGGGGGGTGCCGCTGGCAGGTAGTAAGTCATTCATCATGAGCAGGAAGACATTGTAACCCAGCAGAAGTGTTATCTTGAATGGAGCACGATTCTCATTTTCTGCAGGCAAGTAGAAGCTGAGGGCGTCAATGGCAACCAGAAAGCTACTGGGCACCAGAAGGTTTATGACGTAGAGTCTGGGCCTGCGCCTGATGGCCACCTGGTGGGGAGGAGCGATCGGAGAATGTGGCAAAAAACTGATGCCAAAGGCTCAACTGTATATTTGACTGTCTAATCCTTGCTGACGTGATGTTAGGCTGGCTATGGGATGATTATGCCCTTCTACAGAAGTGCCTCCACTTTGTTTTCTAATTTGTGTCCAACCTGCTGGGAATACAACTATAGGTGTTTAAGGGCAAATAGGACCCTTCGCTCCATCGGATAGGTGACTGGGGCATTTTTGAAACAGCTCAGCTGTTCCTCTCTGCATGCAGAGGTCCTGGGGATCCTTCAGTAGGGCCATTAGGGTAGAAGATGGAATGGGGAGCGGGTGCTTACCCTCCTAGAGTTTCTTTTTATGTCCCAAAGAGCCTTAGATCAAGAGGAAAATTAAAGAGCAATTGGGATGAGAAGTCAAAGAGCGACCCCAGGACTTACATAGAATATGATCTGGTCATATGTATGGCTTCCCACTGACATCTTTGGGGTGGCCATGTTGATGCCCAGCAGTTCCCATTCTCCCTGAGTCTGAATGACGTCACGAGACGTGTCTGTTATCTCCCACACTTCCTTGTTCATGCCGAGGGTCATGCTGTCCACTGCAAGACAGGCAGGGGAGCTCAGCAAGAGCTCCCAAGACTGCCGCCCACAAAATTCAATTCCTCCCCACTGAGTGTCTTCAACAAATTTTCCTCTCTGTCCTTTTAAAGCAGGGCATCCAGCTTTTCAGAAGTGGGTTACAGGACCCCCAGTTCATATGTGGGAGGGCTGCAGCACTGACTTTTTGTTAAAAACAAGGGTAAGTCAAAGTTGTTATGGGAATTTTGGATATGATTCAAATGTGAACAACTGGAGAATTAAGAAGGAAAATAGGAATGACTCCAAAATTATTCAAAATTTTTGGAGTCATTCCTATTTTTCTTCTTAATTCTCCAGTTGTAAGATGTTTCAGTGGACTCCACCATGAATATCTCAACGTTTTTATAATTACAGGCCTGCCCATTATAATGATTGATTTATTCAAATCTGCCACGACACCTGGTGGCATTTAGTTACATTAATTTACTGGTTTAAGTGTGTTAACTATTGAAGTTAAAGGGTTTGCAGCAGCTCGGGGTCAGGGGAGCCTCATTTGGTGCAAAGGGCCATCCAAGATCTAAAGCAATTGTCTTTTTTGTTTTTAAACTTTATTGAGGAATTAAAGCAGTAGTTCTTAACCCTGTCTGCACATTAGCAACACCTGGGGAGACATAAAAACTCATAATACCTGGGCCCCACCTGGAACAATTCAATTGGACTCTCCGGGATGATGCATAGGTAGTTATTGTTATTTTTAAAAAGATTTAGTGGGTATCCAGTGTTGAGAAACACTTATTTAAAATCTTCCCTAATAATATCTACACCACTTAACTATCTTCCCCTAACTCTTAAATAGCTGCCACCATGTGTCTGGCTCACCTGTGTGGAGGAAGGAACTGAAGGTGAAGGTGCAATTCTGTTGGTCAAAAGGGAAGTAGAAGATGTCCAGGTTACAGATGCTGGTCACCCGCCCTGGCTTATCGTACTGTATTCGACCTTCACTGCTGACATATGCAGTGAGACCTGGAGGTGTCTTATCCACAGTCATGCTGCTTGAGAGAGGAGAGGTGAGTGCTGTGGGTGCTTTAATTAGCTTTTGTCTCCCATTCTTCCCAGGTCTTCCCCAACTGTGCTTTCCTTTTGGGCTCTTTCTCTAATGTCATTCTATCTTGTCTCTTCTACTCCTCATAGTGTTTTGTGGGAGTCAGTTAGTTGAGACTGTGCCCCTGTCTGACTCTTTTGGTGTCCCTATGCCCTGTACTGACTCTAGGCTATTCTTTGCAGATGGGCTTCATGCACGTTTTCCCCAGCTCAGATACATACGATTCAACGATGACGATGTCTGGGATCCACAGGTTTTCAGCTGATACAGTGAGTTTATTGATGTTGACACACTCTTCTGGGTTCCAACTGATGAAAGGATTGTCCCACATCTGCACGCAGGGCAGTGGGAAACAAAGGCGAGGGATGGTGTAGCTTGTCCGGTCAGCCTTTGCTGCCTTGCCCATTCTTTAAATTCTGATCCTCTAACGCCACTGACGTCCCCAGTGACCACAGCCTATATCCCCCTCTTTATCAAACCACGTGTCATTAGCAAAGTACCCTTTAATGGCCTTTCCCCCCCCCCAGGCAGACCTTAATAGCCTAATACCACTTACACCCAGGAACACACCGCCATATTGGCCAGCAACCACTTGTCCATTTTCTTGGGTCACCATTTCTACCTTCCTAAGTTGCTCAGGGAGATTTGTGTCCCCAAGGTCAGTCCAGTTCTAGGTGGAATTATTTGGTCTCAGAAAGATCTATACATTAGGTAGTGCTTTGGGCTGTAATACCTTTAAGTCCCTCTTTGAAAAAAGCTTACAGAGGGAGGCGGGAAGGGGATAGTTGAACCTGCCTTACCATATTAATCCACAGGAATGATGTCAGAAGCTGGAGCTGTGCGTCCTGGTGAAGAAAGTTCCAGCCAGGATTATGAGTGCAAAAAGACTTGGCCCGCTCCCATCTCATACGCTCATCAATATTTACTAATTTATTGGGCCAGACATAGTTCTAGATGCTGGACTGTCTTTTCCTTACTGGTCTTCTTTTGTATCTAGGTATAATTCAGGACACAGACCACTTCTTTCTGGAGTATTCCAGAAAGGACAGGACTCAAGGGTAAATCTTTCCTGAAAACAGACATTCTTTATGTCTCCCTGCCCTATAGGAAAGCCCTCTATTTATATGAAACGTATTCAGAGTACCTATTGTTCACCACTGGACCAGTACAATGCTGGCTTGACAGGGCAGAGGACCCTTGTTCCCTATCAGAAGCTATGGAAAGTGAGGACCAGGTCTCACCACTTCCAGGATGGCAGACAGGGTGAAGGAGATGTTGACCCGAGTGGGGACGCTGTAATTGATGACTGGACGGAAGGCCTTTCTGTCAAACACTGCTTGGAACGCAGCAGGGTCCACCCCATGTTGGTCAAAGCCTGAGCAATTGATGGTGAAAGTGTCGCCTCTTCCTGTAGAGAGCAGAGACTCTGTGAGAGAGAGTCTCTATTGCCAGGACTGGAGCCTCTCTGCAGAGATAGAAACAGAGGATATACTGGGAAGAGCAGGTGAGCTCTCCTTCCTGGGCCAAGACTCCCTAAACCAGAGCCCTTCCTGCCAGAACCAGAGAGGATGGACCGACTGGTAGGCAAATGGTGGAAGTCCCTGTGGTGAGCTGAGTCATTACTCTATCCTCATTCCCATTGTTTCATCCTCATGCAAAACCTGCCCAAATCTATATGCAAACTTGGCCCTGGGGCAATGGCAGCCTCTTCAAGTAGTCTTTTAGTGTACCCATCACAAGCCCCTTGAGTCCACCTAATAACACCGTTGAGCTCTGTCCTAAAACTTGTATTCCAGTCACTCAGAAATTTGCTGTAATGTATTTTGTTTCTTCATTCCATCCTCACGGACTTCTGTAAGAACTGATTTATCAAAAAAATAAGAGAAGCAAAAGACTGCATTTACTAGGTAGATAAAGAAAATTCGTAATAGGTATTCTGAATGGATGCTTACCTTGGTGCTTTGCGTTTATTTTGCCCATCTCAAATTTAGTGACTTCAGATATCTTGGCGTTTATTTCCAGCCTTGGGATCATTAGGTGATACCATTGAGCACAGGCCATGCCAGTGCTGTGTTGTCTCTGGGCTATGGCCAGGGAGCCACCTGAGCAGGATCTTTGCCCTATTTCTATCTTGGTGTAATAGTTCCCCCTGCCTGCTCCTCTCCATCGCCATCTCTTTCCATAATAGTTAAGGGATGTGCCCTGACAGGGAACAAATATTTCCTCATGAAAGCAAAGTATCCACTTCCTT
Source organism: Rhinolophus hipposideros (assembly GCF_964194185.1). Classification (NCBI taxonomy): domain Eukaryota; kingdom Metazoa; phylum Chordata; class Mammalia; order Chiroptera; family Rhinolophidae; genus Rhinolophus; species Rhinolophus hipposideros. The sequence goes on from NC_138048.1 coordinate 62,199,047, forward strand.
CTATCTAAGATTGATCCCCACCCTCCCTCAGTATTTTACTTACTCCTTCATGTCATATTTAAAATTAGTGGCTACTCTTCTCACAGATATCATATCAAAGGAAAAAGAGATAGGAAGGGTAGGAAGGGGCATTGGAGGTTAGTGAAAAGGTAGAATTTAGAGAGGTGGTGAAATGGGGCTGTTTAGTAGATCCCTATGCAGGTAGGAATAGAGGAATGCTGTGTGTCCTCATCAGTGGAATACCTTTCTATCTGTCACCAAAAGGAAATGAAGACACAGACATTATGGAAGAAATATTTAACAAGTTAATTCTGAATGTCCTCCAAGTGCTACAGGGAAGTTTCTAGATGTCCTTCAGAACCCCACTCTGGTCTTCCCTATTCTTGCCCATCTTACCTTGAAGCAGAAGGTTGACAGTGAGGCAGAAGAGGAGTCTTCCCCCAGCAAGCCACCCCCCGTCCATCCTTCTCTTCTGTATTCTTCTCTGGGGACTCACCAGGAGCCCCTAAACCCTTGAGCTTAAAGGAGCTTAGACCACAACTTGGCGCCTGGTTTTGAATACTGCTCATGACAGGTGAGGTGACCACTCCCTGGTGAAAAGCTGTGGCCAGAGATGGCACAGCAGAGTGTCCTGCTTTGACCCTGTCTAGGTATGCCTTCCGGGCTCCAGGCAGGGAGGAAGTTAGGCCAAGACTAGGGGAGAAGCGTCTGTTTGGCAGCTCTGTGCTGAGGTCAATAACACAATAACTTGCCTTCATGAGAGAGTGTGGGCTGGGCAGGTGAGAATTATGTTCTTCTGAGGCCAGGGAATCTGCAGATTTGGAAAGGTGACAATATTTAGGTATTTGGTTATGTATTCATTAGGGATAACTGCAAATGCCAATTATAAATCTTGACTCTTGTCTTTATCGTCTATTGTTTATATTTTTCCAACAGCCCCTAGATTTTCTCTTTCCAATCTCTCTGCCTCCCTGATTCACTCTCCCCTAAACCAATGTTCCCCATACATTTTTTACTCTATGCCTGAATTACATAATAATAGAAGTCATAGAATTAGCAGATAGCAGAGCTGTTTTTAATGTTTTTGTGTTGTCAATAGTGTTACACATTATCACAAAGTAGTAATCTCGGCTAACATCAATATCAACGGTATGTGTCAATATCATATCTTCTGTCACATCACTATAAAAAACACAATCGGACCAAATGAGTGAATTGGAGCATTGTTATATTACATCAGTTACATTTCCAGAAAGACTTGGAAATTATTTTCTTGCAGAAGGGTAAAGTTTCTTTTAGAATACAAAAGAAACTTTGTTCAGAATGGACAGCCCTGAACAGAAAGTACTAAGGAAGGCCGAAATGGCTTACGGCCCCAGAGTAGGAAAGTAGGAGAGAGGGCTGCAATGTCCTCCATTTGAGGTGTGCCATAGCTGCAGTTTTTTAATCCCACCAGCTCTATATATCATTTCTTCCTTTCTTTGGGAACTTGGCCAAAGGATTGGGCCATCATGTCATGAAGGACCAAAGTGCTGCTGTGTCTGTATCCACGTGGACACACCCGTGGGGCTCTGGACTCCTGAACTGGCTAAGAGTGAAGGACTTTCAAAAAATGCTTGAGTTCTGCAGGTAGGCTGAACTACCAGACCTTAGATCCAGGAAAGAGGGGTTAACTGCAAGCCCTGATGAAAGTGGCTAAGACAGTTGATGTATATCTGGTTCTATCAACGTTGGCTGAAAAACGTGACCTAAGTCTATTGGTTGGACTCAGAAATAGATTTAGCTGCCAGGAGATGGAGACGATAGAGGCGGGAGAAATAAAGCAGTCAGGCAAGGGCTCGCTTCCTATCTGGGGAGTCAGAGGTGCAACTCTGGGATCTGGAAATCTCAGGTACTATTGCTGATGATGGTGGTAATGGTAGCTAATATACTGAGCCCCTGACTATATGCTAGGCATTGTGATGTCTTTCTTACCTACTTTATTTTATGGAATCCTCTCAACAATCTCACAACACAGATATTAGATAGGAGTATGTGGGAAAAAGCAATGGAGCCAAGGAAATAGGGGATGGCAAGTAAACCTTGTATTTCCTGACCATATTTTAGAACACAGTACGTTTGAGGAAAATGTAAATTTTGTCATTAATCAAAAAATAAAACCAAAACAAAAAAAACACCCATAATCAATTGATCATCTTTAAGAAAACACCTAAAACGATGAGTTAGAGACTATTTTCAAATAAAGCAATAAAAATGATAGTACTTAAAATACCAGGGTTGCAGGTTTTCCAATGCTTATGGCTCATAACAAGCCATGTAAGACTCACACAGTTTTTCAGCACGAACATTGGGTGTCTGTCAGAAGTCTTTGGGTATATGGTGTACTTTCCACATTGGGCAGCTCTCCATCTCAGACAAGTAACTAAGCACCTGAAATGCTTGTTGAGGAGGCCAGCTCTCAGAGTTCATCCCCAAAACAGAGTTCGTTGCTACAAATGTTCTTTGGACATCCCTCCTGAGTATGCCTGCCTCCTCCTTTCCGTCTTCAATAGGCTTTCAAAAAGGGGAGGTTAGCCATATTTAGACAGAGCTTTAATAGGTAGGCTATCATTTTCTAAGGTCATTAGGAATGGCTTTACCCTACATTCTCTGGAATATCCTGGGGAGTCTCTAAGATTCCCATTTTAGCTTTAGGTAGTTGTCTCTCCTAAGCTAAGCTATGGACTTTCATGGTGACTCAGTACTAGGAGATGGCTCACAAAACTCTTAGCGGATTCAGGGGTCATTGTGGGAGGGTCAAGGACCTACTCCACACTGCCTGCTTTCTCTGGGCATCTTTGCAGCCTCTATTTTGGATTCACATATTTCGAGGATTCTTAGACCTCTAAAGACAGAGACTTTGAATTTGGGCTTTAACTGACTACTCAGGCAAATCTGAGGCCAGCTAAGGACTCCTGTGAGACTGGGATTGCCCAGGTTCTCAACCTCAGTACTACTGACATTTTGAGCTGGATAATTCTTTGTTTGGAGGGATGTCCTATGCATTATGGAAGGTTTAGCAGCATATCTGGCCCACCAGATGCCAGTACCATTCCCCCCCCCCCACAGCTGTAACCCTTAAAATGTCTGCAGACATTGCCAAAGTTCGACTTGGGAGTAAAACTGACCACAGGTGAGAACCACTGGCAGCTTGGATTCCTAGGGGATTTAACACTTTTTTTTAAAATCCCAGACGATTATAAGATGGTCACTACCTATGTACTTTCTCTTATTCCTTGTTCTGACTGGCAGGGCAATTTCTGGCTTATCTCCACGGAACTTCCAGGATGTACAGTGAACAGCCACTTTAGAATCCTTTTCAGGCTCCATAATATTGGTATCTGGTGTCTCCATGGCTATACTCTAGGGAACCAGGAGAAGGGAGGTTGGGCAATAGATTCCCTGAGGCTTCAGGATACCAAGGTCAGAGGCACAGACACTGGATTTAGGAGCCCAGGTGAGCTACAGTGTCTGAGGCCCAGAGGCAGGGGTCAGCACGCAGGCCGGCTAGCTGGGTCTGTGAGTACACATGAGAGCTTGCTCTCCTCTGAGATGAGAGCAAGTGTCACCTTCTAGCCGTCTTTTAAGCACCGTGGAGGTACCAGATGGATATTATCATCATCTGGGGCACACGCTTGTTCTGGCTGAGGGCTACCTGTGCAGCCTGTGTAATTTGTTTGAAAAACAGATGTGCCCATATCCTTCTTCTATTTGAAATCTTTCAATGGCTCCCATTGTCTTTAGCAGTTATGTTAAGATTGCTGAGCCTGAGAATTTGTATTTCCAACAGGTTTCTGGGTAATGCTGTGGCTGTACATCCTGGGACCACACTTAGAGAACCACTGGCCTACAGGATGAATCTAGCTCCTTAGCATGATACAAAAGGCACTCTGTGACTTAACTCCCACCTACCTTTCCATCATCTTTGCCTGGGGTTTTACGTTCTAAACGACTTGTTCTTCCCCTCACCCCTTTGGCCCTAAATCTGAATCTTAACCCCAAATCAGAACTGCAGGCTATAGTGCTCAGGGATCTGTTTTTAACTAGATCCACAGCTGATTCTAATGCACATGGGCCTTGGACTATACCCGGAAAATAGCACCCCAACATTCATGTGGTGTTTCTCCTCTATATTCTCACAATCTAAAATGTATCTTCAACCATTGAGCTCTTGATCCCACTACTAAAGTTTTAATGATTCAGCTCAACTCAAGCATCTAGTCTTCTGAGAAGCCTCTCTCTCTCTCTCTCTCTCTCTCTCTCTCACACACACACACACACACGCACACACACGCACACACACACATCTCTGAACTCTGTTGTGACCCTTCAGCTGGAAACATCTCTTTACCTGTGTATCTCCCCTCCTGCTCTGTAACCTCATGGAGAGCAGGAAGCATATCTGGTCCTTCTTTGTCCTCACCCCCAACCCCCAGTGTGTGGCATGTAGCAGTGTGAGGTCAATAAATGTTAGTTACCTACCTGGCCTGTCAGTTCACTGTAGATGGGGAGAGAGACATAGGCACCTTGCGCAGATGGAAGGAAGGTGGTTGGGAACCTCATGGGAGTCCTGAGGCCATATCAGAGAAGTTGCTTGCTGTCCACATCGTGTTGCTGAGGTGTGGGCCTCCATCTTGGGTGCAGTTTGGGGGAGATGGGAGTTGGCAGAAACACAGCAATTGGAAGCAGGTGGGATCCAGGAGGCTGGAGCCAGGGCCCAGCCTTTTCTTTCTGACTGTATCCTCTAAGTTTCCAGTAAACGCCAGGCTCAGAATGGCCTAACCTTGACTAGCATTTATTAAGTTTGTGCCGTGTGCCCTATATTGTATTTGGTACTTTACTTACAGTATTCATATCCTCACAACTGAGGGTTCAACACTATTACTCCCATTTTACAGATTAGGAAATTGAGGTGCAGAGGGGTCAAAATATCTTGTTCAGTGTCCACCCAGTGGAAATTGGTAGAATCTAGAGTCAATCTGATTCCATTGTTCTTTCCTTGTTCTTTTCATTCCTCTATAGCTGGGAAGTCTGGTGGCCTGGATCAGTGGGCCTCTAGGTTTCCACCAATGAAATCCACAGGCTTAGACAATGCTTGAATCCAAAGTTAAACAGTGGCAACAGGAGCTGTAGTTTTGCAAGTCACAGACCCTAATACCTTTCTCCTTAGCTTATTCCAAGGGGGATCACACTGCATGGTCCTCTGGTGGCCCCATTCATCTGGCACCCTGGGGGATCAGGTTTGGGAAAATAACGGTAGCCTGGCAAGGACAGAATTAGAGACTAGAAGGGGGAAGTAAGAATCATTGTTTTGCAGCCCAGATGGATGACCATAGTGCACAGAGACCGTTGGCCAGGGCTAAGGAGCCAGGAGTCCAGGAGGCAACCAAAGCATCCAAACTGCAGGCTGGGGCAACAGCTGAACTCAGGTTGGCTACGGTGCCTGGAGCAGGAGAGAGGGAGGGTCCTGGGACTCCTGCAAGGCACCTGGGAAGAGTCCCAGGGATAACAACTCGCCCGTGGCAGCCACTTGGACAGGCCCAAGTTCTGATCCCAGGCTCTCTTGAAGTATGACAATCCCATAGTTATCATTTTACTTTTCTCCACTTCATTTTTCTCATCTAAAAAATGAGGGGATTGAACTAGAAAATCTCTAATTTATCGCCTCCTACCTAGGATTCTCTAGGTCTCAGCCTACATGATAAATAGATGCTCTCTTGTGTGTCACATTTAGTTTTCCAGTGTCTTTACAGTTACCAATGATTTTTAAAAATCCATATTTTAAAAATAATTTAATCTGAGTTATTATCTCCACTTCACAAATAAAGAAATTTAAACTTGTAAGGCTAAGCCACTTGCACAAGGTTATGAACAGCCCAAGTGGCATATAGGCCAGCACCTTATACCAAGATAGAAAGTAATGGAGTCAGATTAAAATCCAGGGTTGCCAGATTTCAAAGTCTCTGTACTATACTATTATTTCCCCCTGCTATGTAGCAGAACCAGTGCTAGTAAACGAATAAATAAGAGAGGTTGTCAAAGGGAGGATCAGAAATTGGCGAGAAGGAAAAAAAGAGGCTTGAAACGAAGTCCGTGACTTCACATCCTAGAGCAGGTCTGAATGAAGAGGAGAGGGAGGAAAAGATGGCAATGAGGTAATAAACGTTAATGTCAAGTTAATAGGGAACCTAAAAAATGTAGAAGACATGGAAAAATACTGCTTATAAAAGTTTAGAGAAAAAGAAAGTGGACAAATATGTATGCGAGAACCACAGGGCACCCCTGCAGATGGACGGACAAGATGAGGAGCCGTTAGGCAGAAATAGGCCATCAGATGCAAGACGGCCCAGGCAGGACCAGTTTAGATTTTTTTTAAAGAGGTCGTAAATTGCTTTTCAAAACCTTTCAAAGGCTTGCCACATAAGAGAAAAGTCATTAACGCAAAGTGTGCTTATCATATGGTTCTGTTATAGATGGTATAGGCAGCAGCTATTCCTGTCAATTTTCTGGGAAAGCTCTGGTTTCAAAGGTTCTGTATGATTGTATGTTATGTGTTAAGATCACAGATTCAGATTTTGCTTTTGGAGAAAATAAAATCACTATAATTATATCATGCCTTTTCTTACTGAAAAGAGATATAGAGCATCTTAAATCATGTGTCAAAAACGATAAGTTGGATAGTTTCTATTCAAATAAAACTTAACGCTACTTGTTTGAAAAAAATCTGAAGAAAATAAGCCAAGAAATGTGTACCATGAATATATGTGGGGGGGGAAAAAACAAAATAATGCAACTTGATCTAAAATAATTTCAGAACTCATCAAACACTGGGTAAACGAGCTACTCAACAAAGTCAAGGATGAATTTCCAGGGCAAATGACTGTCTCAGGACAGGGCAGAGGACTGAAAGGTCTGTAAGTATCTGACAAGAAGTATCAGCGGCAAAAGATGAAATCCATAGAGAATACCGAGGAAATATGAATTGCCCAGCTTAGATTTAGGGGAATATACACCCCAGCAAGGAATGGAAAAAGTAAGAATAGTGAATTTGGGTGTCATGACTTGTGAGGGGAGTGGGGAGGGAAGGGGTGAGAAGTGGGAAAAACTGAGGGAGGGAGGAAAAGGGAATTTAAAAGAAAGTTTGTCATTGGGACCCGGATCACGGCCTTGCTCTTTCTGTTTTAATTCTCCTAAAGTGTTAACTGCTCAAGACTTGAAATGGTATTGATGTCTCCACATGGGACTCCTGGAGGACCTGTGTGGTTCTCACCCTCAGCTTGGAGGGCTGTGGGGTCAGAGTCCAGTACCTAGGGTCAGCCTGCCCAGGTGCAAACTGCAGCTCGGCCACTTCACCAGCTGTGGAATCTTGGCAGACAGCTCTCGGGCTATGACATCGTCTCCCTGTGCTTCCTTTTCTCATTTATCTCATCTCAGTTATTTGACTATATATAAGTGGGGATTATGCTATAAAACCTCAGTTCTAAAACCTAAAGAGCTTTGAAAACCAAATGACATCCTGTGGTGGCAAAACCTGACCTGAGACTAATGAAACTATTCAGTTTCATTTTTGCTATCTAGTGTGAACGTTCATAGATTTCAGTGCAGAAATATTCATGGGTTTGATGTAAGGTGCTGCCTCATTCCCCACTTGGGCTGTTCATAACATACAGCACATGCACAATTGTTACTTTTTTAAAATCTGAAAAATTCCAAATTCCAAAACACATTTATTTGGCTCCAAGGGTTTGTTGATGTGTAGTTCCTACTTCATAAGGCTACTGTAAGGATTAACTGTATTTATTCATATAAAGCACTTAGAAGAGTGCCTGCCACATATTAATAAATGTTAGTTATTACTATTACTATACTGTGTCCTTTCTAAAGGCCCACATTATAGAAAGCTGTGAGTTGAGAAACTGCCAAAATAATAACAGATACACTAATTTCCGTAGGTGAATATCAGGGCTCCTGATCTGAACCTAGATTGTGTATACACTAGGTCTTGGACATGCGTAGAGGACTAGGGGTGGTCAAGGGAGTACTTGTCAGAGTTCTAGAAACTGAAGAGCCAAAGATCTTCCTGGAAAAATAATGCGGAGAAAAAAGAAGCAGAATTAAGGGACATGAGTTTAGTTGGAAGACCAGGGGCCTGAGTGAAAGGAGTGATTCAGAATTGAGCAGGGTATTTCTGCCTCAATACGCCAGATTCCCATGGACTTCTGCCTGCAGAAGGGAACTGCAAGGAAAGAGCAAGTAACAGCTGGTCCTGGTGACTCAGCATCCAGCTGGGAACATCTGCGCTACAAGATTCAGCCTCCAGTGGCTTGGGCTCCGAGAGGGCAAATGCTCCTGCAGAGGATACTGGGTTAGGACCTTAGGCCTGTACCACTAGCAGCAGCACTTCTAGAGGACGTTGGCAGCCTTGCCACTGTTTGGGCATGTACAGTGACAGGAGGGCATTTGAGGAAGAACACTGGAGAGGAGGAACCAGGGAAATACTGTTAGTAAACAATATTCTGACTCTCTTTTTACTCCTAGCCTGTGGTGACCTGGGAAATATTGGCTTCAGATAGAAAGTAGAATAAATGAAAGAAAGGAAAAGAAAGGGTTGCTAAAAATAAAAGATTATGTTTCAGTTCTAATTAAATTGCTCTCAAATCTGTGCTTTTCTGAAGCTGGGATGCCCAGCAAATCATACTATGGCTCTCACGTACAGTGGCAGCCAGTGGAAGAGACAACCAATAGACAAAGACTTTCAAAATCCTAAGGCAAGTGCTGGGAAGGGGAAATTTCCAGTTCATATGGGGGCGTTTATGTTATTTCCAGTAAAGCAGATGCCATTTTCAAAAATATACTTTCCTTGGCCTAATGTTTTCTTAGTGTCATTAAGGGCAGATCAACTCATCGCAACACAGACAGTTAACAGTAATTCAGGATTATGTTAACACTCTAAGTGCTTAATGATGAATGAGTCATATGTCAGGCTGCGGTGAAAGGCTTCACTCTTTAAGCAAGAGATGCCTGGTTCTGGCACTTATTAATTTCTGAAGCTTATTCTAGGATAACTGGATTTAGAAGGTCAATCCCTCTTTTATTATAATTCCTTGTAATAGATTTTGGCCCCTCTCCCACTTTCACATGTTGTCTGCTGGACAAAAAAAAGAAAAAGAAAATCCTTTTTGCTCTGATATTGCGGTATTGAGAAATTTCTGCAAGAAGACTCTTAATCTCGAGATTTTTTATATTATAATGTAATGCAAGGAAGAGCCAGTGCTTTCTGCAAAGGGGTTTATTGGGGTTATTCAATCAAAGAAGTATTCCAGGAAACTGCACCCTCAAACGCCAGACAGACAAGACTTTGGGAAGGCTTGATGGAGTGTAGGAGCAAGGATCTAACTCTGGGAGGGTATAGGAAACCATCCAGGTCTGGTCTGACTGCACAGAAGGACTGAATTGAAAACTAGGTGGTTGGCAGGGCTGTGAGGCTGGAATTTGGATGAGCATGAGAGCCTGGCTAGTTTCCAAGAGCCAAGAGAAGCTCTAGGCTGGAGCATGAAGATGGGCATCTGCCTATGTGTTCCAGAGGACGATGACCGTGATGACGAACGTGGCCATGAACAGCAGGTAGAAACGGAAGAGCAGGGTGTCCATCATGTGGCTGAACTGCACCCACAGGCCCACCAAGTGCTGCTTCTGGGCCTCGTCTTCCTGCCAGGCCATTGTTGACCCAGGGCACCCACGTAACTCTGCCTCTCGGGGATCTGGCATCTTCCCTACCAGCTCCACGGGCTCCTTCAGACCTAAGGAGAGACAGAGACCCAGCCATAGACTGCAAAGGTCACCCGGAATGGGGTGGGGGGGGGGCAGGCAAGGAGGCAGGAGCAGAGAAGTGGAAGTGTTAGAAGAGGAAGTGTGGGCAGAGCTGACTTTGTTACCAGGCAGGTGGGCAGGGGGGAGGTCCAGGCCCTTAGTTCCCTTCTGGGGCACAGTGGGGCAGCATTTCGTTGCTCTGGTGCCATGCAGAAGCAGGGAATGGAGCCATCGGGGCATGGGTGGGGGCTGGGTGGTGGCCAGGTGCAGCACGTAGGTGATGAAGATCGTTTCCAGCAGGCTGAGCACCATCATCGACAGGCACAGGGAAAAGTATATACCTGGAAGGAAAGCAGTGTGAGTGTCAGAGGCACCACCTAGGACTTCCTGTTTCCTATTTTCCCACAGGGTCTGTTTTCAGGATCCCTTTTCACTCTGAACCGATTCCATCTGCGCCCCCACCCCCACCCAACCTTGCTTTTAGTCTTCCGAAGGAGGTAGGGGCCATACTGATGAGAGGGGTGCCACTGTCTGGGAGTATGTCATTCATCATGAGCAGGAAGACGTTGTAGCCCAGCAGAAGTGTCATCTTGAATGGGGCACGAGTCTGGCTTTCTGCTGGCAAGAAGAAGCTGAGGGCATCAATGGCAATCAGAAAACTACTGGGCACCAGAAGGTTTATGACGTAGAGGGTGGGCCTGCGCCTTATGTCCACCTGGGGAGGAGAGAGCAGGCGAGTGAGTTGTAGGCTGGGAGCCTACCAAGCCAGTTAAGAGCAAGAGTTGAGATTTGTCCCAGAACAAACTGTCTGGTAAGGAAACGTTACTTTAAGTCCCTTTCACTATTCTCTCTCCAACAAAGTCATCTTAATCACCATAGTCTGCCTTCCCAGGGTTTGATTCTGCCATACTGCGCACCACTGAAACATACCTCATTCCATCTTGGCCCAAAGGGTCAACTTTCTCCACGTACAATTTTGTCCCTATCAGCATGCTCTTAGCAGGACTGAGGGACCAGATTCTTAGGTTATCATGTGCATTTTATCCTGTATTTTTGCTTGCTCTCCTCATCAAGGTCTAATTGCGAGTGATTTTGCTAGTGGAATCTTAGATCAATGGGAGGGAAAGCAAGACAGTGGCGGATATTTTGGGATCGCCAGGATTTGGAATCATAATGTCCCTAAGACAGTGCTTCATAACTTTTCTACCATCTCTTTTTAAAAGTAAACATAAAGGGCTGGCCAGGTGGCTCAGGCGGTTAGAGCTCCATGCTCCTAACTCCGAAGGCTGCCGGTTTGATTCCGACATGGGCCAGTGGGCTCTCAACCACAAGGTTGCCAGTTCAATTCCTCGAGTCCCGTAAGGGATGGTGGGCAGTGCCCCCTGCAACTGAGATTGAACAGGGCACCTTGAGCTGAGCTGCCGCTGAGCTCCCGAATGGCTCAGTTGGTTGGAGCATGGGCTCTCAACCACAAGGCTGCTGGTTCTACTCCGGTGCAAGGGACGGTGGGCTGCGCCCCCTGCAACTAGCAACGGCAACTAGATCTGGAGCTGAGCTGCGCCCTCCACAACTAAGACTGAAAGGACAACAACAACTTGACTTGGAAAAAAGGCCTGGAAGTACACACTGTTCCCCAATAAAGTCCTGTTCCCCTTCCCCAATAAAATCTTTAAAATAAATAAATAAATAAATAAATAAATAAACATAAAAATTCCAGTCCTCAAAAAAGTTTTGATGACCCTGGGGGACAGGAAGCTCGCTTTCACTGTGAACCACCATCACAGGAACTTTGCTTCTTCCTCAGGGAGGATTTATTCCATCAATATTTACTGAGCCAGATACTGTTCTAGGTACTGAAGATTTATCAGTGAAAAAAGTAATACAAACCTCTGCCCCTGTGAAACTTACTTCCTAGTGGGCGAGCTCTCATTCTAATGGGGAACGTAAGCTATGCATCTTAGGAGAAGATCACAACCAGGGCCCCGAAGCTCACATAGAAAATGATTTGGTCGTACTGGCCGGTGTCCACAGTCATCTTCACCGCTCTCTGGTAGATGCCCAGAAGCACCCACTCCCCCTTGCTCTGAATGAGGTTCTGTGATGTGTTCAAAATTTCCTGCACTTCCTTCTCCATGCCCAGGACCATGTTCTCCACTGCAAAGAGATCCAGACAACTCAGCCTCCCCAAATGCGCCCACCCCCCTTGCCCAGACTGTTGGATGTCTTGCCCCTTTCAGTGAGATGCCCTCACTGTTCCCAACTTTCTGTCCTCTTTTTCAAAACCCTTTTTCTCCCTCTCCACAGACACAGGTGAGCATCACTCACCTGTGTAGAAGAAAGAGCTGAAGGTGAGTGTGCAATTCTGTTCATCGAAGGGGAAATAGAAGATGTCCAGGTCACAGATGCTGACCACCTGCATTGGCTTATCGTATTTGATGCGCCCGTCACTGTTTACATAAGCCATGAAACCTGGAGGTGTCTGATCCACATCCATGCTGTATGTGAGAAGGACAGGGAAGTGGGTGCTGTGGGTTCCCCATCAGACTCGGCCTTCTTTCTCTCTCAAGTCACCCTATTCCTGTACTCCAGCCCCACTCATCTGACGCCCCCCTTCCACATATCACCATGTTCTGGGGATTTTGTAAGCTCTTCAACTCAGACAACGCTCCTTTCTAAGGTGAGTCTTTGTGTGGCCCCTATTAGTTTCATCATGCTCTTCCCTGGAGATATGGTTTCCTTCACGCTTTTTTCATCCTTGATACTCACAACTCCTGGATGAAAATATCTGGAATCCACAGATTCTCAGCTACTATGCTGAGCGTCCTGATGCCCCCACATTCCTCTGGGTTCCACCTGATGAATTGATTGTGCCAGATCTAGAGGAGAGCACAGCATGGGACAAATGAGGCGAATCAGTTTTAGTCTTGCTCTATCTCCTGCAGTTTCCTTTTCTCAACCATTTCTTCACTCTCCCACCCCTCTCTGGTGACAGCTGTCACCAAGTCACTAACAAAGTCTTACTTCCACTTCTCCCTCAGTGCTCTCAAGGGAGACCTTGAGCTTGGCTTTAAATTCTCTGGATGGGGCCACTTAAATATTGGCTTCCATGACCTTCGTTTATGCTACTTTCTCCCTGTGCCCCATCTCTGCCTTCCTAAACTAGCAGAATAGTCAGGAAGTTTTGTGTTTTCATTATTGGCCTGGCTCTGTTTGAACTTGTCTAACTCATGAGTATTCTAATTTATCCATTGTAATCTGCAAAGTTGCACCCAAGAGTAGAAAAAGAGAGGTACAATAGTAAAGAAGAAACTGAGTCTATCATACCACATTTAGCCACAGGAATGATGTCATCAGTTGAAGTTGTTCATTCTGGAAAAAACAATTTTTGTCCAGGATCATTAACTTTATGAAGTCAGGTCCAATGCTGCCACTCACCTCTTACTCATTTCCAAGACTGTTCTCTGAGACAATTATAATTTTTAATCATAAGCCACTGAAAAATGTAGGTCAAATAATCCAGGGCACATGGGAAATATGACTGAAAAAAATAGTCTGATAGTCCATTGGGATTATGTTTCTTGTGGCGTATTCTAAGAAAGAACAGATTTCACCTGCAGTGATGCTTTTGTAGCTCTCCCTGTCATGTCTCCCCACCCCATAGAATGAGCTCCTCATTTTACAAAATCCAATGAGGAAAGCCACTGCTTACCACTAGACCATTGCAGTGTTGGGTCAGGACTCACCACTTCCAGGATGGCAGACATGGTGAAGGAGATGTTGACCTGGATGGGGATGCTATAGTTGACCACTGGACGGAAGGCCTTTCTGTCAAACACTGCTTGGAAGGCAGCAGGGTCCACGCCATCCTGGTCAAAGCCTGAGCAATTGATGGTGAAAGTGTTGCCGCTTCCTGTAGAGAGCAGAGACTCTGTGAGAGGAGTGCCCAGACTGGGTCCTAGAGGGTGTTCCTCGCAGAGAGAGAATAGTGGGTATGGGAGAAGCATGTGAGCTCTTCCTTCCTTAGCCAGGGAGCACGGGTTGGGCCGGTAGGCAAATGGTGGAAGTCGATGAGGGTGAGCTGAGTCAGCGTCCATCCTTAATTGCATTGATTCTGTCTCCATGCAAACTTTGTCCAAATGTGTATGCAAACTCCGCCCTGACCACAGCGTTTCAGTGTCCTGCTATGTTACCAAACTCAACCACAAACCTTTCCACCTTCACTCAATATCCTTCCATTGCTGATCTCTGTCCTTGAGCCATCTGAATGATGTCAGTGACAAATTTTGTAATCACAGTACTCCTCCTCACTATATGAAGAAGGCAGAGATGATCATGAATTAATGATAAGGGAAGTAATCAGGTAGGTAGAGTGAGATATGTTGGACCTTAAAGAAGAACCCAGGTTTTTAATTAGTATTTATTGTGTTTTTACTATGTGCTGTGATTGTTGTCTCCTAAAACTCAGTAGTCATCACCACTGAGATGATCTTAAAGAGAGTTTCTTGATACTGGTCTTATACCTAACTCCTTTCTTGTCGTACTTTTTGGAGCAGAAACAGAGAATGATGTGGTCACATCTATTTTTATCTGTGATGTAGTATCCTTCACTGCTCATTTTAAATAATGAACAAGAAAAAATACTCTAGACTGGGAAAATTATACTGAAAAAGTTTCCCTCTTTCACAAGTCTTCTCATCTATGCCCTTCCCCTTAGCATCTTCCCTATTCCATTTCATTTGTTTCAAGAGAACTAAGAAATAATTCCCTTCTTTTTAGCCTCACCTGATACTCAGAAACTGTGGGGATAGGTTATATGCCTGGAAAGAGAAAGCCACGTGGAAGGACAAGAGGCCAGTAGAAACGGGAGTGGAGAAGTAACTAAAGAGGAGAGTCAGCAAGTAACTAGTACGATCCTAGAAAGAGGTACAAAGCTGTCAGTGCTGTAAATTTCCATTTTTTACCAAAACGAACATCCAGTATTGATTGTCTAGGAATAATAAGAATTACCCTGGTTTCTCTGTTTCCCAAAAGTTATTTGTTTTCTTTGCTCGTGTTCTTGTCCCATCTTACCTTGAAGTAGCAGGTGGAGAATGAGGCCGAAGAGGAATCTCTCCTGATGGAGACAACCTCTTTCCATCCTTTCCTTGGCTCTTCTCTGGGGACTTAGTGATGATGTTGACCTTAAAAGACCAGAGGCCACACCTTGAGCCCTAGCTTTGAATAATACAGGTGTCGGGTGGCATTAGCCACCCTTCTAACAAACACCTGTGGTGCCAAGAGAATGTCATGGAGCACTACCCACCCTGTGACCCTGATAATCAGTGGCTTGGAGAACAAAGGGAGAGTAATTGGACCTGAATCTAATCTCCAAAAGTAATCTTGAAAATCAGTTTGGAGAGAAGGAAGCAAAAATATTTAGTCACTGGAGCAGTGCTAATGGCTTCCTCATACGGTGGAGTCACTCTGGCATATGAAGCATCCTAGAAAAGGCACATAAGGACTGCCGTTGCCTTCAAGTGGCACATGCATTTATTTTAACCCTCTTGCCATCTTTCAAAAAACAATTGGTTGTCTTCTTTTTGGGGGGGGGGATGTTGGGGAACAGTGTGTTTTTCCAGGACCCATCAGCTCCAAGTCGTTTTCCTTCAATCTAGTTGTGAAGGGAGAGGGGCTGGTGGGAATTGAACCGGCAACCTTGTTGTTAAGAGCTGGCACGCTAACCAACTGAGCCACCTGCCGCCCCCTAGCAGCTCAGCAGCAGCTCAGCTCAAGGTGCTGTGTTTAATCTTAGTGGCAGGGATTAATTTTAGTTTAATCCCTCCATCCCATGCGGGACTCGAACAGGCAACCCTGTTATTAAAAGCTCACACTCTAACCAACTGAGCCATCCGGCTGCCCTGTCTCCTTTTTTGTGATCAACTTCAGACTCTAAGGTTTGAAACATGACTTCAGTACTGACAAGTTCTAGCTTTGGATTGTTTTGAGTGTATCAAAAGCAATGTGGACCCAGGCCTACTGGATGGAGGGAGTGACCGGCAGGTAGAGGAGAGTTGGCAGAGGTAATGCTGTTTTTAGTAGAGGTTGACTTATGACGTCATGAGTGATCAGCCTGTAAGTTTATGTTGTTTTTGGTCCTGCGAATGTTTTAAAGAAATCAGTTGTCAACATTTTAGAATTGGGAGATTTCACATAAAATCTTGTGTTTCTGGCTTCATTCAAAAAATCAGATCATCAATACTGGGCTCATGTTTGTGCTTGGAAACAAGGTGCCAAAGCTAAGGACGGTTAAGGCCCGCATATGGAACATATTGTCTTCAGAGCTTCACCATCTCTGTGGTTTTATTCCCACCCAGACCCCCTCATTTATGTTACCTGCTTAGCCTCTGTTGGTGTTTGAGTTTGCCTTTGACTGTTAAGATGAATTTTCTTGTGTGATTCCTAAAGAGACTTGAACAATGATTTCAAAACACCATTTCATGCCTAGGTAATCAGAGGCCTCATCAGATTTAGAGTGTGCAAATATTTGGTTCGTAGCAGAAACCAGACATGGTAAGGTTAAGGGGGTCAAAGTAATCAACGGTTTAACCTGTTTTAGTGTAGAATTATTTCTGTTAGGGAAGGCTCCAGGGAGGATAATCAGTAACTTAGAGAACAAGGAGAGAGCAGGTGCTTCAATGAAGGAGTTTTACAGACTGAGTCGGTGTGATTCAGTAAGAAAGGTCTAAGGTCAAATCCCGTTACTGCGGGAATCATGTCACCCTCTCTCAGCCTCGGTTTCCTCATCTCTAAAATTGGAAGGATAAAACCCATCTTGCAGGGGTTTATGTGGTTAGAGGTAATGTATGTGCAGTGCCTTTCCCGTCCTGAGCAATTAATGAATTGAAGCAGAAGTAACATTAAAAACGGCAGTAATAACAGTTGTTACTGTTATGCTGGCTCACCTGAGATTGTGAAGGTCACTTCAGTTCTGAATGGAGTCTTCTGGACTTTAAACTGTCTGGACTGATTGAAGCAACCGCACTTCGGATGACCCCTTTTCTCTCAGCCTCACTCAGCTAGATAGCTACTGATAAGGTTCATCCCTCTGCTCTTCTCAGCATTCCTCTTCATCATTGGAGAATCCCTTCCTCTTTGGGAAGTTTCCTCTTCTTTTTAAAGATGACTTTAGATCAGCATATCTCAAAGCATTCTCTGCGAACCCTCGTGCTACAGGATGTTGCATGCTGTTTCTAAAAAATTATTTTGGTTATTTCGATTCAAAGAAGTCTGAGAAAGGCTGCATTATACAAAGCTGAACAGGTTTTATTATTGTAGGATTTTTCTGAGTATTTAGCTAACATGTTGATGTGACTTGAATATCATGTACATAATTTCCCAAACGTATTTGACTTTGCAAATTTCTTTTTCTCAGAATATCTTGTAGGACACTACTCCATGGATTATTTTGGAGAAATAGTGCTTTAGGTAACTAGAATAAATCTAGAAGAAATAAAAAACTTGAAAAATTTGTTTTAAACTTGCTATAGAGAGAATATAGAAAGCAACCAGCTTATGTATAAATAAATCAAGAAAATTTTAAAAACTAGATAAGTATTTTAAAACCTGAAATTTTATTAGAACTATAAGAATGTACAAGCAATTAGAAAGTATAATAAAATATGAATTGCAAGCTGTTTCTGAATCCCTGAGCAATATAAACTTAGACCGACTCAAGGAGAAATCTGCTTTTTTCTTTTCTTTTAGATCAATAGGCTACCAGTAGCAGGCCACATGTCATCCACCTAGATCTAATTTTAGGATGAGAGTTTAAAACGATGCTTTGGTATTGTTATTTCTCAAATATGCTCAGAAAATAAGATTTTAGTAACTGAAAAGTGATAGGAAATTTTCTCCTTGGTGGTCTTGTAATCAATAAAGTATATAATTTGTGTTTTAAGAATACAGGTGATTTCATCCTGGGACTCAATAAAGGAACTATTTTGATTGAAAACTAGATGCAGCCTGCATAGAGTTTTAATTTTTCTGAACTGGCATTCATGCTGAAAATGTTATGACTACAGTTGTTTATCTCTTCTGATCAAAAGCCCATATTTATAAAGCAAAACACTTGAGAAGTGCCTAGACCTGTTTAAGTGGGAAGGCTGAACTACCGTTTGTAGCTTCTCTTAGTGGGACCCCGTTGCCTCCCTTCTTGTGGCCTGACAGGTGCCCAGTCCATACTTCTCAATAACGTGGAGAATACCCCATATACATCTCACCATTACAGATGTTAGACAGACTACCATTTTATTCAATTGAGTAAATAATCCTTAATTCTTATTCTGGGAGATTCAAAATCTCAAGGCCTGTGATGCTTGTTTTTAACTGGGTACATTTAGATGATTGTTCTGGGTGGAAAGAATAGCTACAGTAAAGCCATGGAAATTATAGTGTTGTCAGGACCTCAGATTTAAGTAGGAGAGTGGCAGGAAATGAAGCTGTGGTATTACGTGGGGCCAGATCACAGAAGGCCATGCAGACCAAGCTAAACTTTGGTTTAATGCCCAGTGTCTCCCCAACTTGCATAAAGTTCATACCTCTTTTAAGGGAAATAATTCTCCTAAACTCTTGATGTAGACTTAAATTATTTACATTATAATATTACTTAAATATGTATATTCATAAAACCACATATAAAGTTCTTACACTTACAGCTCTTGTAAAAAAAATTAAAATTAATTTACAAAGTATGTACATATAAGATTATAGAATCAACACAACACTAATTTGGATAATATTTTGCTAAAATTAGATACTTGCTGTCAATTATTTTTCTCTTTTTAACAAGGAACTAATTTTTGGACACCAACCTTCTTTTTTGGGGCAATTTGATAGTGTATCTCAGTGTAACAATACTTGAAAAGATTTTTAAAGCAATTCTTCATTTCATTCTAAGTACTGCCCTTCCTGCTAATGAGCTTGGGGAATTATTACTATAAAGATGGGAAGTATGTAATACTTTCTTTCATAAAGGGAATGTGTGACCTGACTTATAATGTGACTATACTACTGTATAGTCTATACTGCATGAACACTCTGCTAATCCCACTGCAGTTCTCGATTGAAAATACTATGAAACCTTCGTCTGCATACACGCTGTGATGTCATTTGGCTTTCATTTGGCCTTGTTTACATCTTAAACCTTCTTTTCTAATTTGCCTGAGACCATTCAAGGGATGCATTATTCTGTCACATCATATATTGTTTCCGTGATGTCAAATAAAAGATTCAATTTGTTCACTAATTTTAACAAATGTCTTATTTCGCGAAAATGAAAATTCATTTCAAGATTGAAAATTTCATTTCAAGATTGATCTGCAAGAAAGAAATTTTGTCTTTGTAAGTGCAGAAGAATTCAACATGTGTGCCACAGCAGATGTGCAGGGATCGTTACCACTTGGCATTAGCGCCTGATCAGCCGGGGAGAGGAGGGTGACAGGAGAGTAGGGCGGTACAGCATTTCTCATGTCCATGAACGTACCACCATCCATCTAGTTCTGCAACCAGAAACCTAGGTGTTACCCTCAACACCTCTCTTGCTCATAACACCACATATAATCCATTAACAAGACCTGTTGATTTTACCTCTTAAATCTCTCTCGAGTCCATCCACTTCTCTCCCTTTCCCACCACAATCCTGGGCCAAGCCACCACCCCTTCTTTCCTGGACAACAATCATTCCTAGCTAGACTCTTCTCTTCCATTCTAGCTGCCTCTAATTCTTTCTCCACTCTGCCAGCTGCAGTGCAGTTTTCAAAATGCAAATTTGATCTCTCAACCCTTAACCACTCACCTTTTAAAACCTTGCAGTGGTTGCCTTTTGCTCTTAATCTAATGACCTGTAACATAGTCTACAGGCCTTTGGAAACATTCCCTTCCTTCTCCCACCACCTGACTTGTTGTTCCCTTTGCCTAGAGTATTCCCTCCCCTGCCACCAGCTACTGTCTTCACCTTGCTAACTTGTATCCTCCTTCAGATGTAACACATACCCTCCTTGTCTAGTACTTACCACAGGTATAATTTAGATTTGGATTGATATTTATCTGGGACTCTGTGCTCCATGAGGGCAGGAGACAGGTCTGTTTTATCTCTACTGTATCTCCATCAAATACTAAATGCATGTGTATATTTAGTACCTTATTTAACATAAATGCTATTTAAAAATACATACAAGTCTGCATTGAGACAGCTTCTCTAGCTCCTTGCCTGAGTGGAGAGTATCACCCCCTAAAACACTTAACAACACAAACACGTTTCCTGGAGGGGACGCTTTGCAATCAAGATCATGTAAATAAGGTAAGTCTGTGCCCGAGGCTATCCTTGGTGGGGACTGCAATAGTGCCACAGTGTATTGAAGCCTGGCACCAGGGTGGCATACAGCTCATCCATTATTTTTTTTGACCTATAATCAATACATTTGAAGTATTTCAGGGAGATTTTAGAACCTTTTTTATTTTATATTAGGGTATTAGATATGTAGCTTTTGGGTGCTACAGTATTTGAGACATGTTTGGAAGTACTAGTATGCCTTGGCGAGGTGGCTTGTGGAGTGCTGAGAAAAAGTTTTCCTTATCCAACCAGATGGCCAGAGACACTTCAGGAATTTTTATCAGTAGAAACTAAGATTCTTTGGTTAAATTGCATGTATCCACCGAGAGAAGAAATGTTTGTTCCTATGATATTGAAACTTTTTATTATGAAATGCATAAAAGCTACCAAAAATACAGCAAATGATATTAGAAGCACACATGTACCCACCTCCACGCTTTGAAATTTATTTTACATAAATTTTAACATTTACAAGTCTTTTTTTTAAAAAAGATTTTATTGGGGAAGGGAAACAGGACTTTATTGGGGGAACAGTGTGTACTTCCAGGACTTTTTTCCAAGTCAAGTTGTTGTCCTTTCAATCTTAGTTGTGGAGGGTGCTGTTCAGCTTCAAGTTGTTGTCTTGTGTCAGTCTTAGTTGTGGAGGGCGCAGCTCAGCTCCAGGTCCAGTTGCCATTGCTAGTTGCAGGGGGCACAGCCCACCATCCCTTGCGGGAGTCGAACCGGCAACCTTGTGGTTGAGAGCCCACTGACCCATGTGAGAATCGAACCGGCAGCCTTCGGAGTTAGGAGCATGGAGCTCTAACCGCCTGAGCCACCGGGCCGGCCCTACAAATCATTTTTTAAAGAAATAAGATATTACAGAAACAGGTGAAGCCCCTTGTGTGTCCCTCTCTGATCACATTTCCCTCCCTCCAATAGCAGAGGTAACTATACCTTAAAATTATTGTTTACCATATGCCCCATACCTATGTGTGTATCCTTAAATAACATATATTTTTATGTTTACAAAATTAATACAAATGGACTTATACAATTTGAGTCTTTTTGTAACTTATTTTACTCTACATTGTTTTTGAGATTTATACATATTTATACACAATAGCCCTGTTCTTTCATTGCTGTATAATAATATCCCATTGTACAAATACCATAATCTAGTTATCTGTTCTCTTGCTAGTGACATTTAGATTCCACTATTACAGACAACGCACAACGAATATTCCTTGTGCGCATGTGTGAGATATACTTCAGGGGCAACTTTTCTCAGCTAATGGCATTAAGCCCGAATGCCCTGAGGTATTCATTGTGTGTAATGAATTAACTTCTCCCCTGGACATCTAAAATAATATTAGCTATGTTATCCTTGGGAAAATTAAGAAAATAGTCACTCAAATAATTTTGTGTAAGGCTTAATTCACATGCAGAAGCCCCTCTAAGAAAGGCTAGTCTATGGATTAAGAAACTGTGGTACATTTATACAATGGAGTATTATGCAGCCATAAAGAAAAAAGAAATCTTACCATTTGCAACAACATGGATGGATCTAGAGAACATTATGTTAAGCGAAATAAGACGGAAAGAGAAAGACAAGTACCATATGATCTCACTTATATGCGGAATCTAAAGAAAAGAATAAGTGAATGAACTAATCAGAAACAGTTTTGGGGACAAAGAGGAAAAACTGAGGGTTGTTAGATGGGCGGGGGGGTGGGGATAAGGGGGAAGGTGAGGGGATTAGAAAACAATCGGTAACCACAAAATGGCCTCAGGGTTTTTGAAAAATAATTTGGGGAACGTAATCAATAATGTTGTAAAGATTTTGTAGGGTATCTGATGGACACGTGTCCCATTTGGGAGACCACCTCAGGGAAGATGTAGATGCCTGATCAATGTACTGTACACTTGAAGCTGAACAATAATGAATGCCAACTATAATTGTATATATATAATGTGATGGCTCGGTGCGATGTTGGAGGGATAGTGGGTGGGGAGATGGGGTTATCGGGGGGAGGGGGGTCCACAGTGTGAGGGATATAAATGATGAACGTCTAAGTATTACCTTGTCTTGTGCACCTGAAACTAATTAAAAAAAAAACACACAACAAAGTCTGTGCTGAAGAAAAAAAAAAAAAGAAAGGCTAGTCTAGAGCATATATGTAGAAGTGGAATTGCTGGGTTCAAGGATAGGCACATATGATAAAAAGCATTAGCTATTATTAAAATCTGTTCTTTTCTTCTTGCATTGTAACAGAATTGTAGTTGGCTCATAGCTGCCAACTGAGTTAAATGTGACCATATGACTAAATTGTCACCAATAGAATGTGATTAGAAATGATGGTATGCTATTTACTGGCTGGTGCCTTAAGACCAGCTCACATCTCCACAGTCTCTTTTTCCTTTCTCACACCTGGGTGACTGGTGGTAGGAATGAGCAGAGCAACTTTGGGAGCCAATGTTGAATCTGACGGAGCCACTGTCACTCTGGGTCTCTGACGAACTGCAAGAAGCAGAACTGCACTGCTGATCTGATATACTCACCTAGGATTCTTACACACTGAATTTTGGGAGTCTATTTGCGGTTTAACAGTACAATCCATTTCCAACTTATTGAATTTGGCCAAACTGTTCCTTAATGTGGTTCAATCAGTTCACACTCTACCAGCAATGTGTGAAATAGCCTATCTCTCCAGATCCTTGACAACACTTGGTGTTGTCAGATTTTTACATTTTCCTGTTAGATGGGCATAAAATGGTAACTCATTGGTATTTTAATTTCCATTTCCCTGATTATTAGTGAGATTGGGTGTCTTTTCATACATATTTGAGTAGCTGCTGTGGTTTCCTTTTCTGTGAACTGTCTGTTCATACCATTTGCCTATTTTCCCATTGGATTGTTTGCCACTTCCTATTGAGTTGTAGAAATTATTTTATAGTTTATGTTAAAAACTTTGTCAATTATAACTTGTGCTTTATCTTTTCACTTATGGCACCATGTACAAAAGTTTAAATTTTAATATTGTAAAAATTTATCAGTCTTTCCTTTCTTATTTTTGTATCTTGTTTGAGAAGTTCTTCTCTACTCTCAAGTTCACAAAAATATTTCACATTTTCTTCTAAATGTTTTCAAGTTCTCCATTTCAAATTAGGCCTTTGATCTACCTGAAATAGATTTTTCTGTGTGGTATGAAGTAGTAATCCTTGAATTTTTAAAATTATGGATAACCAATTGTGCCAGCACTATCTATTGAATCATCTTCCTTTTCCTATTGATTTGTAATGTTTTCTCTGTTACAGATCAAGTTTACATATATGCATGAGTCTGTTTCTAGGTTCTTTATTCTATTGCACTGATATATCAATCCATCCTCGTGCAATAACATTGTTAATTATTCCAGCTTTGTGACACATTAGTGTCTTCACACTAGTTGTATAAAGGTGGACAAATCACTTTACCTTCCTTTATTTTTTGAATCTCTGAAATGAATAAGCATAATACTACCTCCACATAGGGTGGTTATGGAGATTAAAGAAACAAGAATTGTGTGTAAAGCACCAGAGACAGAGTAGGTAGGCGCTCAACAGAGAGTAGTTACATTATATTATGATCATGTTGAAGGTACAGATGAAACACAAAGAGAAATAAAATGATCAATCTCTTTTGGAACCTCAGTTTCATTTATAAAAAAAAGGGATGAATTGGCATACTGTTTCTAAGGCTCTTGCCACTCTAAAAACTGTGGTCATGGCATTTTATTATCTAGAAACCAGGCAGCACACACTCCGTGTTGGGCAGTGGGATACAAGTGAGAAAGGTGGTATCAGAACGCAGCGTGGATTCCTGAGCAAGCAGTAGTCAAATGTTAAGTGCACAACAGATAAGATTTGGGGCTGGCTGGCGACAAGGACATAGAGGCTACAATGACCTTCACGGTGTTTTCTGGTGTCTAAACGGCTGCACACAGTCGGGACCTCCCTGCCTACAAACACCGGGCTGCCGGCCCACAGAGGGCTACTGTCAACCCTCCCGGCAACCCACGGGGAACACGGCCTCAGAGAAGATTCTAGACAGGCTCGCAGAAGTCCTGGGAAGGATGGTGCAGACCTAGGAGTGCAGTGGAAAGGGGGAGCAGCTTGCACCTCCCCCAGGGCTTCTGCGGTGCTTCTGGGAAATTGAGTCCTTTGCCGCGTGCTCAGCCTCGGGCTCCTGGAAGCGGGACTACAATTCCCTTCAGTCATGGGGAGTCTTTGTGCAGCACGCTTGCGCAGTCTGCCGGCCAATGCCGCTATAAAGGCTTGTTTTGCTCCAGAGCTGATGCTCGGGAGCGTGGTCGAGTGGCCGGTGCGGCGGTACTGGAGCTGGGGCACAGGTAGGTAGCGGCTACCGCCGCACCTCTTCCTTTTCCCTCGGTTGGCACAGGGATCACCCCCGTGTGTTTCCTCGGGGGCTGGCGGGCTGTGATCGGGGATACAAGCAGTTCGGGGGAAGCTGAAGTCCTGAGAAATGGGGTCTGGCCTCCCGCTGGTTTCCCGCCGCCCCCTTCTTGGGACGCCACCCTTGAGGACTCGTGGTGAGGTACTGGCGTGGGAAGGCAGGTAGGGTGGGATGAGCGGCCAAAGGTGCTGGCTACATTCTCGGCTGCGGCCACCAGGGGGTGCTGCGTCCGTGGGTGTGGGTCGCTGTCCGCTTTCCAGGCCCGAACTGGCCATGGGAACGCCCTTCGGCCAGGGCATCCCAGGCGAAGCTGGCCTGAGAAAAGTCCCCATCCTCACGATAGTGGGTTGGGCGGCCTGGGGCACCCCCGCTCACGCCGCACCCTGGAGATTCCGAGCTGCCAGCGACCTAAGAAGCCATCCTCTCGGTTTTTTTTTTTTACAAGTGGGTAAGTAGAGGTTCGTGACTTAAGCACGCACTGCAAACCCTGGGCAGAGCCCAGAATGGAACCCAGATCTCTCGACTGTCGTCAGTACCCTTTCCACTTCCACCACAAAGAGCTGCACGATGCTTTGTGTTTATTACACAAGGGTCATTTGGTTATGTAGGGATGAGGGAGAGGCAGGAGCCACAGGAAAGATTGGCAAAGTTTCAGAAGGTTTTGAAGGAGGAGATGGATAGGTTTCACTGGGGTCTCTAGCGAAGTGAAAGGTGCAGAAGGTTGAAGGCACAACAAGTGGATGGCAGGAGGGTGGTAAATACAAATACTTTTAGCTCCTTTTTTTTCCGCAGCTTCAGGGCCTGGAATCAGATTCCTGAGGTGTTGGAAACCCAAGTTGTGTTACAATGAAGGCAATTTGGAAACACCAGTCTGTGTAATTATAGTTCTTAATCCTGTGCAACCCCCATGCAGTTTCATCTGCTTCATTGTACACTTTTATTACTGGAAGGAGTCTTGATTTTTAAAAAAGGCAGCTGACCAAGTGGCCTCAACTCTGTTGATTTTTCAGTCTGGCATTTTTTGGGGGTTCTCCCACTTTGGTTATTCTGCTAGTGCCATTGCATAGCTTGGCTCAAACATAAACAAAAATCCTTTCCTTTTTATCCTTTCTTAGCTACAGCAAGTTAGCATTTAAAAAAGACGTTTAAACAACTTTAAGGGAGAACAGAAGAGAGAAATATTATGCAAATCGTATTTTTCAAAATAGTCTAGCCTAGTGACTCTTCCTTAGTTGCTTTCTTCAGATGTGGGTCTTGTTTCTTTCCAAAACCTATTGGGCTTCTTAGTTTTTGACTGGCCTCCATGTCAAAAACTCCATGTGGAGGGCCCGGCCTTATATCTCTGATACACAGAAGATGGAGTCCTCTTGTGGGTTCAAGGCCAAAAGATAGTAACTTTGTGCCCACACCAGGCCTGCCTACGCTCAGGCTGTGACTCTTTTCCCAGGAAATTAAAGAAGCAGGAGTGTTAGAGGTGATGGAAAACTGCTCCCCACACCCTTTATACATGGAATAACTTGAAATAAAGTGAAATAAACTTTGGTTATCGGGAGTTCTTAGACAATTGAGGTGATCTTTCTGTTCCTCTTGACATGGCATTTGATATTGTAAATGACTTCCTGTGGCCTCCCTTTCAAATTCTCTCCCCTCCTCCTGCCTTTTTTCAAAGTAGGACTAATCTCTTCAGCTTCCAGAAATTAGCTAGGCTAGGGAACCTTTGGAAGGGAAGGCTGGACTTCTGTGACCCCTGTAGCAAGAAGGATTACTCCTATTTGCAGTTGCAGCCAGACACTGGGGACACTGGCAGGTGCCAGGTCTGTTTATAGTTTAAGCTTAATGAGGTCTCAGTGACATGATTGCTGTGCTCTTGGTTGTAAGCCGATGTTCTTTATGGTGCAGTTTGTCATTGGACAAGGTGACTTTTCTTTTTTGAGATAAGTAACTTAGCAGTGTCAACTCAGAGTACTTGAATCAGACCTCTGAAAGGCAAGAAGTCATGCTTTCTTTGTGCTGGAAACACATATCTACGGAGGAGATTTAGTCCTTTCTATGTAGAGGATTAGTCAGTGTTCTCCTTTTTGCTGATACCTTAAAAAATGAATTGTAGCTGTCAGAATTTTGTCTGCAGAGTAGTACTTTTAAATTACAGCGATAGCTAGGAATTTATGGAATTCAAAAGGCAACACGGCCACACTTAAATTTCTAGTGAGGCTGGTATGAAAGAAGTTTACTCAGTTTGTACCTGGGAAGCTTTGAACCATCTTAGGGTGGGGGAAATGTTTCAGAGAGGTGTGTATGCGTTTTATTTTTTCAAAAGTAACCAGAGTTTCTAAGATATTGATTAGAGTTGGCCAGGCAAACAGGGATTTAGAACAGAGTGTCATTTCAGGTCATACCAGGTAAGACTTCATAGGACAGGGTAGGGAATTTGTTTTGGTTGTTTTTTAATAATAGCTTTGTTGAATTGTAATTTATGTACCATGAAATTCAGCCTTTTAAAGTATACAACTCAGTGTTTTGTTAATAAATTCACAGAATTGTGCAGTTATCACCACTATCTAATTTTAGAACACTTTCTGTATCCCAAGGAGAATTTGTTTTAAAGTTAAGGTATGATATTGTTTTGTATGTTAGCTATGTAACTCCATGGCACTTTAAAATAATATCAGCTAGCCTACTACCTAATTATGAAACTTTAGAGATGGGATAGGTCGTTGGTATAAGTGTTTTGTAAGTTTTCCTTTAATAAGACTTAGTAGGAGAAATGATACGCATTTTAAAATTGTGGAATTTGTAATTCTTGGAACAAACTTAAATTGTTTCCAGAAAGTCTTTTTCTTTTCAAAGACCTATCTAAATGCTCTATACATTGGGTTTGAACTTAGTGGAAGAGAGTGGGTATCTCTTTATCAGTGTGTTTATTTTTTTTTAATCTTACTTGTTTTTCTTAGCAGTGGGAGGAGATAATTCTTGATTCTATTATAATGAATTTTTTTTCTTTAAAATATGAAATGGTACTTAAAATTTTTTAAAACATATTTTTTATAGATAGGAGGGTAGAAAATTTTAATGCTTTTGCCCTTTTACTCATTTTAAAGCACTTTTGCTTATGATTAAACACAATCTAGGAGATACATGTTCTTGACAAATTCTTAATTTCAGAAATTCTCAAGTGAAACCAGGAGTCAATGAATCCTGGCACCTCCATTCAGAGAAGATGAAGGATATCGACATAGGAAAAGAGTATATCATCCCCAGTCCTGGTTATAGAAATGTGAGAGACAGGACCAGTACGTCTGCACAGGACAAAGACCCCGAGGGCTCCAAATACAAGAGGTCTCGGCTGGTTAGTATTTTCTTTCCTTAGTCTCTTTTCTTATCTGCTTGTTGTACTAGACCACACCTTCATATAATGCATAAGGAAATAGAAGTTTATCTTTCTTTATTGGCTTTTGGTCACTGTTAAGAGTTTATAGTTACTTATGAAAGAGGAGAGGTTGGTTCTCAGCCTCCCACCTCTTTTTCCCTTTGCCTTCTTTCTGCCACGTATGCTCACCTTTGGTGCCTTCTGAAAAAATTTTGCTTAAGAGAAGATAACTTGGGATGGGGTGGGGGGAAGATGGAACAGAGGGAATATGAACCATTAAGCTTCATTCGTGTACTGATTGTTTTTTTTCTCTGCCTCTAATGTCTGTGTTTACAATCACTCCTTTGGAAAGACTCGTTCAGATTTCAGGGTACTTGGAACAATTCTAGATTGTTGTAGGATAATCAGTAAGTTTTTCAAGAAAATCCATGAATGTAATAATCTAGTTTCCTTCAAGGGAAATAATGAATATACATTTAAACACCAGGAAATATCTTTCTTCTAAGAAAAAAAAACAATACCTTTTCTTGAATTGCAAAAGTAACTAAGAAGGAGAAGTGGGGGTGACTGGGTTTAGGAAGTCAGGTTTGTGTTCATGTATTTGTTATGTGAAACTTGAGAAAGGTATGGGCTTTGCAACTGACACTGGTGTTTCATTAGCTTAACATTACCTGTTCCTCTTTGGCTAGCTTATTAATGAACATTTTTCACTAACGGGTATTTTCTCTCCCCACTGTATATTATACAGTACTTTTCCATTCAAGCTTAACTTTGGAGAAATAGATTCAATGTAATCAGTGTCAAATCCTTAAGGTGCCAAGTTTGTAACTTCTTTGTGTCCTTTTGTCTAGGCCTGATTAATTAAAAAGTTATTGAATATCTTGTGAATGTTTGACACTGTTAGTATAGCACTTAAATCTGGAAAAAGTCACAAAGGTAACATTGGAGCCGGGCTTGGAAGGATGGTTAGATGAGGGTTCTATCAAGCTGCTTAAGTCATCTGTGCCTTATGGATAAAATAGCATTGATGGCAGAACCTAACTCATGGAGTCACTCAGGATTAAATGAGATAACACATATTAAATGCTTAGAATGGTGCCTGTGATGTAGACTGTGTTCAATAAATGTTAGCCGTTAGAACTGGTTATCTAGATCATAGGATGTGTAAGAGAAAATTCTGCATGCCATGTTAAGGTATCTTTTCCTGTGGGCATTGGGGAACTATTGGAAGTTATTGAGGTTTTTTGTTTTCTTTTAACTTTTTATTTTGACGTAACTGTAGATCCACATGCAGTTGTAAAAAATAATACAGAGATCCCCTATGGACTTTACCCAGCTTCCCCCAAGGTACCTTCTTGCATAACTATAGTTCAATATCATAGCAGGATATCGATTGACATTAATACAGTCCATCCACTTGATGAAGGCTTCACCAGTTTTACTTGCACTGATTTGTGTGTGGGTGGTCTGTGAGTTTTCTTCACATCTGTAGATTTGTATGAATCACTACCCTAGTCAACATACAAAACAGCTCCATCACAAGAATGTCTCGTGCTGCCCTTTCCTAGCCACAGCCACCTCCCTCCCCCTCTCTCCTAAGCTCTGGCAACCATGAATCTGTTCTCCCTCTCTGTAATTTTGTCATTTTTAAGAATGCTGTATAAACGGAATCATATAGTATGTAATCTTTTGAGATTGGCTTTTTTCACTCAGCATTATTCCCTTGGGGTCCATCTAATTTGTTATGTGTATCAACATTTCTTCCCTTTTAATTGTGAGTCGTATTCCATTTTTATAGATATACCAGAGTTTGTGTAGCCATTTACCTTTTGAAGGATATTAGGGTTATTTCTAGTTTGTAGCTATTACAAATAAAGCTGTTTTGAACATTTATGTTTAGGATTTTGTGTGAATAAGCTGTCAAGCTTTCATTTCTCTGAAATGCCCAGGAATACAATTGCTGGGTCATATGATAAGCACATGCTTAGTTTCATAAGCAACATCAATACTCTTTTCTACAGTACAATTTTATATTCCTACCAACAATGTATATGACTGATCCTGTTTCCCTGCATTCCTGCCAATATTTGGTGTTACCATATTTTAGCCATTCTGATAGGTATGTCTGATATTTCATTGTAGTCTTAATTTGAGCGACCCAGTGTCTAATGAGGTTGAGCTGATAAGAGATATTTAAGACTTGATTTTATCTTAAGAAGATTAGTTTTGAGGCAATTCTGGGAAAAACCTGTATAGGAGAGAGAGAAAACATACAGGAAAGCAGTCAGGAGGCTCTGTGCTGGCCCCTGTGAGAGTGGGTCTGTGTGCACGCATAACAGTGACGTGGAGGAGAGGCGAGAGGAGGAGTGCTTTGGGTGGCTGGGATTGGTAGAAAAAAAGTTTGCTTTTAAGCATGTTGAATTTGAAGTGCATCCTGGTAAAATGATCAGCATAGGCAAGGAGAAGAGGAAAACATTTTAGAGTCATTAGTGCATCCATGTAAATGGAGCCAGAGGAGTGGGCAGGCTCCCAAGGGTGGCTTGTCGAGCAGGAAAAGGTAGAACGTGGGGAGCTAGTGTGTGGTCCTGTGAAACTTCTGGGGACAGGGTCCCTGCCCAGTTGGTTAGAGTGGGGTTGACATTAGGATGTGCGGTGGCAGTGGCGAGCTCTTCCTCTGCAGGTGGAAAAGAACTGGAAATAAGGTGACTGTTGTGCCTTTTGTATCTGAAATTAGGAAGTCAGGCATCAGACAGGAAGTTTCCTTCATGTGATCAAGCCTTATCCTGAAGAAACAGGACGGCTAATACCACTTTTATAAAATTTCAGGAGTCCATATGAATTTCATTTTGATTATCCTTTCATGTTTCCTAAACTTTTTGAATCCTGTTTTTCTGGTTTTTACCGTATCCTTGTAACCTCTGAAATTTTTTTCTTTTTTACTTAAAATATTTCTTTTAATCAACTGTATTTTTTTCTTTATGCTCAGCTTTGACCTAAGCAATAAAATCATAGGTTGATACAACCAAATTTTTACACACATTAAAGTGAATGCATAACTATCAAGTTTTTTTTAAAGTTCACATACCATGTAGAATGTTCTTGTATATTACCTGTCAAAAACCAAAATTTCTTAGATTTATTGATCTTGAACTTGTCTCATATGTTAATAGTTTGCTGATAGAGGAACCAGCAAGATGACAAAATATTTCTGGTTTGGAGATGGCATAAAAAATGGATAATTTAAATAGTTGGGAAGCAGAATGGCCAAATAAGCATACAGTTTTTAAAATGTAAGCAGATAATTGGGTAGGGATTACAAGTTCATGTCACATAATCATAACCATCATTTCCTATTGTTAGAGAGGAAATTTAGGACAGGACGTTCCAGATGCCAGGTACCATGTTTCCCCAAATATAAGACCTAGCCGGACCATCAGCTCTAATGCGTCTTTTAGAGCAAAAATTAATGTAAGACCTGGTCTTATTTTACTATATGGTAAGACCGGTCTTTATAATAATGAATATAATGTAATGTAATATAATATAATATAATATAATATAATGTAATGTAATGTAATATAATATGGGTTCTTATATTAATTTTTGCTCCAAAAGACACATGAGAGCTGATTGTCTGGCTAGGTCTTATTTTTGGGGAAACACAGTATGCCTACTGTCCCTTAGAAATAAACAACTACTCCAAGGGGCGGCCGGATGGCTCAGTTGGTTAGAGCGTGAGCTCTGAGCAACAGGGTTGCCAGTTGCCCCCTACAACTAAGATTGAACACATCACCTTGAGCTGAGCTGCTGCTGAGCTGCCACTGAGCTGCTGTGGGGCGGCCAGATGGCTCAGTTCGTAACAACAAGGTTGCTGGTTCAATTCCCACATGGGATGGTGGGCTACGACCCCTGCAACTAGATTGAAAACGGTAACTGGACTTGGAGCTGAGCAGCGCCCTTAACAACTAAGATTGAAGGACAACTTGACTTGGAGCTGATGGGTCCTAGGAAAAACACATTGTTCCCCAATAAAGTTCTGGAAATATACCC
The DNA here is from genome assembly GCF_964194185.1 of Rhinolophus hipposideros. Classification (NCBI taxonomy): domain Eukaryota; kingdom Metazoa; phylum Chordata; class Mammalia; order Chiroptera; family Rhinolophidae; genus Rhinolophus; species Rhinolophus hipposideros. Next base: position 62,231,117 of record NC_138048.1, read on the forward strand.
AATAAAATCTTAAAAAAAAAAAAACAAACCCAAAAAAACAAAAAAACAAACTATTCCAAGTAACAAAAGATAAGAATACATCTGTGGCTCTTAATTGGAAAACAGGTTTTACTCACCACCATTATTAGCCTTTGATAGGTCCACTTGACATGGAAGCATGGAAACTGTGTCAAACAGAAATTGAGAAGCAAAGTGCCAAGGAACAAATGCTGATTTTAAGCAGGCCAGCGATTTTTTTTTTCCCAAGCTATAAGCAAAGTTTCAAAATGTACAGTTTGCCCATTTCTTGGTGTTGTGGCTAAATCTTTCTTTTGGAATACTCTGAGAAAATTGTTCTAATCAGTCACATCTCCACATATTTGTATCACTGCTTAAAGATAATGAAGGTAAAAACAATGCATTTTCACAGCTACCCTTTGTTTAGGACTATGAAGTTAATGCTTGTGGCCATACACCATTTGATGTTCAGCAGGCATCCTTTAATCCTGAAGTGCTAATAGAGGTACTTTCTGTTGCTGTTAGTTCTTTGAGCCTAAGTACTAACCGTGGCTGGTGTTAGGCTAACATTATTTCAGCAGACATGAAGATTTGTGTCTAGATCACTCCTTAACACCGTTGCTGTGTCTGAGGCTTGGCTTTCCAGGCACAGCTCCTTTTCTTATAATTACACTCATATAGGCACATGTGGATCACGTAACTCCACGAGCCCTGGTTTGTTTTTTGGTTTATTTTAAGATGTGATGCTTCTTCTCCTTCTTCTTTTTTTTTTTAATTCAGCGAACATTTGAGCACTCTGCACACAGCACTGAATGAAGTGGTCTAATGCAGATAAAGGTCAATTGTGCTGGGCCTGTCTGCCCTCTGATAGAAGTTTAAACTCATAGGTATGTGCATAGATTACTGTCATTTCAGTGCCGTGGAAATTAAGAAGGAGAGTGTAGCTTCAGCCTTTGTGATCAGGGAAGACTTCAAGTGGAGGTAGCACTTGCTTGGAGACTCGAGGAATAAGTAGAATTTGGAGAAAGGGGAACATGCCTGGCAGAAGAAAGAGTTGTGGATAGGGCCAACGAGGTCCTGTTGGTGTTAAGCATAGCGTGAACTCAGTGGGTATAGAGGGGTAGGTCAGTGAGTTTCAGATGGTGTGTATCCTTGAATAATAGGCCAAGGAATTTGGATTTTAGTTGCTTTAAATTAAAATTTAAGCAAAAGCAAGACAAAGCTAGTTAATGCTTTCATAAACCTTTTTATTGTGGTTGTTTTCTTACTGTTTCTAGACCAAAGCCAAGGGTGACTTGTTTTTCGCTAGCATGTCTAATCTAGAAAAAAAGGAAGAATGGAAAATAAGCAGAAGTTAACTAAAGTTCATGTGTCATTATGACTGCTCACTCTTTTTTCCCCTTCACTCCAAAGTGTACCATTGGTGGAATTTTCTTTCTACCAAGATAGAATATTCTTCCTCTCAGAAAAGTAACAATGCAAGTATTCACAAAGTCAGGTGACCCTCACTGTTTCCTTTAGTTCCCTTTTAGGCTGACCTTTTAAGCTTAGTTGGAGTTTTCATAATTAGTAACGTGAAATATTTTGGTGAGCTGAAGTTATAGAGATCAGGTTATGGGTCTTATCTCTTAATTACCAAGAAATATGATTCTAAGATATATTATTGTGTAAGAATTATGATCTCATTATAGAAAATGTGTCAACTGTAGAATATTACAGAAAAAATAAATCACCCTTAACCCCTCTACTCAGAGACAACTGTTATTATTAAGTAGTTTTGTCTGGTACCTTACATTTTTAGAGAATTTGACTCTGAAAGCTTTTATTTAGGGACCAAGGATATGTGAATTTGTCTATGCCCTTGTGTCTTCAGAGTCAAAAATATTACCTGTGAGTCTGCTTGCTGTTAGGAAGGAGGGCAGGATGAAGATTAGAATTTGCAGTCTCTGCGTTATTTTTCTCTTGATTGGTACTCAGTGACTCAGCAGATTTTCTGGACAGTGACAGGATGAGTAAGAACACCTGCTTTTTTGTTCTTTTCCCTGTAGACATCCATAAAACCTTACAGAACTCAGTATGGATATGATACAAGTATCTGGCCCGGTGCCAGGTGTTGGTCTCCAATAGCAGTCCAGAGCTCTCTGGTGGAGATGACAACAGTGATGCTATTGGTGCAGAGCCCCAGTGGCTTTAGTGCGCGGTGGCTGAATCCACAGTGCCTGGGTCTCCTGAGGTTGGCCTTGATCATGAGCTCTTTTACGCCATCTGCAGCAGGGCCGCCGCTGCTTTCCTAGGAAATGCTGCTTAAGGGAAATAAATATAGCCTGCTAGCATGAGTTAAAAGAGCTTTCTGTTAAAAAGGAAGATGAGTATTGGAACTAGCTTCCTTTTTTTTTTTTAAAGTAGTTTTAAATACCTAAGTCTTTATTTTGTTAAGATAGATAACTTGAAAGTTACAAATGGTTAATGAAAACTTTTTCAATAAAATCTTGGTTCTGCTTTTGGATAGGCTTCTATGAATGCTTTCTTTAATAACAACTCATCATTCTTTCCCTCATTCTCTTAATTAAAAATAAAAAGGTCAATCAATGCCAGAAAAGGAAACCGGGCCTCCGGAAGGTTTTGCAATGGTTGAACCTGTTAATATCAAAATTGCAGACTGATGTGAAGTTAATTTGCTGCACTGAAGTCCACTAATTAGCAGAATGAAGCCGGTCTCTCCTTTCTCCCTCCACCCTCTTTTTAGAGAGTTAGTCTGTTTAGATAATTAGATGGTTATTAGGTTGGTGCAAAAGTTATTGCGGTTTTTACAATTATGTTTAACTTTTTAAGTAGCAATTACTTTTGCACCAACTTACTATATATACATTTAAGTTACTTGAGATTATTTTTTGAATTTGCTGTTCAAAGAATCGAATTAACTGTTATATCTGATGAAAACGTCTGTTTACCAAGGCAGATATGGTGTTGAGCAGTCACTTAGTTTTCTTAACTGTTGTATTCTCACAGTAGAAAAATGTCCAAACTGCCCAAATCTTCCCCTTTGTGTTTGCTTCTCATCGTTGTCAGCAGTTCCAGCCTCTGCAATACAAGGGGTCACATGTTGGAACCACTGATGTCTTATAATAAGCATTAACATGGGCACCCACATGGTACTAAGCACTGAAGGAAGTTTCATTTATAAATTACATTTTGGCTTCTTTTTTTTTTTTTTAAGCTAAAGCTTGAAAATCTTGAAGGGAGTTTTGTCAAATACAGAAGACCAACATTCTGCTATCTAAATCAATGGTTGTCAATCCAGGCTGCACATTAAAATCACTTGAAGAAACTTAAAAAAGGTGTCGATAAAGGGTCTTATCCTAGCCCAGTTAAATCTGTCTCTGGGGTAGGGTTCAGGCATCCGTGCTGTTTAAAAGCTCCCCTGGTGATCTCTGTGTAGCCAGCGCTGAGAAACTCTGTCCTAAAACTCATGGAATACTCTCTCTTCTATCCTCTCAACCAAGGGGACCCTAAGTATTTCCTGTAAGGCTTTTTTCCCCTGTGATTCACGTTTATTTTAATCTTTTGAAACCTTATTATTGTAATAACGGAGTTAATCTCACACCCGAATATAATAGGAACTTTGAATACATTCCTGGAAGTTAGCTTACGAAACAACTCAAATTCTTGCTGATTATAGGGTAATGCTAGATTTTGAACTGTGGGAAAACACCTGTTTGCCCCATGGTGGGGATGTGCAGAGACAGCCATTGGTTTATTAATAGCTGATCCTCAGCATGAGGCAAGACAGCATAGTGACAGGTGAGTGAGCAGATGGTCACAGATGAGGTGCCCAAGGGAATTCATAGCTGCTGCGGTAGGTTCCCTGACTGAATAGTCGATTCCTTCTACTCTGTTCTACTTCCTCCCCATGAAGGTTACATTCCAGAATTTTGCTGTCCCTCTTGACGGAAGTGGTCACTATTTGCATGCAGGTTCTTAAGGGAAGAGCTTGAGATGGTCAGGATCATGTTAATAACTCACTGGAGTAAGGATGAGATGAGAATCGGGAGAGTAAATGTCCTTGGTAGGTTTCTTTAATTTGTGGGAGATAGGGAAGATGGGAAAGCCTGATGTCAGCTGGTCTTAGTGCGATATCAGCTTTTCACTTTTTTTTTAATTTAAAAGAAAATTTTAATTTCCTTTTAATTTAATTTTTAATATATTGAGTATCTCGAAACCTGTATCTGATTGTACAACAGTTCCCCTTAAAAATGAGTCTCTGGAGATGTTTGTCACAAAGGCAGCTGTTAGGACTGCGACATGTGCAGAAGAGCTTTTACTTGGTCCAGAAAGGTTTGTAAGAAGAGGCCGTCCATTCTGCACTTGTGTTAAGATCTTGTGAATTAAGGAGAGGAGAGGCAGAATATGCTCTAGGATCGGAGGCCTGGTCTATTCTGGTTGTGCCTCAGGGACTGCTTTCTTTGTTGGGCGTGCCAGACGGGTATTGCCGTTTAATCCCCTGAGAAGCTGCAAGGCGCCTGTGCGTTACCAGTCGATGCTTGCCATCTCTGCATTCAGGAACAACTTGGATGAATCCTCAGTCCCCAGGCTTAGGAAGCTACCCTGCTGTTGTCCTGCTGTCAGGAAGGGATTGTTCAGTCTGGAGAGTGATTTCTGGCCCCTGGTGTCTTGTCCTAGACGGCCTCCATGCAGTGGAAAGCCCATGGTTGTTGACCTGTCAGCAGATATTCTGCTCTGGCTCCCTGTGAAAATGAGATGGGACAAACCAGATAAGCGGTGTCCCTGCAGTGTGGTAGGGGCACTAATTGTCACAGCCACGGGCATGGTGGTGGTGCACACGGAGCAGGCAGTCTCTAGTGCAAGCATCTCTGCTTATGGATTGAATGTTCCATGTTTCCCTCCCAGATGGGCACGTATGTGACTATGTTTCCTTGACCCTTGTTTGAACCATAGCAGAAGCTGCGTTTCATTGTCCCCAGTGTCCCCACCCTGCTCCATCTGCATCGCCTTGGTAGGAAAGAAATGCTCAATGTCTCCTAGCCATGTAGTCCTCAGGAAGATAGAAACAGCAGTAGTATTTCTTTGTTTAAAGTTTTCTCAACTCCCGGATCAAGCAGTATTTTTCCCTTTGGAAAGAATCAACTGCTGCAGACACCTCTTTCTGTGACCATGTCGTCTGGTGTTGGAAGACCTTTCAGTCTGTAGTGCCCCTTAAGAGGAAGAAGGGGTAATGGGTGCCCTCATCCGTTCTCAGAAGAGGCTTTAAAAAATTACTTCTAAAAAAGATTTAAAGCACCGTAACGTGAAAAACAGTTCTCATAAAATACTTTCTTCTAGATTTGCGTATATCAAGTACTGTGTTAGTTGTTTAACTGTTTAGGGCTACCCTAGCATGACTGACAATTGGGGCTAGATACTTCATTGTTTTGGGGGGGGGAGGGGACGGGCAGGCTGCCCTGTGCATTGTAGGATGTTCAGCAGCATTCCTGGCCTCTACCCACTGGATGCCAGTAGCACCTCTCCAGTTGTGACAACCGAAAATGTCTCTAAACATTGCCAGATGTCCCCTAGGCAAGCAAAATCACCCTCACTTGAGAACTGCTAGACTAGACCGTCCAGTACTGTAGCCATGAACCACAAGTAGCTAACGAGCATTTGGAATGTGACCGGTCCAAGCTGAGATGTTCTGTGTATGTAAAATACACACTGGATTTCCCCTGGTGATCCTACTGTTTAGCCAGCCAGACTCAGTACACAAAAAGAATGTAAAATAGCTCATTAATAATTTTTTATTGATTACACATTAAACAGATGAGATTTTGTATATATTGGGTTAAATATATTATTAAAATTAATTTTACCTGTTTCTTTTTACTTTTTTAATGAGGCTACTAGAAAAATTTAAATGACAAAATTTAATGTGGCTTGCATTGTATTTCTGTTGGACAGCACTGAGCTAGAGGTTGCAAATTGAATGTAGTTTAGCCATTAATCTTGTATTAGGCATTTAGTTCCCAGTAAATCACTGGATTAAATTATTTTTTTCTCTGGAAAATTTTCCTTTATACAGTAGAGTTATAGAGACAAAGAGTATGAAAAACCTGACATATTACCAGTTTGCTCTCCTGAGTACTGTGGTGTAGTAAAAATCGGTTCAGTGTTCAGATGATACATTTCTTACATTTCTCTCCTTTTCTTGGATTTTTATCTCTATTTTCATAAAGATATATAGTTGTATTTTAAAATTTAATGTATATTGCTTGGTTGGTGACATTGAATTTAGAGGTTGAAAGATAAAAGCTTTTGAACCAATTTAGTAGATTATTCTGGATTTTGACCTTTTATAAATCCTAGAATGTAACCAGCATGAAGGCAGTGATTTTTGAGGTGCAGGGTCTGTTTGTTCATTCCTGCATCCCTGGTACCTAGAGCAGTACCTGGTTGGTACACAGTAGGTCCCTCAACAAATACTTGTTGAATGATAGATTATAAAATTTTGTCTTTTTCCAAAAAGCTGGCTGTTCAAAATATATTAGTTACCTCGTCATTCTTTAAGCTTTATTCCTCTTCCCCTTAGTATTAATTTCATTATTCAAAAAGTTTTCCTTTGTGTATTTAAATTTTTTGTTGTTGTTTTTGGGGAATATTGGGGAACAGTGTGTTTTTCCAGGACCCATCAGCTCCAAGTCAAGTCGTTGTTTTGTTGGTGTTTTTTTTTTTTTCTAATCTAGTTGTGGAGGGTGCAGTTCACTGGCCCATGTGGGAATCGAACTGGCAACCTTAGTGTTATGAGCACTGCTCTCTAACCAACTGAACCAACCTGCTGCCCTCCTTTTTGTATTTAAACCCATCCATCTTACCTTTGATAGTTTCTGGCTTTCAGAAAAAATGGAGACGATCTCCCTTCCATAGCTGGACTATATATGCCATTTAATTTTCTCTCACCTATTTATTTTATCGTTTTTATGTAACTTTTTGGGGTGAATTCCAGATGGATTAATGTATGGTATGAAACCTGAATATCACTTAGTTCATTTCCAATCTGGTGTTTATTGGTCCCAACAATTTTCACTGACTAACTTTCCCCTTACTCTGTTATGTTACTTATGTCTTCCTATAGTAAGCCCTTATAGCTTGAATACATTAAATCTTTTCTCTTGGTTCATTTCCACCATTTTTAATCCATTCAGCCTTAGAATGTTGATAACTCACTTGACAGAATGTTGATGTGATAGGGTAAATTTATTTTTACCTGTAAACAGACTTACTTTTTTTCCTGGCATGCTTGGCCAGGTAAGCTTTTTTAGGAAGCCTAGAGAGGAAGAGAAATTAGGCATCCAACCAGATGATTATGCCTCTGAGACATCTGTGCAGTTGCTGCCGGGGTAGTATAAAGATGCTTTTATTTTGTACTTAAATATCAGCCTATAATGTATCTTCTATCTTTTAGCATCTACTCATCTTTGGTTTTAGTAACAATCAGGAAGTGCATTTTTGCAATTAAGTAAAATAGTTTATTTACATTTTAGTGTTCATGTACTTTTGATTCTGACTTTGGAAACTACCATTCGCTTATAATAGGTTAATTAGGATAGTCAGAGTTAGAGAGTCGTAGTTTATTTTAATGGAGAGCTGTCTAAAAGATTTCATATTTGTATCTTTTAAAAGCACCTAACATAGTGCCTCAGCTCTGGAGCCTGGATTCAAATCCTTGCTGCTGTTTAACATCTCTGTGCCTCAGTTTCCCGAGCTGTAAAATGGGAGAAATAATAGTACCTCAGTGCTTCATAGGGTTGTTATGAGGATTAAATGAGTTAGTATCTGTAAAGCATTTTAAAAAATGCCTGGCACATAGTAAATGCCATGTTAGTTATACATTAATTTGAACAAATTTTCCTGTCACTTTTGAGTAAGCAGTTTGCCTTCACAGACAACATGCTAGTCATGAGATCTGGCTATAGATAAGAAAGGTTGCCCTAGCTTCCTCTATTTCTTGCTAATGTCCCAGAGTAAGTGAGAGAGAGAGGCAGCCTCAGGTCAAGAAAAGAGAACTGGGAGTCCTAAAGCCAATAGCAATTCTCTTTTGCAGTATTACTGGAGAATTGATTCTATAATAAGTTTAATTGAGCAAACTAGATAGATATCTAATTGCTAGGAGCTACACTCTTTAATCCTGTAATCCCACAGATGGAATTTATCCTAAATAATCCAAAAAGAGAAAAAAAACAAATGATAATTGTTTATTATATTATTAACAATAAGCAAAACAGTGGATAATCTAAAGAGAAGTGTGATGGTTAAGAGCTCAGTGGTGTCATGCAGCATGAAGTGACACTGTTGCAGATAATGAAGCGGCATGAAGATATTTTAGTTGATGTTTGAATAATAGGTGCCAAACTCTGTGCTAGGCCAGGGGTGCAAACAGAAGTAAGACAGCCTGCCCTCCAGGAGCTCTTCCCAGAAGCATACCACTGCAGTGGTGTAGGTGCAGGGAATACCTAAGGAGAAGGAAATAAATTCCCTAACCTTGAAAGAGTCTCAAAAATCTAAAGGAAAGAAGAAATAGTTGAGATAGCCTGTCTAGTTTATCAGATGGACAAATTGGGGTAATATAGTTAATACATATTAAGGGTTTATTATATATCCCATACTTTGCTAAGCACTTTTCATTATTCTGTTAATTCCTCTCAACACTATGCGGTAGGTGCATGCACCATTGTGAAAATAAGTAAACTGGTGCTTAAGGTGGCTCATTCACATACTGAAGGTTGGTGGTAGAATCAGCATGCAAACCCATGTCTGTCTTCTAACATCCATGTTCAAATTCACTATACTGCACAATAGCCCCCAACTATCGGAAAATTCTGCCTATGGAGGTATTGATACTTTAAGACCATAGAGAAATAGGAAGAAGATTTTCTGTTGGTTTTTCTGGATGATGTTTTTTAACAGACAAGAGTTCTTGCCAACAGCTAAATAAATATTATACCTGTTGCTTATTGTCTTGAGAGAGAGCTCTCTGAAGGAGCTATGGTAGCTGCAGATATGGAGCAGCACTTTTTCCTTCAAAGCAGAGGACCCTGCATGGATCCTATCGTCTCCATTAGATATTTCATTGTTCTCACCGAGGCAGTGAGTAAGCTATGACAACAAAATTAACAATTTGGAAAGTAGAATAAAAATGGGATGTGACTTGGAAAGTTGGTTGCTTAGAGTGGCAACTTTTGATTTTCTTAACTCAACAACAGAGACTTCTCTATGTCCTTACTGTGGGAATTCCTACTCTATGTTTTATTATATGAAAATTGGAGGATTAGTGCTATTTCAAATACTTTTATGGGGCTTATCTTCACCAGGATAAAATTATACTGCGTGCCTTGTTCTAAAATAAAAGCACAGTACAAGCCCTTGGTCTCTATTATTTTACAGACATTTAATAATGCTGGTATAGTACTAATGATATGCCTGGGAGAATGAAACCTTGCCTGCCAATTCTCATTTGAAGAGCCTTTGAATTTGGCATTCTTCTGCACAGGAAATAACTTATACCCAGGAGGTTGTGGAACATGACCCTGTTATATATAGAGTCAAAGGAATAATACTCATACAATAAGAGGATTTTGTTGTTAAGTCTGTTCACGTTTTTGTTCATAGGTTTTGATGAAAACTATAACTAGGCATTTTGGAAGTGAAGAAAATGAAATTACTGTACTATACATATAGCAATTGGCATATTGTTATTCCCAGCATCTGGAACAGTCGTGCACATAGGTGCTTAATAAGTGATTTGTTGAAACAATGAATAAAGATGTAAAGATTTTAGTTTCCTCTTAATGCTACTATGCCATTCTCATGGAAGAATACTAATCGATGGCATACCAAATTTTCCTTTTCTGATGCTATAATGTCAAAAGATGTTCATAAAACTCTCCATAAATATTGAACTAGGTTCTTCTGGAAAGAAGAACCTGGATAGCTAAAACAATTTTGAAAAGGAGGAATAAAATTGGAGATGTCATATACCCCTACACTAAGACTTATTATATAACTAGAGTAATCAAGTTAGTACTATCAGTGGAAGGATAGACAAATAGATCAATGGAATAGAGTACAGAAATAGACCCACACAAGTCTGACCACCTGACTTTAACAGGTACAAAGGCATTTTAATGGAGAAATGGTAGTCTTCAACAAATGGAGTTGGAACAATTGGACAGTTACAGGCAAAAAAATTAAACCTTTACCTAAATCTTACATACACAAAAATTAACTCAATGTGAATCATAGATCTAAATGTAAAGTTATAAAACTTTTAGAAGACAGCATGAGAAATTATTCATGACCTAGGATTAGATAAAGAGGTCTTAGACATGACCCTAAAAGCACAATCCATAAAAGAAAAAAAATCAATAAATTAAGCATGTTCAAAACTTTTGCTCTGTGAATGCCCCTATTAAGAGGATAAATACATGCCATAAAATGGGAGAACATATTTGCAAATCATCTGACAAAGGACTTGAATCTGTAACAGAAAAGAACTCTTTAAACTCACATTAAGAAAATAATCCACTTAGAAAACAGGCACACACAAGAAAAAGAATACGGGCAAAAGACTTGAACAGACACTTCACCAAAAAGTATGCATGGGTTGCACATAAACGCAGGAAAAGATGTTAATCATCATTAACATCTTATTAAATTAAATTAAAATCCTGCAAATTAAAATCAGGATGAGATACCAAGCCATACCTACTCAAATAGCTAATATAAAAAAAAATGACAATCAGAGGTGATGACGAGGCTATGGGGAAACAGGGCCTCCCATACATTTGCTGGTGGGAATATAAAATGGTACTATGATAAAGTAAATTCCATGACAGCTAATGTTTGAATCATAAGTAATGCCAAGCTACCTTATATATTTTTTGTACTGTTGGAAGTTAAAACAAGTGAGATCTCCATTCCTATATAAATTTGTAGTGGATATATACAGAGGTTGCCAAAAAAATGTATACACATTTTAAGAAGGGAAAAAAACTATTAAAATTATTCTGATGGTAACCACTTTGAGCACCTCTTGTAATTGCATAAATCAAACGTGACTTAACATTCATCTTTTTTTATCGGTATGTGTTATTACAATTTTAATATAATTTTTCTTTCTTAAAATGTGTATGCATTTTTTTGGCATCCTCTGTATATAAGAACTTAAATTATAGTTCTAGCAGTGTTTTTCAGTGAAGTACAAAGGAAATTTGCATATTTTAAGATTCATTTATTTTGGAAATAGATAATGATGATGGTTGTACACATTGTGAATATAATTAATGCCCCTGAATTGTACACTTCAAAATGGTAAAAATGGTTAATTTTACGTTATATATATTTTGCCATGATAAAAAAAATCCATTTAATTAAGCCATTCAGTAGCTTCCACCCAACTTGCAATTGGAAGCGATTAATCTGCAAAGTAATATTGTGATAAAGGTAAATGTCAAGAGAAAAATCTAATAGAATTCTATAATGCGTTCAAAGAGATGAGTATGCCCAACCAGCTCATATACTCATGGAGTGCTTTTCAGTATGTGGCAGTACCTATCCATGTGAAAAGACATTTTCAAAGATGAAATTGTAAAATCTCGTTATAAATCGGCATTAATCGACGAAGATTTGCAATCGATTTTGATGAAAGGGAAAACCATTTTAAACTTCAATTAAATGAAATGTTATTCCCTGTGTAAAAGAATGGAATTCTTCTCATTAGTAGACCCGTATTACACACACACAAAAGTACTCAGTTATTATTACTGTATTTTGAATTTTGTCAGTAAACATTTTGTGGAAATTTGATTTCTTTTGTAATGTAAGTACCTACATAATATCCTTGGCCCACAAAGCCTAAAATATTTACTATCTGGCCCATTTTAGAAAATTTTGCTAAGCCCTAGCTGAGTACTGATTTTTTACTTTCTTTTTTTCTAATACATGCTTTTAAAGCATCCATAATTTCATTCTATGTTCTGCTTTAGCCGTGTCCCACAAATTTTGATGGTGTTATAATTTCTTACCATTTAGCTCAGAATATTTACTGATTTCCATTTGATGTCTTTAATTTGTATTATTTAGAAGTGTGTTGCTTAATTTCTGAATATTTTTGGTTATTTTTGGTTATATTTGGAATATTTGGTTATTTTTGTTACTGAATTCTAATTAAATTCCAACGTGGTCAGAGACCATACACCGTATAATGTCAGTCTTTTGAAATTGTTTGAGGTTTGCTTTATGGCCCAGCATGTAATCCATTTTGGCAGATATCCAATGTGCCCTTGAAGTGGTATTACTTTAATTTTTTTTGTCATCGCTGAAGCTTTGGATATCCAAATGAGGCTGGTCGTTGTAACATTCTGTGCCTATTTTGTACATATTCCCAGTTTCTCCTTCCTTATTATAGTAGGTGTGTTTGTATTTTTAGTGTAACTTTCTCCTTTATCAACCCAATGGTTTTCTTTTTTAAAAAACTTTTATTTATTTTTTAAGTGTGTTTTTCCAGGACCCATCAGCTCCAAGTCAAGTAGTTGTTTCAATCTAGTTGTGGAGGACGCAGCTCACAGTGACCCATGTGGGAATGCAACCAGCAACCTTGTTGTTAACAGCACCACACTCTAACCAACTAGGCTAACCGGCTGCCCCCAACACAATGGTTTTCTTTTATTCCCTGTGGTTATAGGCAGCTAAAGGTTAAAAACGCAACAAGACACTTTTGTCTACTTGAATCTCAGCAGTCTTTATTTATTTAGTTCATTATTAGGTGCCAATGTCCTTAACCGCTAGATAAGTGTTCACCTCACACCTAAGGACTTTCTACAAGTTAATTTTTTTCTTGATGTTGACTCATTTGTCATTGTGTTTACTGTGTTAGTCTGCCCTGCCTTTGACAGAAGGAAAGGAATGTGCTTCCCAGTTTCCCCGATACTAAGCAGCGGCGCCTAGCTGTAACTATGCTGTGAGCTAAAGCTGTCGTATTTGAGGAGCGATCCTTTTGGCATGGATGCCTATGCTCCATGCATGAATTCTGCCCTTTCAGTTCAGCTCATATTTGAGTTGCCTCTGTTCTGGGAAGGCACGGTGTGTTAGGTACTGCAGACTCAACTCCTTCTTGATTTGGGGATCTATGCTTACTTTCTGTTTCACAATAATTGCTGGAAATATTTGTGATAATTGCAAGAAAAGGATGATGAATTTATAATCCTTTCTTGAGGAAAAGAATGCTTCTGCTTCTGCACCAGGAAGGCATACACTTTGAGTTACTTTTAGAGTAAATGGGGATAGATGTGTCCTGGTTCTTGGCCCACCCTCTTCTGTCACAGTCAGACATTGAATTACATGCATTTTTGTTAATCTGGTTAATTGGTATTTATAAGCTTTGTAGCAAATATGTATAACTTTGTATTTCAATTCATGAGACCCTCTGCTTCATGCTGCAGATATCTGGGAATTGGAGTTCTTTAGCTGTACAGCCAGGGTGAGAACCCTATGGCTGACGGGAGAAAGACAGGAGGCCTGTGTACATCCCGGCCTGTCTGCACGACAGGGCTGTTTAATTGGTGGTGATCTTGAATTTTTTGTCATAGAAAATGGGCAAAAGACATTGCAGTTAGTGGTGAAGTAATTGACGATCAGGCCACATTGGGAAATGTAAGGTAAAACATTTTGGCGGTTAAATATAAATTTTGAAATGTACAACACAAATTGTGAATTCTAAAGGTGAACTGTGGATTTCAGTTAATAGGGGCTGGTATTGGCTCATCAGTGGCACATGTACCACGTTAATGCAAGGTGTTCATAACGGGAAATGGACGGGGCGGAGAGAGGGCAGCTGAGGAGGTATGTGGGCACGCTCTGTACTTTCTGCTCCATTTTTCTGAACCTTAAAATACTCACACACACACAAAAGTATTAGCTTAGAAGTTTTAAGTATCTGGTGTAATGTTCTTCACAAGTTCACATCATATACATTAGTGCTTAACCCCTGATCCTTGAAGTTTCTCAGTTAAAATGAATCTGGCTTGCAGTTTGAGCTGTTATGTCAGGTAGATTTCTTTGCTCCTGTCTGTTTTCTGATGTTCACTAACTGTGCTTGGCCTTCTCTCCCCACGTGTTGAAACAGTTGGAATGCCAAGATGCCTTGGAAACGGCAGCCCGAGCTGAGGGCCTTTCCCTGGATATCTCCACACATTCTCAGCTCAGAATCCTGGATGAGGAACACCCCAAAGGAAAGTACCATCACAGCTTAGGTGCTCTGAAGCCCATTCGGACTACTTCCAAGTAAGCCCATTCGGACTACTTCCAAGCTCTGCTAGTTAATGACTTCCTGTGAAGCACCATAAGCAGTTTAGAAAGTTCGGGCTAAGATGAGACCATTTGGGGAGCCCTGTTTTTAGTCAGGAGCTCTGTTTACTAAACAGTGTACTACAAATGCCAGCTGGCCTCTCCATGTGTGTTGATAGTTTTGTGCTTTGGGTTTTCTCTCCTTAGACACCAGCACCCAGTGGACAATGCAGGGCTCTTTTCCTGTATGACTTTTTCTTGGCTTTCTCCCCTGGCCCGCCTGGCCCACAAGAAGCGGGAGCTTTCAATGGAGGACGTGTGGTCTTTGTCCAAGTACGAGTCTTCCGAAGTGAACAGCAGAAGGTAGGCGTCTCTGGTCCACCCTGGCCTCCCACATACCGGATGCGTAGGGCCTGAGCTAGGAGTGTGGGTCCAGCAGTGTGAAGTTCTCACCTCTGTGTCCTTTTAGGATCTGAGCTAGCTGATGGAGGGCGGGTAGCCTGGCGATGACTTTCTCTTTGCTCTTCTGCTTTATCTTCTATTTCACCTTTAATCCTGTTTTAACCACGGGCTTTCTCTCTCTCTCTCAGCCCCGCTTCTTTTCCTGAGTCTGCAGGGAGATTATGTTGCTGCCTTGTGACAGAATACATTTTTGTGATAGCTGATTCTCACGATTAAAATCTAGTTTACAACTTTACATTTCACCACAGGATTCTTGAGAAAGTGTTGGGGACCCTTGAAAAAAGAAGTTCTTATCCACAAACAAATTCTATTCGGGGATAATCTTTCTGGGTGGACTTTTGTTCTCATCAGTTTCTGTATCCTGAGAGGCTCGCTATGCAGGGTAAATATGTAGTCACCCAGGAAGGGTATTTTTTTCTAGAAGGTGAAGACTGTGTACTTAATTTTAAAGGAAAGACTTGCGCGAGTGGTATCAAAGGCTGGAGACAAAAAGTGATGTCAGGAGGGAAGCTAGGGTGTGTATATTCCCTGAGGAGATGTGTAACGGAGGACATGTGCCCTTGTTAAGACTAGAGAGACTGTGGCAAGAAGAACTGAATGAAGTTGGGCCAGACGCTGCTTCCCTCCGAAGGGTTGTGTGGATCTTCTGCCGCACCAGGCTCATCCTCTCCATCGTGTGCCTGATGATCACGCAGCTGGCTGGCTTCAGTGGACCAGTAAGTTCTAACCATCCTTTCTGACAGTCTCCAGGGGCCCAGCCATGGCCGGCTCTAACACTCTTGTTCTGTTGCAGGGGTTGTGCTCACCATTGGGCTAGTTAGCAGCCTTAGAGATGCCTTCAGGTCTGTTGAAAGGGAACAGTTGATTTTGGAGTGAATGGTGGCTTGTCAGAAGTTGGAAGGATGAAGGGGCCGCATTGCCAGTGTGAAATGGAACTGGCTTGCTTTCCTGGGGTGGGGGTGAAACTGAATGATTCTGGCTCTGCACAGGACTGTGCTCCTTTGCTGTGTGGTGACGTGAAAGGACAGTCTTGGTTCAGAAAGGTGTGTCTCTCCGTGCTGTGAGTGGGCAAGAGCAGCCTTGTGTGACATAGGCTGTTGAACTACTGCTGGGGACGGTACCAAATGCCTGGAGGCAGTTGTCACATGTTTGACGGTTCTGTGGCAAATGAGTGCTGAAGAAACTAGAGGACTGTTGAGGTTTTTAGAGCATAACCTGGAGTTCATTTTAAGTTTGGTTTATAGTGTACAGTGTGTGGCAAGCGTTGGGGTGGCAGCCGTGGTTGTTTTGCTAGTGTGTACCTAAGCAGAGTAGGTAAGAGAGTGACGTTCACACTGTTTTCTGGACACCTGTTTCTTACATCCGCTGTGCTGCCTTACACTTGAGACTTTGATTAAATCTATTCTCTACATATTTGCCTTGAGGCATCGGAGCAGTAGTGCTACTATACTGTGCGTTTTCCGTGTGTGGGTAAGCTGGAGGTTCATGGTGTGGTAAGTACATGCCTCAGATGCATGGTGATTAGGTAAAACTAATTTGTAATTTTTCCGTTGGGTTTTTTCGTGTGTTTGTTTTTCTTTTTCTTTTAATGTTTGATGCCTTTTAAAAAATTTTGATCTCTTTTCTGAAGCAGAGAACTCTACTTTTCTGGTATTGAGTTTCTACATTAATTGACCAACTAACACATTTTTGTGTAAGTTTTAAGTAAGGGGGACCATGTAACTGAATATTATGTCACTGACCAAAATGGCAAACATTTTCATAGGGCCAGCTTCCCCCAAGAAGAGCTTCTGTCATTGTTTCACTACAGAGCTGGTGGCTGCTCTGATCTTGCATAGAATTCTTTAATCTGGGTAGCACACTGCACAGGCTTTCTTGATTGCATTTGGCCAATGCAAGAACTTCATTGGCTCCCCCCCCCCCCCATCCAAAAACCAAAAATTTATTCCACAGATTGTTGGGATTTTAACTTTTTACTTGGGAAAAAAATTACCTATGCATGTTCACTTCGGGGGCCTCCCTCCCTTGAGCATCTGTATATTCCTTAATCTCTCTTAAGGCACAGCCCACTGGAATGCTAATCTTTAGTAAACTCTTCTAAATGCCAGGGAAAGCTGACAGGGTCTTCCTTTAATGGGGAAACAGCAGCACGCTTTTCCTTCTCTCTACCCTATTGGGGAAGAGCACCTTAAGACCTGTATTAGTGCATCTTAGAATAGTCGAGAAAACATTGGTCTTGTCCACAGTCTCTCTAATTAATACAAAGATTTAAAATTGTAAGCAATGCAAACTTCTTTTTTTCTTTGGAGCTCCAATTCTAATAAATTTCTTTTCAATTGGAAATTGAAGAATCAGGCTGGTTTTGAGATTAGTACTAGCAATGAGCCTACCTTCTGTTTGTGGATTTAAATCCTTTTGAGGAACATCCCGTTTAGATATTGGCACATTTGCTAATATGGCACAACTTTAAAACTGGCTTTGTCTGTTCTTACAGAAATCTATATAAGAACCCACTCCCCAAATATGGCATATTTTTTATCTCCCCTCAGACGTCACTGAACCTTGGCAGAACAAATAAAACACAATTGAGTTATTGTATTTTGTTTTTAAACTGCTGACCAGCCAAGGCCAGCAGTTTATGATCAAGATGATCCAAGGTTTCAGTGATGCCAGTGGACCAGCTCTCTGTGCAGGGTGTCCAAGGGTCACCATGATGTCCATGGAATACCAGAATCTCTAAGGGTACGGTCCTGACCTAAGATGAGGGGCCAGATTGCTAAACTTACAGATATGATTTGTGGCCTTCTTGGATTAAAACAGTTTTAAAAGACCAGGCCTGACCTATGATTGGTGTGTAAAGAATTAGCATCCGCCCTGTAGATCTGCAAGAGAAGGGTATCTCCTGCAGCGCTATCTCTTGGTGAATGCTAACTCTGCTCAAGGGCTTTTTGGGGAAAGGACAGTGAAAAACCTCTAGAGAGGTAAGTTTTCCACCCTTCCAACCTCTCTCCAGCTGCAGCTTGCTTGGTGCTGTCAGAATCTGGATTTGGGGGGAGTCTCTCTGTAGTGGAACCAGTGACAGAAGCTGTTCTTTAGAATTTTCAGGATTGGCTGTATTCTGCGGTCAGAATGAGAGAGTCAAGCTGGGCAGAATCTCTCGCCAAGAGTTCAGGTAAGGTAATGTTTATTCACTGGGAATGCTTTCCACAGCCAGACAGCTATGCTGACAATCTCAAGTTTTCTCCCAGTTTGTATAAATTTACATGATAAATTTGTAACTTTATAAAACTAAATTTTGGTTGGATTTACCATGAAAACCTTTTTTTCTTTATCCCATATGAAATGGTTTGAAATGTAATTGTTTTTTAAAAACCCTATGTGTTGGAAATTCTTTAATCTGTTTCCTCTTTCTCCCCCCTTTGAAAGTTTTGCATAGTGTAAGCATTTATTATGTCTTTTACCTTCCCTCTGCTCCTCCCCTGTGGGAGATATTAATGCTATTATCTGTGCTGAAAAATGGCACTCTAAAGGTATGGGAAGGAAGGAACCCCAAACTACAACCTGCTGTCCTTTCACGCCTTCCTTTGGAGACTGTTCCATCGGTGCCGAGGTGTGTGAGAAAATGCTTTACTGCACCGCCATCTTACTGAGTTGCTTCACGTGAGGAAAATGGGGTTTTGACCCTGCCACTCAGTGACTCAGTTCCACATTTTGGATTGCATACTGGAAAAGAAGCCAATCTTCTTGCTAGTAAATCAACAACCCAGCTGTATGCAGTGGTGACCCAAACAATGGATATAAACCTAAAAATCTAAGGGAAGGATGAGGTGGAATACAATAGTTCTTGGAATCTGAAATCTCCTATTTATTTGATCAGGTTATTTACTGAAACTTGACATAAATCTGATTGGTGGGGATCTCTTAGGATCGAGTGGCTATCTGGTATTAATTTCCTCTCAGGAAAAATGAGACATACCAGTTAACCCAGAGAGGGCCTGGGTTCTGGAATTCAGCGATAGCTGCCTCAGGACAATTGTATGTGGCCTCCATTTTTGTCTGTCATTCAGAGCTGGCTTCCAGCTACAGTACCCTTTGCTAGAAGGATCTGGGGTAGATGGGTGGATGGGTTTTTCATTCTTTTTTTTTTTTTTTTCTTCCTTCCTTCAGGGTGGGGGATTGGTTTGGCTTTCTTTTGTTGTGGTTTGTTTTGTTTCATTTTTGACAAGATCAGTTTTAGCTGCAAGGACTTGAAAAGACTCTGAAGGATGCCACCTGTTTTTCCTTGAGGCCTAGATTTTTATATTCTGTCCTGAGCAGAAGTTATTCCTCACAGCCTAGGCAACCAATAGCGTCAGCGATTTTATGCAGTTACCTCTTTGGGACGTTTTTGGTTTTTTTTTTTTTTTTTTTTTTTTTTAATTCTCTTTCCTTAGCAACAAGGTCTTTATTCCTGGAGAATCTACTCCATTGCAGACTCACTGCAACATCAGGAGCCCTAACCGATTAAGTGCTGTCAGCTTGATGTACTACTCCGGACTCTGGAAACAGATATTGGTTCTCTTCTGTATTTCCACTTTGTGTAGCTAAAACAACGGTCGGAGGCCAGATGACCTGTTAGATGGCTAGCCTTGTATAACTCGACTCTGTATGTTCCCATGTATGTTACCACAATGCTCCTCCTGTTGTACAGTGTCTGTGCGATGCTCTTTGAAGATGGTACTTTTTTTTTCATTTTCAATAAAAGTACATTACCTCCCACTTCCTGGTATTTAATCCTGTTGCTGAATGTGCCTTGTGTGAGTGTGTGCTCCGGCGTTGCAGGACCTCAGAGCTGGAGGTGGCACTCGGTGGTTCTTGGGGGCTGGCTGCCTTCCTCACTGCAGGTGGTGTTAGACATATGCTACCTGAGGTAACATGTTTTTGTTTTTGGGAGGGAGCGGGGAGAGGGGAGGGCCCGTGGGAGGGTCTCTGGATTTGTGATAGTCTGCTTTGTTTGCTCCTTCCCTTCTGTGCTATTAAACTACTGATGTTTATTTTCAGGAATGTTTTGCAAATGCACTTCTCACTCTTCCCCAGTCCAACTGTAGGTACACTGTTCCTTTTTATCAAATAAGCACGTTTGAAACGATCCAAAAAAAAGGTCTTAATTTCATTTAAAGAAACGTATCCATGTGTGGAGATACTGGAATAAGGTCAAATATATACTTTTTAATGACCACGTGTTTAGAATTAATTTCAGCTCATGGACAGGTTTATGTTACATTAGAAAGAGTAATCGTTTTGGTGGTGTCCTTAAGGAAGAAAGTTTCAAATTAGTCTACCTCCTGCAAAATGCCCTGAGAAAATGACCGCAGGCAAGTTGTCAGTAATATTTGGTCCTCTGAGAAGGTTTTCATCTGCTTCTATACTTAGCACTGAACAGTGAAGCTGCCTCCTCTTTCTAACTTAACATAAAACTGTGATGTGGTGTGTGGGTGCCGTGGAGATGTTGAGAGTGGTGTGTGTTTCTCCCTGTAGGCCTTCATGGTGAAACACCTCCTGGAGTACTCCCAGGTCACAGATTCTAACCTCAAGTACAGCTTGCTGTTAGTCCTGGGCCTCCTCCTGACAGAAATTGTGCGCTCTTGGTCACTTGCACTGACTTGGGCATTGAATTACCGAACTGGTGTCCGCTTGCGGGGGGCCATCCTCACCATGGCATTTAAGAAGATCCTTAAGTTAAAGAACATTAAAGAGAAGTCCGTGGGTGAGGTAAGTAAGGGGTGTTTGCTTCAAGGCAAAGAGCACTTTCTTTCCTCTGGGTGCCAGCTTTGTCCTTTATCTTCCTCCTGAGACAAGTGGCCTGTATTCTTACAGGGTCTTCTCACCGCTCTTTGTGTCTTGTAGCTCATCAACCTGTGCTCCAACGACGGGCAAAGGATGTTTGAGGCAGCCGCCGTTGGCAGCTTGTTGGCTGGAGGACCCATTGTTGCCATCTTGGGCATGATTTATAATGTAATTATTCTGGGACCAACGGGCTTTCTAGGATCAGCTGTTTTTATCCTCTTTTATCCAGCAATGGTGAGTAAGCCTCCTTGCTGTATTTTGGTAGCTTCTCTTCAGATGAGTTACTTCCCGTGGGTTATATGTAGTAGGGACCACTGAGGTATCACATCTCTTACTGGAAATTTCCTCAAAGCAGTTGCCTGGTTTGGAGAAGTCGAGAATTGCTAGATAGTGTTCAATCTATACAGGCAGAATTTCGACATGAGAGAAAATAAGGTATCACTTGAATAAAGGCAGTGGCTCCTCATGAGATTAAAAAAGAGAGTCTGAGTGAAAGAGAAGGCCAGCAGGTAGACCCTGCCTCCAGGTAACGGGAATGTTTGAGTCAGTCCATCTAAGTTGATGCTAACTGACACAGCTCTCGTGCTTCCCTTTGGCAGCATTCAATATCTGCGATTCTATTGAGAGCAAATATTTATTTGTCTTAACTTCTGTACAAGGGGATAAGAATTAAATAATATTTGATTATAATTTCATAGACGACTTTTTCATTAAAAACAGTACAACTAAACTGTGCTCATTTTATTTATAATAATCTTAAGCAAATTTATTTCCCAGAAAGACTAGATAGTTCTTCAGTTTGATAAGCTGTGATTTGGCATAGCGTCTCCTTTTCCTTTCAGATGTTTGTATCACGGATCACTGCCTATTTCAGGAGAAAATGTGTAACCACTACAGATGACCGTGTCCAGAAGATGAATGAAATCCTCACCTACATTAAATTTATTAAAATGTATGCCTGGGTCAAAGCATTTTCTCAAAGTGTTCAAAGTAAGTGTACAGACTTCCTATGTGTACGTGGTAGAAGGACTTTGGCTTCTTTGCTTCCTAAGCATATTAGCTATCAGGAATTTCCATGTCGTAGGAGCATAACTTATATTCTCATAATACGATTTTACGAGTTTAACATTGATAGGGATCTTAGAGACTTGAACCTATGACCTCATCTCAGAGATGAGGAAATTTAAACCTGAGAAAATTGTGATTTTTTTTTTTTCCCCGAAGATAACTCAGCTGGTTATGAGTGATTCATTTAGTTGCACAGATCCCTATCTATATTTACCCTGCCCATAATTTTCTGGTCTGGCCATGAGGACATCACAGGAAAACAATCAAGTGGTCAAGTTCTCCCCTCTGCACCCTGTGGGTATGTGTGTACCAGAGGTAGTTAGCTGTGAGATCCCAGGGGCGGAGCGGGGTTTGCTGGGAGAAGCGCTGGTCTGGGGATCAAGACAGCTGGACTCTAGCTTTGTTACTCGCTTATAAGGGTTTTTATGGCTTGTTTTGTTTTTTGGGTTTTTTTTTTAATCTTTTCAAAACATCGATTTATGTTGAGTCATAAGGTTTTCAGTGCCTGGCCCTATCGTGATCTGCAAATTCAGTGCAGTCATGTCATATGTTAATGCCACAAAGCTTGGAAGAGTAATTAATTAGCACAGACTGGTCATTCAAAAAGATCTCCACAAAAGTTGGAATGATGGGCCTTAAAAACCAGGTGAAATTTAAGAAGGATATATTAGAAGACACTTTAGAGTTTACAAAAGAAGCTCTGGGGTTGTGCAGCCAGGGTGAGAACCCTGTTGCTGACAAGAGAGAAAGACAGGAGGCCTGTGTACATCTGGCCTGTCTGCACGACAGGGCTGTTTATATAAACTTAATTTCAATATAAAAGATATGGGCTGTTAATTGACCACAGCCTCATAATGAGCTAACCTGAATATATCGCAGCTAAAACGTTCACGCAATTTTAGGTGCAGTGGAGCTTCAGTGTTCAGATCAAGGAAGCTGTTTCATTTTCACTGCTTGGCTTGTCAATTAAACCTTCAGGAACATTGTCTCTAGTTCATAAACATTATGTGTGAGTGGTCATCCAGAGAAGGTGACCACTCAGAGGTATCCAGCAGTGGGTAAGGCTGCTTCCTTAAGTAGTGAGTTCGTTGTCAATAATGTGGAACAAGTAGATACTAACTGGACGTCTGCCAAGCGTAGGGTGGTTGCTAGCTGGTGGTCCCTTCTGGCTGTAGCTTCGGTAGTTTTTATAATCTTCTCTGAGATTCCATTCGTCCTTCATCCCCTGACTTTGGTGTCTTTACCTGTTTTAGTTTACCTTATTCATTATAGCCTTGGACAAAGTGTATGATAAATGTTAAAGCAATGGCTTAGATTTTTTTTTTGGTTTAATATGACTACTGAGCTAACTGAAGGTAGTTCCCAATGTCTTGTGCAGTGGTAATCCCTTTAAGATCAGTGTATAGCCTCTGAGAAGAATTTCTTTTGTGTTTAAACATTTGTTTGAAAATATCTCACCACTTTATTATCATATTTCCTATGTCATGGTCTAATTCCTGTAGGGTTGCTCTGTTAATGAGTGTGTCAGTTTTGCAGATATTTATGAAAATTACTCTGCCTGCAGAAATTGTATTTCGCTCGTCTTCTTCCAATCACCCTTCCTGCTTTTTGTGTGAAGGCTCTATGCTAGTGCCAACATACAATAAATAAATCTTAGTTCCTTTTTAATTCTGATTACTGTTGTACAGTCTTTCCTATAAGTATCTAGGCAAGAAATAAACAACAGCCAGATAAGCAAAAATACCTGCCAATTGCAGGTACAATTAGTGTATCTTCTAAACATAAGACACTTGCAAGATGAATCAGACTCAGGCAGAAGATGTGCGTCGTCCTGTGTACGTAGTGCTGCTTGCTTAGATTCATTCCTGTGATTCGATCCTTGTCAAACCTCAGGCTTGTGTACCAGCTCTAACGATAGGAGTTGGTAGTCACAGTGACTGAGTCTCGGCATCCTAGGTGTTAAAGGGTTGTTTTAAAACCCACGAGTGGCTGACAACCTACCAAGTCTTGGTTGGTAGCAGAGGAGCAATATCGCAGGTTTCTTTTTGCTTGCTTTTTAGAAATTGGCTTGCCTTCTATTTTTAGAAACCCGAGAGGAGGAACGGCGGATGTTAGAAAAAGCTGGGTACTTTCAGAGCATCACTGTCGGCGTGGCTCCCATCGTGATGGTGATTGCCAGCGTGGTGACGTTCTCTGTTCACATGATCCTTGGCTTTGATCTGACAGCAGCACAGGTGAGTGCGCCCTCAGGACTTGGGGAGATTTAGGAAAACCACATACAGTGATGCTCTGGTCCTCTTGTGTCTGGATTTGGAGGTTCTCCCAATACTCAGAAGCTAGTTTTTCATTCGCATGTGATGAAGCTGAGAAGTGGAAGAGGGAGGATGCAGCCCTAACGTGCAAATAATGTATGGGTGGTTTTTAGTCAGCCCGACTTTGGGGTCAATTCTGAAAATACAGATCATCCTGTGGTTCAGACTTACTGAGAATTTTAATTGAATGTCCCATACCTTTATACCTTTTAAAAAAATGTATCTGACTCATACCAACATTTGACAGTCAAGTTGTAGCCTTCCTTAAACCTGAAAGGAAATTGTTGATGTCTTGTTATTTTGGTGGCGTAACCTAGTCAGTCTCAGTTTCTTCTCTTTCTTATTTTCAGGCCTTTACAGTGGTGACTGTCTTCAATTCTATGACTTTTGCTTTGAAAGTAACTCCGTTCTCGGTAAAATCCCTCTCAGAAGCATCGGTTGCTGTCGACAGGTTTAAGGTAAGTGTCTCGCTTGTCCTCCTCCCTGTCAGGAGCCATCCCTGGCAAAACTAACTGTTCCCTTAGTTCCAATGGGCCACACAGGCTGCCCACACTTGGCTTTTGTTCACCTTGAGCGTTTGGCAAGTTGGTAAGAAAGGGGCTGTAGAGGAGACTGAATTAAGGGATGGAACTAGTTACTTTTTCAAATAAACGTGAATTCTTACCTTTTGTAGATGGCCTACTTAGTTCCGGACTTGCAGGATTTTAGTGCTTCCCTTTAGATCGAGGCCCTTCTGCCGGGGCCTGACGTGGATATATGTTGTAACTTACTGGGCCTTTAAGTGATTCAGACCCAGAAGATCAGAACTGTCAGATGACCGTCAGCTTTTCTTCACCTTGATCCATCATCCACCTCTACCAAAATGCTATCCTCATTTTGATTGGTCAATATGCTAAGCCTTTTTGATACTTTCTTTTTCCTGGCCTGTGGTTGCCATTCATGATGCAGGGATGGCAGTGACATGGGATAGTCATAAAATTAGATCACATTGAGAAGTGCAGTTAAGTATCAGGTTTTTGGTTTGTTTTTTTTTAAGGTGGTTCGTTGATCATGTCGTGACTGTTCTTTGTTTCTCCAGAATAATACACATACATGTTACAAGAGGGAGATATATTTGGGGGGGAGTGGAGGGAAATAGATATCTGAAAGTGGTCACTACTTAAAACAAACAAACAAACAAACAAAAACACCTGTATGGCCTGGGACTCCTTGACAAAGCCACTGCATAGAGTATCTCCTGCCTACCTGGAGCAAAACAAAAGCAATGCCAGCGGCTTGAAGGCTTGCGGCTCAGGTGTTTGAGGGATTAATATCATCACTTCAGATGTTCTGGAGAAAACAAACTGGGTTTTCCTCTTAAGAAGAATGGACAATAGCTTTCCCAGATTTATTTGTATTCTACTCATTTACAGTTAACTAGGTAAATTTTGTTTGGTCAACAAAGCTAGTCCTGAAGAATGCACTCCCAGCCTTCCTTCACCCCAACCTGGCTGCTGGAAGGCTAACAGCCAGAACCATGTAAAAAGAAATGGTCTAATTGTAAGCACAGACTTATTTTGCTGAACCCACAGTATCCAATCATGGAAGAGAGCAAACTTTTTGACTAAATTTGTCCCCCTGTTCTTGTTAGTGAACAGAATTGTTGGCATTTTGGATGAAGAAATAGGAATTTATAGTATAGACTTGTTCTCTCCCCTTGTTTCTCGAGAGCTCTCTTCTCTTCACTTGCTAGCGAGGACTTACGTTATTAGCAGGTGGCTTTTCTCATCATAGCTCCTTCCTTGATCCAGGAAGCTTCAGAGTTAACAATGGAAGCAAAATGAACCACAGTTCTAGTGCCTGCCCATGAGACTTTAGTCTCATTCTGTCTTTGCTCTTGGCAGTCTGTTCTGTCCCCCCATCCTCCTTCTCCCTCTCTCTCACCTCCACTTTCCTCTCCCTCCTCCTCCTCCTGTGTGGAGGCTGACCACTTGTAGGAAGGCAGTGAAAAATCAGCTTGTGACTTTTCTGATAAGATTGTCACCAGGGTTGCCAGCTTAGCAAATAAAAACACAGGACTCCTATTTAACAATTGCATGGGACATACTTACACGAAAATATTACTCATTGTTTATCTGGAATCAAAATGTAACTGGGCACCCTGTATTTTATCTGGCTACCCTATGAGTAGTCAGTCCCTTCTTCTGCTCAACAGATACATTCTGATTTGATGTATACAGTGAATGAGAATCACGTTTTGAGGGCCAGGGTCCTGTGGTAAAGTTGAGGTTTATGGTTTATGCATTTCTAAGATTCTGTTGTCCTGGCAGGTGCAAATCCAAGGTCATGTGAATTCAAGCGTTGGGAAGCCCTTGTATGCCTCTGAGCAAGTCATGGCAGAATGAACCGAAACTAAAATCCTCCTGGGAGGAGTGCAGGGCTGCAGGGAGCCTGTGGGGAAGAAGCTGTGCAAACTAGAGCATGAGCACATTTTTAAATAATCCACTGAGGCTTAAAAGGTCTTTTAGGAGAGAGAAATGAGGAAATTCTGTCAGCATGTCTTTACTATGTGAAGGTGGTCAAAATCTTTGGCATGCTATTCTTAGCTCAGTCTTTCAGAAAGGCCCTGAACAAATGAAACCAACAGCTGTTTTCAGAAACTAAATCTAAGATTAACCAAGAGTAAAGATTATCTAGGAGATTTAGAATTATGACACTTCTGGGAAGCTTGGGGATTAGGAATGGATAGGAGGCGTGGTGATTTAAGGGAGGAAAAGAGCAAGCTTAGAAGTGTAGGATCCAGCAGAAAAGGGCCTACCCTCGGGGAAAAGGATTATATGTTATATTTAATAGCACCTGCAAACTTTAAAATAGTTGGGGGTTCTCAATAACTCAGTGAAGAGTTCTGACCCTAAAAGTCAACTTTTCTCTAACGACTTTCTAATGTTTTAAAATGTTTTTATTAAAAAAACCCTTTTTGTCATATTGGTACTGCAGCTGGGACAGCATTCTATAGAGAAGATCACTGGTTTAAGAGAGTTGTGAGAAGTGGGTTCAAAGTCATGGGCACATATAAGTCCTGGGATGAGATTTATTTTGGTCAGTGTTTCAGATCTAATTTCAGAAACACTTCGCTTTTCGAGCGTTCCAGTTTTCTTTCCCTAACATAATTCAGTGGGACTCTGGGAATGAGTGGGAAGAGTCTTATTTTCTTCCCAAGGATATTTCTGAGGGAGATACCCTTCACTTCCACGCAAGTCTGTTCGTTTGGTTGTTTGAATTCTCCCAAGTTCTAAGGCAAGACTTTGAAGACATGAGAACCTATTGGCAAGATGTATTCTACTGTCGAAAAAACCTTGGGTACTCCTTTCTAACCTGAGCAAGCTAGGCCTAGTCACAGTCTCAGCTCAGCCTCTTCCCCCCAGACATGTGCCACGTCGGGGGTGAAGGAAGTGTACGGGCTGTGAGGTTCTGCAGGAGTGGGCTGGAAGGGAAACAGAGTGATGAGGGTCTGTAGAGGAGAGTGGCATGCCCTTTGGTTTTTCTGTTTGCATTTTTCCACTGCTACTCAGCAACTCATGGGTGAGAACAAGGCGCTGTGTATGGGTTAGTTAAGTGGTCACACGAGACTAGTGGAAAAGGAAAAGCTCGTTTGGCATGTAACTGGTGGTGTAGACGCGGGGCCACTGACAAGGCCCTTGTCCCTCCTGAGGGTGTCCCCACACCCCCGTGACCTCTCCCTGGGCCTGAGGCTGGGCTACACTAATGAGCTACCTTTTGCCCTTCAGCTTCCTTCCACTGTATAGCTGATGTATTTTGCTACGTGAGTGTACGCCCTAGGCTTGTCTCACTGGTCTTGATGCAGTGTCTCATCTTTGCACCTCTCTCACAACTCCTATCAGAGTTTGTTTCTGATGGAAGAGGTTCACATGATAAAGAAAAAACCAGCCAGTCCTCACATCAAGATAGAGATGAAAAATGCCACCTTGGCATGGGACTCCTCCCACTCCAGTATCCAGAACTCACCCAAGCTGACCCCCAAAACGAAAAAAGACAAGAGGGCTGCCAGGGGCAAGAAACAGAAGATGAGGCAGCTGGAGCACACTGAGCATCAGGCGGTGCTGGCAGAGCAGAAGGGCCACCTCCTCCTGGACAGTGACGAACGGCCCAGTCCTGAGGAGGAAGAGGGCAAGCACATCCACCTGGGGAACCTCCGCTTACAGAGGACGCTGTACAACATCGACCTGGAAATTGAAGAGGTAACCCCTCCGCCCCCTCTCCCCGTCCGTCCACCAGGTGCCATTCTGGCAAGAGCAGAATGCTGCCGTGCCTTTTAGCGAAGTACTTTGTGGCTCGGAGTGATTTTAAACTAAGGAGCAAATCTGGCCAGCTCCACCTCTACAAAGGATATTTAGGCATTTAACAATAGAAAAGAATAACAACTGATCCCATGAGATACTCATTTTATAAGCATTAGAGTGGACTTTCCAAAATTTTGCCCTGCATAGATTTCTATATTAGAGTTGTAATAATTATTTCTAGTTAATATAATTCTGTATAAACTTCTCATTATCACTAGGCTGTGCACAGCACAGAACCTGGCACGTAATAAGTATTCTTAATGTTGCTATTATTGACAGATTTGTTGTAATTGTTTATTTTTAGTAAGTGAAGGATCGTTATGGTATTATTATGATGTCACACATCCCAGGTAGCACAGGACTTCAGTCTCTCAGAAGCGCTCCTTTAGCAATTGGCTCCAGGTTCAAGGCTTTTAAAGTACAGACTATGAGTCGGACCCGGCACCACGCTGAGAGCTATATGGTCTAGTGGGTCCCAGGTGTAGTAATATATTCATTCATTTAACAGCCATTTTCTGAGTGCCAACTCTATGCCAGGCCCTGTTGTAGGGCTAGGGCATAGCAGCAAAAAACCACAGACAGACAAAAATCCCTGCCCTTGTGGAGCTTACTTACATTCTGGACAGACAGTAAACAAGTAAAATAGAATAGTTCCCCCTCATCCATGGGTATATGTCCAAGACCCACAGTAAATGCCTGAAACCATGGATAGCGCTGAACCATATATATATATACACACATATATATGTATGTGTATATATATATGAGTATATACTATGTATAAACATACATACTATGTTTTTCATAAGTATGTACATACTTATGATAAAGTTTTATTTATAAATTAGGCACAGTGAAAGATTAACAACAATAACTAATAATAATGAGCAATTATAGCAATATACTATAATGAAAGTTGTATGAGTGGGGTCTCTCTCCAGTAATTTTTATCTTTTTCAGTCTAGACCTAATCCTGAATTTGTGTAGCCATCGTGTACTTGCAGGAAATGGCTTGGTGTCACTTGTTCCAGGAGATCGCTCGCTCAAGTTTTCATTATAGGCTCATTGCTTTCTGGCTCACACATTGCCTACAATACTGATTAGAATGCATTTTCTGTTCGTCTCTTCCACACATAAATTTAATGTCTTTTCCATCTTAACTATGCATTATCATGCACTGTAGCAGTAACTTTTACAGTTTGAGGTGTGACAGCAAACCTAGCATGAATTTCTTTTCCTTTCTTCACAATTTCAAGGACGGAAGATTCGTTCTTACCATAGATCTCAGCAACCTCAGCGTACAATTTTTTTCTTCTTATTAAGTCAAGAACTTTCACCTTTTCACTTAAGGGAGCACTTTGTAGCTTCTGTTTGGTATATCTAAATTGCCAGCATCACTATTCCTGCCCTCTGTCACCATTTTTAAGTAAAATAAGGGTTCCTTGAACACAAGTACTAGGATGTAGAGACAGCCAATCTGATAACCAAGATGGCGGCTAAGTGACTAATGGGCAGGGATCATATAGTGACAAAAGGATGATTCTTGTTCAGGGCAAGACTGAGCAGGATGGCATGGATTTCATCATACTACTCAGAGAGGCACACTGTTTAAAACTTATGAATTGTTTATTTCTGGAATTTTCCATTTAATGTTTGCAGACCACAGTTGACTGCAGGTAATAACTGAAACAGCAGAAAGCAAAACTGTGGATGGGGGGACTACTGTATCTTGTATGTCAGATGGTGATAAGGGCCATGAAGAAAAGGAGGTAGAGAGTACTGGGTCAGGGAGCAGGTAGGGTTATAATTTAAATAGGTTGCCTGAGGGCAAGGCTCGTTTGAAAAGTAATATTTGAGCAAAATCCTGAAGGAGGTAAGGGAATGAGTCATGTGGATATCTGGGGGAAGAAAAGAAGGAACAGAGAAGCTCAAAGACCCTGAGGCCCGTTACTGGAACTGAATGAGCATGGGAGAGAGAGTAGCAGAAGCCGAGGGCAGAGAGTGAGTCAGGTGCCAGAGCCTTCTGTAATGACTTTGGCTCTACACTGAGTGGAAAGAGGAGCCATTGAGGGTTTGGAGCAGAAGAATGTTGTGATCTGACTTATGTATGAAGGGAAATATTCTGGCCTCTGGATTGAGAAGATTATTTTAGGGAAACAAGGAAGGAAATAAGGAGAACAGTTAACCCAGGAGAAACATTAGGGTAGCTAGGACCAAGGGTGGTGGTAAGAAATATTTACCTACATAACTGGAAGTATGGAGTATTGGATTCTAATGTGGTAGATAATCAAGTCTGCAACCGACGAAAGGCACGTTACACAGATCCATGGCTAGACTATAGAGAGAACAGGAAGCTCCCAGCTCTTGAAAGCTATAACCAAGAGGGGGAGATGATCCTTGGTGAAACAACTAGTGTTTTTATTATTGGAGGGCATTCAATTCAGAGTTTTACTTTAGTTCACTCACGACAACAGACTTCGTATTTAATAACGATTATCCTGATGATTGAGGAAGCTCTATCACGTGCTAATCAGCTCTATTAGAGGATTCGTCCTCATAGTCAGTGGAAATTTACCTTCTACTTTCTATCTATTAATCCTCATTCTGCCCTTTACAGCCCATATTCCCATGACAGAACTTTAGCTATTTGAAGAGACCGTAATTCTCCCAGCCCCTGTGTTTATGGAAGGGAAGGGAAGTTAATGTTTCTTGATGTCTTCACTTGCTTCATTGTTGACTTCTTTTAAGTCACCAGAATAGAGTTTTCTCTCTGTAAACCTAACTGACCTGAGCAGAGATTGAAACTAACTCGGTCTTTTCATTACCACCATGCTGTAATCTTTCAAACTCCTGGGCCATGTTTATCCAACATACTTTTATTAAGTACTACATACTGTACTTGGTTCTACAAGGATAATTCCTTCCCTCGAGTTGCTCAAAGCCCAGTGAGAGAGACAGTATTAGTTTAAGTAACAAGGCCAAGATCGAACAATTGGGAAGTGTTATTGGAGATGGGATTCAAATCAAGACCAACCTGCCTCCAGAATCCATGCTCCTTCTGCACTACTCTTTATTCCCTCGTTTGTTGCAAGAATTGAGCTGGTACAAGATTACTAAACAAGTGGCCCTGTTAAAAAATCATCTGTCTGTCCTTGAAAACTTTTAACACTGTCCATTGAGAACTCATTATTTTGCCTGAGGACATTCAGTTAATCACAGACTTAGTTTTCCACTTGTATGTGAGATTGATGGTATGGATATTCCGCAGATCCTTGGGAATGTTTTGTACAAAAATGGAAGCAATAGTGTATATGGTTTTTGCTGAAAATAACTTATAGACCCTGGAGAAAAAACTCATAATAATTTTTTGACTGCTGTTCTCTCTTCCAAAACAATAACAAAATGAACAAATAATCAAAAAACACACATTACCAACAAAGTAGGAAAGCGGCTGGTTCTCTCTAAAAGTGATGTGGGATACCTTAATGTGTGTGGCATATTTAATTTTTCCAAAAGCTTATACATCTGTTACCTCAGTGTATCTCCACAGAAACCCTATGAAGTAGGTGGCTGACAAAGGAGAGAAGAGGTAAGTGACTTTCTGGGTGATGAGGCACACAATTTCCATATTGATGGACTGTAGTTAATGTGTTGTTGTTTTTTTCCTCAAAGAAATAGGAAGTCTCTAGAAATGAATGGTCAGTCGCCCGTTAGTGAGCTTCCCTCTCGCTCTGTGTTTTTTCCAGGGTAAACTGGTTGGAATCTGTGGCAGTGTGGGAAGTGGAAAAACCTCTCTAATTTCAGCCATTTTAGGGCAGGTAAGATTTTGTTATTGCCCTTTACATTTTCTGCTGCTTTCTCTGAACTCGGCTTAGCAAGAGTCTCAGGAAAAATGAACTTATTTCCTAGAGAGAGTCAGGAAAGGTGAAAACAAAATGAACCCTTCACTAGCATCTCCTCTCTCCCCTATCCCCACTGCATATCCACCCCTTAATAGCATTGTGTCCGGAAGGGGGCTTAGTGGACACCTGTGTGTGTACACTGTGTGTTGTGGTGTTTGAGAGTACAAGCTTGTGTGTGCAAGTACTAACAAGCTGGTTAATGAAACTTTGTTCTAAGCTATAGCATCCCTAACCTAAGACAAATTGTCAACTGTCAGCCCCAAAAGGAACCTTGAAAGAGGATAAAATGGATAAATCAATACATATCAGTCACTGTAACCTAAAACACGATTCAAAGTACATGGCTCATCGTGTAATCTCTTCATGTTGGAGTGGAGGGTCCGCCATCATTGTATAGACACTCTATAATACTCGTTGATGTCGAACTGGAATTTGCCCCCCTTTAATTCCCATTTTACAGAAGCAGCTGGTCTAGCCAACGGCCTGGATTTCTGCAGATGAGTTGACCTGCCCTCAAATTGAGGCAGGGACTAGCGCTAAATCTTTACAGCATCCTCCCCAGGGAACTCTGAAAGGGCCTTCCACTTGTGTTTCCCTTAAATAAAACAGTTTGCAATTATGAAGAAAGGATATAACGTAGCTTATAGGTTGCTGAATGAAGTGTTTGTTCATTCAAGTCATGGGTTGTGCTGGACTCCCATCACGCATAAGCCAGGAGAACTTTGATTTTTTTTGTTGCTATAGCTCTCTGTGGAACAAAGGTGAGGTCTGGATTTGGGTCCAAAAAGCATCTGAAGAAATGGCCAAAACTTTCAACTCCATTGTGGAATGTGGGGGATTCTGTTGGCTTAGCGTGATGGTTTTGCGTTATGATGCCATTGGATGGTGTCTGTCTTCTTAGATGACACTTCTAGAGGGCAGTATTGCAGCCAGTGGAACCTTCGCTTATGTGGCCCAGCAGGCCTGGATCCTCAATGCCACTCTGAGAGACAACATCCTCTTTGGGAAGGAACTTGATGAAGAAAGGCAAGGAATGTTTGGTTTCTGTCATGCTTTCCGTCTTGACCACGTGAGACGCAAGGCAGCCCACGTCAGCAGGCCCTACTCCAACCATGTCCCTGATGCTGGGTCTCTTTATGTCCTTCAGATACAACTCTGTGCTGAACAGCTGCTGCCTGAGGCCTGATCTGGCCATTCTCCCCAACAGTGACCTGACTGAGGTATAAGTCTTCTGCCCCTGATGGCGAATGTGTTTAGCAGAGAGGATTCTGGAAGATGGGTGGCAGGGCTGTGCCAGAGCCATCTCATAGGAGTCCATCTTAAATGCACAGGAGAAAAACATACGCAGCGAGATTTACTTTCACCAGGAATCCATGTTAGAAAGCACTTGGGCAAAGGATATCAACACTACCTGTTTTAAAGCATATAAATACTTCATGTCAGGTGGATTTTAAACAAAATCCCATTGTTGGTTCAGAGTTAATGTTTTCTACACTCTCCATTTTTGAAACCATCAGTCAAGCATATGCACATTGAGCTTCTTTCCTCAGCCCTTTCTGTCAACCTTCTCACTGTGCTTTCTGGGGTCCTGTAGATTGGTGAGCGAGGAACCAACCTGAGTGGTGGGCAGCGCCAAAGGATCAGCCTTGCCCGGGCCTTGTACAGTGACCGGGACATCTACATCCTGGACGACCCCCTCAGTGCCTTAGATGCCCATGTGGGCAACCACATCTTCAACAGTGCTATCCAGAAGCACCTCAAGTCCAAGACGGTTCTGTTCATTACCCACCAGTTACAGGTACGGTGCTCTCTTCCCCAGGCTGCCCGCTGGGGCTTGAGAAGTCAGGCAGGAAGGTGGGCTTGGTCCTTCTAGTTACTTTCACGGACTCCTAGAGATTCCTGGAAACCTCACTGTTCATGTCCTCAGCACATAGCCCCCCGGCTTTTGTTCCAGTAAAGCTCATTGTACCAATGTACCCGATTGCCATCTGAATCCGAGGTCCTTGGAGTATGTTAGCTTCTGCATATAAATCAGTGAATAAAAAGGGTAGGCTGAAAATGGGGTTTGGGTATGAGATGGTTTGGAAGGCATTATGTTAGCATCTATATACAAGTAGGAACTGTTTGGGGAAGACAAGGTCTTCTCCCTCTGTCATCCCATAACAAGCAGCCACTTTGGAGAGCTGTTCAAGGATGTTGCCCTCTGCTTTGCCTACGTTGTGGAGTTTAGAGGGTTAAGCCCCCATGCTGCCACGGAAAGGCAGCAATTGAGTGTACTTCTGAGTACAGTGTGAATGGGTATGAAATTATGCAAGGCTCCTGTGGCTCCACCAGCAGATCTATGTTAAAAACTGGAGGAACTGAGCTACATCACAAGGCACAAAGAACTTAAGCAGAGCTGCTCAGTCCAGGAAGCTTTTTATTGTGGGGAGCTGGCCTAGGCATCCCTGGCCTGTATCCACTGGATGGCACGAGTGCCCCTCCCCCCAATTATAACAACCAACAGTGTCTCCAGATATTGCCAAATGCCCCTTGGGGGGGCTCAGTCCCTTCCACATGAGAACTGCTGAGCTAAGGTATGGGTGATTGGATGTAGCTGCACAAATATCAGCAACCTGTGCTCTCCCTGCCTTTATCGTTAGTACCTGGCTGACTGTGATGAAGTGATCTTCATGAAAGAGGGCTGTGTTACAGAAAGAGGTACCCATGAGGAACTGATGAATCTAAACGGTGATTATGCTACCATTTTTAATAACCTGTTGCTGGGAGAGACTCCGCCAGTTGAGGTAAGATTCATGTGGCGTTTGCATGCATCTCCTCCTCTCTAGCAAGGGAGGCATGACCATAGTGAGTGATGAGATCTCAGCTGAATTCGGTGTCTGCGTGTTATCGGCAGAGTTTTAGTTCACATACTGGTTCTGCTCTAGGTCAGGATTGTGGGGCTGGTGAGCCAAGGACTTCTGTCACTGAGAACTTATTAATAAGGCTATGACAGGGAGAAGGATATGAGCTCAGTATGTTGTCAACATAAGAAACACCCTAACTTGTGGAGAATTTTTGTAAGAATGTATTTGAGCCAAACTGATGACATTGCTGGGAAGCAAGATACCAAATGCTCAGAGAAGGAAAGTTTTGCAGTTTCTTTTATACATTTGTAATTAAGGAGGGGACGAAAGGAAAATTACATGGAGGTGGGAGAAAGCAAGGTGGGGATTGGATTACAGGATAGTTCACAAGATTATGTGTTCTCCTGAGTGTAGTTACGCTCTCCAGGGCTCCGGAAAAGAGGACTACTTTGGCATTTCAAAGGTGTGTTAAGCTAGATACACAAAAACAGTGGACAGGGCTTGCTTAAACCTTTTACTAAAGAAACTGTAGACCTGACTACCCACCATGACCTGCCCAGTTAGGAATTTATGATCAGATCACCTCCATTAGTTCTCCCTCTGTCATTCGGGACAAGCAGCCACTTTGGAGAGCAGCTCAAGGATGTTGCTGTCTGCTTTGCAGGTTACTTTTGGTTAGATTTATTACAGCTCTTCCTTTTTGTCCTCCCACAGTGTGGTTCAGTCATAGCTTAGTTTCAAAAACTCCTTCAATCCTGATTGAAGCATATGAAGCTACTTTTATAAATAAACAAGTGA
Source organism: Rhinolophus hipposideros (assembly GCF_964194185.1). NCBI lineage: Eukaryota > Metazoa > Chordata > Mammalia > Chiroptera > Rhinolophidae > Rhinolophus > Rhinolophus hipposideros. The sequence continues at coordinate 62,266,999 of NC_138048.1, forward strand.
TTAAGGAGCCAAGGAAGAGAAATTAAATATTGCATACATTGGAAAATGACCACAGTATCTTGGCTGCTGACTTGGTACTCACTAATTAACACCTATTGTGTCCCAATTACTGAATTAAGCACTTCATAGAAGTCATCCTATTAATCATTTTAACAGAGCTCTGTGGCAAAATATGATTATTGCTCTTTTACAGCTGAGGAAGTGGAAGCTCAGAAAAGTTAAGCAGCTTGCTAATGTTAAAAAATAAAATTCAGCTGAGTAAATTTGGGGATCTAATTGGCCTTATTGAGAGAATTTATTTATGAATCAGGCAGCATCCCATCTAGCAAATAGAAGGGAGCTCCAACAGCTGTACAAAATGGAAGGTTATTATAGGCAGAAGGAGGGTGGAAGAAGGAGGTTAAAAGAGTGGATTATTTCTGGCAAAGTCACATTTCCTTAGGGTAATGCAGGTTTTACCAGGCAGATTACCTCACTAGTGTTGATCAGGAAATTCCAGACTTGAGTGGTTTAAAATTATACTCCTAAGAGAATCTGAAACTGCAGTTAGGTTAGTTACTAAATCTTAGTGTGGTTTAGCAAAAGTGACTCCATTTTGGGTCTGTTCCTTCTTTTTAATGCTAACAAGGGCACTTCGACTCCAAAGTGTTCTATCTGCTGTGCGGCCCTGCCTCCTGTGGCAACACAGAAAGATGACAGCTTTCCATGGCTTTACTCTGAGTTTTGAGTTAAGCAAACACAAGTGCGTACTTACTTAGAACTAGCCAAAGAGCTTCTTTTTCCTTCTTTTTTGCCAACTTGCTCACGTATGAACTTATCCTGTGGTCACCTTGGGTTCTGGGGGTGCACTCAGGCTGGGCTAAAAGCTACTTTTCCACTACCAGTTCATTTTTATGTCTGAGAGAGATAAACTCAGAAAGTTATTGGGACCTCTTTCTGGGAGTCTTTGGGTGTCATCTGTGGTTTCAGGTACATGACCAACATGTTTTCGGCCTTTTGGGATAACTCAAATATTCCAAGTGTCATCAATATGTTCCTTGGAAATACCCTGATACACATTTGGGTTTATGACCTGTCTCCCTATGACTCTCAGTACTTACTCTTCAGATTATTTCCTCCTCACTGTAGGGGAAAATGAGAGGGAGAGAAGCTAAGATGTGAACTGTCCAAGGAATAAAAAGACTTTGAGAGTCAGTGAGTTTAGTGGAGGAGCATACTTTCAGTTTGTCCTTTCCTCAGCTTCAGTTTCCTCCTGTTAAAAATGGAGATGGTAGGGGTGGCCCCGGTGGATCAGGTGGTTGGAGCGCTGCGCTCCTAATGCCAAGGTCATCGGTTTGATTTCCACATGGACCAGTGAGCTGCGCGCTCTACAGCTAAGGTTATAAACAGCGGCTCGACCTGGAGCTGGACTGCGGTGAGCAGCCAGAGGCTGTGAGTGGCTGGTGGCCAGTGGCCAGCGTGAGCAGCGGCAGCCAGAGTGAGTGGCCAGCAACTGACTACCTTAGCTGGGTGGAATGCAAGGCTCATAATATCAACATGGGCCAGGGAGCTGCATCCTATACAACTAGACTGAGAACAACTGCTTAAACGAGTTGGGGGGAGGGGGGTGGTAGAGAACTTAAAAAAAAAATGGGGATGGTACCTGCCTCTTAGAGTTGTTGCATCAATTAAATGAAATAATATGTAATGTTCTTAGCCTAAGAAGTAGTCAGCAAACCGTTAATTTTCTCTTTAGATAGTGCATTTATTGATGTACTGCATCAATAAATTTAGGGTACTTTCTTATGTTCTAGATGTGTGACATTATTTTTACTGTCAATTTAAAAAGTCTAGTTGGAGAGCAAATTGGGGTCATGAGGCTGACTATGACATAAAATTAAATGTGATAAACTATATAAAGAAAATTTCCTATATGAAGATATAAGAGGAACTTGGAAAGGAGAGCATTAAGTAGTTTCTAATATATCAGTTTCAATTTGATGAATGTTCACTAAGTCCCTCTGTGCCCTGTTAAGGGCAGTTCTGGGTGTCAGGCCCTGTGTGGGTTGTAACCATGAGGGAGACATCATCCCCATCCTTGAGGGACTCACCATCTCCTGGGGAAGACCAGTGCACTGTGCTCTTCTACCCGGTCACATTTATAGCAACCTGCTATAATGGAGTACTGCTAACAAAGTGTCTGGGAGAACAGGGGAGGGGCGAGCTGTATTCTAGAGGAAGCTGAGTTGCCTCAGGGTGTAAGATTGGAATCTGTTTGAAGGGGACCACTGTGACTGAGTTGGGACAAGGGGAGGGGCATTCCAAGTGAAGAACCAGTATGAACAAAGGTACAGAAGTGGGAAATCAATGTGGTGTGAGGAATGTCAGGAAATCCAGTGTGGCAGGAGGGTAGGGCCACAGGAATAGAAGAATTTGTAGAGTTAGGCAAGGGCCGGAATGTGGAAGTGTTACAAAACTAGGTATTCTGTGGTAGCAGTGGGAAATGATCAGCTCTGTGATTTGATTGAGTGATGTGGGGGTTACAGGTGGGAGGCATGGAAGTGACCCCAGCACTAAAACTTTGGACAAGTTAAAATGGATGAGAACAACATTAAGGCTACTGTATGAGGTCTTCAGTGACTTCGGGGAGAGCGCTGTCAGTGGAATAACAGGCTGGGAACCCAGGTCTCAAAGACTGCAGGAGTTGAGGAACTACAAGACAAGAGGAGAGGTGGCCCTTTTACTCATCGGAGTAAAGTTGGATATGTCTCTTACATAATAGCAGAAGCTTCATAGGTGATTCTCTAGTATGTCCTGTGGACATTTGTCTGAATGGCTGTATCATAACTGGAGACACTTTTTTTTGTTAATATTAGATTAATTCAAAAAAGGAAACCAGTGGTTCACAGAAGAAATCACAAGACAAAGGTCCTAAGACAGGATCAGTAAAGAAGGAGAAAGCAGTGAAGCCAGAGGAAGGTAATGACCTTTTTTGAGATTTTAGATTTTGTCTCTAAAGTATAACAGAAATTCAGCCATGTGCTACTTCATGATGTTTGCTAATGTTTGCATGTTGTAGAGTATCTGACCTTACATTCCAGGAATAACAAAATTCTTGTATGATATTGGGAGACCATAAGGCACCTTCTATTTGCTTAAACAGACTGAGGCAATAAGATTGGCCTTTGATCTTATTTCTTCTTGTGCAAGGTAGGGTCAGATGTAGGTGGGTAATCATAGCTGAGTCATCCAGAGTAAGCAAAAATTGAATGGTGGTAGAGGTATACCTTTCCTTCCTGTGACTCACCTCTGCTCTTTACAAGTCAGTGCTCCCCAAGGCAGAGGTGTTCCAGCTCCCAGAATGCCTGTGATCTCAGTAGCTCCCTGTTGGAAGGTACGCTCCTCAGAGAACTGGGGCAAAGAGTTACAGCTAGGGTTTTTCCTAGTTGACTTTCCTTACCCCAGTCCTCGGTCCTGTTTTTAAAACCCTTTATCTTATCAACTGAAACAAATCTTGATAGTTAGGAAAGTTATTTACAAGACTTTAGGTGTTTCCGCCTTGGTGAATTTTAAGCTGCATGTCAGGTTGCCTCCCAAAAAGAATGCTGCCCTGTTTTAAAGCTTGCTTTCTGTTGTGTCACCACCTCACCTGAGGATTTAAATCGAGGACTTCTGAGTTTGCCACTATTTTCACTTCCTTGTTGTTAAACCTGCAGCAGATATGTGGTGTTAGGAGTCAACAATCCTGATTTACCACTCCCTGCCTCTTTTCTTTCTTTCAGTAAACCACAAATCAATTTTGAATTCAGGTATGATTTAAGATAGCTTGCTCACACACACTAAACAAACATGGCACAGAAAGCTGAGACAACTGTCAGTTCCTGCCCGAGGCAGTAAAAATCAAAAAACCAATATCCTTAGGGAACATTTGTTCTTATCTACAGGAGCCCCTAACCTGGAGACTCACAACTGTTTAAGTGCTCATGGCCTATGTGGCTTGTTCCCAGATAACTAAACGTGTAGGATTGAAGAGGCAGCTGCCTCCTGAAGGGCCTTTCTCTGTATTCTCCTGGCAGCATCAATCACCTGGCCACACCAGGGAGCCCCTAGGAGCTATCCTTGAATCTTTCCTCTCCTACAGTAATCACTGTGTCCTACTGAATTTCCCGCCTAAAACTCCAGTCCCGTTGCCATGACCCTGGCTCTGTCCTTTATCATCTGACACCTAGCGTTACAGCTGTCCGCCCTTCATGCAGACAGCTGAGAGATATAGTTGAAAACAGGAGACCAACCAACTCACCTTCCTGCAGGGAGCCTTTCAGTGGCCTCCTCCCGTTTTCAAAGCAGTGTTTTCTAATCACTTCCCTGACATGGCACACAGAGAAAAGGCCATGCTTCGTGTGGGACACTGTGATGCATGGAAGAGGCTGCTCACTGCCAGAGGTGACCGGACTGGCCATCTCAGGCCCATCTTAGCCCAGTAGGGCCAGGAGTCAAATCTCCACACACCTGTCGCCCATACTCTTGGGATGTTCTTGTCTGAAGGATGGTGTTCAGAGACCTTTACCCTCTGAGCCCTTGCCGCTCTGCGGGCTCACACACTGCCCCAGCTGTGCTCCCTTGGTGTACTTAGTGTCTTGCTGTTTCTCCACCCCTGTGCTGGTGCTCACTGTTTCCCCACCTGGCCGACTAGCTTACCTTTGAGATGCAGTATGCACTACACAGTCTTCCCCGAAACCTCTCTGCGAACTACCCCACAGCTCCCCTAAGTAGGTTAGATACACCTCCTGGAGGTTCCCATGCTGCCCTGCAGGTAGCTCTGGCATTGCATTTAACACATTTTATTGTAATCGGCTCTCTTTGTCCGCGTAGACTGTGGAAGCACCCTCAGCCGGATCTCAAGGGCAGGGACCTGGTCTTCATCCTCTTTACTGCTCCCAGGCCTCATCCTGGGCCTGGTCCTTAGGTGGTACTTAGTAAATGTTAAGTGGATGACTGATAAAGAGAAAATCTGATCCAGAGTCCTGTGAAACTAGGCTCTCTTTGATTTTGCTCTTCTATAAGTGACTTCGTTTTGAACAAGTAGTTTTTTCCTTCTAAGTTCGTGTTTCCTTTTTTCTTACCTAGGGCAGCTCGTGCAAGTGGAAGAGAAGGGGCAGGGTTCAGTGCCCTGGTCGGTGTATGGTGCCTACATCCAGGCTGCTGGGGGCCCCGTGGCTTTCCTGGTCATTATATCTCTTTTCATGCTGAACGTGGGCAGCACCGCCTTCAGCAACTGGTGGTTAAGTTACTGGATCAAGGAAGGAAGTGGGGTAAGCTTACTCATTGATGGGAAGATTATGTCTAACAGTGTGGCCGTCTCTCCATGTTCCCTGGACACTCTTAAGGAAACTGCTCTCGTTTGTTATTAAAAGACACAATGAACAAGGGTCACCCAGGATGGAAAAGAAGAATCCCTAACATAACCTCACAAGATGGTTGCCCCCCCACCAAGTCGTGGGGTGGTAGCGCTTATCAGTAGCACACCTGTAGGCTGTCTGCCCCTGTCCATTAGAAAAGAGAGAAGGACCTTTCACACCAGACCCCAGAGTCGTTATCCTGCACGCTCCCTTGAGCTGAGAATAGCCCTGAATTAGGGTTCTTGGCAGTTCTTGAGGAGTCTTGCCCATAGAGCCTTGCCTTCACACAGAACACCACAGTGACTCAAGGGAACAAGACGTCTGTGAGCAGCAGCATGAAGGACAATCCTCACATGCGGTACTATGCCAGCATCTACGCCCTCTCCATGGCTGTCATGCTGATCCTGAAAGCTGTTCGAGGAGTGGTCTTTGTCAAGGTATGCAGTGGAGGTCAGGCTTCCTCATGGCCTCTCGGGTTTGTTCTGAGGAGGGCAGCTCCTCTGCAGCATGCCGGCCCGTGCTGAAATGACCGGAATCCCCTTAGCCTCAGCCTTTTCGTATTAGCTGTTTCCTCACCTCCTTCCTCCACGGCCATTTGCCCTTCTCCAGTTTTGGGAATAGATGTCCTGTGGAGTTGTGACTTACGGGGTAAGAACTGAGGCTGCCTGAGTCCCTGGGCCTCTGGGCCCTTACCACTTTGTGCTCTGCTCTTTAGGGCACACTGCGAGCCTCCTCCCGGCTCCACGATGAGCTTTTCCGAAGGATCCTTCGAAGCCCTATGAAGTTTTTTGACACTACCCCCACAGGAAGGATTCTCAACAGGTTTTCCAGAGACATGGATGAAGGTATTTCTCACTGCTTCTTTTATGCCCTGGAACACAAGCCAGAGCTGGCTGTGCCCTCCAGTCTTCTAGATGACTCACTAGATACGCGTATCTGTCCAGCCTGATTCTGAGAGCACAGTGGCTGTTGGTGTTCATACCAATAACATTTGAGTTTTGGCATTTTTCTTCAGATCGCAACTTATATTTAGGGTGAGGACCCATCTGATTTCTCACTTTTCATCCAAGTTTTCATTCGATGTTATTTAACCTGAAAACAAGTGCAGAGGACTGAGTTAGCACAAAGGCTTTGGACAGGGGCATCTGAGATTGCAAAACATATATTTACTTTGGAGGTAGTGCATTGCTTTCTGGACACCCACAACTGCTGCCAGGTTTTCTGGATGTCGCACAGGCTGTGCCAGCACCGGACCTTAAATACTTCCCGGAGCCCAGAATATTACTAGTGCCACTTGGCATTTTTTGAGGGCTACTTGTGCTGAGTTTCTGCCCGCCTCATCCTAATCTTCAGGGCAGCTCTATGAGGAGGGTATTGTTTCACCCACTGAACATATGAGAAAGCTGATGTCTAGAAAAGTTAAGTAACTTGCCCAAGATCATACAGCTCTTAGATAACAAAGCTGGAATTGAGCCCAGATCTTTCTAATCCCAGCGCTAATGTTTTGACTACGCAGTGCTGGCTCCATAGAAATAGTTCATTTTAGATGCTGATAAGCAGGGTAAAGCCATGGCCAGAGGTATCAAGGACTCAAAATTACCACTGATACACGGAACTGACACATGACATGATCCCATCTCTGCTAAACACACATGCTCACACACGCACAAATGGAGAAAAGACTGAAAGAAAAAAAAAATCAGTGCCATCAACATGTCTGAAATTTGCATGAAAATACTTCAACCCTTCCAAAAGAAAAGGGTAGGGAGAGGAGATAGCCAAAAAAGAGATGAAGAAAATGTTGACAGTTGTTGGAGGATCTGTGCTCTTTTGACTTTTGTGTATGTTTAAAACTTTCCATGATGAAAAATTTCTTAAATGTTAGCAACAATTCATTGGCTTTGCTAAGGATAAAGATGATGTGTATTTTCTTTTTTGCATATTTATTTTCCAAATATTTTGCAGCAAGCCTATATTATCTTCTAAATGGGGGGAAATGTTTAAAAGTGGTAGAACCAAAAAGAGGGGACAAGGAAAAAAGCATAGTTAAATTTTCTTGGGACAGAAAAGTTAGAGCAACCAGGTTTCTAGTTTTTTTTTTTCAAACCAGATTGTTTAAAAGGCAATACCCAAATTTCAGATAGGGATTTCAGGGACCCTCTTTTTTGTTTTTTAAAAATATTTGGTTCCATTTTCCCTGTTTGTGGACCCCCGCAGCCTGACACTTGTCCTTCCATGATTTCCCTAGTCGATGTGCGCCTACCGTTCCAGGCTGAGATGTTTATCCAAAACGTGATCCTGGTCTTCTTCTGTGTTGGAATGATCGCAGGAGTTTTCCCGTGGTTCCTGGTGGCGGTGGGGCCCCTCATCCTCCTCTTTGCAATTCTACACATGGTGTCCAGGTGAAAAGGAAGGATTCATGTCTTCTTGGGCAGAGGATGGAGCCAGAGTTGCTCGTTTACCATCTTGACATAGAACTCGTTCTCTCTCCAGGGTCCTGATTCGAGAGCTGAAGCGTCTGGACAATATTACACAGTCACCTTTCCTCTCCCACATCACATCCAGCATACAGGGCCTTGCCACCATCCATGCCTACAACAAAGGGCAGGAGTTCCTGCACAGGTTAGTGCCCAGTGCGCCAGAGGACTCAAAGGGGAGCCACCATCCGTGAATATAGTCAGAACGGGGGATTATAAAACTCATTACTAAGAGCGTTAGTGATTTACTTGTCTCTGGTTAAAACTCACTTGCTTGGTGGAACTCCCTTCTGAACAAATGAGAAGATAAAAACACAGGTTTGGAGTCTGTTGGCTTTTGGACTGAATGGCCATATTTAATGGAGTTTGGCTTTTGTTTTGGAACACTAAAAGATAGTCATTGACATTAGACTGGCATTTTATTTAGTTGTTGAGTATTGTGTATATGTGAAATTTATGTACCTGGATCATCATTGTGGAGATGTGTTAATACAAAGGGATTGATTGGAGCTAACTTAAATGTCCTTCAGTAGAGGACTAATTAAACAGGCTATGATATACTCGTGGAGTGGAATATTATAAGGCCCTTAAAAAGGATGAGGCAGCTCTAGGTACTACTGATAATAGAATGATCTCCAAGATATATTAGTGAAAGAACAAGGTACAGATGTGTGTGTATGCTATTCTACCTTTTAGTGTGTGTTTGTATATATGACATTTAGCATGTCTCTGAAAGGATACACAAGAAACTAATAGTTGCCACTGGAGAGGGGAACTGAGTAGCTGGAGGATGGGCAGGAGAAAGACTGACTTTTCATGGTAAAAACTTTTGTAACTTTTACATATTCTGTTCTGTACATATATTTTCTATTCCAAACATGAAGTAATTCATTTTAAAGAGAAAATCTAGACCAGAAAGGTTAGGTTAAACAACTCAGAAAAATAGTCCTAACTTTAAAATAGTGAAAAAAATTAAAATACACAATGATACATACACACATACATTGAAGAAAAATGCTGGGAGGAAATGCAACCGAATATGAATTCTGGTTTTGGCTGGTAAGATTACGGGACTTTTACATTTTCTTCTCTATTGATTTTCTAAATTTTCTCTAAGCACGTGTCTTATTGTAAGGAGGAAAAGTGATTGTAATTTTAAAGCAGAGCCCATTGGCTGGGCAAGACTTCCTGCTCTGGAGTCCCAGTTATGTGTGGCACCCGAGCCTTCACATGGGTTCTGGTCTGTTCTCTAGTGACAGTGTCTCCCTCCTTCAGTGGCAAAGTTGTCAACATCTGTTTTGCTATGGTTTGGCTCCTGGTTCATTGCCCCATGGCCTTGGGAAACCGGTACCATTTTGCCCAACGGTGGTATGTCAACAGACAATTTCCACTTTTCCGTATTCAGTCTGAGAGTTTCTTTTTCCTGACCTTGGGCCCTGTCTGCAGTTTGCCTTTGTAACCTCTCTTTGTTTGAGCAAATGACCCCTAACCTAAGACGTTTTTCTAAAATTTAGCACAGCCTCTTTATTTGGTCTTCTTGCCCCACGCTTTCCCTATGCTCTTAAAGTAGATATTGTTCCCTAACATCTTTAGTATGTTTCTTTGAAAGGGTAAAACTAGAAAACCCCGTGTCCTCCTATGTGTGGAGCCTGGAATACTCTGCACTCTTTAAGTTTCCATATCGTTCTCCCCGTGACAAACAGGAACTACTTAAATATTAGCCCTCTGTCCATAATTTACCAGAACTTTGACGTCCTCTGTGACCAGGGTTGCATGGCACTTCCTTTGCCTCTTATTGTTCTGCCTTCCTCACAGGTACCAGGAGCTCCTGGATAACAACCAGAGTCCTTTCTTCTTGTTCACATGCGCAATGCGGTGGCTGGCTGTGCGGCTGGACCTCATCAGCATTGCCCTGATCACCACCACCGGGCTGATGGTTGTTCTCATGCACGGCCAGATTCCACCGGCCTACGCGGGTCTGGCCATCTCTTACGCTGTCCAGGTCAGTCTCTGGGATGGAGGCATCACCTTTGCTCATTCGAGTCCTTCGTATGGTGGCCGAGAGGAGGCTGAGCTCGGCTGGGGCGGGGGAACAGGAGAGAGGTAGAAGAGGTACACAGGAATAAGGGAATCTGTCTGTTGCGTGTGTTTAAGAAACAGGTGCTATTTTCTTCATAAGTAATGATTTTGAAAATACATAGTTTCTTAGTTGTAGGTTTCTGTATTCACCACCCTGTCATCTCTGGCCTCTTCCTCGTCTTCTAAGAAATACTAGGTATATCCTTAGTATGCTTCTTATGTGCATTTTATTTTCAGGCTCCTGCTTTTCCCAACACAGTTACTCTCTGGTAAACCTGTTGGTTTAAGGTCTTTAAATAGCTGAAAGAAAACTTTAATGGAAGGAAGGAGGGAAGGAGGGAAGGAGGGAAGGAAGGAAAGGAGAAAATAAATAGCTCGAAGAAAACTGGCAACTTGAGCTCTAATTAGGTATTTGAAGATGTTAAGGAATTAATATTAATGTTTTTAGGTATCATCATGGTATTGTGTTTTTAAAGAATCTATATTTTAGAGAGATCAAAGCTAGGATATTTATGGATAAAATGATAGGATACCTGCGATTTGCTTCCAAATAATACAGACGGGTGGGGTGCAGAGATGAAACAATATTGTCTGGGAGTTGATAATTTTTCAAATGGATGTTTGGTGCACGGGAGTTTATTATACTGTCCTCTCTCCTCTTGTATATGCGTGGCATTTTTCCATATTGGAAAGATAATAATTGGTCAAAGGAAACCCGAGAAGAGATATGTATTTTCACAGATTCCCAAAGATGTCTGTCCGCCTTGTGCAAACTTACATGATTGTTGGATGGGCAAAAACGTGTTATATGTGCTGTGTGTCAGCGTCCTCAGTCGGCCACGCACATGGGCTCTATAAGCGCTTTTTGCCCGGCCTTATGTCTCATAGTTGACTTTTCTAGAAGTATTCTCACTAGTTGCTCACAGGTTGATATACGTATATCTCCATTTGTTGTGACTGCCACAGCAAATGTAAATACAAGTATGAAGCCAGGAGTTAATTAGTTATACATATGTGTTCTTGGAAATGTAAAGACAGATGGAAAGCCTTTGGATACGGAAAGTTAGTGTCAGCAGTACTGTGAGGCTACTGCATTCGCTGAAAATTATAGAGGATTGGGTGGTAATAGGCATGGCCTTAAATGTTCAGAGAATGACTCAGGTCCTAAAACCAGCTTCTGCATGTGCCCAGTTCATCTTATGATGGAGTTGTGGTCCCCTAGATGAAGGAGGTTTTCTAGCGTTGGCCTGGCATGTATTGACAATGAATTCTCTCTTGCATTTTTGCTTTCCATGATCAGTTAACAGGGCTGTTCCAGTTTACCGTCAGACTGGCATCCGAGACAGAAGCTCGCTTCACCTCAGTGGAAAGGATCAACCACTACATCAAGGTCAGGCTGCTACGCCCTTTTGCTGCAATCTGACCCTCCCTGCAGTCCTTTTACCCTTTTACTGCCTCAGGTAGATGTGCAGATGGAGGGCGCATGTTTTTCTCTGCCTTCTCTTATCCCACAGGAGAGGAGCAGCAGTCTCTCTAGTATGTGAAATAGAGAGGAGAATATCATAAGAGTTTCTAAGTGTGTTTGTGAATTGTGTGATCGAGAACTTATGTTCATCAGCTAATTTCCAAAATGTTCAGAATCTTGTTAGCTCAGTTAGTCTGACTAGTGTAACATTTTTCTTCAACTGTTTAACACCATGTATTGTTTTTTTAGTTTGTTTTTTTAAATTTTTTTATTGGGAATTAATTGGGGAACAGTGTTTTTCCACGACCCATCAGCTCCATGTCAAGTCATTGTTTTCAATCTAATAGTTGTGGAGAGCGCAGGTCACTGGCCCATGTAGGAATTGAACCGGCGACCTTGGCATTATGAGCACTGCGCTCTAACCACTGAGCAAACCGGCCGCCCCACACCATGTACTGTTTTAAATCTTAGTCTACTTCACTTGTTTTTAACCAGGGATGCCCACTAAGACCCCCTATTGAGCTTTAGGCAAAGACTAACATGAGTCTCTCTCTGGAGATTCTGATGCAGTAGGTCTGGGATGGGCCCCAGGCTTCTGAAGTTTTAAGAGCTCCATTGCTAATTCTAACCTCCATTCACAGTGTAAAAACCAGTTTATTTAGTTGCCACTGCTATTAGTACCGAGCTCTTCCCACCTTCTCCCATTATCCCTGCAGTCTTGCCGTGGGGAAACATCTTGCTGATGTCCTAGCTGGAACTCTGAAAGCAGCTTTGTATAGAGAGAAGTAGATTCATGAGTAGTTAGGATTCTCAAATGTAACTCAGTTCTCAGAAGTTACCTATTTTGTGAAATGCCCAGGGACTCCATCAGCATTTATATCGTTGTTTACATGGGACGAATAGATTCCAAGTTCCAAATAATTGACTTACAAGCATAGTGTTGAAAACTTTCAGTTGAGAACTAGTTGTATTATGTAAACTGCATTTTCTAGCAGAGACATGCTTCACTGATTTGTTTTGACAATGAATTTCATTACTCATAGGATATTTCTCAGACTTACAAATGATTCTTCTGAGAAATGGCAGATAGTGATCTAATGTATCTGCTAATAGCTGTTTTGTTTTGTTTTTTCTATGAGAGGTAGAGGAGCAAAGATTTTATTTTATTAAAGTGGAAGTACCACTCTCTTAGGAGAGGGGGAACCCGAACTGGAATGCCCCAATTGCTGTTCTTTATGTTTCTACATTAGTCTCTTTGCCTAGTGCTCTGGTCTGTGGATGATACGAGGGTGTATATACGGGTGTGTAGTGTTTGATTTAGTATCACTGTTGGTGAGAGTCTCTTGCTAGAGAGGTCAGGTGTGTGGTCCGCCGAGGTAGAGTGGACCCTGTCCAAACCAGCCACAGTTCTGCGGACTGGCTCCCCATTGCCAGTCCCCAACCTGGATGCCTGTCCCAGAATGGAGTCCTTCCAGTGTGGAGTTTTAGACTTCAGTCTCGACCCCTCAGACCCCTACAGTCTTTGGCCGTTTCTTCCCTATAAGGCTATAAGCCCTATGACTAGTTGCCAGAGAGTTTTAAGACATTGAGAGGTGCGACTATTGATAACAATTACAAGCAGTTACATTAAACACAGAATTTTAAAGCTGGATTGATTTCCCAAGATTATTTGGTCCAGTCCCCACAATTTGCAGATGAGAACTAAGACCTAGAGTGAAGAAGGGAGATATCTAGTTCACACAGCTGTTGGTTGGAGAACTGGAGTTTGAGTCCGTGTGTCCTGGATTGACTGAGATACGTCAAAATGCCAGGATCTCCTTAAATGTTCAATCAATGTTAGTGGCCTTCCTTTGGGTTTAGGCCAGTGATTTTCAAATGGTGGAATCCTGTTCTGAGTGGAATATTTTCAGAGATTTCCAATAAAAACTGCTGGGTTGAAGAGAGGTTGAGGGACTTGTGCCCCACCCTTGGCTTCCAAGGCAATTTTGTGGAAGAATTCCTTAAGACAGAAGGTAGTTTGAAAGTCACTGAGCTCCCCTAGCCGCTGCTTGGTAGCCATTGTAAACTGCTAAGTGTCAACTCAGCAGCCTTTGTACTCTGTCTCTGTCTAGCTCAGTGGTGATAAACATTTACTGCCAATGGGTCTTTCCCAGCAAGGGGCCAGGGCGGCAGCTACTTCTGGGTGGCGCCATGGTTCTCCTGGTTTTTCTTCTCTATGACAAAACCACATCTGTGTCCCCAGACTCTCTCTCTGGAAGCACCTGCCAGAATTAAGAACAAAGCTCCCTCCCCTGACTGGCCCCAGGAAGGAGAGGTGACCTTTGAGAATGCAGAGATGAGGTACCAGGAAAACCTGCCTCTGGTCCTGAAGAAAGTGTCCTTTACCATCAAACCCAAGGAGAAGATTGGCATTGTGGGGCGGACGGGATCAGGTAAGGCTATGCCAAGGCCTCCACAGAGAAACGTTGGAACTCACTGGATTTAAGTTTGGGGCCCACGATTGGCTGTTTATTGAATATTACTCTCGTCCCTTCAAACTAAGTCCCTGTAGGTGAGTGACTAGTGTCTCAGGACTCAGTGGAACCAGTTTTCTAGGTTTATTTTCAACCCTGCTTTTATAACATATCGTGCTTTTTCTAATTGTAAAAGTATATGTTTTCAGTGCAAAACGCATGGAACATGTGGCAAAGTACAAAGGGGAAAAGCACCTATAACCCCACTACCCAGAGCTAATTACTCTTAAGATTTTGGTGGATGTCTTGTCAGCTGTTTTCTATCAACAGATATGTTTACAAAAATGAGATAATTTTATACACACTGTTTCATGGCCTGCTTTTAAAACCACCAGGTATTTTCCATGTCAGTTAATATTCTCTGATATGATTTCTATGCAGCATGATATAAAATTCTATTTTATGGATGCACCATAATTTATATTTAATAAGCTCCGATCGTAGGGCACTGAAGTTGTTGTCAATGTTTTACTGTTATGAAGAGCACTGCAATGCACATCCTTATTTCTAGGAAGTCAAAATATTTAAAGTCTGTGGTATATGGCCAGTGTAGCCTCACGTTTATTAGAAGCTAACACAGCTCTAAATAAGGAATCTATGTTCCTTTGAAGACAAATTATTTTCTTGATCTGATGTCAGTTGCAAAGAACTAGAGAACAGGCCTTCGTTTTAGGCATTTTACTTCATTCCTTCTTGGAAGTGTATTGTATATTCCCTTTAGGTTTCTAGGGTCAAGACTTCAGTAATTTCTTTCTTTTCGTCTTTTCTGGGCTCCATGCTCCCTTTTCACCGAAACTCTTCTAGCTTTTTTCCTTGTCATTAAAAAAAAAAAAAAAAAAAGCCTTTTATCTTTCCTGGCCAATTTACTTTAAAGAACTTGCCAAGAAAAAAAAAGCAGTCATTTCCTGCTCCCTGTTTGAAGGAATTATTTCATGTCAAAACAAGATACTGCCTCGTTTTTTGGCACTGGAAAGAGAATGCTCAGCCAAGGAGGGTAACTGTCCTCAAGACTCTTACTTGGCTGTCTCCCTCAAATTCCCTCTGCTACACTGGCCCCCAGGGGTACCCTGCTTTCCTGGAAGCTCTGACTGATGTCCCTTCCTGTGACCTCTTTTTCACATGGGTAAGACAAACTGAAATTTTCACCAAGACTTGACTAAACTGTAAGTACTGACAGAAGAGAAATAAATAAGAAAAATAAAATAATTACAAAGTCTAAACTCGGATCCTAATAAGCTTCTTCTGAGACTCATAGACCCTGGCCCTGCCATGGTTGTGAGGGCTTCATTGCCTTTTTTACCAGCATATTCTATCAGTGCAAAGATCGTCTAGATTCAGAGAACTATAAAGTCTTCCAATCCAGGTGTTCCAAACCTAGGCATCTTTTATCAAGGTGAAACAACTAGACCTGTTTATTTGACCACCATTCCTTTCTTAGCTTGGATCTTAAACCACGGCCTCAATACTGAGGGAGAGTCTCCCTCCCCTTCCTTATATCTAGATACGGGACCACTAACCAGATCAGTCAATCCTGAATAAAGCCAGTCACTTCTAGGAGGGGAAGCCCTCATTAAGAACTGTCCTGCTATATGGACTTGGGTTTCCTAAATCATTTCTGGTAGATGGATTTGAAGAATCCTGCCTCAGGAAGGTGGACGTTTCTCCAGGTTCCCATTAGATTCTTTGATCAGGGTCGGCCCAGGGGACAAATTCCGACAGCAGACATATAGCTAGAGACCCTGGAGCAAGGCAGGATATTTCCACGCTCAGTGACCACTGAATAGATGTAGTCATGAAGCTCTCATAAGAGGTCTTTCAGAACAGGGAAGCAGGAGGAGGGAGGCACCCAGCATCCAGCAGAGACGTGTGGTCTAACAGCTAAAATCCTGTAGTTCTAAATCTAAACCATGGGTCTGAATTTCAGAAAGGTAGATAGATAGGACTATGTCAGACTTTTTTGGGGGAGTATAGACACTAGATAGAACTTTTTAAATGTTTATATCTTTTTTTTTTAATTTATTAGTTTCAGGTGTACAAGACAAGGTAATACTTAAGACGTTCATCATTTATATCCCTCACATTGTGAACCCCCCTCCCCCCATCCACTATCCTTCCGACCTCGCACCGAGCCATCACATTATATATATAAAATTATAGTTGGCATTCATTATTGTTTAGCTTCTGGTGTACAATGCCATGATCAGGCATCCACAGTATAAATGTTTATATCTTTTGGCATAGCAGTTTCATTTCTGAGAATCTATCCTAAGGAGATCATCTAAGGTAGAGGCAAAGTTTGAGCACTGACGTATGCTGTAACACATTATTATTATTATTATTATTAGTAGTAGTAGTAGTAGTAGTAGTAGTAGTAGTATTTTGCCATTTATTCAATACCAAAGTTATATAGTTGTTAACCTTGAGTTCATAGATTTAGCAATCTTTTCCACCCAGAGAAAAACGCCCTAACATTATTATAGTAAGTTTTACATAAACTACGTGTCCCAGCATTAGAGGACTGGATGAGTGAGAATACATCTACATGATGGAATATATATTGCAGTCACCAGAATTTTATCTTGAAAAGTTAATAATATGGCTGAATGCTTATTATGTAATGTTAAGTGGGAAAAGCAGTTAAAATATCGTATCTCTGGCATGATCTCAACTCTGAGGAAAAGTCTAAAAGGAAATGTGTCCAAAGTAACAGTGAGATTATGGGAGCTTGATGTCATCTCCCTGAATTACGCATGTGACTCTTAACGTGAAGATTCAATTAAGATAAGCTGCTGTGATTATCAACATGCTGCTGAACTCATTATTTTATCCCCCAAACCTGCTTTTCTACGACAGTTCCCTGTCATGGTGCGGTCACCCTCAGCCACTCATTTACTCAGGAACTTCTTCCCTTCCCCAGCTGTTGCTGCGGCAATGGGAGGCCTTGTCTCGTTTCTCTCTCAGCTACGTTAAGGGGACCAAAGAGAGAGAAGATATGTTGTCCTCTAGTTTGCCATTAGCTCTTTGCTATAAGACCTCTGTTTTCCTCACTTTACCTGAGAACCATTAAATGCTGTGTTACCTGTTCCTAAGGGCAAAGGAAGCATTTTTCCATTTTACTCTCATGAGGTGTCACGATCCCTCTCATTCCTTCTCAGGTTGAAGCTGTGTGACTTAAATGTATATGCTCGGTAGCTCAGTAAAGTTCTCCTTTTTCTGTTTCTCGCTGTCATTTTATACATTATCTGAGTGAATCCGTTGAAATAATGCCATGGAAAAATAGGTGATTTGGCCCCAAGAATAAACCAGTTTTGTCTTCACAGAATTTGCTAATGAGCTACTTTTCTGCATGTCTTCTGACTCATTAGGGAAGTCCTCTCTGGGGATGGCTCTCTTCCGCCTGGTGGAGTTATCTGGAGGTTGCATCAAGATTGATGGACTGAGAATCAGTGATATTGGCCTTGCTGACCTCCGAAGCAAACTCTCCATCATTCCTCAAGAGCCAGTGCTATTCAGCGGCACTGTCAGGTGAGGACCTGAGTGAGCTTCATGCCTCATTTTGAGGCCAGCTGGGCTTGGTAGAGCCTCCATGTGGGACTGAGATTGAGTGGATTCTAGTCTAATGCTTTTCCCACTGTTCTGCATGCTTCTCATTGCAGAGGTAGGGGGCGCTTCCCTGTATAAGGCGCCTCATTAATGGAATGGGGTCTGCAGTGTGGTGATTTGAGCTCAGATCTCTGCTCTGTGACCACTCCTAAGATAAAATGGGGATCTCATTAAGACCTGTTATTGTGAAGATTGAATACATTTATACAAATCATGCCAACACAGAGCCTGGGAAGTGGTGAGCATTCAGTAAATGGTACAGCTCTCTTCAGCCTCGTCACCATCATCCTCCATCTTCCTCCCACACCATGCTGTCATCTCTTCTAGGTACAAAGTTGCCGTCCTAAGGTGGTTTTCAGGCATTATTACCACTCACGTTTTTCCATTTTCCAGTATCTTCCCTCATCTTTGATACCTTGAATGACGCCTCTCTCTGAAATCTGTCAGCAAGCCAAAGATAAAATTTCTCTTCCTGACCTGTCAAAATAGTAACTAAGAAGGAAGTATATTTAATCCCATTATCTTTCCTTATACTTTATCCTACCTTAAGCTTTCGCCTCCTAAAAACAATGGGTTTCCATAATGTGTGTCCATTCCTATTCAAGTTGCCTCTTTCAGAATAAAAACAGCTTTAACTGTATACTTGATCTAGATAGGACTTCTTTTTTAAAATCACTCTAAAAGTAATATTACCATTTCTTCTTTAATTTTTAGCAGTTTCCAAAAACAATTGGTACCAACTTAATTTCAAATAACCATGGGCAGTGTTTACACTTGTCTTTAAAACTAGGTCCTCCCTGGGCCGGCCCGGTGGCGCAGGCGGTTAGAGCTCCATGCTCCTAACTCCGAAGGCTGCCGGTTCGATTCCCACATGGGCCAGTGGGCTCTCAACTACAAAAAAATAAATAAATGAAAAAATAAAAAATAAAACTAGGTCCTCCCCCCAGCCCCATCCCTTCACTTTAGAAATGGCATTTGAACTCCCTGATTCACGGAAGTTTGGTAGATAACTGAATTCTCCCATACATTCATGTAGGGACAGCACTCTTAGGAGTGTTTATTGTGGCATTTCTTTAAAACACTAATGAATTTGGACAGCATCACCTGGACTTGTTGATAACAACTCATGTGGGTACTGAGATAACAAGGTCAAATAACCAACATCAGAAGAGAATTAGAATTTATTGAAGATTCAGGTCTAAAATTAAGAAGTGGAAAGACAGTACCAAATCTCTTCTTCTTTCTTATAGAGCTCTATTTTTAGATGCCACAGGAACACCTCTGAGAATAAAATTGGCCTTGTAATTTTTGGCTCAGGACAAAAGAACCATATTTTTCTTCATTTTTTAAAACATCATTTGGAAGTGAGGAAGTAAGGGCATGTTAAACATTAGACTTCCCTTGACTATGCTGCCACCAAGAAGCCTCAGTGTTTATTTCAAAAGTTTACAGTACTTCCTATGGGTCTGTTGAATCAGGGGCTTCTGGAGTTAATGGTAAAGAATTGACCTGCTGGCATGTGCCGCTGGGCTTTGTAGAACATCATGGAAGCACAGCTTTTGTGGGAGTTGGGCCTTTTGTTATCAGCTCCATAGACATGTTGCCAGTTGGTGAACAAGCTCAGTCTCTGGTGTGCTAATGCCCTGGGTTTTTAGTTGTGGAGCTCAGAGTGCTATTTGGGCTCAACTGTGCAAACTTAGGAAATCAGGTAAGTTTCATTTTCTGCCAGCTATGGTTTTGGCTTTTTAAGCCAGTGGTGGACACTGAAGACAAAGTCCCAGACCTTCTAGCCTCCTATATCCTCTCAGTTTTCTTAGAGATCCCAAAGAACATTCAGCTTTTGGAGTTCTTTTGCTTTTCTTAGAAAATTAGAAAGCCTATATAATGAGTTTCCCAAAGCAAGGGCGGGATAGATCAGCTGTTTCCTTAGCTTCCTCATAGAGACTCCAGATTTGGAGACTGTATCTCCATCACCACTAACCAGCACTGAGGATGGGTATATCTTCTTGGGATACCAACATGCAATTAAAACATATAAGGACCTCTTAGTGGGAGAGCAAGATAAAACCAAAATGAAACAAACAAAACTCAGAAAAAGTCACAAGATAAAAGTGCCAGAACAGTTCTGCATACAGACAGCCTACAATCTAAATGATAGACCAGACCATATGGGGGCACACCCCACCCCAGATTAGCCAGAATCTCAGTCCATTCCAATAGCTGTAGCCAGTGCCTTTCCTCTGCCTTTTGTCCTGATAGTTGGCTCCAAGAAAAGAGGTCCCTTTTTATCCAGCCCTAAACATACTACTTTCCTTCGCTCATGGCCTTGGCAATCCTTTTCTTCCTCCAGAGGGCCCTGTGCTTCCTGGTGTCAGGAAGCCTGTCTCTGACTCTGCCCTAACCAGCCCCTGCTGGAGGGCTTTCCACCCTTGTAGACTGTCCGCATCCTAGCTCGGCTGGTGGTGAGTCTGTCCCGCAGTGAGACTAGCTGACCGCAGCTGTCACTACGGTCTGTGTCCGAGTCTTCTTCAGTCTCCTTGTGGGGAGACGAGCACCTTCTCATCCCCTGGAGCACCTCTGCCTGGTGTCCATTTGTTAGCAAGAAGCAGTGTCCTCATTCCTTCCTTTTCAGATGCCCTCACTCCTTTTTGATCTGCCCATTATTATTATTATTATTTTAAAGGAATATCTCTAGCTCTCAGCTCATGATCACAGCAACAATCACTGAGCCCACAAGTGACTCTCTGTTTTGGTTTATTCCGGGCCCAAACGCCTTCGGACAGAAGCATCTAGCACTCTGCATGGAATGGAAGTTGCTCCAAATTTGAAGCAGGTTCTTACAGTCCAAAGGTCTTTCAGTTGTCTCTAAATTATTCTATTGCTTTGGGGAGCCTTCCCTCCCTCCCTCCCTCCCTCCCTCCCTCCCTCCCTCCCTCCCTCTTTCTTCTCTCTCTCTCTCTCTCTCTCTCTCTCTCTCTCTCTCTCTCTCTCTCTCTCTCCTCTCTTTCTTTGTCTTAGTGGAACTGGTAAGAACTTCCAAAAGACTCTTATAAAGAGCTCTAAGGAATTATTGGGTCATCAACAAATCAGACCACCTTCTTCTTTAAATAAGAGGGCTCTTCCTAAATGTCAGGCCTTTGAAGATCAGTCTTTCCCCTTCAGACCTTTCATAGATAGGACTTCATCAGAACAATTTCTTTTTTTTTTTTTTTTTTTTTTTTTTTTTTTTAAACCAAAGAGAAAAAATTTTATTGAAGTATAGATTACTGGTTATTTAAAAATACAAGGGATAAGACAAATATACAAAGGCATTATCATACAACTCATATCTAATGTTGATACTTTTGAAATACAAAACAATGATCATTACCCCCCAAAAGTCAGTTTATTGAAACAAATTAATTTTTAAGTTGGTCTGTAACTCTTCACTGAATTTTCTTTACAAGTGTTACTAGGTTTTTCAGTTTTATCCCATATAAGAACTTTTTGTTTTTTGGACATACTTCTCAAAATAATATATAGCTATTTCTTGTAATTAACCTTAGCAACTACAAGAAGCTTCTCTAAGTCACAAGAATTCAGTATGGTTGCTGCTTTCGTAATAATTATATTGGGTTATCTACACTAAGACTCGTGTAATGAAGGCAAAATATGGGGATTAAGAGCAGGAGGACTAAGAAAAGACCACGTTCTCTTTTACTCCAGAAATGCTAAAAAAGACTCCATTATTTACTCTAGTACTACCCCTAGAGAAGCAGTTTCTGCCAGACCACAGGTCGGCTATGTAGTTATCTATTTTGTATCTCCTTTTCTAAAGAATGGCAGACTTGAACAATTAGATTGCTCAATCAAATAAGCAGACTTTTAAATTACCATGTACTTTAACTGTGTAAAATAAATTATTTTAACTGGTTTAGCAGGCCTGTGTCTGCAAAAGCAGCAAAACCCACTTTGTTCCAAAATTAGAAGGCTGATTGACAGCCTATTTGTGAGATGCCTGGCTGTCTTCTATTACCAATCAGTCATAAAAGTGGGCCTCCATGGACTCAGTAAGTTAATGACTTCATCTATCAACACACAATGTTGAGCTAGCAAAACAAAAAAAGTACTCTCGTAAGGGAGGGATTGGCTTGTATAAAACAAGAGGTTATGTATATATACATCCTCTCATATAACACGAGAGGAATATATATGGCATTAAAAACAGTCTACTATAAACTTGTAAAGAGATGATTCTGGCTTACATGTAAGTCAGCTTGAACTGACCATGACTGAATGATTGGAAGTTTTTTTCTCGTATCATAATGCCCATTCAGTATAAGCTAAGCTGGTCTTAGTTTCTTATAAATCTCTCATTTCCTTGGATTTATCTAGTACACCCTCACTTTATAGCCATTTAACTTATAAGCTGGGCCTGCCCAGCCTGCCTATTAAGCCTCTCTTCAGAAATATACCAAATGCATTAGAGAGAGGCATTGTCTAGTAAAAATCTGCACTTCAAAACAGCAAATGAAAAACCAGCAGTTGGCTCTCCAATGTAAATACCCCTCATTTCACACTATCATAGAAGCAGTGCAGTTTACTAACCACATCTTTCTTATAGGCAACTCAGTAGTTGTAAACATTTTTCTTCAGTTTCAAAAATTTTCAGTACTTATTAATTCCAAAGATCCGAACACCATGTAGCTGTGGCACTTTGGGAATTAGCACACTCAGGAGAGAAACTGTGTTTAAGATGAAGTGAGTTGGATCATACTTCGTATAGAAACTTGCCAGAAAGTATAGAATTATTGGAGAAATTGTGAAAAACTTCCGTGAAGATGTAAACTGTACTCCATAGTCCAGTTGTTCCCAATGAGTTAGGAGCCTTGCTCTACCCTGGTCAGGAGTTTCAAAAGGTGTTCCTTTCACTGCATGTAAAAATACATACATCCCCAGATTATGTATAACATTTGTTAAGGTCCAAGCAACAGGAACACTGAAGAAGGGAATACTGAGTAAGACAATATGAAGTAAGCCAACTCCCAATGCATATGTCAGCCACATACCCCGGCTGTTCATTACACGGGTATTTGGATTCACCTCACTATGGGCAACGCCAACATTCATGTTTGCTCCGCCGCCACACTCCCGGCGGCCGGCTCAGAGGAGGGCCCACTCCGCAGCGACTGCCCATCAGAACAATTTCTGATCCTGGTTTTTCAGGATCCTGGGTGATCGTGTCCACTTGGAAAATGCATGAATACATGAGTCAGAAAACCACCAAGCGTTGGAACCAGACATCTAACATGTCCAGATGTACCTTGTCAGTTTAACAGCTGCCAGTTATCGAGTGTCCACTGTGTTCCAGGCACTGTACATACACTATCTACTGTTTACAGCAACCTACCAAGCCATCTCACTGCATCCCTATTTTATAGCTGAGCCGTAATTTGTCCAAAGTCATGTAGGTGATAAGAGGCAGAGCAGAGATATGAGCCCAGTCTGCTCAGATCCTGTGGGTGTACACACTTTCTCTCCACTGTACGGCTCTTTGCTTCTGTTATTACCCAAATACTTAAGTTGTGACATATTAATACCTCTTATCAGGAAGTCAAATAAGGATGAGAGAAATAAGTTCTTGTATTCATACAAAAAATACTAGATGGTGTACATGGGATACAGCCGTGAATAAAGTCCAGACAGCAATCCTGATCCAATGGGGCAGAGACACGAAGGAACAGAGTGATGAGTGCCATAGTAAGGGTGACAGAGGGACAGCTCATCCAGGCTTGAAGGGTCAGGAGATGCTTCCTAAAGAAGCATCTAAGATGAGACCCAAAGGACAAAGGAATCGTGGCCAAGGAATCACAATGATGGTAATGCTAATAGCCTTACAATCGCTCTCACATTCACAGTGCTCACCCAGAAGCTGGTGCTCTTACCAGTGCTTGATACATGTGACGTGTAGTCCTCACAACAGCCTTTTGATGAGGTCCTCTTTTATCATGTCTTGCACATGAGGAATGGAAGCATGGTTAGGTTCCCGGGACAGGCTCACATAGTTGTCATTGATAGAAGCTGTAGAGGAATCAGCCAGCCTGGCTCCAGAGGCCTTGCTTTTACCATTGTCTCTCAAGTACAAGGGTGGGGAGAGGTAAGGGCGAGAGGCACAAGAGAGCGGGGTCACGTTGAGACTCCAGAGATGGCCCAGAGGACATGGCGAAGCAGGTGTCAGCCTTCCTCCTGGATTCAGGTGAGCCTCTCTGTGATGGTGACCTGCTTGTCCTTGCATGCCTGTAATTAGTAACCCCAGACGTGGGGATAAATGAGGCACAGAGCTAAAAAGATTTTCCATATACCAAGCATAATTTATGAGCAAAGCAAATTATACCTAATACCTTTCAGAGTACTAGTGTCATAAACATCATGTTTAGATTGAGACAAGACACCCCAAATTAATGTAACATCCCAATTTCCACCAAATATCTGTTCCACTACTACCTCTCCACCCTCATCCTTCATGACCAAGATCTTTTTTTCCTGTCTGTAACATTTCCAAAAATGTCTAGTCCTATTCTTTCGGTGTCCTTGATTTCCGTGTATGATACTATGGGGACAGTAAGCAAGAAGAGTTCCCAAGCTGGTTTTCTGAACCAGTGAAATCCTTCCTCTTCATTTGCCCTTTATTCTAATTTCCCTCTGCCTTTCTCCTGGATCTGCTCCTTTTCCTGGTCATCTAGCTGTTATCGGGTCCCTGTTCTCACCCTGGTATACCAGAAAGAATAAGGGCATTTTCCTGAGTTTGTACGTAGAGATGTATTTTAAATATGTATATGCATAGGAAAAAAATCTAGACTATATCCCAAAATGCTAACAGTGTTTGCTTTTAGGGATGTGATTAGAGGTTAATTAAAGATTAAAACATGTATTGGTTTTTGTTTTGTGTTTTGCATATCTATATTTGTTAATGTTTTCTATATAACTGTTATAAAAGTTAAAATAAAACAAAGCTTTATAAAAAAGCAAGGAAGACCCTGTCTGTTCTCAGAGGCAGTGTTGCCGTCTCAGCTTCCACCTCTGGCTATTTGGGCAATGAGCTGTCTGTGAACTTAACGGGAGTTAGGCCCTCCTTTTTCCATGCGTGTTTAAACTTTTATCTCAGACAGCCTTTGCAGTATAGTCATTTACATGTTGGTCACTGAGAAATTCTCGTTATGTTTCTCCCTAGATCAAATTTGGATCCCTTCAACCAGTACACTGAAGACCAGATTTGGGATGCCCTGGAAAGGACACACATGAAAGAATGTGTAAGTAGAGGTTGATGGAGACTCAGATATGGCTATTGCCTGTGTCAACATGTGGGGGAGGAGGGCTGTTGGCAAAGGGGCAATGGCTTCTGCCCTGTCTGGGAGAGGGCTGCCCCTCCAGCCCTCACCCTGAAGCCGGATGGTTCGGTTTCTCTCTGTGTGTCCCTGGCACCTTTTGTGCTGCTGCCCCAGCGCTGGACCTCAGAGCCTGTGAGTCTGTCAGCGAGCTTGCCATTTCACTGCCCAGTGGAGCTAAGTGACACTTGGAATGAGGAGCTTTACTATGTGATCTCGTATACTGTGGGCACGAGTGCTATCTTCCTGATGGCCGTGCTTTTTGGCCCTGCATGTGGGCAAGCAGTGTCTCTTTGTATTCCAACTGAGAATATGTTACACGTCAAAAGGAAAGAATATGCTTATTGCCTAACCATCAACACCCCTATCTGTGCTGGATATTGTATGACACGACTTATCAATGGCAAGCTGTTTCTCCCCAAATATGCTCTGTCCCAGGAATATGCTCTGTCCCAGGATGTGTGTACATACAAAGACTTCATGTACAAGATTAGAAATACCAGGATGCCCACGCCATGTTACTCCTTCTTTCTCCTGTCCTGTGGCTGTAAGCTGAGAAATCTCTCCTAAGATACTGCCATCACAGTTGAAGAGAAATAAGATGCAAAGATTCAAGGCTTCTTAGAAAGCAAAAAAGATGATCCTGTAAGAGTTAATCCATATCTGCTTGTATTTAAACCACTCTTCTTAGATGGCATCATTTTGACAACCTTAAAGCAAAAATGTACGTTGAGGGGGAAAAAAATTCAATCTTCTCCTTTTGGTGGAATTTTCCTGTTTAGGCCAGCGGCTACTTCACAGCCCCGAAACCTGGCTGGAGGTAGCTATTCTGGGACCTGAAGCATTTAAAAGTCTGGGACCTCTTCTTACTTTAAGCAAATAAAAATAAATAAAACATCAACAACAACAACAACAAAACATGAAGAAGAATGTGTAAGTAAAAAACTGAGGACAAGCTTTGCTGGAATTTCAAGGGTGGAAATGCAGCAATACTGTGGTCATTCGTGAGCCTTCTTGGGCTGCCTCTGTCCAGCCTGGCGTGACCCTCTACTTCCAGGATGTCTGTGGAGGAGCACTTTAGAGCAGGGTTTCCTAGGCATTTCAGAAAGGGCATAAACATTGATATTTCCTGACCCTCTCCTCTCCCCCCAAGCCCATGAGCAAATTGCCCTTTTTACTATCCATTGATTGCGAAGATATAAATGACAACCGCTCAGCACTCACTAATGCTTGTAAATTAATTTATATTTTATTAATCATAACAGTATAGCAGGCTTTTGAAGCATCTATATATGTGCAAAAGATATATTACTGATTGAGTCTGCGGAAAACATGCGGTATGCATATGGATTCATAGACCTCTTAGGGGAGCTCAGCCGGTGCCCTCCAGGGGCCAGTCTACAAATCAGTAACCCTCCCCTGGAGGAGGCTGTCACGCCCCTGTGCTAAGTGAGGCTCAGGGTCCCCTGTTTGACCTCTTTCAGATTGGGCGTCCTCAAACAATTACATTTGAAGAATAGGTTCTATAGCTTACAAAAAGAGAAGTTTGACACCCATGGGCCTGTCAAGCTTTACACATCAGAAAGACAGCAGTTTTCTTTACCCCATCTCCCAGTGACCTAAAAATTAGGGCCATTCTCTGCCAGGATTTGGAGAAATGAAAATAATTGCAGAGAGGATCTCTCACGGGAAAATGCCGACTGTCCTCCAGTCTTCCCACTGACGCCACACTCGTCAGTCTGCCCCCTGTATATCCCCAACGCCCCCTGAGTCACTGTCCCTCCGCTGGAGCCCAAGTCTTGGAGATGCGGCCCACACCTGTGGCTGTGGGGACGCGGCCTGTATCTGCGGCAGTGGAAATGTGGTCCGCATCTGCAGTGGTGGAAACGCGGCCGGCATCTGCAGCTGCAGAGACGCAGGGGATCCCAGGACGGAACAGAGAACACAAAAGCCAGGAAGTGGGCTCTTTCCCTGCGTCCCACAGCTGATCTCTCCCACCAAGGGGGCACCATATCCAACATCTGAGGCAATAACCTCAGTGAGACCTCCAGTTGGGCCCCAGGCCGGACAAAGGACACAAACTCCATACCTGGCCCCTCCCCCAACTCTTCCAATCCTATCCCCGCCCTTTCAGAGACTTAAACTGGCTCCAAATTGAGGAGTAGTATCAGATTACAGAGGAACCTTAGTGCTCAGGCTCTGGAAAGACCAGCATGCAGCTCTGACCCGGGGAAGAGGCTGGGAAGAGTGTGATTTTTGCTGGGCTAGGAGAGAAGAGACTCCTCCACCCCCAGCCACCACCTTTTCTGGCCTGCAGGAAGAGTGTGACACAGCTGGGCTGGGAGAGAGAAGACCCCTCCATCCCCAGCCCCCACCCTCTCTGGCCTGCTTAGGGCAGGGCAATTACAACTGCAGAGGCACTCCCAGAGATCAGCAGTAGGCTGCAGATGCAGCTCCTGGCTTTCAGCAGCTCAGAAATCTCCCGCCCTCCACACACACACACACACACACACACACACGCACACACATGGAAGAAGTGCCCTAAGACTCAGGAGAACTGGACACAGTGCTGGTGGTGCTACTCTCAGTGTGCATATGTGCAGGCAAGGGCATAACTGCACTGACTTTGTAGAAACTACCATCCAGACCCCTCAGCCCCACGCATCTAAATCTGCAGTCCCAACGTCACTCTGGGCACCAGGTGACCGGCTCTGCCTGCACAATACGCAGAGGACTCTTTGGTACAGCAGAGGACAACCTGGAGATTACTCAGTGGGCTTAAGCCAAGACTGGCGCTGCTTTTTGTTTTGTCTTTATATCTTTTATATCTTTGCCTGTGTTGAGTGGGGGTTGTCGGTGGTTTTTACATGTGGAGGTATTTGATTTTTTCTTTGTTGTTGTTGTTGATGTTGTGCTTGGTGATTTGCTTTGTTCTGAAATTGCCCTACCAGGGACCAGTTAAAGAGGCACACGACTCAACACACCCAGAGGTCAACTCTAGACCAAACCAGAGTATTACCGCGTTTGACTTACAAGTGACACACCCAGAGGGAATTCTCTATAGGCACAAGAGCCCATAGAGGCCAAAGCACATTTAAATGGTCAACCCTCACGCAGCAGAACACCTTGCAGTGGGCAGAGCCAAGTCTCACAACTAGTCAGCCTAGGAGTTAACCCCACCTACACACAAGCGAAAAGCAATTAAAGATCTTCTTTAACAGGATAATATACACAAGAGTCACCTTTGGAGCACACGCAGAGAAGAACGAAGCAGTGCAAGTCAAATATAAAGGACACATACTACATAAGATAACACAGCAAGAACTAAGAACTCCAGGGTATCTACCTAATATATCGAAGGAAACACAGAGAGTAAGCCAGAATGGGGAAACAAAGAAACATGTCCCAAATAAAAGAACAGACGAAACCTCCAGAAATGGAACCAAATGAAACAGAGGTAACCAACCTATCAGAGAGTTCAGAACACTAATGATAAGAATGTTTAAGGAGCTTAGTGACGACATAAAGAAGGATAGAGAAATCATAATGAACTACCAGTTAGAACTAAAGAACACAATTACTGAAATAAAGAACTCACTTGAAGTAATTAACAGCAGGTTAGATGAAGCAGAGGATCGAATCAGTGACTTAGAAGACAAGTTAGCAGAGATCACCCAAACAGAAGAACAGAAAGAAAAAGGATAAAAAACAATGAAGATGGTTTAAGAGACCTCTGGGATAACATCAAGCGCAACAACATGCACATCATAGGAATACCAGAAGGTGAAGAGAGGAAGCAAGGGATTGAGAACATATTTGAAGTAATAATGTCCGAAAACTTCTCTAACCTGATGAAGGAAACCAACATACAAGCCCAGGAAGTGCAGAGAGTTCCAACCAGGATAAACCCAAACAGGCCCATACCAAGACACATTTTAGTTAAAATGGCAAAGGTTAAAGACAAAGAGAGAATCCTAAAAGCAGCAAGAGAAAGACAGAGGGTTACATACAAGGGAACTCCCATAAGGCTATCATATGACTTTTCTACAGAAACATTGAAGGCCAGGAGGGAGTGGCAGGAGATACTCAAAGTGATGGAACACAAAGGCCTACAACCTAGATTGCTTTATCCAGCAAGGCTATCATTTAAAGATGATGGAGCAATAAAGAGCTTCCTGGAAAAGAATAAGCTAAAGGAATTTTTTTTTTTAATCAAATTTATTGGGGTGACAATTGTTAGTAAATTTACATAGATTTCAGGTGTACAATTCTGTATTACATCGTCTATAAATCCCACTGTGTGTTCACCACCCAGAGTCAGTTCTCCTTCCATCAAGCTAAAGGAATTTCTTACCACCAAGCCAGCGTTTCAAGAAATACTAAAAGGACCTCTGTAAATAGAAGAAAGATGAAAACAATCTAACTACAAATTTAAAAATGGCAATAACTATGTACCTATCAATAATCACTTTAAATGTAAATGGATTAAATGCCCCAATCAAGAGACATAGGGTGGCTGAGTGGATAAGAAAGCAAGACCCTTGTATATGCTGTATACAAGAGACTCACCTCAGATCAAAAGACACAGGCTGAAAGTGAAGGGTTGGAGTAAGATATTTCATGCAATTGGAAATGAGAAAAAAGCTGGGGTTGCAATACTTATATCTGACAAAATAGACTTTAAAATGAAGAACTTATTAAAAGACAAAGATGGGCACTATATAATAATAAAGGGATGGATCCGACAAGAGGACATAACCCTAGTAAACATCTATGCACCCAACATAGGAGCACCTAAATATATAAAACAGATATTGACTGACATAAAGACAGAGATCAACAGTAACACTGTCATAATAGGGGACTTCAACACACCTCTGACAACAAGGGACAGGTCTTCCAGACAGAAAATCAATATGGAAAAAACAGCCTTAAATGACACATTGGACCACTTGGATTTAATCGATATTTTCAGAGCATTTCACCCCAAAGCTGCAGAATACACGTTCTTCTCAAGCGCACACGGAACATTTTCCAAGATAGACCATATGTTAGGCAACAAAACAAGTCTTGATAAAATTAAGAAAATTGAAATCATACCAGTTGTCTTCTCTGACCACAGTGCTATGAAATTAGAAGTGAACTACAGGAAAAAAACTGGAAGACACACCAATTCATGGAGGCTGAATAACATGTTACTAAATAATGAATGGGTCAACCAGGAGATCAAGGAAGAAATCAAAAGATATCTTGAGACAAACAAAAATGAAAACACAATGATCCCAAATCTATGGGATGCTGCGAAAGCAGTCCTAAGAGGGAAATTCATAGCATTGCAGGCCTACCTAAAGAAACAAGAAACATCACTAATCAACAGTTTATCTTCACACTTAAAGGATCTGGAAAAAGAACAGCAAAATAAGCCCAAAGGGAGTACAAGGAAGGAGATAATAAAGATCAGAGCGGAAATAAATGAAATAGAAACCAGAAAAACAATACAAAAGATCAATGAATCCAAGAGTTGGTTCTTAGAGAAGATAAACAAAATTGACAAACCTTTAGCCAGACTCATTAAAAAAAATAGAGAAATGACCCAAATTAATAAAATCAGAAATGAAAGAGGAGAAGTGACAACAAACACCACAGAAATACAAAAAAAAATTAAGAAATTACTATGAGCAATTGTATGCGAACAAATTGGACAATCTGGAAGAAATGGACAATTTTCTAGAGGCATACAACCTTCCAAGGCTAGCTCAAGAAGAAACAGAAAACATGAATAGACTGATTACCACCAGGGAAATTGAATCAGTAATCAACAATCTCCCAACAAACAAAAGCCCTGGACCAGATGGCTTTACAAATGAATTTTACAAAACGTTCAAAAAAGAATTATCACCTATTCTACTCAAGCTCTTCCAAAAAATCCAGAAGGAGGGAAGACTCCCAAACACTTTTTACGAATCCACTATCACCCTGATCCCAAAATCAGACAAAGACACCACAAAAAAAGAAAACTACAGTCCGATATCTCTAATGAATATAGATGCAAAAATCCTCAACAAAATATTAGCAAACAGAATTCAGCAATACATTAAAAAGATCATACACCATGATCAAGTGTGATTCATCCCTGGTATGCAAGGGTGGTTCAACATCCTCAAATCAATTAATGTGATACACTACATTAACAAAATAAAAAATAAAAATCACATGATCATATCAATAGATGCAGAAAAAGCATTTGACAAAATACAGCAGCCATTTATGATAAAAACCCTTAAGAAAGTGGGAATAGAGGGATCATATCTCAACATAATAAAGGCCATATATGATAAGCCCACAGCTAACATCATACTCAATGGGGAAAAGCTAAAACCATTCCCCTTAAGATCAGGAACAAGGCAAGGTTGCCCACTTTCTCCACTTCTATTCAACATAGTGCTGGAAGTTCTAGCCACAGCAATCAGACAAGAAAAATAAATAAAAGGCATCCAAATCAGTAAGGAGGAAGTAAAATTGTCATTATATGCAGATGACATGATACTATATATAGAGAACCCTAAAGACTCCACCAAGAAACTATTAGAGTTGATAAATGAATTTAGTAAAGTAGCAGGATACAAAATTAATATTCAGAAATCAGTTGCATTTGTATATACCAATAATAAAACATCAGAAGGAGAAATTAAAAAAACAATCCCATTTACAATTGCTTCAAAGACTATAAAATACCTGGGAATAAATTTAACCAAAGAAGTAAAAGATCTGTACTCAGAAAATTATAAGACCATAAAACCATAAAATACCTAGAAGAAAATATAGGAAGAAACTTCACAGACATTACCCGGAGTAGGATTTTTACTGATATAGCTCCTCGCGCAAGGGAAGTAAGAGAAAAAATAAACATGTGGGATTACATCAAACTAAAAAGTTTTTTCACAGCAAAGGAAACCATCAATAAAGCAAAAAAGGTATCCTACTGAATGGGAAAAGATATTTGCCAATGATATATCTGATAAGGGGTTAATATCACAAATATATAAAAAAAACTCACTCAACTCAACTCCAAAAAAACAAACAACCCAATTAAAAAATGGGCAGAGGACATGGAGAGACATTTTTCTAAAAAGGACATACAGATGGCAAACAGACATATCAACCTCACTAACCATCAGAGAAATGCAAATAAAAACCATAATGAGATACCACCTCACCCCAGTCAAAATGGCTATCATCAATAAATCAACAAACAACAAGTGCTGGCGCGGATGTGGAGAAAAGGGAACGCTTGTGCACTGTTGGTGGGATTGCAGATTGGTGCAGTCACTATGGAAAACAGTATGGAGGTTTCTCAAAAATCTGAAAATGGAACTACCTTTTGATCCAGCAATCCCACTCCTAGGTATCTATCCGGAGAAATCCAAAACTCTAATTCAAAAATCTATATGCACTCCTATGTTTATTGCAGCACTATACACAATAGCCAAGACATGGAAACAACCAAAATGCCCATCGGTAGATGACTGGATTAAGAAACTGTGGTACGTTTATACAATGGAGTATTACGCAGCCATAAAGAAGAAAGAAATCTTACCATTGGTAACAACATAGATGGACCTAGAGAACATTATCTTAAGTGAAATTAAGTCAGAGAAAGACAAATACCATATGATCTCACTTATATGTGGAATCTAAATAAAAGAATAAGTGAATGAACTAATCAGAAACAGTTTTGGAGACAAAGAGGAAAAACTGGGTTGCTAGATGGGCGGGAGGGTGAGGATAAGGGGGAAGGTGAGAGGATTTGAAAACAGTCGGTAACCACAAGATGGCCATGGTGTTTTGAAAATTAATTTGGGGAATGTAATCAATAATATAAAGATTTTCAGGGTATCCAATGGACATGTGTCCCATTAGGGAGACCACCTCAGGGATGATGTAGATGCCTGATCACTGCACTGTACACCTGAAGCTGAACAATAATGAATGCCAACTATAATTTTATATGTATACATATACATATATACACACATATGTATGTATATATATGTATGATATTCTTACAAGAAGTGGAGTACAGCATTAGGAATAGAGATAGTGGAAATGTAATGGCTCAGTGCGATGTCAGAGGGTAGTAGATGGGGGGAGGAGGGTTCACACAGTGTGAGGGATATAAATGATAAATGTCTAAGTATTACTTTGTCTTATGCACCTGAGACTAATAAGAAAAAGAAACAGAAAATGGAATTTTCAGGACATTTTGACGGTATGAGGCTAACAGAATAGTATGTTTGAAGTAGCGACTGTCCTGGGAAATGTGATCCTGGTACACATGCGCATCCCACCTGTACCTTCTTTGCGGATGAGCCAGGTTCTTGGCTAGTACTTCCTTCATCTGTTTCAGAATAATTTACCTTAACTACTAGATTTTCAACAAAATGTAATGGGTCTTTTTTCAAAATTCACTGTTTTACCCTTCTAATTTCTGCTTTCTTTCTCCCCAGATTGCTCAGCTACCTCTGAAACTTGAATCTGAAGTGCTGGAGAATGGGGAGAACTTCTCGGTGGGGGAACGGCAGCTCTTATGCATAGCCAGAGCTTTGCTCCGTCACTGTAAGGTAAGGTAGTCGGGTGGGTGCTGGGGAAGGGGAGCAGCAGAAAAGAGCGGGAAGGTAGAAGAACAGCCCTTCCTTGTGGTATGAGGTCCAAAGGCATTCCTGGCTCTGAGCCCAGTGGCACTTTTTTAAGAGAATACCCAGAGATGTTTCTGGATTAACCCTGACACAATTTGGGTATATGGGTGTTTTTTGTTTTTAACTTCCCTGGGCCTTCAGTGTCCAAGGGCGACTTTTGTTTCTGGCCAATAAGATTATCATACTGTTCAGAGTTAGAGCAAATAAGGTGAGCATTTTGTTAGAAGAGTATTACATGCATGTCCTTTTATTTATAGGCATCAAGGCAAACATAGGTTCGAAGTTATATCAATTCTAAGCAAAACAGTAGTTTTACATATGTGTGTAACCTACTTAGGAAAAACAATATGTGGTGTTAAATTCAAATACTAAAATACATTTTAGTAAAGCCTAAATTAACCAGAATGCTTAAGGAGTTGGTTAGATCCCTTTTTTCCTCTCTTCCCTGGCAGATTCTGATTCTAGATGAAGCCACCGCTGCCATGGACACGGAGACAGACTTACTGATTCAAGAGACCGTCAGAGAAGCTTTTGCTGACTGCACTATGCTGACGATTGCCCATCGCCTGCATACAGTCCTGGGCTCTGATAGGATTATGGTGCTGGCCCAGGGACAGGTACTGAGCCCTGAGGGACCTGGGCTCTATGTGACCTTGTCGGGGAGGAAGAGTGGCCCCTGGCAGGACTCGGCTGGTTGGCATCTTAGCGTGGTTCTAAGCATCCAGTTAAGCAACCATAGCGGCTCTAGTCTGGTTGCTGTTGGCAGGGATACAGCCCTCCTAATCAAGGGACAGAGTCAGAATCACTCTTGGGTTCTCATTTTGCTTG
Organism: Rhinolophus hipposideros; assembly: GCF_964194185.1. Lineage (NCBI taxonomy): Eukaryota > Metazoa > Chordata > Mammalia > Chiroptera > Rhinolophidae > Rhinolophus > Rhinolophus hipposideros. The sequence goes on from NC_138048.1 coordinate 62,301,402, forward strand.
TGAACAGTGACACTTTGACTTAGGTCAGAGAGCATGTGTACGTAGTAATTCCTTCACATACACAAGAATTGCCCAAGGTGTATTGAGACTAGAATTGCCCCAGGTATATTGAGACTAGACACCATGTGTTGCTTGCTTTTTACAACCATGTGGTGACAAACTTCATATCCTGCTGTTCCAAGCTTTCCTACAATCTGGCCCAGGCTAGCCTTCTTCTTCATTTCCCTTTCTTTCCTTTCAGGTGCTGTTAGCTATAGACAATCTTGCAATGATCACATTTTGATTATTGTATTTATTCCATCCCCTTGCAGGGCAAAGGCATGGGACACAACCTTGGCAGCAAGGGAGGCTGGGAAAGTATGTGGCGTTGTCAGCCACCATCATGGGAGGCAGGTTCTGCCAGCATATCGTTCACTTTTCTACTGCAATATGATTTTCAGTGACTGCATAGAAGTCCATCCTAGGCATGGAAAATTGACTGAGTCCATCCCTTACTCACTTCCTTTTTTTCCCTGCCAACTGGTGTCCTGAGCTGTTCCTTTTCCATCTATAGGTTTAGATCAGCTTGCACAACAAGATGACGTTTGCCTGCTATGCTTTTGACTTGAGCTGCAGTTTTTCCCCCTGCAGCTTATGGTGTCTTGTTGACTGATTCCTTTATACCCAAGGCTGAAAGAATTATGTGGAGAAGGTCTGGAGGTCTTTCTGTAGAACCTTTCCCTTTTACCCTGGTTAGTTAAAAAAAAAAACAACAAACAAACAAAAACAGAAAAAGAAAGAACCCATTTGGGCATGGCAGGGCTAGTTGAATTGTCATCCTGATTCCGTCCTCAGGGGCCTTTTGGGCTTGCCCCCCTTCCTGAGCAGTGGATTCCTCTGAATCACCCTGAGTGTCCCTGAGTCACATGCTGATGGCGTCTCCTTCCTTTGCAGGTGGTGGAGTTTGACACCCCATCGGTCCTTCTGTCCAACGACAGCTCCCGGTTCTATGCCATGTTTGCTGCTACAGAGAACAAAATAGCTGTCAAGGGCTAACTCCTCTTGCCCCCGGCGTCTTTCCTTGGGAGCATTGCCATTCCCTGCCCAGGGTGGGCCGCTCTTCCTGTCCTGCCGAAACCTTGCCTTTCCCGATTTTATCTTTCGCACAGCAGTTCAGGATTGGCTTGTGTGTTTCACTTTTAGGGAGAGTCATATTTTGATTATTGTATTTATTCCATATTCATGTAAACAGAATTTAGTTTTTGTTCTTAATTGCACTCTAAAAGGTTCAGGGAACCGTTATTATAAATGTATCAGAGGCCTATAATGAAGCTTTATACGTGTAGCTATATCTATATATAATTCTGTACATAGCCTATATTTACAGTGAAAATGTAAGCTGTTTATTTTATATTCAAATAAGCACTGTGCTAATAACAGTGCAATTCCTTTCTATCATTTTTGTACAGTTTGCTGTACTAGAGGTCTGGTTTTGCTATTAGACTATAGGAAGGGGTAGCATATTGTTCCTTACTCGCTGGTTGTTTCACGGTGCCAGGTTTTCTGGGTGTCCAAAAGGAAGATGTGTGGCAATAGGGAGCCCTCTGTCGGCCCCCTCTGTCACTCCCCACAACCACTTCAGGGCAGGGTGGAGTAGAAGAGGGGCCGTTAGAGGCCATGCAGAGTGCCGTGAATTCTCAGGGCTCCTGCTTTCTGTCCTGGTGTCACTTCCCTGTTTCTGTCAGGAGAGCAGTGGGGCAACGCCCCAGACCATTTTTCATTCCCTCTGTCAGGAATGAGAATCAGAAACATTCCTCGGCGAGGGGGAGTTTCTTTCCTGCCTTCCTCTTTTTGCTGTTGTTTCTAAATAAGAATCCAGTCCGAGTATCCCACTGCCTCAGGTTCCTGACGCCGGCCGCTGCACAGAGCTCTCCGGCTCCTAGACCTGTTGGTTCCAAACCCGGGAGCCAACTGCTGCTTTTTTCGGTGGTACTTTTTCATTTGCCTGGTCCCACCCCTCCACAGTTCAGTGACAGGGTTCAGGATTTTGTGGGTCTGTTTTCCTTTCTCACTGCAGTTGTCGCACAGTCTCTTTCTCTCTCCAAAGTCTGCGACTTTAAGCAGCTCTTGCTAATCAGTGTCTGACACTGGTGTAGAAGTCTTTTGTACTGTAAAGAGACCTACCTCAGGTTGCTGATTGCCGTGTGGTTCGGTGTGTTCCCGCAAACCCCCTTTGTGCTGTGGGGCCAGTAGCTCAGGTGGGTGTGGGCGCTGCTGTCATCAGTCGAATGGTCAGCGTTGCATGTCGTGACCAACTAGACATTCTGTCGCCTTAGCATGTTTGCTGAACACCTTGTGGAAGCAAAAATCTGAAAAAGTGAATAAAATTATTTTGGATTTTGTAAAAACTCTTGGTGTATAAAATAGTTCTCTGGAAAGGGAGCAAGGTGTCTTTGAATGACTGTGGAACACCGGAGCCTGGATCTGAATATACAGCGATGGAGTTACATCTAAGAACGGCCAATAGCAGAGCTGGTTGGTTGCAAGGGGCATGGAGCCCAATATGCCTAGATTATCTGTGGTGGGTCCTAGTCCTTAAAGCCTGTGTTCTCGGACATGGTCACCAAATAAAGCTCCTGTGCTGCCAATAAGAGGGTCGGGTACGGGAAGGGTGAGTAGTTGTGATGAAATGGGCAGTTGCAGTAAGTATATTTCAAATGAACAGTTTGTTGAAGGTTTGCCACAATTCAAACAATATAATTGCCCTTTCAGCCAATTCATTCAGATTAACACATTGAGAATTAAGCACCCATTCAAAAGCTTTTAAACTCTTTGGTACTGATTCTGCTGACTATTTCTGCCTATGAATTCATATCTTAAATCCAGCCTTTTATGTAAACTACTGTCTTGAAAACACAGGGGTTTGGCTTTAAGGTTAAAAATTTAGTTCCTCCGTTGTCACATTTCAGGTGCTTGGTAGCCACATGTGGCCTGTAGTTACCGTGTTGAACAGCATAGATATAGAACATTCCCATCATTGCAGGAAGTTCCGTTGGACAAAGCTGATGTAAACAACCACTTTTATTGATGCCCTGGATTTACAGTCCAAGTGATACTTCACAGTTCTGTTTTCGTATCTCTTGGGTCCCCTCCCACCTCTCTCAACCTGCTTGCCCCCTTGTAAGGAGGCATTCTCCTGCCTTCTGCCCACTCGGTTTTCTCTCCCACTCCCCCAGGTATAGTGACAAATCTACTGTGAGCTGGGCCTCTCCTTAGTTCCAGTCTCCAGCTGCCTGCTGAACGCCTCCACTGGGCATCTACCAGGAGCCTCAAACAGCTTCTCAAAATTCAAACAACGCTCCTTGTCTTAATTAGTGGTACCACTGTACTCCTTAGTCTTTCAGGCTAGAAACTTGAAGTATTGTAACTTTCCTCCACTTCCCAATAAACACAGTCACTTCCAGGTCCCATGTATCACACCATCACCCCCTCTCCCTCCCTCTGCCCTCATTAAGGGCCACCTCCCTGTCGTTCATATTGTAGTTCATAGCCTCATAACTGGTCTCCCTGCCTTGGTGTCCCTCTCTGAACCACTGTATGTACTACTGCCAATATGCAGACCAAAAACGCAAGCTAGTCAAGTACTTTACCCTCTCAAAATCTTCAGGGGACAGGTGCCTATACAGGGACCCGTATTCCTTCGCTTGGCCCTCAGGGTGGCCATTATCTGGCTCCGGCCCTCTTCTTTTTCTTTTCTTTTTTTTATATTCAATACATTTTATTTCACCCAGAAAAAATTAGAGAACTCACTTTTACCTTATAAGGTCTAGGTAGATTGGACTTCTGGTATCTTAGTTTTAGTAGTCCTATCATTGATAATACAAACCAAATAGAAACTACAAAACATAGTTTATCACATCAGTTAGGTTTGCTGAGAAAACCACAATAGCTGCCATTGTGCCCAGCAGTAGTAGCACAGACATAAATGAAGAGGCGTGAATGTGAAGCATATTAAATAACACAGGCAGCTGGCCCTCTCAGCCCACAATATATGTTACTCGTGACTGAAATACATTAATTAGAAGGTTACTACATAATGAGGCAGAAATACCAAAAGGAATAACCCGTGTTCATGAGGGGAGAACTCTGTCAGTCCATGTGATAGCCACAGCGTGTGTCCTAAAAGGCCCAGAACGGTCCTTATTAGTCATCGGCATACATTCCTCATTGTCGTGAGGCGGTGACGGAGACAGCACCTGCTCCACCTTCAGCAAGCTCCTTCTCCAGCTCCTGCAACTTCCAGGCCAGGTGTATGTTCAGGTCTGGTCCGTGATGAAGGGCTCCCACTTCTGTGAGAATTAGGATGGAGGGGGGAGCAGACACGGGATGGTCATCGCAGAAGCAGGCTTTGCTGTAAAGCATTCCAGGCAGGAACAACGGTGCCCCGAGGTCCTCAGTTGGGGTGACGCACCATCCCACCCCAGCCCTCTTTTTCTACTCAGTCTTCCTAAAAACAGGTCAATATGTTCACACCTTTAAATCTTTGCTTTTTTCTCAGCCTGGGATTCCTTGGTCCTCTTTTGTCAAACAAAGCCATGTTTTTCTTGTTAAACTCAGTTCAGATGCTACCCTTTCTACAAAGCCTTTCTCTGCAAAGTCCTCGGAGTTCCTACAACCCTTTGCTTACACATCTATTTTAGGATTTATTTCCTTTTGCTTTGCGTATTATATTTGATTATTTTCTTATATTTCTGCTCATGAATATAAATGTCTTGAAGGAAGTAAATCATCTAATTTTTGTATACTTGATTATTCCTGGCTTAAGTAGTATGTCTTACGTAGCGTAGGTGCTTAATAAGTATCACACTACTCAGTCGACTCTTGGATAGTGCCTTATACATGATGCTCAATGAATATTTGTAGAAATCGGTGTTGTAGACTTATTTCATTGTGGTCATGGCAAAAAGGAATTTGATCGCTTCAAAAAGACAAAGTGGCATTGAGAAGAAACCTTTATGTGAAATGACTTTAGGAAAGCTAGAAAATAAGAATGCCCAGAATTTGGGGAATGGCCTAATGATGTGACAGCTCCTTTCCTACCCTCTTCCTGACTCATCACCTAGAAATAGGACCTAGCATCGAAAATAAATGAGTCCAGGGGGGCACAGAAAGGCTCAGCTGACAGAAACCTTATCTTGCACTAATGGTTGCCTGCACTGTTGTGCGTCAGATTTCTTTTAATAACTTTTTTTTCTGATTATAAAAATAATGCATGCAGAAAGGCACAATAAAGAAACCAAAATCTGCCTGCACTGTATTGTGGCGGTGTATTTTCCAAACCTGGCTACAGCAGCATCTCCCATCCTACCTGCTTTCCTACAGTGTGACCTTGGCACTCCTATCTAGAGGTGGAGTCTGTTTCTCTACTCCCTCGAATTTGAGTGGACTCTGTGTGACTATTTTGACCAGTAAAATATGGTGACACTGTGCCACTTCTGCCGAAAGCCCTTTTGTGGAGTAGTTCACACTTCCTGCCTCTCAGAAGCCAGCCACTATGTAAGCAGTGCAATTATCTTTCGACCACCATGCTAAGATTTACAGGCCACGTTGAGAGTTCCTGGAGGATGAGATACAATGTGGAGATAGAGGGAGGCCACGGAGTACCACGGCATCAGATGTGTCAGTGGAGAAGCCATTTTAGAACCTCCAGCTTCAGCCATCCCAGCTGATGTCACATAAATAAAAGATGAACCACCAGCTGAGCCTTTTCCAAATCCCTGAGCAAAATACAATGGTGTTTTTTGAAGCCACTGCATTTTAGGGCGGTTACACAACACTACCGAAGCACCTATCACCCTCAAGTAGCCGAAGTTATATTGCTATATTCTTTCTACCTTTTCTAAGCATATATTTTTTCAGTTATCAAAAACATTCATGCTTTTTTGTTAGAAATCCAAATAGCACTTAAATCTAGAAAACGTGGAGAGTGGAAATGCATCTTAATCACACCCTACAAAGGAGGCAACTGCTGTTAACAATTTGATCTATATTTCTCCAGGCTTTTCTTCTAAACACATAACAACATTTAAAATATTCATTAAAAACTAAATTGGGATAACATTCATACAATTTGTATGATCTCAACATGTGAATATTTTCTCATGTCAAATATTCTTCAAAAATGTGATTTTAATAGTTTTATAATATTTTCTTGTAGAGATTCACTTATTGGTTTCATTCAACAAATATTTACTGAGCATCTAGAAAATGACATGCACTGTTCTAGGAACTGACAGTACCATAGTGACAGTAAAACAGAAAACATCCCTGTCCTCATGGAGTTTACATTCTACTGGGATAACAGGCATGTATGAAGTATGTAGTAAAGCACATAGAATCCAAACCCAGACAGCCTGATTCCAGACTTCTAGCGGTTCTCTCTCATCTCATCTCTTTAGCTTCAGTTGCTTCAGAAGTAAATGCACGTGCTGAACCAAGTGGTCTCTCAGGATCTTCCAGCTCCAGTTCTAGGACTTATGTAGATTGATAAATATGACCTGAAAAACTTGGCTCCTGATAACCTCATTAGAAGCATAGCTCCAGAACAATGCCCATTCCTTCTACTCCCATTAGGGAGATGGTATGTATTGGGGTTATAGTGGGGTAGGATGGGGAGGGGCTGGTTTACCCCTTCTCCTAGAATCTCCCGCTGGCCAGGCTCAGCGTTTTTCCTGGGCTCAGGCAAGCTCCCTCCCACCTCCTCAGATGGACTCGGCTTAGGAAGACTAAGCCAACTGCTGCCCAAGTGAGAACTATCAGAGCTAGTAACTGGTCTCACACAGCCATGGCACAGCCATCTTCCTGAAGGGAACCCCATCACCCACCCAGTCAGCACTGTGGGCACACAGTTGTTGGGGGAAACAGACTCACCTTGGAAACAGTTGGTTCTAGGGACTATGGAACACGGTTCTGACCTACTTTTTGTGTCCTTTACAAAGAATCTGGTGGGCTGCGGTCCTTGAGCAAGTCGGACCACTGGTGAGAGAAAATGTGTCAAAAGGCCCCCCTTGGGTCCTCTGCCACCTTCATCCCATAACCCCCATGGGCCTGTGAGAGAGGCTTTCCCTCCAAGCCCTCTAGAAACTTTGGCCACCCACTTCTCCTTCAGGTCTTACTGATCCAAGCCATCTCTTGTCTCCCAGCTTCCCAATACCTGGACTCCAGTCCCCTCAGGTTTTTATCTTATCCCCCCCCCAAAAAAAAACTATTTATGGAGCGTCTGTTAAGTGTCAGGCACTATGCTGGGCACTGGAGACAAAACACAGACATGGAGCTTATGGCTGAAGAAGAGACTTTAAACATTTGCTCTCTGCATCTGTCTCGTTCTCTCCCTCCCTCCTCCTCCATGACTGTCTATCATTCCATGCAACCAGCATGCTGAGAGCAGCCAGGACCTCTCATCACCGGGGAGGTGACTGGACCAGCTCTGCCCTAGGTCATAGAGACACCCTTTCCTCCTGTCTGTGGTGTTCTCTACCTGGGAGGGAAAGGGGTGTCACTTGTTCTCATCTTGATTGTGGTAAGATCTTAAGGTATAATATAAAGATGTGGGCCCAGGGGCTGCTGCCAAAAAGGTCTCAGGGTGTTGGGCCTCCCCCAGACCAACGATAGGAGTCCTCAGGCATCAGACTGTCCTCAGGGAGAAATGGCCAAAGCCTTGAAGAAATCAATGAAAGGGTATTGCCCAGAGCAGCCTCGGTATTCATTTCCTTTGAGAGCCCATTAGCTGGTCAAGATTGCAAGGGCTGTGTCCTGGCCACATGCCATGTGACACAGCCCCTGGCATTCATATTTCGATAAACAAAGCAGTGTTTGGCTGAGAAGTGATACCTTTGGAGGTACATACCATCTGCCAATTCCTAAGGATGATAGGGTTCTGCCCATAATTACCCCACCCCAGTAGAGCCATGTTACACTCACAGAAAGACCCCCGTCCCTTTGCTTTCAATGCTTTGTCCTTGGCCAGTACTGGAGTCACTCAGAAAAGGATGCCTGAAGAAAGCTGCTGCTCCATCTCCCAGAAAATCTGTTGACAACAATGTCTACTAGATAACAGTCCACGCAACAAATCCCTTTCAGAATGTGGTATTGGGAAAATTCTCTGCTTCTCAGCGAGCGTTCTGGAACATGTCATTTCTCCCTTTTTATTTTAGCTGACAGGAAGCTTGGGCACTTGTGCTAGATAAGTACATTTATCTGTTTATTTTCCTTATCCTTCATAAGATTTTAGGCCTTTTGAGTGTCTTCAATATAGTTAATATTTTTTAATAAAAGCTGCATAAATCTTGTTTAGATAAGACTCGGCTGAGCAGAATGAAGACATTGTTCTGGTTTGATGAATAAGTCTACTGCCCGGAGCTCTTTGAAGGTTGATGCGCTGGCGTGTGGGTATGCCTGCGTGTGTGTGGAGAGGGTGTTGGATGCCCTTTGCCACACTCTTCAGACACCAAGCCTCCTACTGAGCCCCGGGTTAATACTCCTTGGGGCCCAGCAATGGCATGGAGTGTCTTCTGCTGCCCCACTCCTTTTCTTCAAAGCAGAGGTTGAACGAAAGCAGGTATCTGTGGGAACTTCACTGGAACACTCAGCAGAATTCTAGATGCCAAGTTCATTGCAAACTGTCAGACATATCATCATTTCCCCACCTACAAAGCCTGGAGACGTAGAGAGTCAGTGGTTATAGAGTGTTGGTGGGGAACAATCAAAATGGATGCTCTGGAGAATGAAAGAAGGTGTGATTAGTACTAAAATGTGCAAAGCAGGTCATGTCCTCTCACTCGGCTCTTGCCCTTGCTGCCTGGATGTGGTCTCTGAGACTGAGCCTTCCCTCCCTGGGGCTCGAACCCTCCCCCAGAAATAGCTGCAGTCCTTTGGGGACTTCACCTAACTGTCTAGGGGCAGTCGGGCCTCTGTGCTTGTTCCATTCACTCCTATGAGGAACTGGAGCGCATTGTGCAAAGTAAACACAAACATAAGAAATAAAAATCTCTCTCCCCAGGGCTTCTGGTCCCACCCTGCTACTTACTGTGTGATCTTGGGCAACTCATTCAACCTCTCAAAACCAGTGTAAAATGGAGTGATATTATTTCACTCATTCAGTAATGATTCAGCACCCACTAAGTGTCAGGCGCTGTGCTAATGTCCATCTCAAGATCACAATCACAGAAGAAAAGGCTAGAGTTCTCTTGGGGACAAACTGGTTATCACCTAAGTTCAAATCCTGGCTCCACCAGTTTTCTAACGTTGGGTAAAAGTACCTGTCCTGTCCGAGCCTCAGTTTTCCTATCTGTAAAGTGGAGACAACAGCTTCTACCCCATAAGACACTTTGTATATTGAGCATCTGGCACACAGAGGGTGGTCAAATCTGGGTCCTTCCCTTTCCCTCCAGTCCCCCGTGGAGGAACAAACCCTGCAAAATCTTTTTCACAAGCTCTGCCTCAGAGAGGGTCTGGATGATAACATAGTAATTCCCGCTCTTTGCCAAAGCTTACTGTGTGCTAAGGGCTTTCCGCCCACAACATCATTCAGCTCTCACAAAGGCTGACTGAGTGAGCCATGCAGATTCTAGATAAAAGATGTTGATTGAATTAGTTATCTATCGATCTTATTGTGTAACAAATTACCTCAAAACTTGGCTATTTAAAACAACAGCACTTATTATCTCACAGTTACTGTGGGTCAGGGATCTGTGAGCAGCTTAGCTGGGTGCCTCAGATTCAAGGTTTTTCATGATGTTATGATCAAGTTGTTGGCTGGGGCTGCAAGTAGCATCTGAAGGTGCTATGGATACCAGGACTGGAAAGAACCCAAGTGGCACTCAGAGAGTTAGGAGAGTCAGCTGTATTATGCTGGTGGGCTCAGCAGGATCCTTCCCCAAAGACTGAGCCCCTAGCAAGGTTTTGAGCAGATTTTCATGGGTTGGGGACTTTTTTGAGTTGGGGAAGTGGTACAAGTCGTCTGGTGATTGGCTCGGGGTGTGGCTTGGAGGGGGTTATGCGGAAGTGGGCTGGGGCTTAGGCTGGGGACCTCTCTCTCTGCTTGGGCCAGTATCTTGGGTCAGTTCCACGTGGCAGGGAACCGTTTTAGGTCAGTTTCTCCATCAAAGGCTCCACGGGGGAGGTTCCACTTCAGCTCACTCATATGGCTATCTTCTGGCTTCATTTGTTCGGGGCTGTTGGCTGGAGGCCACCCTCGGTTCCTTGATACTTGGGCCTTTACATAGGGCCCCTCGAAACATAGCAGCTGACATCAATTACAGCAAGTGAGAGAGCACCCGACACGTAAGCTGCTGTCTTTTTGTAACCCAACCTCAGATGTGACAGCCCATCACTTTTGCCACATTCTATCTGTTAGAGGTAAGTCGTAGATCCAGCCTACTCTCAAGTGGCGGGGATTTCATGAGGAGTGAATGCCAGCAGTTGAGGACCATTGGAGTCATTTTAATGGTAACGTAGCACTGATGGGTAGGTGGCAAGGTTGGCAGTTTAACAAACAGAAAACAAAACAGTCACTCATCTTGGTGCTCTGGTGCAGGGCGACCACTGTGCCTAGAAGTGGTGGCCAGAACCCCAAGTCTTTCCTCGGAAGGGGGCTTTGACTCAGCACTCTGTCCTGTCCTCGGCGGAAGCCTTGATGGTGCCTGAGGAGGGAAGGTGGGCGGCCCAGTCTCTGCATCACCAAGTCTTTGTTCAGCTCTCACAACGACGGCTCAGGGCCAACTTGACGCCTAAGGCCTTGCCAGGATGTGATTAGTAATTTATTACTAATTTGATATTTGATCAGACTTCAGGTTCTTGCTTCCACGCATTTCTTCTTCATGACAACCCTATCCTTTAGATGCTATTATTGTTATTCTTTTTTTACAGACAGGGAAACTTCAGCTTAGAGAGCTCAAGTAATTGCCCCAAATACACAGTTAGTGACTTAACTGAGTTTCAAATTAATGTCCCTCTGATTCCAAAGATTTTGCTCTTTCCACCGACTCCCTGGCATTCATATTTTTCCAAAGATGCCTCTCCAGGTAAGTAAATGAACCAATGTGTTAGATGAGGATGTTTTGCATTGTCCATCTGTCTGCCGATTGGCTGATACTGAACTGTCTTGTGGCAATAATTGGCCAGCAAGTTCGTAGTTTGACAAAATATCTCCTGGAATGTGAGGATAGGACCATGTCATCAGCTCATCTTGTGGTTTGCAGGAAGATTTGGGCCCTGGTTGTCTAAAAGCTGTGCCAAATTAGGTCAAGTTAAAAGGGAGGGAACCAAGGTTCAGCTCTGCTTAATGCCACTTGGGGTTAGAAATTTCCTTATTAAGAGCCCATTCCTGCCAGTTTGATTCTAGGAGTTGATATGTGATAAGAGCTCCAGGGGACTGTTAACAGCTTGGAATCAATATTGAGCTTTTCCAACTTGGGCGAGAAATGTTTCCTGAAAGTAGAATCAAAGCTTAACAGTAGATCATTAAATGTTACAGATATTCCTAAACTGTTCTGAACCATTGTGACAACAGCAATGCCCTCCCCTCCCCCCCTCCCCCGCCCACCATAGCATTTCAAGCCTGTCTCTCCTCGGACATTCCATTTGATTGTGAGCTCCAAACTGCCGTTTACTGGGAAGAAACTGGCATAGAGTTCCCACAGGGTACCCAACAGGCAGATGGCTCTTTCATTTGAGGGAGAGGGAAGGTTGTCCTTTCTGTGTTCTGGATTGGCTATGCTCTGAGCCTGTCCCATGAATTAAGATCAGTCAGTCACTTTGCAAGGAGTCCAGAACATGACCCAGAACAGGATATAAATAATTCTGGAGGGAAAAGAGCATCTTGCCAGGAGCCTCTGCATCTGAGGGTGATTACTAAGAACTATTGTAATGCAAAGGTTACCTCATTCCAGGTAGGGAAAACAGGGCGAAATTCCCAGGACTCGAATTGTGTATCGCTCACAAGAAAGCAGCAAGAACATGTACCTCCCAAACCCTCTGCCAAAAACGACAGAGTCACCAGGACTGGATGCCTGTCGCTTTGGATGACCAGCGTCAGGTCCTTCTCTTCAGCCTGCAATACTGCGACTAAAAAAAAAAATTAAAAATAAAACCGCTTTCTGAAAGCATTTGCATTTGCATTGTTGGTATTTCTGCATTCTTTATTGGCTTCTGTTTGGGTTGCAGGCTTTAAACTCTACTGAGTTTTTTGGGTTTGTTTTCAATTTCAAGATACTTTGTCAAAACCTAGAATCGTGTGGCCGAATCGTGCGGCCAATCCTCTAATCCCCACAGGGATGGCTGATTTAATTCTCTGGTGTTCGTTAAGTGAGCCTTGCTCAGAGCTCCTGGAGCTGAGTGCCCCAGGTCCCAGGTCCATCACCAAGCCCCTCCTGGCTCCACTTTGGCCTCCTGGTCAGTGCAAGAAGCAGGAGTGACCCACAGGAGCCTTCGGCTTCTCTCTGCTGCCATCTGATCAATTGGATTCTCTTTCCATTCACTCACTTCTCCTTTGAGACAGCGTAAGGTTTAGGCTTCACCTTCTCATCTCCCCAGTCCTAAGAAGGGAAGCTTCTGTTTCCTCTCCTTACTATTCAGTCTTTCTTCCTTTTCGTTTTCCATTCCATTTCTCTCTCTCTCTCTCTCTCTCTCTCTCTCTCTCTCTCTCTCTCTCTCTCTTACACACACACACACACACACACACACACACGTTTGTTGCCCTGTCCAGAACTTGGTCCTCTCCAGCTACGCCTACAGCTTCTGGAATTCTCCGTAGGGGGCAGCTGCCATCTCTGGCATAGGTTGGGAGATTTTAGGATGAAGTGGGTGGCCCTTAGCCAGGAGAGTGTAATGCTCAGCTATGTCACTGAGGTGAGTCTGGACGGAGGGAACCCAGACAGGGTCTGCCTGATGAATGTCTTTGAGGCCCCCCCACTCCCTGGGAACTCTTACCAGCATGTGGAGTGCTCTCCAAGCTCACTTCAGCCCAGTGTTGAGGCTGGGTTCTGGGCCAGCTGAGGCTCCCTGAGCCAAACCAGCTCCTCTCTATCATCTTACCCTACCTGGCCTCTGTGCTCTACGACGCTGAATGTTGGGAGACCACCCACCCCCAACAGTTCAATGTCCTGGACAAGGATGGAAACTTCCTGCTCAATGAGGCCTTCCTGCCGTTCTCTGCAAATACTGGGCACAGCACTGGACCATTGGTGTTGCGTAGGGGGTGTGGTGGAACAGATACAGCGACACCTGCCACCCTCTGACCTTTTCCTCCACTTACAGGGCATCGGGTGTGCCCAGGGGACCAGCTGGCTCGGATGGAGCTCTTCCTGATGTTTGCCACCCTCCTCAGGACCTTTTGGTTCCAACTTCCAGAGGGGAGCCCAGACTTCAAGCTGGAGTGCATCTTTGGGGGCACTCTGCACCCCAGCCCCAGAAGATCTGTGCAGTGCTCCGTCTGAGCTGCTCCAGCCCAGGTCCTAGGGAGGAGGGCCTGTAGCCACCTGGGGGTCTGAAGACCTGTACCCTACAGTCCTTTCTCAGTGTCTCTCCGCTCCTGCAAAGTTGGAGAAGAACGGGTTCACCCAGCTCAGCTGCATATGGTTCCCCCAACACGAGCTCTGCAGAGTAACACTGTAGAGTATACTTGGTAAGGATTCTACAACAGTAGCTCAGTTTCGGCAGTTCAGTTCGTAAGGTAGGTTAGTAGTTATGATTTGGCAGGGAAGGATTTTACAAGGTTAGTTAAAGTTTGGCATTGATTCATTGCACAAGATTAATGTGGGAAGTCAAGTCTCACAAGGTAGCCGCTAAGTAGGTCCAGAGGGAACGGCATTCCAGCAAAACTGGGACTATACCAATGCATCCAAATACTATTGATGTTGGAGCCTGATAAACAGAGCACTGGACAGCTTATTTTCTGGCCTCTCCTGCCCTCTCCTGGCCAGAGGGAAGAACTGCAGGTCCCGGCAGACAGGACAGGGAAAGAGCTCCCCTAGTCTTTCCGTAGGAGGCAAAGCCAGCAGCCAATGCAACTGTTTCCAACAAGTTCTCCACCAACGACTCCCTTTACTTCCTCCCAAGGAGCCCCCAGTTTTGAAACATTGTGTCTCCAGACAAGTCTTGTTTATTTAAAAAGAACAACTTGTACTAAGGAAATGCAAATTAAAATCAAAATAAAGGGTGGGGGGTGGGAGGTGAGGGTAAGGGGATCAAATATATGGTGATGGAAGGAGAACTGACTCTGGGTGGTGAACACACAATGGGATTTATAGATGATGTAATACAGAATTGTACACCTGAAATCTATGTAATTTTACTAACAATTGTCACCCCAATAAATTTTTAAAAAATCAAAATAAGATATCCCTACGCACCTATTAGAACTGCTAAAAACAAAACCCGACAATCTCAAGTACTGGAAGTCTCACACACTGCTGGAGGGAATATAAAATGATACAACCACATTGGAGAACAGTTTGGTAATTTCTTGGACAATTAAAAATTATACCATGCAACCCAGCTGTCTCACACCTAGGTATTTAACCAAAAGAAATAAAAATATATTTTCATACCAAACTTACTGTATGAATTCATTTCTAGATAGTCTTGAAAAGGCAAAACTATAAGACATAAAACAGATAAGTGGTTGCCAGGGTCTGGGAGCAGGGTTATGGGTTGACAATAAAGGGACAGAAGGTTACTTTCTGGGGTGATGGAAATTTTCTGTATCTTGATTGTGGTGATAGATTAGTGGAAAAGAATGGAGAACCAGAAACAAATCCACACCTATATGGTCAATAAATCTATGACAAAGGAAGCCAGAATTTACAATGGGGTAAAGATAGTCTATTTATTATATGGTGTTGGGAACTCTGGACAGACACATGCAAAAGAATGAAACTGGGTCACTATCTTACACCATAAATAAGAATAAACTAAAACTAGATTAAAGACAAATGTAAGACCCCAAGCCATGAAACTCCTAGAAGAAAAAATAGGCAGTAAACTCTCTGATATTGCTTAGTTTCTATATATATGATATATGTCTCCTTAGGCAAGGGAAACAAAAGAGAAAAAAATGGGACTACATCAAACTAATGAGTTTTTGCACTGTGAAGGAAACCATCAACAAAACAAAAAGACAACCTGCTGAATGAGAGATGATACTTGCCAATGATATGTCTGATAAAGTGTTAATATCCCCAAGATCTGTAAAAAATTCATACAACTTAATACCCCCAAAACAAACAATCTGATTAAAAAATGGACAGAGGACCTGAATAGACATTTCTCTAAGGAGCACATACAGATGGCCAATAGACATATGAAAAGACGCCCAATGTCACTCATCAGCAGGCAAATGCAAATTACAACTATAGTGAGAGATCATCTCACAATCTGTCAGAATGGCTACCATCAAAAAAATCAGCAAACAATAAGTTAGCCTGACACACTTTTATGGATGCTGGTAGAAAACACAAGAATTTGGGGTCAGAGGTAAAAGACAATTTATTGCTCACCAGTGTCAGCATTTCTGTGTCGGTTCCCTGAGTTCCAATTCCCACAGGGCAAATAACTCAAAGAGGGTAAATGGCACCTGCACACTCAATGGGTTTCATTATAGGAGAGGAATGCTGACTCTAGAGAACTGGAATCTTTTATCATGGTCAGTAAGCCTGCCTTTGCTCTGTAGGACAATACTATCTCGTTCTTCCGACGTATTATAGACTGAATTGTGTCCTCTTAAAATTAAAAATTCGTATGTTGAACACCTACTCCCCAACGTGATGGTATTTGGAGCTGAGGCCTTTGGGAGATAATTAGGTATAGATGAGATAAGACAGTGGGGCCCTCCTGATGGGAATAGTGTCCTTATAAGAAGAGACACCAGAGAGCTTGCTCGCTCTCTCTCTACCACATAAGGACACAGGAAGAAGTCAGCAGTTTGCAACCAGGAAGACAGCTCTCTCCAGAACGTGACCCTGCTGGCACTTTGATCTCAGACTTCCAGCCTCCAGAACTGTGAGAAATAAATTTCTGTTGAGTAAGGCACCCAGTCTACGGCGTTTCCTTATGGCAGTCCAAAGACTCAGATGCAAGGAAACCCGCCCTTTGCTGTGCAGGAAAACATCTTCTTCTTCCAAGGTGGTTTGCTTGCTTACCGCTTACTATTAAATGGCGGATAACTCAAGTGCAGTGTTCTTCAGTTGGGATACACATCCCCTGCATGTTCAACATCCATCTGGCCCATGGCCTTGGAGAACAAGGGAACCCATGCAAACATGATGCTTGTGCTGCTTGTTGCGCCCTGGGTGACAGCCTTGTCTCTGACCCAGGAGTCTCCTGTTTCTGTCAGCATCCAAACTTACTAGCTTGCAAATAGACTAAAATCAAATCCCAAACTTGACACCTATGGTGTGGGGACAGAGCCAGGAGCGCAGTTTCCAGGCTCTCGGCCTCACATAGAAAGGGGCTGGCTCAGGTAGCAAATGGCCATCAACTGTAATTGGATGGCCATCAGCTGTGGCTAGTTGGCCGTCAGCTGTAAACAGCGAGCCATTGGCCACTAATATAACTGCCGTGGCTATGCTACCAGCGGATGGTGGCTGGCAAGCGCAGATTGCAGTTAGCAGGCGGATTACAGCTAGCAAGTGAGGTGGGTTGGCAGAGAAGCGGACGGTAGCCTGCGGATCATGTGGCTCCTGCTTCCTGTCCCAGCCGCCAGCGAGAATATAGTGGTATGACTCCCCTACCTATGACTCCGTGGGTGTTCCTTTCTGACCTCACCATGTCCTGCGTTCTTGTTCAGGGAGCGGGACCAGAGACCCTGCATGACACCCTGCATGACAAATGGCAAAGCCAAAGTGAATTTATTTTAGTTTCTCAAACAAGTGATGCCCTGGAAGACATCACAAATGCTATTCTCTTTATCTAAAACATTCGGCGCTGCTTTCCTCTTGGTGACCTCCATTAGTTTCTCTGGGAAGCCTTGCCCTCCGCCTCCCATTCCCTGTCCCTCGTCGGTGTTATTTCCTCCTCCTGTAAACTCCTACAGAGCCTTCTGCTCCACTGATCATAGCATTTCTCCCGGTGTATTGTACAGCACTGTTTATTTACTTGGTCTCTTCTCCCCCAATACAGTAGGGTCTCTGTGAGGTCGGAGACAGTGTCTTTTAAAACACATCCCAGGTTCAGTACACTGCCTGGCATACTGTAGGTACACATAGCAAGCATTTACAGAATGGGGTGCTATTATAGTGATATGCACAGAGCAGTATAAAAGCACAAAGGAAGGTCATGCAAATTAGAGTGAAGGTTTAGGGAAGGTCTTAAAGGAAACCAGAATGTGTCGCCCCAAAGTATACCTCTTTGACATAAAAGTTATTTTGAGCTGAAGGCAATTAAGAAGCAGTAATGCCGACATTGTTCCCACTTTTCTGCCTAAAAGCAGGAAATAAAGGTGTCTTTTCCTAGAGGCAGACCTTTTAAGCCCAGAGGCCAGAGAGCAGGAACCAGAGCAAGGTGCAAACAAACCTTGTTAAACAAACTCTTATCCTTCTAGTTAAGATAAGGAGTACGCAGGAAATAAAGGTGTCTTTTCCTAGAGGCAGACCCTTTAAGCCCAGAGGCCAGAGAGCAGGAACCAGAGCAAGGTGCAAACAAACCTTGTTAAACAAACTCTTATCCTTCTAGTTAAGATAAGGAGTACCCAGTCCTAGGCGGACTACCCCTTCACTCCACTGTCTTGTCAATTACTCACAAATTACTGTTTCATTGTCCGGAAGGTATACAAGCTTCCTGCTCTGGTCACTTTGTTTCATTCTCTTGTGAAGACTCCTCAGTACTTGCAAACATTGAATAAAATGTGTATCCTTTTCTCCCCTTCATTTGTCACTGCCAGTTACTTTTCAGACCTGGTTAGAGACCCTAAGAGGGTCCAGCAAACCTTTTTCCTCCTCCACAGCTGCTGTAGTTGTGTAGACAACTGCACAACGGTGGTTGGCCTGAAGACACGTCGGTTAGGTAGGCTGAGCGAGAAGGTAAAGGTGTCTCCAGGGGTGAGAAGGGTCTGAGGGAAGGATGGGGTGGCAGGAAATAAAGCTGAGTGACAGCAAGGGCTGACTCATGCAGCTTGGATTTTATCTATAATACAGATTTTCATTTCATGCTTAGACTTTTTGTTAAAGACATGAGGCACATCCTTTTACGTGCCATCATGAAATGGCGAGGCGCAGAAAAACCGAGTGGTAATTTAAGAAATCTTGGGTTGCAATGCTGTTTCCTCCACTCACTTTCTGAACCTCTGAGCCACTGCAAAACAGTAAAAATACCAACCTCAAGGGTTTGGGGTGGGGATTAATACAATAAGTTTAGGGAAAGTGCCTGGTGCAGGGCATTACTCAGTAAAGGCTAGTTTTCCCTCCGGGCCTCACCTGCAAACGGGTTGGAGGCTCCTCGGCGCAGGGGTGCGGGGGACGGGCGCCCGCCGGCGCGGCCCGGGGCCTCGGGGCGTCGTGCCTCGGCTCGGCCGCGCGGTGGCGCTCCAGGCCGCTACTCGGGGCTCTGCGCTTCCGCCTTCGCCCCGGAAGTGCTTCCGCGCAGGGGTGGTAAGGTCGGGCCATGGTGGGGCAGAGGTTGGGAAGATGGCGTTGCGAGGCTGGGCGCACAGAGGCTGGGGCTGCGGCCAGGCCTGGGCTCCCCCCGGGGGCGGCCGCACTTACGAGGCGCTTGCCGCGGCCCTCGCCCCGCCGCGGCTGCTCGGACGCAGGTAATGACCGCCGCCGCCGGCTGCTTGCCGCTCGGACCCTTGGCTCCGGCCGCCCGCCCGCCCCCGCCTCTCTCGCGCCCCGAGGTGCCCTCGCCTCCGCCCGGCCCTCGCTTCCCGCCGCGCACCCCACACGGTCGCCTGTGCCGTCGGGAGCGACTCGCCGGGAAGGGGAACTAAGCCGAGGGCTGCGACCCTGCGGGGAAGGTGCCGGGCCCGTTACCAGCGCGCTTTTGACCTTATTATTCGCGAAGCGTTCTTTTTAAAGTAGAGCTGACATGCAATAGTGTGTCAGTGTTAGGTGTGCAGCACCGATTCCGCATCCGTGCGCCTGACAGCGGGCACGACGAGGTGCCTAGGAGCCGTCAGCCCCCGTGCGCGGTCGGCAGGTTGCGGGCCACGTGCCCGCGCTGGGCGTCACGTGCCCGCGCTGGGCGTCACGTGCCCGCGCTGGGCGTCACGTGCCCGCGCTGGGCGTCACGTGCCCGCGCCTCACTCGGTTTGCACCTGGAGGTTTGTACCTGGTACACGCGTGCCGCCGCCTCCTCTTCACTCCTTTTCACCCATCCCTCCACGTCTTTTGTAGTGGAACTGTCACACAACCGGTAGAATAGTAGAGCTGAGGTTTCATCTTCGGTCAGCCTTCATCAAACGTGCGCTCAACAAATTACCTCCTTTAGCGTTTCGAGAGCGAAGGGAGGATGGGGTCAGACGAGGACATCCCTTTGGCCTCCTGCCGTCGTAGGAGAAGCTTTTCTGTTGAAGCATTGGGACCGTGGCACGTTTGGATTGCAGACGATTTGGAAAGAAAAATTAGTCTTCCCGAGTAGAAGCTGTATGAAGACTGTGGTTTATCAGTATTTGCTGCTTTTGCATTTTAGTAATTCGATTCTAAATGGGGAGAAGAGAGAAGTCCCTCAGCTGTCCAAGATTCTGACATGTATTAGACTCTGCTTTTTGTTCGTTGTTTTTAAATCCATAGTTTCCGCCCAGTTTCTGACTTGGTTAGATTGTGCCTTGGAATCCGCGGGCATCGGTGGTAGTAGCGAGGAACTAGGGTATTTATTAACACCGGGGGCCCCAGCTGGTGGTAAATAATTGAGGCTCCAGTGTGGTGGAGTAATTAATCTTAAGGATCACCCGGAATGTTCGTAGACTATATTATTTCCCAGGCCCCACCCTCAGAAGGAGGGGGAGGGGGAGAACCTGTAGTTCTAAGAAGTACTCCCAGTGAATCAGTTCCGGGATTTGTGAAAAAATGCATACATTGTACCTTAACTTCATGGTGCACTGTAACTGTTCCTTAACTGCACGATACATTGTAACATGAAATGTGAGGCACTAATCTTAAACTCCTGGGGAGATGGAGCATGAGGAGGGTCATGTGGAAGTGGTGATAGATTTCAGTAGTCCTGATTCCATTGTCTTCTCCAAATCCCAGTTGAAATTGCATGTTTGACGGGGAAGAAAAATACTATGGCAACAAGTGTATTAAATTAAATAATAAAGATATGCATTAGGAAGGGAAAGCAAAAGAAAAATGATTGAGGAACCTCCACTAAAAATTGGAGACCATTTGAAAAAAAACGAAGAAAGATGTGATGTTGATTGAGCATCTAAGTTTTTAGTGTTTGCTATTTTTGTGTAGTTTGAAACCGACAGTTTTGTGGTTGCATAGAAGTTTGCGTTCCAAGAGGATGCAGGTAGGTAAGGCTGAAATGGAATGTATGCCTACTTGCCTCTGGAAATAAGGACTTGATAGGGAGCATGAGTGACCATATATCACTATTAGGTTTGCTTTGACTTCTTGTGCTTCTGAAATTATTATGCAGAAGAATGAAGTTAGAGATACGGTTAAAAAGCAGAGTTCTGGGCCCATTCATTATTCTGAATAGACCTGAAGAGTTTGTATTTTTTAGGAGCAGTGCAGGTGGTGATAGAAACATTGGGCAAACAGCAGGCTCAAGACAGCCCGCCAGCCAAGCAGTTTTTACGTTTTTAAAGTGTTGCAAAACAAAATAATATGCAACAGATTTAAGTTGTTCTTCACATTGACTGAAATGCAGAGGGTGCCAAAAACATATATACAGTTTTAAGGAAGGAAAAAACTGTATTAAAGTTGTAATACTCAATATATACCAATAATAAAAGATGAATACAAGTCATGTATATACATTTTTTTGGCACCCCAGTACCGTGTTTCCCCGAAAATAAGACCTTGCTGGACAATCAGCTCTAATGCATCTTTTGGAGCAAAAATTAATATAAGACCCAGTATTATATTATTTTAGACCCGGTCTTATAATAAAATAAGACTGGGTCTTACATTAATTTTTGCTCTAAAAGACGCTTCAGAGCTGATTGTCCGGCCAGGTGTTTTCGGGGAAACACGGTATTTACTATCTGGCCCTTTACAGAAAAAGGAAAATCTCACTTAGGCTCTGTAGAAGTTTTACCATTATCAAACTTCTGTCCGCACTTCTGAAAAATGGTTTAGGCTTGAACGAGTCTGCATAATTTGTCAGTTGTATGGAGTTATCTAATAGAAGAAAATAGTTGATTGTAGCACTTACATGGAGCTTAAATTTTTTCCATTGGGATGTCAGTCCTAACATATATTTAGTTAAAATACTTGACAAATTAGTAAATCAAGTATTTTCAATTATTTTCCCTGTTTAATTCAACATCTGTTAACTCAGGATGGGTTTTAAGAAAATAATTTTGGCATGCAAGAGTTTATGTAGACTTCCCCCTCCCCTAAATACTTCAAATACATCTTATTTTCTTTTGAGTGAAGTGAACCTATTGTGTGGCTGCTTGGATACATCTTGTCTCCGTAACATTAGGCTATTTCTACTCAATTTATTCACACAAATCTTTAGCAACAGACATTAGTGCTGACTTGTGCACATATCTGAGTTACATTGCTTTTATGCTCACATTATTAAAAACAAATCTGGTTTTTAACTCACTTTACCTCAGTCACCCTTAAGCCAACAAATATAAGACATGACTTTTTCTATGTAAAAGTTGTGGGATCATATTTTAAAAAACTGAACCATAACAATTGTATAGCTAATGTAGTAAGTCAAATATTCATGAGAGCTTCCCAGTGTGAGCACCTGAGATTGCCGTCACAAATCACTAGTTATTGGCAAGACCAAAGCAGCAAAGCTAAAAGGCCTGTCTTCATGAGTGTTGTACTCGTATACCTCTAGTGACCGTCTCCATTTTGTGTTTCACTTTTTTCCTGATCTTATTTCATATAAGTCACTTATTAAGTCATTTATTTTTGCATCCACTCACTTGTTCTCTGTCACATATTCTTTGACTTTTCTTGTAAACAATGCTTTAAAAATGCAAAAGCCATTCTATGCTGGAGGGCCAAATCCACCCTCCTGGGCATAGTTTGTCAATCCATAATTTAGGAGCTTGTTTAGAAATGCAGAAATCTCAAGATTTACCGCACCCCAGACCTACTGAATTAGAATCTGATTTTAACAAGATCCCCAGGGGATTTGTATGTACTCTGAGGTTTTTCTCAACTCTAGCTGCACATGAGAATCACTTTGGGGAGCTCTTAAAAAATACTGATGCCTCAGTCCCACCCCTGGAGATTCTAATTTCACTGGTATGAAGTGGAGCCATGGTATTTCTACGTAAGTATGGCGTACCTCGGGGATTTTGCAGTTTATGTTCCAGACCACCATAGTATTGCAATAAAGTGAGTCTTAATCTTTTTTGCTGGTAGAGAGTCTTGCCTTCAATTTGTAAAACATGCAACATCAGTGAAGTGCAATAAAGTGAAACAATACAATGAGGTATGTCTATGTTTTTAAGAGCTCACCAGGCAATTCTAATGTGTAGTGTAGGGGAGGAAAAGCTGTTTTGCCTCTACCAATCTTAGATTCATTTGCTGGGGCCCAGTAAATTAGGCTGAAAAAAGACAGATTACAGGAGAAAAACAAGTTTATGAACATATGCATTGTGCATACCCATGGGAGTACTCAGTGTTGAGTAACCCAAAGGGGTGGTTAGAGTTTGGACTTATATAGCATTTTAACAAAAGAACCACAGAGTTTTAGAAAAATGACAAGACAAAGGAAAAGGACTTTGAGTTTCTAGGACAGCAAATTGTGGGAAGATAATATATAAGGGAACTAATGGAAGATAAGGGTTAGTTAGTAAAGTTTGTTATGTAGATTCCCTGGTGCCTTCTCTGGGCTCATAAAGGTTTAGAGTTGTCTCATGATTAACGTCTGTCCTTCCTGCTAGAGAAGGGAGAGTGGGTATGTCTTTACAAATTTATATCCTTTCAGGCAAATGGGCAGGGCAGGCAGAGAGCTTTTCTTTTTACTTTTTTTCTGACAAATCAATTTAACTTTTTTTTAATTATTAGTTTCAGGTATACAAAACAACGTAATGGTTAGACATTTACTCCCCTCACAAAGCGATAATCCCAACAAGTCTACGTAGATAGCAGGAAGCTTTTCTTGTATTTGCTTCTTAGTTGCCTGAATTCAGCTCAAAATGATCCTTATGCAAAAGTGGCGTATTTTGGAGTGGCATATTCTGCTTCTCTTCAGGAGCCAGGATTGAGAATTGGTGTTCTAGACGAAGCTTTCACAGTCGTAACTGCTTCTGCCACACTGATGTGGTAGATGAGAAATACTGGCCAGAGTAATTTGCAACTCCGCATTCCCAGTGGGAATCTTGTTTCCCTGTTGCCTGAAGCTGGGTTAGACTTGTGACTCGCCTTGAGCAGTAGCATGTGCAGAAGTAACGTGTAAGGTCCAGAGTCTGGGCCTCAAGTGGCCTTGCTTTTAGAACACGCCCACTGCCGCGGTAGAAGCCCCTGCTAGATTACCGATGACTGAGGCCATTTGGAGAGAGACGGTCAACTGACAGCCAGTGCTGAGGCGCCAAACACGGGATCGATTCCAGCACCGCTGAGCAAATGACTGGCTGCATGAGTGACCCCGTGAGACCAGCAGAACTGCCCCGCTGAGGGCAGCTAACTTACAGAATCGTGAGAAATAATAAACTATGGTTTCAGGACCATTAAGTTCTGGAGCAGTTTGTTACGCAGAAATAAGTGAGGGAAGTGGGAAGCTGCTGCCAAATCAGGATCTCCTGACCAGATTAAAGCTCTGCTGCCTCCACCGTTATTTTCACTAGCAAAATTGATGCCTCACGTCCTGCCTTGTCACCAAACGCAGTTCTGACTCCAGGTATTGTACCAGTGTATCTGATTAGCGGACCCTGAGCACTTCTGGAACCCTGACCCAAAGGATACCTGGGAAATACAGTTTTTAGCTTTCCAGTCCCTGTAATACGTGAATGTACCCGTATAGGTAATAAGAACAGATGTTCAGTAATAAGTACTAGGTAATAAGAATAGATGCTCAGTAAGCCAAGACATAGTTCTTAGTTCTATCCAACAAGTTCTGTATGTCCAACTGTATAATTCCCTATATCTACTCAACATATGTATTCTGTATCTGAACTTAACCCTGGGGCCACCCTTTATAACATGTTCTTGGTGTCCTCAGCCCAACTTCTGTTGAGATTCTCAAGGTACATATTATTCTAGGCAAAAGGTCAGGCTTTGCTTCAAGTCCAGAGTCCCAACCTAGTTGTGTTTGTGTTTCTTTTCAAACATTGTGCTTCAGAATTTTAAATGAGTTATGAACTGTAGAAGAAGTAATCTTTCATTAGAACCGATAGAGTACAGAGCCTGTATTTAGTGGCCTCTGAGAGGGCATTTGAGGAACCATTGAATAGTTGAGGAGAAGTAATACGAGGAAAGCAGAACATGCAGCATGTTAAAACAAAATGTTGGAAGTTAAGCTGTTGCTGTAATCTAGGCATGAGGTAAGGGACGACACTAGGAATGAAAAGAAAATGTTTGTTATTTGACAGAGTTGGGTTTTAATTGGATGGTAAGAATAAAGAAGAGAGAGAGAACTCCAAAATGACTTCAGTATTTTTAACCTCAGTGATTGAGAGAACTGTGGTCCCACTGAACGAATAAGGAAGTCAGAAAATGGGGCGGTTTGTAGAGGTGGATGAGTTCCATTTGGAATATTAAAGTAATAGGGAGCATATCAAAGTGGAAATAATTAAATATATAGTTGGAAATACAAAACAAGAAAATTGAGGTTAGGACTACAGAAATATATGTGAATCATTTACTTGCTTAGAAGTCATTCAGGCCACAGAAATGAATTCTTTGTTTTTTCCCCAAGGGTAACATGATAGTAGGTTTAATAAAATGTTAAAACCGATGTCATCCCACCAACAGTGTACAAGGGTTCCAATGTCTCCACATTCTCAATAATGTTGGCTTTTTTTTAATAGTCATCCAACAGGTGTGAGAAGATATTGTGGTTTTGATTGACACGATTAATAATGGTGAACAGCTTTGCATATACATGTATTCTTGGTCTATTCAAGTGTTTAGCTCATTTTTGAAATCATGTTATTAGTTTTTTTGTTACTGAGTTTTAAGAGTTCCTTATATAGTTTGGAAATTAACCCTTTATTAGATACTCGTATATCAGATATTTTCTCCTGTTCCATAGGTGGACTTGTCACTCTTTTGATTGTTTCTTTTGCTGTGCAGAAGCTTTGTAGTTTGATGTACTCCCACTTGGCTATTTTGGCTTTTGTTGCCTGTGCTTTTAGTGTCATATTCATGAAATCATTGCCAAGACCAGCGTCATGAAACTTTGCCCTCATGTTTTCTCCTAAGATTTTTCCATTTTTAGGTTGTACAGTTAAGTCTGCTATCTATTTTGAATTAATATTTATGTGTGATATAAGGGCCCAACTTCATTTTTTTTGCATGTGGATATCCAGTTTTCCCAACACCATTTATTGAAGAGCTTATACACATTGTATATTCTCATCACCCCTGAAAAGGTCAGTTGACCACATATACATGGATTTATTTCCGAGCTCTCTATTCAGTTCCACTGGCCTATATATCTGTCTACGCCAATGCTATATGGTTTATTTTGTTTTTTTACATCAATCTCAATGTGGCCTTTTCCTTATATCCTTAGTTATAGGGGTTCTGTTCAGCTAGTCTTTGAAGTGTTTTTCGAGGTTGATTGTCTTATAATTTAGTTGTAATTTTAATGTGATCATGGGATGAGGCAGACATAGCATTTACCTATTCTGCCATTTTGGACCTTCTCCTGAATTTATTCGTTTATTTGACCAATGTGTTTTAGGAGCTGGGTTGCAAAGATGGGAAGGCCTGTCTGATTTCTGCTTTCAAGGAGCTTTGTGTCTAGAAGGACACTATGTTTACAAAGCGCAATGAGAACAAACAGGAAGGGGCCTCTACGTTGTCTACTTTGGGGAAGTTAGTTTTACAAAAGAAGAAAAAAAGCTGTAAAGGAACTATTGGAGCCTTTGAACATATCTGTCATTAAGGGATAGAAGAAAAAGGGAAGCCATCAGGACAGTGAATTTGAGAGCAGGGAGAGCAGGCTTAGAGGACCTGGCTGCCCAGGTGTCATCGTAGTGTGAGGTGTGTGGAGGAGGTCGAACTCTATAGGGACTCCAAAGACAAAACCCTTTGCAAAACATTTGGTGGGTGTCCCCCAAACTGGTAGTGAAATAAATAGGTGGGGAAAATCCGTCACTTTTTAATGGTCAGTACTTATAAAAGGAAATAGTAATTTGAATTTGGAGTGACTTCAAGGATAATATGTTTAAATGTTTGCTCTGAAAATTGACAAAACTTCAAACAAAATAAGTCATTCTCTGCTAATTCAAACTGACAATGTGGAGTTCTTCATCTTTTTTTTTCTTTTTCAGATCCATTTTCCTTTATTTTGCTTTTTCATTTAAAAATTATTTTTAGTCATAATTGATATACAATATTATATTAGTTTCAGGGATACAAGATAGTGATTAGACATTTATATACCTTCCGAAGTGATCACCGCAAGTCAGCCGTGTGTCACCATACGTAATTACTGTATTACTGACTATATTTCCTGTGCTGTACATTACATCACTGTGACTAATTTTATAACTGGCAGTTTGTACTTCTTAATCTCCTTCACCTTTATTGCCCGTTCCCCACTCCCCTAGAGTTCTCCAGCTTTTTACAGGACTGCAAACTCTGTGTGGTGGATGGATACAAATTATTTTGTTGATTGATACATAGTAACTGCACAAACAAGTTCCCTCTAAAGTTGCTGTAGTTTGTGTCTCTCCTTTTCCAGAAGGCACAATTCAATGATTTGACTTCTACCTGGGACTAGGAGTTTTGGCTTCTTTTGGGCTGTCTGGTGTGAAACAAACTGAGATGGTGATGGTACTGGCCAAGCGGGGAGGCTCGGAGAGGTTGATGTTTGCAAACTTCATCTCTGTTTCTAATCTGCTATTTCCTCCTATAGGTTTAACTTATTTATTCAGCAAAAATGTGGATTCAGAAAAGCACCCAGGAAGGTTGAACCTCGAAGATCAGACACGGGAACAAGTGGTGAACCATACAAGAGAAGTGCTTTGATTCCCCCTGTAGAAGAAACGGTCTTTTATCCTTCTCCCTATCCTATAAGGACTCTTGTAAAGCCTTTTTTTTTTACTGTTGGGGTAAGAGCTCACATCACTAGGAGTTACATATCTTGCTGCAGGTGTAGTTCTGTATAGTACTATTTGTCCTGTTTGGGCTCCTTTAAGAACAAGTGGGGGAGCTGACAAAGGATCGGGGTGTCTGGTGTCATGAATGATTACAGGAGTACATGAATTAAATAATTGTTGTTAGAATCTGGTTCAGTTATGTAAGCACCGGAGACAAAACTTAGGGGCCTCTTACTTGGTATAACATTTCAGGTTGATACTTTGAATTGTCTTTGAAAATTTCTAGATATAAAGAGGCCCCAGGGTACTGTGAAGTTTAAAAATACGGGAAACAGTTAAATGTTCTTTTCATCTAATAGGTTTCACTGTGACAGATATTCCTTCCATTGTTTGTAAAAAACAGTGAAGATGAAATATTGTTCTTGGAGTTATGTATAGATCTGTTTCTCTTTCAAATTTATTTTGTAATATGTTTTATGTAGTTTACAGGCTGTGCATTTGGAGCAGCTGCTATTTGGCAATATGAATCACTGAAATCCAGGGTCCAGAGTTATTTTGATGGTATAAAAGCTGATTGGTTGGATAGCATAAGACCGCAAAAAGAAGGAGACTTCAGAAAGGAGGTAAAGATAAACACGGCTTTCTTTGTTCTAGATGATCACCATATTTGAAGTCTGGTTATTTATGAAGCATTTTTAGTTAATAGCAACATTAAATCAGTAGATGGAAAATCAGTGAACTTAATATCTTTTTAAAAATATCTTCTTTAGAGTAAAATATTTAGTAATGTTTTGTATATTTGGCAGTGATTTTTTTTCTTTTTTTAAAATAAATTTTATTTGGAAACATTGGGAAACAGCATGTTTCTCCAGGGCCCATCAGCTCCAAGTCTTCCTTCAATCTAGTTGTGGAGGGCATAGCTCGGCTCCAAGTCCAGTTTCTGTTTTCAGTCTTAGTTGCAGGGTGCACAGCCCACCATCCTATGCGGGAATTGAACTGGCAGCCTTGTTGTTGAGAGCGCACCTTGTTGTAGAGAGCCTGTGCTCTACCCAACTGAGCCATCCAGCTGCCCCTGTGGCAGCTCAGCAGTAGCTCAGCGGCAGCTCGTTGTCTTCAGTCTAGTTGTGGAGGGCACAGCTCACTGGCCCATGTGGGAATCGAACCAGCAACCCTGTTGTTCAGAGCTCATGCTCTAACCAACTGAGCCATCCAGTTGTCCCACCAGTGGTTTTTATATGCACAAAGCATTTTCTTTCTGGCTTTTCATTTTCCTAGCCTGAAAGTGTTTACCGTATGGTGATGTGCAATTTTCCTTCTGTTTTAGATTAACAAGTGGTGGACTAACCTAAGCGATGGCCAGCGGACTGTGACAGGTTTGTGTTAGCTTACACGTTTTAGCCATTCAAGGGAAGAGAAATCAAACGAAAAGGTACAGTATGTCACAGTCAATGGCTTTCGTACCATGTTCACCGTGGTTTAGAAGACATAGGGAGTCTCTGTACCTTCAGGCTAATGTAACAGTATAAAAAGTAGTGTGGCGTAAAGGTGTACGTGGTGCTCTGGGTCAGTTATTTTCTAATTTTGTTGTAGAATCCTAACGTATGAAATAGATTATGAATAATTATTACTTCCCTTACTAAAGAAACTAAAGGGGACATTAAGTACCTTCTTTATGCAGAATGCTTTATACACATTCTCTCCCTACCTCACAGGGTTGCTTACAGGTTAGTTATTTCCCTTTTTGCAGATAAGGAAACTGGCTTTCAGAGAAGGAACTTTTCGAAGGTCACATTGCTAGTAAGTAGTAGAACTGAATTTCAAAACCCATATCTGTCTCATTCTAAAGCCAATTTTTACTGTACCATGCTGTTTATAAAAATCCTCTTTAAATGTAAGAAACATGCCATGCATATCATCATGACAATTTATTTTTGTTCTTTGTAAATTTTAATAAGCAAATCTGACTCTTCAGTGTAACGCTTATGTAATATCTTATGGACTTAATTTGAGAAATTTAGGGAAATGGATATGAAAGTTCTTGAACAACTGTGTAGATAGAAAAGAAAATTTTCCTAGGGAAATAGCAAAATACTGCTTTTTCTCAACCATGGTTAGACTTAATGGTTATCTTAATTTTCTGTACCTGCCTAAGTGGAGAAAGGGTACTTAACCTTTATTCAGGCTGTTTCCTCTGTTGGGAGGATTCAATTTTTCTGTTTCCTTTTGGGAACCTGATCTGGTCTTCAACCTTATGTTTCTGACATTTCTTCCTACAGGAAATGCGTCTTTTTCTGAACTCATTGCACCTTTTAATCATTTATAACACAACCTGCCTTCTGTAATTTACATGTAGCATCTCTGAGGACCAGGAGGAGATTTTTCATTTTGTCACAGCGCCCAGCACCTAACTTGCACACGGTAAAGGCACTCAGTTAAAATCTGCTGAGTGAACGAATCTAGAATAGGATCTTGAATCAGAGGATTGAGATTTTTCAAAGACATAGTGCCATACTGTAGAATTGATTAGTCGGTGAGGTCTTAATGAACATAACGTCAGGGTAGTTCTGTACTAGCACGTCTGTTTTCATGGGGATTAATGGTATTTTTGTCTGTTTTCTGAAAGTAACCAAAACTGACCGCATTTCTTTAGGATAGCAAAGTTTTGATTTCCTTCGATCTTTTCAGTGTCCCAAAATTAGTTGATACCTTAGTACTAGTTCTTTGAAGATGGTAAAGATTTTATGCCATTTAACACTTAAGGAAACCTGGGATCGGAATTTATAACCTTTGTCATGCCAGTTTGAATCATTTATTCAAAGAAGTTGGTATGTAATTAAAATCAATTCTTTCGCCCAGATTTTTCAGTCAAATCAGTCATTTGGCAAGAAGGACATAGCAGTGGAGAGAGACAGACATTGTGATCTAACCACCAACTTGAGTGTAAAGTGCTTCAGACCACATAAATGTGAATGATCATGCTAAAGATCTTAAATTCTTATTTTCAGATTATCTAAGTGACTTTTGAAGGCTGAGGAAATGTTCTTTCAATCTGTTCGGTGTCACTTCAGGCTTTTCTTGTGGGAAGTAATTATTCCGGTAGCAGTGATTTTAATTTCACAACACTTGTTAGCGATGCTTAATAATTTATTAACTACATATTAAGATTCTCATGGTTAATAAACTTGTGCTTCTGTTATGTCTTGGCACTTTTCGGAAGTGCCAGTTCTTACCTTGCTTAGCTCTCCTGATTGCTTCCCTTAGGCTGACCCTAAATGGCTCAGGTCCTGGTTTTAATTGAGGATAGATTTATGGAGTGACAGATTCACTCTGTGCCACTCTTTTCCTTGAATTGTAGATGTTCTCTGAGTGTTTCTTTTTTTCTTTTTGTATTTTGAAAGAACTTGACAAGTCCTTAGGAAGCCACTGACCTGAGGCCAGTGTGCTGCTTTGATTTATAGTATTTACACTTAGACAGTGGCAGCATGAAAGCTCTAATGGGTTAAGATTTCTCACTATTACACCAAACATTGTATGTAAAGATTTCTTGGTATCTGAATCTAATGGGTTCATTAACTTGGAGTGCAAAATTTTGGATATTGCAAGTTCAGACAGCAAAATGTTTTATCCAAATGCATTTGGTTCCTTAGCTTGAGATAGCAAGCAATATCTCAACATTTATTCATATCTCTTTAGTTCATATCTCTTTGGATAAGGACATTTGAAACCATAAGAAATACCTGTAATTTATTGTATTATTAAGGTGGAATCCAGTGGTGAGGTAAAATACCTCCCTTCCTTTGAGCTGATGTCAGGTTTGGAGTTTTTAGTTTTTGACTCTTCTGTCTCAAGCTGTCCCTGGGAATCACTTAATAAAGAAGTGCTAGACCAGCACCTTTCTATGTGAGGCCGAGAGGCTAGAAACTGCTTTCTGGGACTCTGTCCCCACAGCTATGTAAAATGACAGTGAAGTATTTGTAATATATTGATGAAATAAAGAGCAGGAAGCAAATGAAAAAAAAAAAAAGAAGTGCTAGAAAACTGGTCTTAATCCTTTTTTTGCTGTTGTTTGGTTGGTTGGTTTGGGGATATTTTTTTTGTCTCAAGTCTCTATTGTTACACAGAAATATTTCCCCAAAGTTCACATTGCTCTGAAAAAAAGTTTTTACAAGGTCACCTGGTGTTTATGGGATGAGGGGAGCATCGGGCTGCACCCTTCAAAGTTAGACTTGCCCCTGGTGCTTTTACGTTCCAGCTAATCTCCTGTCCTGGTGTCTTCATCTGCAAGGCGTTGCAGCCTGTACTGAGTGTCCCAGGCAACCCCCAGGAGAGTACTCCCCCTGCCTCTTCAGCTTTCAGGAATGCCTGTGAAGGACTTGCCAGGTTCTCCTGTTAGCTCGGCAGAATGCGGACTTTGCTGGATTGGGATTCAGGTACAGCTGAGAGGAAAGACCTGTCAAATTATGTCTGATCGAGGCGGGGCCAGGGAGGAGGAGGCTGGGAAGAGAAATCTCCAGAAAACTGTGCCGCAGCGCCTCTACTGGTCCATATCTGTCGTCAGCTCCAAAGTGAGGCAACGCTGTGGCCCAGGGCCCAACTCTTCTGCCGCAACCTCTAAAGTCTGTTCTTTTTTGTTGCTATTCTATTTCTACCAGGATTAATTTACTTTTTAGTTGCAATTTTCTTTCCCCATAAACCTTTCAAAGGTTTTGAGCTATACCTCCCAGACTAAGGTCTCCTTTCCTATTCCTGAAGTTGGTGGTAAGGCAGTGTTTCACTTGACCTTTTAGTTAATCTTGATTTTTTTAAAAATCCATCACTGTTTTTCTTGTAACTTTTGTCTTCCCAGTCTTCAGACAAGTTATTTCTGGGGAAAGAATAACAAAATTAATGTTTGAGTGCTAACTAGGTTTCAAGTACGATGCTAAGTACTTTACATACATACACACTGTTATTAATCCTTATCATTGTTCTTAATTATAAAAGCTCTGTTAGAGATATCCTCATTTTCAGATCGGGTAACTGAGGCTCAGAGAGGTTAAATAATTTGTCTGAGATCTTTGGAGTCTTTGTCATTGTAAAACGAAGAAATGTACATGGTAACTAACCTCTTAGATAGTGTTAAAGAATATTTAAGTGAAAAATAATTTCTCTCCCTGTAGATTTCTGGTTCTCTTCATTTTCTGTCTGCATAATCATTGCCTTTTTAGTTCTTTATGTATTCTTCCAAAGCATCTGTTTGTATATAGTCTTTTATATCTGTCTTTATGTATGGTTTAAACACAAGTGGTAGCACGCAGTACATGTTCCTTTGCACTTTCACTTTTTTCCACTGGATATTTTAAAGGACATTTCATATTAATACAAGTAGATCTGTTGCACTAGTTTTAATTTGTTGAAGTATAATATATGTAGAAGAATGTGCACATGTCAGACGTATAGCTGATTTTCACAAGCTGAGCACATTCATGTGACTAGCATCTAGATCAAGAAATGGAAATTACTAGCACCCCAGGCTCATTCTTTATGTGCTGCCAAAGCGAGCCCAGGCTCATGCTCTTTAATGGCTTTGTAGTCCATGTAGGTGAACACTGTGTTAACAATAAGTCTTCTGTTAATAGGTATTTAGGTTGTTTTTAATCTTAATTCTGCAAAGAATACTGCAGCAAATATCCTTATATAGAGATCTTTGCACGCTTATGCAAGTATATTTTTAGGATAAGTTACTGGAAATAGAGTTGCTGGGTCAAAGAGTATGTCCATTTAAAATTTTCTGTATTGTCAAGAAGGTGTACACCAATTTAAAATCCTCTAACAATGTATCGTTTAAATAAGTCATTTAAACAAATCAACGTTTTGATTTCTAAAAGCTCATGGAGAGGTTAGATAGTCCCATCTGCCCGAAGGGTGCAGAGAATAATAACCCCTTTTGGTGGTTAATAATTATTATAAAGGTTTTTATCTCATTGTGAATTTGCCCCATTCTTTCCATCTGCCCATATCAGTTATGAACTATCTTCATCCCAGTAGGAAGACGGAAGATGGATAGTGTCTCTGGATATCCTTTGATTCCAGGAAACTGGGGGGCAATCCTTAACTAGTTGTGTGATACTGCAGGGAAGAGACACTGTAGCCGCTGCATGAGGCTGATGTGTCGGTCCTGTACGTGTAGCCCTGTTCCCAGGACCTGAGACAGGGGCCGCTTGAGCTCCATTCTTTGGCCGCTGGGATATGTGTGCTTGTAAGTTTCAGGACTGGCCAGGTCTGGCTTCCTTCAGGTGGAGGAGCTGTGGAAGGGTGAATTGGCCCACCTCAGAAACAGAGGGAATCCTGTACTTAGCTGTTGGACTGCAAGTGGGATAATGAGTCCTTTTTTAGGAAGAGAGAAAAAGAGGTCATACCACCTTCCATGGCCTAAGGAGGAAAACAGACTGCGGTCACTGAACCAAGCAATGCTTCCCAAATCAGTGTTGTTTTGTTTTAATGAAAATATAATTCACTTATAACATTCACCATCTAAAAGTTTATAATTCAGTGGTTTTTATACTCACAAGGTCATACAACTATCATCATCATCTAGTCCCAGAACATTTTCGTTATCCTCAAAAGAAACCCCACATGCATTAGCAGTCATTCCCCATTCCTTTGTTCCCCTCAGCCCTAAGTAACCACTAACATATTTGCTTTCTCTGTGGATTTGCCTGTTCTGGACATTTCATACAAATGGGATCACATCTTATGTGGCCTTTTTTGCTGTTTCTTTCACTTAGTGTAATGTTTTAAAGGTTCACCCATGTAGTGGTGGTAACTGTACGAAGCTCCAGCTGCCTGCCGCTTGAAAAAGTCAATAATAGAGAGACGAGGTTGGTGGAAAGAAAAGCAGGTTTCTGCAGAGTGGCAGCTTTCCGGCAGGATGGCAGACTCCTGTCCAGAGGCCACCTCTCCGTTGCTAGAATGGTCGGAAGGTTTTATAGGGACATAAGAGGAAGCAGAACAAGGAAAGAGGGAGTCAGGCAGGCAGGTCCGAGCACTGACATCACTTCCTAGGGTCTGTTCTGTTTAGGATAATGTTGTCTCCTGACTTGGCCACCGTGGCTGGGGCTTTATGTGTCACCAGTAAAGACTGCAAGGGAGTTGCAAAACGGATTCGGTGCCTGCATGCCTAAGGGCTAAGGAATCCCTTTTTACAATTAGTGCTCTGCTGATTAATTGGGTTAGCAAAGATGTGTAGCTTTGAGAAAGGGAACAAAGCAGGGTTATTAAATCAAGTCGTGAGGGGGAGAAACAGAAAATAGCTGAGCGATAAACTATGAGGTGAATCAAGCTATAGGCTAAATTACTGATTTCTTAAGTTTCACTCTTACAGTAGCATGTGTCAGTACTTCAGTTCTTTTCATGGCAAACAGTATTCCATTTTATGGATATGTCACATTTTGTTTATCCAGTCATCTGTTGATAGACATTTGAGTTATTTCCACTTTTTTGGCTGTGGACTTTTGCTGTGGACTTTCACGTGTACATATTTGTGTGGACATAGTTTTTCATTTCTCTTGCTAATATATCTAGGAGTGGAATTGTTGAGTCATGGTATTTTAAGACTTTTTTTAAAATTGTGCTTAAAAAAACATAAAATGTACCGTTTTAACTATTTTGAAGTGTACGGTCTGGCAGTGTTAAGTATGTTCACATTGTTATGAAACATTTCCAGAATTCTCTGTTTTATAAAGCTGAGACTCTGTACTCATTACACAACAATTTCCTTTGCCCCCTCTCCTCAGCCCTATGTAACCAGCATGCCACTTTGTTTTTATTATTTGACTACTTTAGATCCCTCATGTAAGTGGACTCATATACCACTTGTCTTTTTTGACTGGCTTACTTACTTCACTTAGCGTAATGTCCTCAAGATTCATCCATGTTGTGGCACATGACATAATTTTCTTCCTTTTTAAGACTGAATAATTTATTGTATTGTGTGTATATATCACACTTTGTTTATCCATTCATTCATCGATGGACATGTGAGTTGCTTTCACTTCTTGGCTATCGTAAGTAGTGCTGCTGTGAACATGGGGGTGCAAGTAGCTCTTTGAGACCCTGCTGTTATTTCTTTTGGATAAATACCCAGAAATGGGATTGCTGGATTTTATGGTAGTTCTATTTTTAATTTTTTGAGGAAACTTCATACTGTTTTCCATAGTGGTTGCTCCATTTTACAATCCCATCAACAGTGCACAAGGGTCCTAATTTCTCCACATCTTTGACAACACTTGTTATTTTCTGTGGTGTTTTTTTTTTTTGGATAGTAGCCATCCTAGTGGGTGTGAGGTGACACATTGTGGTTTTGATTTGTATTTCTCTGATGATGAGTGAGTGATCTCTTCATATGCTTGTTGGCCATTTGAATAACATCTTTGGATAATAACAGTATTCTTTGAAGCACAAACATCTTTAATTTTGACGAGATGCAGTTTATTTCTTATTACTTGTGTTTTAAATGTCATATCAAGGAAACTGGCCTAATCTAAGGTCACAGAAATTTACACCTGTTTTCTTCTAAGAATTTTAAAGTTTTAGCTTTTACATTTATTACTTATTTTAATATTTTTTAGATTCTTACATTTAGATTTTTGATTAATTTTGGGTTAATATTTGTATACAATTTGAGGTAGTGATCCAAATTCATTCTTGTGCTCATGAACATCCACTTGTCTCAGCACTATTTGTTGAAAAGACTGTTCTTTCCCCATTGAATTGTCTTCGGCCCACTGTAAAAAACCAGTTGACCATAGATGTATGGATATACTTCTGGACTCTCAATTGTGTATGTTTATTCTTCTGCCATACTGTCTTAATTACTGTAGCTTTGTGTTGTAAGTTTTCAAACTGGGAATTTTGAGTCTTCCAACTTTGTTGCAGCCCAGTTCCAGGGAGAGCTGTTGTTCAAAGTCTTAGCTGTAGGGGGGCGCAACTCACTGTCCCTTGTGGGAATCGAACCGGTGGCGTTAAGAGCACGGCTCTCCAATTGCTTGAGCCACCAGGCCGCCCCCCAATCATCAGTCGACTCTTTAAGGTAGATTTAATTGTCCCCATTTTACAGAAGAGTAAACTGAGGCTCAGAGGTTAGGCCTCTTGCCCAGGTTATAGTGTAAGCAGGACAGAGTTAATTCTGCTGGATTCCTTCACCCATACCTTTAGACACTGTGCAGCGCTGCCTCAGCAGGCCTAGGCTTACCACACATTCTCACCTGCTTCTGGGGACCAGCCTATGCTGTTTCCCAGATAAGGAGCCTTTTGTCTGGTGTCTGGCTAAGGTCAAAAGAAATCCTCTTTGCTACCCAGTCTCTGAGTCTAGTAGAAAGAGCAGGAATTCTAGAGCAGGAATTCTTGTTTGGCTGTTGTCTTTGGCTCTTTGAAAACTTGTATCTCTGAGAGCCTCAATTTTCTCATCTATAATTGGCCTTCAAAATGGGATATGCAAAGAAAAAAATACCTTTTACTTTTCTCATTTCTTTTGAACTTGTTAGTGTGTTTTATAATGATTTACAGTAGTTTGAGTACATCATTTGTGTATGCCTGTTCGGTTGTGTACCGATGCGATACCCAATGATAGGCCACTGGTCTGTGAAGTGAGAGGCTCGGACTGCAGTGTGTCCCAGTGCCAGTATTCTGTCGTCACTTACCAGAAAGGTTTCTTGCATTTGAGTTGAAAACTTGGCATTGTTAACTCTTTGGCTACTGTTGACCTTTATATCTTTGGTTATTTTTCCCTTTTTCACATCTTTTTCTCTAGTTGTAGTGTCTTCAGCCAGAGATGCCCTCTGCTTCTCTACAGTGCTGTCTGTGGTGCTTGTGGTTTCCAGAAGTGTGTGCTGTATGTCACCGGTTTCAGGAAGCAGCCTGGAATTGGCAGAGTAGGCAGAATAGTTGTTGCCATATTTCACCCTGGCAGGCAAGTTCAGGAGCCCTATCTTGCTCTTTTTGCATTGAAACATTCGGTTGGAGCAAACTGCAAAGCTTGGCTGATTGTCTTTCTGACCATGGACACCTGGGCCAAACCACTCTCAGGTCTTTACCTTGAGACATCAGTCACTATGGACAAGAGCCTAGACCTAAGGGAGTTCTCTGGGTAGTAAAGATGTTTAACTCTCCCCAAAAGACTAACGAACCCGAAGCAGCACTAACCACTGCTCACTTTCTTTAGGATAACCCCCTGAGGTCTGTTCCTCCATCTGAGGAGACTTTGCTCTCCCTCTGCCCGTCTGCGCTGCCCAGGCTGCCAGGTTCCTCAATACGACATATACATAGTGCTCAGAGTTGCCTTGCTCATGCCCCTTTTCCTCATCCTTTCATACTGTCCCCTCCTCATCTTGAAAGAGTTCTAGTTATTTACCAAAGATGGTATAACAGCTGTCACAGTCCCCACTAGTAAGAATCTGATAAAATTAATGGTACCAATTCAGTTAAATGCAGTAAAACACCATTTAATGTGCTCTAGACAAGAAAAATGCTTCCAGTTTATCTGTGACACACCACCAATTGTAAGGTGCAGCCTGATTTCAGATATTAAATGGGAAAAATGTTCTAGACTCTATGAAAGCGGTAGCTTCCTTTCCTACCTAACTCTCAATTAGGAGAACAAAAACTGGAGACACTAGGAATGCCAGTGCCTTCTGGCAGTGCCTTATGGAGCCTTCTTCTGGAGCCTTATGGAGTGAGCAAATACGGAAGCCAAAGGTGACTCTCAAATGTAGCGGTTGGCAGGGGCTGTACAATGAATATCTTGTAAAATATATCCTCTTACCAGAATGGTTGGAATCAGTCCTTTTTGTCATTCAAAGTGTTGAAAGGGCTAGGCTAGTTGCCTGTTGCCTAAAAAGACTGCAGGAATGAATAAATGTTTAAATGCCTTTAATTCACGTAGGTGAGTGTCTACTATGTACAAAGAATTGTGGTACATAAAAATAATGTTTGTGGTTTTTTTTAAAGATTTTATTGGGGAAGGGGAACAGTGTGTATTTCCAGGACTTCATTGGGGAACAATGTGTTTTTCCCGGGACCCGTCAGCTCCAAGTCAAGTTGCTGTCCATCAGTTTTAGTTGTGAAGGGCGCAGCTCAGCTCCAAGTCCAGTTGCCGTTTTCAATTGGTGGCACAGCCCACCAGCTGAGCCATTTGGCCACCCCTCGGCAGCTCAGCTTGAGGTGCTGTGTTCAAACTTAGTTGTTTGGGGGGGGGCGTAGCCCACCATCCCTTGCGGGGAGTGAACCGGCAACCTTATTGTTAAGAGCTTGCACTGTAACCAACTGAGCCATCCTGCCGCCCACGGGGAGGTCAGCTGTACATCAGCTCAAGTTGTTGTCTTCAATCTAGTTGTGGAGGGCGCATCTCACTGGCCCATGTGGGAATCGAACCGGCTACCCCGCTGCTCAGAGCTTGCGCTCTAACCAACTAAGCCATCTGGCTGTCCCAAAATTAATATATTTTTTAAAGTTTGTAGTTTTCAAGAATAACAATTTTGTGACTAAATAGTTAATTCTATCATTATTCTATCATTTCATTATTCTATCATTTCATTATTATCTAAATAATAATATTCAGTTGAGTGGTAGTTCTAGTAACATCAGTTCTTGCAGGAAAATGAAAGTCACCCAACTCCCAAGTGTAAACATATTTTCAGAAGCAATTGCAAAATTCTTCCAGATTATTCCTGAATTCTTATTTCATGAGTATTTTTCTCAGACATATGGATCTTCATCTACACAGATAATCTGCACATGTTTCATAAGTTTAAGACGCATACCATTCCCTGTGGAAAAGAAGTGATTTCATATAGCTTTTCTGCTCTTGGCCAAAGGACCTAATTCTGTATATTACTTCTGCTTTGGCTTGGCCATTTTCACACAATAATTGTAGATCTGATTATTTATTGAGAAGAGTAGACTGTTGTGAAGAAACGAAATACAGATTTAAGTGAAGGAAGTGAGCCCCTAGAGCATTTGCAATTTTCCAGGAATTCTCTGATTTCACCAACCCATGACAGTTTTGATAATTATAAGCACTGATTTCACTTATTTTTCTTAGCTTACTTTTTCTCCCCAAGTATATAATACTCTTATATGATTGTGGTAGGAAGTCTTATTCAGGTGAACTTTTGATAAGACTTTCTTTGCTCTTATTTTGAACCTCCTTAAATTATAAATATTTATTTTGTAGGTATCATAGCTGCAAATGTTTTTGTATTCTGTTTATGGAGAGTACCTTCTCTACAGCGGACAATGATCAGATATTTCACATCCAATCCAGCCTCAAGTAAGTCTAACTTGTGTGTTTTTATTTTGAAGTAGAGATAATATGAAAGAAAATACGCTTTATGTTAATAGAAATGCTATAAAAAGGATGATTTTTGTCAACAATTATGAGCCAAATTGAAGTATAGGCTGTAAGTTCTTTGAGAACAGGGACCTCAACTCTCTTACTGCTGTTTCCCAGGTACCTACAGTGTACCTTGCACACAGTAGGTATCTAAACAGTTTTTAATGACTTAAGATTCGTGATCACTGCAAATTTAATCTTTGAGAAGACTGTTATATACAATTTCTAATCTATAATTGAAATTATTTTGTAACTAACTTTTGCCATAAGGACAAGTTGCTTTCATTGAACTGAGAGTTTTTATTGGTTGCTTACCAAGTAGGAAGGAGATTTCAGATAGCTTTTTACCACTTTGAAAAATGCTCTTAAACCAACTTATTTAGGCTTTTAACTGCCTCTGTTTTTGTTTCCCATGTTTGATTTGTTTGATATTAATAATGAAAAACATCTAAAATAGAGAATTTTTCTGGCTGTGTGTTGCACAACTACCAGACTGTTTTTCTTTCTCTTGTAGAGGTCCTGTGTTCTCCGATGTTGCTGTCAACGTTCAGTCATTTCTCCTTGTTTCACATGGCAGCAAATATGTATGTTTTGTGGAGCTTCTCCTCCAGCATAGTGAACATTCTGGGTCAAGAGCAATTCATGGCAGTGTACTTATCTGCAGGTGATGAGCTTTATTTAATCTTGGGGGTCTTTCAGAGTGTAAGCACTCTCACCTATTTAGAGAAGGGACAAAGGGAATGATTATATCCATATTCTACATACAGTAAGTGCTTAGTACATATTTGTTTCTCAGACTGTATTTAGAGAAGACTACCACAGACTGGTGGGGGTGGTTGTCTTCCCTGCTTCTCATTTTGTGGATTTCCTCTTACGTGAATTATTTAACTACTATTTAGTTTTAAATTAGGTACATAGGAATTAAGGTTTAGTATAGAACTTAAGCATGTTATTTTTATCTCATTAGGCCTAGGTTTCTTTAGCCTCAGACTCATTATTTTATAGATAAGTGGTTCCCAGATTTCCTGGCTGTCTCAGTCACCTGAATCTTTGTTAAATAACCTTAAGCTCATTTCCCGCAGTATGTTCAATTTCCAGAAAGCTTTAGATCAGAGTTATCCAATAATATTGTCAAGAATGAGTTTATTTTCGCAAACATACATGGTAGCATGGAACCACTCTAGCTGTGGTCCTGGAAATAGCATCATTTCTTTATTTCAACTAGGAAATGGTGATGCAGGATTCCAGGTTCCTAGATGCTACTAAATTGGCAATTGGTCGGTTAAATTTTACTTAGGTCTCTGTCTTTGCAAAATGTGCTAATTAAAACCATAAGGTATAATTCATTCCTAAAACCATAAGGTATAAAATTCATTACTAAAACCCCTTCATTTAAAACAGTATATCTGGCAGTTATTCTGTAGTGAAAAAAAAGCACTGAGCTTTTTCTGTAGTGAAAAAAAGCACCGAGCAAGACCTGAGTTCAGATCTTTTTTCTGCTACCAGCTGTGTGATGTTGCAGAAAAGACTGTACCTCTCTGAGGATAATGATACCTCTCTCATGACAGGGGGTTGTAGAAAGAATTAAATAGAAGCATCTACCACAAGGCCCAGAGTGGGTACTTAATCACTGTTAAATACTCATGTGCATCTAGTTCCTCAAAACTAGAAGCTGAGCAGTATCTCTGGCCTGTAAAATAAGTGTGTAGTTCTTTCCCCAAGCACTAGTGTGGTTGTACGTACAGAGGGTCTATTTCAGGGTCCATTTATTCCTGCTCTGTGGGAAGTTGTTATTTAAAATGGGCCACACTCAGCTCAGATGACATTGGAGGCAACGGGACCTATAAAGGATCCTCTGGTCTAAATCGGCAGCCGAATCAGTCACTCAGTGGACGACATGGGTAAAATATAGACTCTCTGGCCCCATTCCAGAGATTCTGATTTAGTGTGTGGAGTGCAGCCCAGAGGATCCCAAGACAGTTGGTGAGTTAGGGGAACTAGTCTCTTCTCTTCATGTTACAGATGAGGAAAATGATAACTGAGTAAAGGCAATGACATCACTCAGCAAGTTGGGCCGCGGGCCAGACTTTTCCTCCCTGTAAAATATCTGAAGTGAGAGGCGGAGTAAGTGTTCATGCCGGCCTGAGTCTTGTAGTGACTCGGGTAGAAAGCCCACACTGTTGGTGTCTGTGGGGTGGGGATCAGAAATGGAAACCCTTTCTGTAGCTCACCAAAATTACTGAAATGTGACTTACTTCGCAGGTGTTATTTCCAACTTTGTCAGTTATGTGTGTAAAGTTGCCACAGGAAGATATGGACCATCACTTGGTGCAGTAAGTATTTCCAATTTAAAATTTTTTAGGTTAGTTAACTTCATTTTGAAATAATTTTCAACTTACAAAAAAGTGGCAACATTAGTGCAAAGAGTTCCTGTATACCCTTCACCCTCCTGTTAACTACAGAATCAGCACAGTTCTCAAAGCCGGGAAGTCAACATTGAAACAATTCTATTAAGTAATCTCTCTCTAATTTAGAATGTATATATTTGTAAAGCCTTGTGAATTTCAAGCTATACCTTTTAACCGTTGGTCACTTACATGTACTTACTGGGACGGAGTGCACGTCAGGATCCGTCAGCAAGGTGAGCAGCCTGGGTGTCCATCAGTAGGTGACTGGATAAAAAAGATGCGGTGTATATGTATACAACAGAATATTAGCCATAAAAAAGAATGAAATTTTGCCATTTGTAGCAACGTGGTAAGACCTAGAGAATATTATGCCAAGTGAAAAGGTTGGACAGAGAAAGACAGATACAGTATGATTTCACTTATATAGGGAATCTAAAAAACAAAACACATGACCAAAAACATGAAATAAACAAATATAGATGAGTATGATCTTGTTTTGTTTTTTAGATTCCCCATATAAGTGAGATCGAACAGTATTTGTCTTTCTCTGTCTGACTTATTTCACTTAGCATAATGCCCCCAAGGTCCACTCACGTCATTGCAAATGGCAAGATTTCATTCTTTTTAATGGCTGACTAATATTCTTTTGTGTGTGTATATGTATCTATACAGACATATGTATACAGAGGGTGCCAAAAAAATGAATACACATTTTAAGAAAGAAAAAAATCGTATTAAAATTTGTAATAGTCAATATATACCAATAACAAAAGATGAATACATGTGTATACATTTTTTGGCACCCCAGGTATATACGTATATTATCCCAAATGGCAATATTTCCTTCTTTTTATGGCTGAATAATATTCCATTGTAGATATACACCACATTTTCTTTATCCTTCATCCATCGGTGGATACTGTGGTTGTTTCCATATCTTGGCTGTTGTAAATAATGCTGCAGTGAATATGGCGTGCATGTATCTTTTCAAGTTAATATTTTTGTTTCCTTTGGGTAAATATCCAGAAGTGGAATTGCTGGATCATAAGGTAGCTTGGTTTCTGATTATTTGAGGGACCTTCATACTGTTTTCCGTAGTGGGTGCACCAATTTACATTCCCATCAACAGCACACAAGGGTTCCCTTTTCTCCACAGCCTCTTCAACAGTTGTTATTTCTTGTCTTTTGATGATAGCCATTCTAACAGGTGTGAGGTGATAGCTCATTGTGGGTTTGATTGGCATTTCCCTGATTCATGATGTTGAACACGTTCTCATGTACCTGTTGGCCATCTATATGTCTTCTTTGGAAAAATGTCTATTCAGATTCTTTGCCTGTTTTTTAATTAGACTTTTTTGACACTGAGTTGTAT
The DNA here is from genome assembly GCF_964194185.1 of Rhinolophus hipposideros. Classification (NCBI taxonomy): domain Eukaryota; kingdom Metazoa; phylum Chordata; class Mammalia; order Chiroptera; family Rhinolophidae; genus Rhinolophus; species Rhinolophus hipposideros. Next base: position 62,344,931 of record NC_138048.1, read on the forward strand.
GGGTTCTTTATATATTTTGTATATTAATTAACCCCTTATCAGATTATAGGATTTGCAAATATTTTCTCCCATCTGATAGGTTGCCTTTTCATTTTGTTGACCGTTTCCTTTGCTGTGCAGAAGCTTTGTAGTTTGATGAAGTCCCAATTGTTTATTTTTGCTTTTGTTTCCTTTGCTTTTGTTTCCCTTTTTTTTTTTTTCGTGGCATTAACAGTTTTGAACAATGCAGGGCAGTTATTTTATAGAATGGCCATCAGTTGTCTCTTCCCTCATAATTAGATTCTGACTGTGTGTTTTTGGTTGAAATGCCACATGAGTGATGTCGCCTCAGGTATCACAGCTTGAGGCATGTGGTGCCCATCTGCCCTTTAGTGTCCATTGACTGTTAAGGTGTGATATAGCTTCTCTACCATAAAATTATTTTTTTTTTCCTTTTAAGATTAACAAGTAATTTGTGAGAAGATACTTTGGGAATATGTAAATATCTTGATATCTTGTAACTGTGGTTAATACAATGTATATCTGAAAGTTGCTGAGCGTAGATCTTAAAAGTTCTCATCATAAGGAAAACCAAATTTGTAACTGGTAACAGATGTTAACTAGACTTACTGTGGTAATCATTTCACAATATATATAAATATCAAATCATTGTGTTGTACACCTGAAACTAATACAATGTTATGCCAGTTATACCTCAATTTAAAAAAAGGATGTGGAAATGTTCTAGCTTTTAGGAGACCAAAGAGACACGACAACTAAATGCAATACATAATCAAAGGGGAGGGGAAATAGCTACAAAGGACATTTTTGGGACAAATGACAACTGGAACCTGTCCTTCCCCCACTACCCAGAATAGCATCCATTGATTATTATAGCTTGAATCAATTTTTACTGTGATGGTTGTTGTGAGGGTAAAGGTGTACATCTAATTAGCTTTCCCTAATATTAACATCTTCCATAATCATGGCTCACTTATCAAAACTAGGAAATTAACATTGGTACAGTCCCATTAACTGCAGACTATATTTGATTTTCCCAGTTGTTCCATGTTCTTTTTTTGTTCCAGGATACTATATTGTATTTAATTGTCATGTCTTTTTAGTATCCTGTAGTCTGTGATGGTTTCTCAGTCTTTCCTGTCGTCTATGACCTTGATACTTTTAAGGAGTAGTGGGAAGATATTTTGTAGAATTCCCACATGGGAGTTTTATCATGTTTAATAAGTGACTGCGATTTGTCTCTACTAAGAACTTTGGTAGGAGATGGGTAAACTAAGCTAACCCGACTGCCTCTCTTTGCTCTCTCTCTGGTTAGCCTCTTCGCATTCCTCTACCTTACGATACCCTCTGACCTGCAGGCTTGGTTCAAGCTGTTTTAATGCCTACAATAAGACTCTTCCCATCCTGTCCCATTTTACCTGGCCACCACCTGGTCACCCTTCCCTGCAGAGTTTGATGTCACTTATTAACCTGAGCGCTCCCTCCTGTGTGCTGCTGCTATGAAGCGTGCTGTCCCCATCATAGCTGACCGTATTTAGTTTTTATTATGTCTTTCCTGCCACTGTGTAAGCTCCATTAAGCAGGAACTGTAAGTGTCATTCTCTGTATCCACAGCATCTAGATAGTGCCAGGTACATAGTAGGATGCAAATATTTGAATGAATGATTATCACGAGATTTAACGTGAACTACAGATTGTGATCTAATTTCTCAAATATTCTACCACTTAGAGGAATTAGGAATATGTCCAACATTAAGAAAGTTTAGTTAAATTAGCATTAATTTATCCAGGAAATATTTCATAGCCATTATAAATTTAAATTATGAAGATTTCCTAACAACCTGGAAAAGCACATATAAGAAAAAACAATGCAATAATTATAATTCAAGTATAATAAGAAATGGTTGATTTGTTGATCATAAGGTTGTGAGATTGTGATTCTTACTCTCCAATACAAGGTTGTTGGGGTAAATGCTTCCCACGCAGGTGGATGCCTGTGTGTCCCCGGGAGGGTGCGGTGAGGGGAGGGTCCTGCAGAGCCAGGGAGCAGCACAGTGTGCTTTCCTGGGGCAGAAAGTGTGCTCAGAGGTGTTGAGGGAAACGTTTAGTTTTATTATGAGGTAGGATGCAAATGTCACATGATTTTTTTTTAAGATAAAATATTACTTTTAATACCACACATGTGGGTTTTTCTGGGCAAATTTATTTTCACTCACTCTGGGTAGGGTAGCTTTGTTGAGGGTTGAGAAATTCTTTTTTAGTCATGAAATGAAATCATTGGACATGCTTCCCACTGTCCCTCGAGTTCATTAAGCACTCGTGCTGGTTGTTAGACATCTTGTTGCCTCTAGTTAAATCCTTTCCAGGTGGTCACTATGTGATGGATGTGGAGCCCCTTTGACTCATATTTTGTACGTTAGTAACTGAAAGTTTTTAAGCGTTGCAATCACCTAGAAATTTGTGGCTTATTAACTTTCTGGAAAAAGTGTTCCTGCTTTTGACATTGTAGTCACTAAGCAGTTGCGCATTGAGAGTTTCGCGTTTTCACCAATGTGTTAATTTGCAGTCGGGCGCAATCATGACGGTCCTTGCTGCTGTCTGCACTAAGATCCCCGAAGGGAGGCTGGCCATCATCTTCCTTCCGATGTTCACGTTCACGGCAGGGAACGTGAGTACTTTTATGAAGTGAAGATTGGGGACAATGGTGGTATTTTTCTATTGACTGAATTCTTGCCCTTAAGTTAGAACTGTCAATGCTGGAGGAATGAAAGTTGTACCAGTTCTGTTCTCTTTTGCTTGCTTGCAGGCCCTAAAAGCCATTATTGCCATGGATACAGCAGGAATGATCCTGGGATGGAAATTTTTTGATCATGCAGCACATCTTGGGGGAGCTCTCTTTGGAATGTAAGTTTGAGTGTAACCGACGGCTCTTTTGGGGTCCTCTTTTCTCCACCCCTAAGGAAGGCAGAGTAAGGCAGCTCTGTGAAGTAGGGCAGGTAGGTTTGGGAGGGCGAGGAGTCCTCAACACAGTCCGCTTTGGCTTTGCCCTCTGAGGTGGGGTATGAGACTGTCAGCCTCGCCCCTGCCTTCATCGTTTGTTAGACATCGGCTCTGTCTTTAACCCCCGTTAACCTCAGGTCACCCCAACTCCTGACCTGTCATGATCCCTAGCCCTCCAGTCTGGGCTGTCATCTCCTCTCCCCACTCTCAGGCCTCCTCCCCCTGCCCAGACCCTGCCCTGACCCCCATCTCACAGTGCTGGGCACACACACTGTGGGTGGGGCTGTTCCTCTGCTGCAGTGAGTGTGTACGCACACTGTGTGACTGGCGTGGGGACCGTAAACCAAGGGGACCACTTAGTGGCAGGCACTGAGCTACTTACCTTATATTATTACTACCTCTGTTTTACTGATGGGCTCAGACGTGATGTTCCGCAGGCCAAACAGCTCTTAGGTATTCACAGCAGAGCAGAGATTTCAACCCAGATCCATCCAAAGCGCTTCCCGCCCCGTCAGCACCATATTGAGTGCAATTGCTGGGGGCACAAGGTCTTCCATTTGTGCTTCAGAGGATGGGCTCTTGCCTGAAACAATAGTGCTGTGGCGTCTCTGTCACAGCGCTTCCTCAGGACTCCTGGAGCCCGTGTCTGTGGGATGTGCTGGATCCACCTTCTTGCATAAATGTTACCTTTTGCCCTTACTTGGTTTTTACTTTGTTTCATAACAATGGAAAAACTTAAGTTTTTGTTTTGTTTTAAAAGTAGAAAAATCTAAGTGGAGCAGTTTTGCCCAGTAGGCGGTGGAATTAAATGCCATTACAGTTTTCAGTGATGATTAAAGAATAGCACATGTGAGTTCTAACTTGAACAGCAGCACATTATAAATAGTAGAAACTGACCTGATATTACAGTCTGAGGAACATAAAGACTGACGAAAATGGGTTCTGTTTTATGAATACTAAATTTATCTGGATCCTTCCGTGTATACTTAAAGGATCTTCTCCCTAGCAGGTTTTTATTCTTCTGATCTATAAGTAGATGACCTTTTTTCATTGTGAAAATAATTGGATCAGATGCATTTTAAAGTCCAGGATCTGAAAGCCAGAGGAATCCTTTCTGTTTGCAACTATTTCTCATTTCAACTCCTTTCACTTGCTAGATCTGTCGTGTCCAAAATTCATCTTTTCTAACATCTTTAATCTAGAGTTAGGAATCCTTACTCATGGTGAAGACTCCCTTAGTGTCCTCCTGCGCATCTCCTTGACTTTATGTCCCTCACCAAATGTTATGCTCTTCACCTTGTCCTGTTGCGATGCGATAGTAACAGCTAACATATACTGAATATGTGCTGTGTGTGTAAATTGAGGACGAATGTCATACTCTCAGAATCCTGTGAGGTATTCCGTTTTGCTGAAAGCAAACTGCTTAAAGAAGGGCACTTGTCCAAGGTCACAGGCATGTAGAGCTGGACTTTCAGACTGAGCGCCAGACTGAGGCGGTTGCTGCTGCGGCAAAGAAGAGGATACCTCAGAAATGGGTCATTTGGAAGTGTGTTCCTAACTGTAACTTAGCCAAATAACGAATTACATTTGAACTTACATGTATAATCGGAATGGTGTACCTGTAATTCTAAAGTATTTGACTCTGCTTGAAATGAGTAGGTTAAAAAGATTGGGGGAGAGCACTTTATTCATGGCGAGTTCCTGACAAGCGAGTCATTTCTTGTAAGAGTTTTACAATCGCATTTGAAGCTTAAGGTGATCCTTCTTCTCTTATTCTAAGTTCACAGAATTTGACTCTAAACTCAGAAGAATTCTGTTACATGCCTATTAATTGGCATGTTTTTTAAATGTCTTTTTTCTTTCTGTAAATTTACTGATTGTATTTTTCAAAAATTTATAAGACCTAGCCGGACCATCAACTCTAATGTGTCTTTTGGAGCAAAAATAATATAAGACCCGGTCTTATATAAGTCCCAGTCTTATGTTATAGTGAAATAAGACCGGGTCTTATATTAATTTTTGCTCCAAGAGACGCATTAGAGCTGATGGTCCAGCTAGGTCTTGTTTTCGGAGAAACACGGTATTTTTAAAGCTGGGGCAGAATTTGGATAAGCAAATGACCTTCTGTGTAGCCAGGTGGAAGAGGATGAGAAGCATTTAAACTGGCCATCGTTAGTAAACTACTTACTTCTGACTTTTCTTATTGGGCTTAGAATCTCTGATCTGCAGGTGATTCCTTGATCGGCCGCTCAGAAGCTGTTAGCACCTCGGGGAGAGTACCTTCTTTCAGACTTGGTTTCCTCATGTCTGTAAAAGGAAAAGTAAGGCTTAATTGCAGGGCTGTGGTCAGTCCAAAGTAGTGTGTGTGCAGTACTTAACATTTTTTCTGAGCAGTCACACATGCTCCCTTCCTACTTCAACCTTTTACATACTCCATATATTAAAGGTAATTCATAGACCTACATCCAGTAAATTAATCAGCTGTTTTAATAAGGCAGATAGTAAATGACAGTGACATTTACGTTTTTAAATGTCAACCTGATATCTTCATGGTACTGATTTCCATTTGAATGTCATACTGTTTGAATGTCAGACCTGCTTTGTTTTTTTCCACAGATGGTATATTACTTATGGTCATGAACTCATCTGGAAGAACAGGGAGCCTCTAGTGAAAATTTGGCATGAAATGAGGACTAACAGCCCCAAAAAAGGAGGTGGCTCTAAGTAAACTTGGGGTTGGACGATACTGGTGCCTCTGGTCCATGGTGCCTACAAGCCCCCGAACATGTCGCCCTGGGGTGAGCACAGCTTTACTCCTGCCCGGAAGACGCCCGGCACGCAGCCTGCTCAGTGTTTTAAACTGTCCTCCGTCCATGTCTTACTAGAAAGTGAATTATGACAACGTTGTGAAATAAAAGTTTATATCTCTAGTTTGTAAACAGGGTGTGTGTCTCCTCTGCAGAGCACGGACGCTGCCCTGGCACCTAATTACATGTGACAGTTTGGGCTGTGAACTTGGCAGAGTGCGCAGGGAAAAAGACTTGATTGAAACTTGGAGGCACTGGGCTTTGTACATTGGGCCTTTGGCATCTTTGCTAAGAATTTACTCTTACCTACCTACTGCTTTCCTGGGTTGACAAACAGGTAAAAGTTAGAGTATCCTTTCTCTGGCATGGTCTGAAACAACAAGTGCAGAATTTTCTAGATTCCTTAAAGAAAGGTAATTTTTCTGGTAGTGAGTGACATTTACAAAAGGCTACCTTGAGTTTTTTGCTTTCTAGGTTACTGACATTCTAGGTCAAAATTGTAGCTTAAGACTTAGAAGGATATATCTTAGATAAATTCAGACTTGAATCAGCTTAATTGCATCTTACGTTTGAAGCTGTACATTCTTTGAATTGGAGCGTCTTACTAAAATAGCAGACACTGGTCATCATAACAGCTTCACTGTCGTGCAGCTAACTTGCCCTCATGATAAAGAATTATTTCTAGGAAATGCAGTTCGAGAATTTAAAGGTTTTTTCTTGAGCAGATTTACAGGAGAGTTTTCAGCCTTTTGGTGGTCTCAAAAGGTTATACCAAATCTTGCACCTTGTCCTGGAGAGGAGTAAAGGCTGGGCCCGCCAGGTGCTGGGCATGGAGCGTCGGGCTTTATGAAAAGCAGCGCGAGACGCTCCCACCTCATTGCTGAAAGCTGAGTGGCAGCCTATACCCAGCACATAGGAATTGTTCAGGATTTGGCATTTCTCCAAATCTTTTCCCCACCATGCAGATTCGTCTCTGTGAAGTACCAGTTATTCTTACTAGGCAGAGGATTCTATTCTAAACCAATGTCACTTCCAGGAGAGAGATTTTTTTTTTAACCCAGCCCTCATTTTGGCAGTAAGGAACCAGGACAGTTGTGTGTAGGGCCTGCTTAAGGTCACACTGCTGTGCTCTGACACATCTGAGTACACAATGCAAACAACACTGACATACAGATGGGGCAAGACGTGTTATTCAGAGATGGGAGGGGAGGTGGAGAGGACATGGACATTCCATACGGAGTGCAAAATGCAATTCACATCTTGCCGGGGGCAGACCAAGAAAACAGTCTGTGAAGACGTGTCTCTTCTTCCTGCTTTGTGATGGTTAGAGAAGGAGCATTTAGAAGGTCAAGTCCCTAAAGCACTTCTCTGTCCATCTTTGTTGCTGGAGCCTTTGACCAGGCAAGGTCCCACCTTCCTCAGGGGAGGCCTTGGAGGTCAGTGCCCCGCTCTGGAAGCACAGGCCTTACTGTCCACAGCTTTGGCAATTGTCCCTGCTCTCCTGTTTGGCGACTGGGGTATTTTACTTTCTCATCTTGGCTTCTGTGCTAACACTTGATCGCCCCAAGGCTGTGCTCTTGGCTCATGTGCCTCTCAGGCACAGCTCCTCTGGCCTCGTAAGTGTGGTGTCCCCGAGAATGCACCCTTAGCTGCTGTCTTATCTCACTCTGCTTCCTGTTGCTTCCGTTACCTTCATGAGGATGTATTCTGAGCTCGGAACTCCCCGAAAATCTCTGTAGGCCAACTCAGTACACATGTATACGGCGTGCCAGGTATGATTCCAGGTGCTGGGACCCCATTGTGCAGGCACCTCAAATATCACTCAGCTCAAGGATATGGCCGATTGGAAGCCAGAAACCTTGGAGCTATTCCAGATTTCCTCGGTCTCACCTCTTATTTCTAGAATCCACCCCCTCCTCTCCACTCCCAGGGCCGGTGCCTTAGTTCAGTCCCTTGTCTCTAACCTGGACTGTTGGGACTGGTCTCTAAAATGTCCTTGTACTTCTCCATATGGCCACAGTGCTAAAAACACGTTAGTCATTCCCTGTTGCCACCTATAAAAAATTAAACTTACTGGGGCTACCAAGACTTTCTCCGCCATCTGGCCTCTGCTGCCTCTGATTAAACCTTTACCTGCCCCCCCCCCATTCAGATGGACCCAACGACCGTCCCTTGGAGCGAGGGACGAGTCCAGCCCCACCCCCCTCTTTCTGCTGTTCCTGACTTGATGCATTTCTATTACATTTGTTTTCGTGTCTGTTGCCCACTATACTGTAAACCTCCGGAAGGCACCCAGCGTTGTTCAGGCACATGGTGCTGTTTGATGAAAGAAGAAAACGTGAAGAGCTGCTTTTTTTTTTCCCCTGCAGAAGGGAGTACTTTAGTCACCCAGTCTCCCGGTGGCTAACGCGGGGCCCTGGCACACAGAGGTCACACAGGCAGCTTGACCGAGGGACAGTGGGTGTGCAGCTCAGTGTCTTCACGGTATGCTCCCTTCCTGCTGCTGCCTCTTGGGTTATGGCCTGGCCAGGGCAGTGGTGGTGTCAGGTGGCTGTGACTTCAAGCTAAGACAGGCAGTGGTTTGGGCGAGGAACCCGGCTTGTGACTGGTCAGGGCTGTACTGCAGTCCTCTCGGAGGTTCAGGCTGGGTTCTGTGCGAGTATGTGCTTGAAATGGAGCTCTGGGCAATGAATGGTTCTGGAATCATGGTCATGTAATTGGTCTGCAGTGCCCACTGAAGGCGTGTCAAATATTCAGACAGCCTCTGAGTGTGGCCAGGGAATTCTGATACCCTCGTGCATTACACAGACTGACCTTGAGCCCGGAGGCTTCCCCCAATTTGACGCTACAATAAAACAAGAATGCAGGTCCAGGAGGAAGGGAACGTTTATAGCATAGTGGCCACAGATTTGTGGCAGCTTTATAAAGTTAAATGAAGCCTCCGTGGCCATGCTTTAAAATTAGGGATTTTAGAACCCCGGGAAAGGTCAGTTAAGGACTAATGCTCATTCTCAGCGAAAACTGGATTGGTTGTCACAAATTTAGCATCGTAAAGGCAAATGGTGACTCACAGGCTGATCCAAACACGTGTTCTCTGGGAAGCATGGCCCCGTCTTCCCTGTGACCCCCCTCACTGCTGCACCCACGAGTGTGCCCACGAGTTCCCCGGCGCGGCCTGGCACAAATTTGGCAGCGGCGGGCGGTCCCTAAGATAAACAGGCGCGCGGAGGCGGACTGCGCCCGCGGGCGCCGTCACCCTCTGTGCCTCGGCCTCCGCGAGGCCAGGTCCAATTTATAAGATAACATTTAGGGAATTTTTGATTACATTCTGAAACGTAGACACTCGTCAATGCCTCCAGGCGGTTTCGTTCCCCCACATCCGCGCTTCTGCCCCGCGGTCGCTCGTTCTTCCCCGGGGGCGCCCATCCCGCCGCGCACGCCGGCCCGCGGCCTCGCAGGGCTGTCGCCGAGACCCGCCCGCTCCCGGTGGCCACTCCCGGCCGGGGGGCGGTGCTGCGGCGGCGCGGGGCGGGGCGGGGGCGGGGCGGGGCGGGGGGCGGGGGCGGGGGCGGGGCGCGGGGCGGGGCGGGGGCGGTGCTGCGGCGGGGCGGCGGGGCGGGGCGGCGGCGCGGGCGGTGCTGCGGCGGCGCGGGGCGGGGCGGGGGCGGGGCGGGGCGGGGGGCGGGGCGCGGGCGGTGCTGCGGCGGCGCGGGGCGGGGCGGGGGCGGGGCGGGGCGGCGGGGCGGGGGCGGGGGCGGGGCGCGGCGGAGGCGGGGCGCGGGGCGGGGCGGGGGCGGGAGCGGGGCAGCGGGCCGGGCGCCCGGAGCCGAGCGGCGGGCGCGGGTCGCCATGGCCTGGCCCTGCATCAGCCGCCTGTGCTGCCTGGCGCGGCGCTGGAACCAGCTGGATCGCTCCGACGTCGCGGTGCCACTGACCCTGCACAACTACTCGGACCTGCAGAGCGAGGAGCCGGGCCCGCGCGGCGCCGCCTCGGGCCGGGGCCCGTCCCCGTCGCCGTCCCCGTCCCCGGCAAGCGCCCGGGACCCGGGCTGGGAAGTGCCGCTCACTCAGTACCAGAGGGACTTCGGCGCGTGGCCGGCGCCCGCGGGGCCCAGAGACGCGCCGCAGGGGCGCCGGCCGGGGGGAGGCAGCCGCAGAGGCAAGTCCCCCGCACCCCCGCGTCGGGCGGTCTACGTGCTCCCCGTCGGCGACGCGGGCGCGGCGGCAGCAGCCACCACGTCGTACAGGTACGGGGGCGGGGGCGGGGAGCTCCGGGGACGGGGTGGCTGCGAGAGGGCCGTGAGAACCCATCCCACGCGACTTGCAGGCCGACAGGCGGCCTCGGGGTCATCCCGTGGGTCCCCGCGCTGCTCCCCGACCAGCCTCAGAGTGAAGAGCGGGCGCCTCCGCCGCCGGGGACCTCACCGCCTCCCGCACAGCCGCTCCCTTTCCCGCAGCCTCGTCGGGACGGCCTTGCCTTCGACAGTTCCAAGCTGCTTCCCTTTAACTCCCCGCAGGAGGGCCCGGCTCCGGGAGGGGCGCGCACCGCCGGCTGCCCGAGCGCCCTCTGGGGGCCGTGGGTGGGGAGGCTCCCCAGGGGGCTGGCCCCGCAGGGCCCCACTGAGCCACTGAGGGCCGCTCACGTGGCTTTCACGGGCAACGGGTCTGTGGGTCCTCCCACTGCCCCCACCCCCCAGCTCTGCCCCTGGACACCAGAGGGCTGCTGTTTCTGTACAAAACTCTTACACACTCACTATAGAAAAATTGCAAATTACAGAAATAACCCCACCCCAAACTGGCAGTTCTTTCTAACCCCTAACATGCGTTTGAGCGCATATTCATTTATAATTATTACACGGCTGCCTTCTTGCTGTAGACGTCATTCTTCTCACCTATGGTCGGTGTTTGTCCTAAGACGTTCTTCCACAACGTGACTTTTAATAGTAGTGCAGTATTTTTTCCTATGGGTATGCATTTATATCATCTCTCTCTCCAACTACTGTTAATCTACTTTCATGTCATTGAATATGTAGTGTTTCTAATCGGGGGCTATTAAAAACATTCTTCCTTTGATCCAGTTACTTCACTCCCAGGAATTTTCCCTACGTGGGGTGGGAGGTCAGGAGGCTAAGGTCCTTTGCAATATTGTACAGCAGAAGATGGAAACACCACTGTCCTGCTGAGGGAGGGGACTGGTTAATTATAGTTCCATCATAGGATAAGCTACTGGGAAGCCCCTAATGTACTGATAACAGGAGTTCTTTAATTAGGTCCATGTCAAACAAGCAAGATGCAATACGGAATGTCTGCTACTCTGCGTTTTCAAAAGGGGTATTTGATATACACATATCTACTTAAGTACAGGATCTCTCTGAATGTGTGAGAAAATGGTAACCTGTGGGGAGAGGGAGAAGGGTGAGAGGATGGATGCTGCCAGGGGTGGAAGGAGACTGAATGACTTTTCACTCTGTCTTTTTTGAACCATTGCTTTAAAAAATATATATGTACAGGTGTTACCTTTTTAAAAATAAACAATTTTTTAGAAAAAACTTCTGTGAGAAGCATCCTTATAGCTAAATCTTTGCTCATACCGTGTTTCCCCGAAAATAAGACCTAGCCGGACAATCGGCTCCAATGCACTCTTGAAGCAAAAATTAATATAAGACCCGGTATATTATATTATACCCGGTCTTATATTAATTTTTGCTTCAAGAGATGCGTTGGAGCCGATTGACCGGCTAGGTCTTATTTTCGGGGAAACACGGTATCGTAATTTCTTTAGTATAAATTCCTACCTGTGGAATTAAAGGACCAAAGAGGCATGAACTCTCCCCCTCAGTTTTATTATTTTTAAATCAACTGTATTGAGGTATAATTTTCATACAGTAAAATTTATCCACTGTAAGTATACAGCTGGATGATTTTTGTAAACCCTGAGCACCACCACCATTATCAAGACATGTAGAACATTCCATCTCCCCAGAGCCTCCTTCATGAGCATGATTGCAAAAACGTGTGTGGGAATGTCCAGGGCAGGGCAGGTGGTGGACGGTTGTGACTGCTGCGTGCTGGGGCCCTGAGCCAGCTGCAGGCGCCTGAATGTGAGGTCTGGAAGGCAGAGGTCCTGGGTGTGCAGCCCCTTTACGTGGCTGAGGTTTCGGGTGTCAGGAGCTGCATAGGGGTGGTGCTTGCAGGGAGCGCTTCAGCTCAGGGAAGGAAGCGCTTTCTAATAATCAGAACTGACTGACATGGAGCAGCTGCCTCACCGGGTGCTGAGCTCCTCCTCACTGGGAAGTTCAAGCAAGGGGTGGGTTTTTGAAGCTGCCCCTCCCCCGTGGTGAACAGATGGCGGGTTTGAACATCCTGCCGGCTCCTCCCTGCTCCAGTGACACTAAAGGTACTAGTTATTACTCGCTGCTTAGTACATACTGGGCACCAGGCTCAGGACTTCCCGTGGATTATCTCCCCAAGAGGATTTTTGCCAACAATCCTCTGGTGTTAGTTCAATTGTTGCCATCCCCCTTCTACAGATAGTGATGTTAGCGGCTGGCCCAAGGTCCAGCAGAGTAGGGAGTGGAACCCAAGTGTGTCTGGCCTCAGAGACCAAATTTATACCCCCCACAGGTTATCCCCTAAGATGCTGCCTCCTCTGAGCCACTTGGTCTCTTGAACTGTGTCTTGCACTGGTGACCCCACTTCCTGTGTATAAACCTGGTGGGTCACTTGGCCTCGCTGACCCTTTCCTCATCTGTGAAGCAGAAATAGTTAGAGCTTGGCTACCTGACCCCCAAAGCCCACACTCTGGCAGACACAGGACCACTGCTGAGCCTGGCTCCCCCAGCACCAGGCCAGCTCCCTCCCAACTCTGGGGCCTGGCATGATGTCATGCGGGCTTTCTGCTCCCGCTCCCCGCATAAGAACGCAGGACATGGTGAGGCCAAAAAGGAACACCCACGGAGCCATGGGTGGGGGGGTTCATACCACTATAGTCTCGCTGGCGGCTGGGTTGGAGACACAGGAAGCAGGAGCCACACGATCTGCAACCTGCCGCCACTTCTCTGCCAACCAACCCCTAGCTAGCCGCAATCTGCGCTTGCTAGCGTAGCCACAGCAGTTATATTAGTGGCTAATGGCTAACTGGTTACAGCTCATGGCCAACTACCCACAGCTGATGGCCATCTACTACCTGAGCCAGCACCTTTCCACGTGAGGTCGGGAGCCTGGAAACTGCTCTCTGGAGCTATTTCCCCACACCTGGTCATAGGGGAAGTGTGTGTGTAATGCGGGGTCTCTGGTCCCGCTCCCCACATAAGAACGCAGGACATGGTGAAGCCAAAAAGGAACACCCATGGAGCCATAGGTAGGGGAGTCATACCCCTATATTCTCGCTGGCAGCTGGGTTGGAGACACAGGAAGCAGGCTCCACACGATGCGCAATTCGCCGTCCACTTCTCTGCCAACCAACCAACCTACCCGCATAGACACGGCAGTTAATTAATGGCTAATGGCTACCTGGTTACAGCTGATGGCCAACTAGCTATAGCTGACGGCCATCTACTAACCCAGCCAGCACCTTTCCACGTTAGGCTGAGAGCCTGGAAACTGCTCTCTGGGACTCTGTCCCCACACATGAGCATTTCCAGACTGCCTTCCTTCTTTGTAAGATAACCTAAGCGAACGGTTCCCCAAAGATGTCAGAGTGCTCGTGGCCACTCTTCTCCACCCAGCAGGTCCTGCCTGGCCTGGCCCCCCGCCTCATGCTTGGCCACATGGGCACAGCAGATCCTGATGCCAGCCTGGCCCCCTCCTGCTGACCAGCTCCTCCCAGAGCCTCCCCTCAACAATGATCACCTTTGGCCCAGGTTCTAGCTCTGCCCACTTCTAGAAGAGTTCCTTCCTCAGTCGTCTCCCTCTTTCCTTCCTGGGTGACTCAGTTAAAGGGCCAACTGTTCAAGTACCGTAAGACTCGACTCCCACTTTTGCAAGTGCTTGTAACTTTGTACACCTGAAGCAGTCGCCCCACTTTTTACCAGAGGAGACTCAGGCTCTGAGAAATTACGGGATTTGTTTGAAGCCACGTTGGGCTGAGGACCCAGCCTCTGGCTCCTCAGGCGGCCTCCTACCCCTCAGTTGTGTCCATTGCAGCCCTCAGTGTCCAGCCGAGGCCCACGAGTGGACGATGGTAGAGCCTGCTTGGTGAGGGGGGGGCAGTGGACTTGGCTAGGCCTGTATTTTTATCATCTCCTTGGCCAGAGACATTAGTCTGCCTTCCTTTCTGCTGGAGTCACCAGGTCCTGCTGATTTTCTCTGGTCCCTTCTCCATCTTCACTGCAGCCCTCTCACCTGGGCTCTAGCACCAGGCCTGACCCAGGAGCAGCCACAGGCACTGCTCTAGCCCCTGGCTCTGGTAGTTTCCTGCTCTGGGACCCCTGCACCATCCTGGGGCACCAGGTTTGCGCTGCCAGGCCCAAGGCTCAGCTCAGTTTGGGGACAGAAGGGCACACCCAGGGGAGGGCCTGCTTCCTCAGGACAAACAGAGCAGCAGATGGCTTGGGCAGCTGGTCTTCGGAACTTTGCAGCTTCAGAAGCAGAAATGGTCTGACAGGGCCCTGGCCCAGCTCGCCTCCTGGCACCCTGGAGGACTGACCACGGACAGACAGCTGCTCCCTGCACATGCAGGCTGCCCAGTGGGGCCCAGCTGTGCTGATGCGGCCACGGAGAAAAGGCAGCTTTGTCGACCTCAGGGCCTGAAGCCTGGCCAGGGCTGTGGGTGGGATGAGACGGGTGGACCCAGCCATGTGGGTGCTGCCCCAGCCAGCCACACACCTTTCCACAGAACATGGCCCCAGCCAGGTGCTCCTACGGTCAGGGCAGTTTCCTGCGTTCTGTCAAGTAGGGGAGTTGATATAATTAAAATAGGTCTGTTTTTGTTCAGAGAAATTGAGGACTTATGTCTTCATCAAAAGAACGCTACTCTGACGACACAGAGCTAGGCTACGCCAGCCTTGTCACGTCCCTCCAGGGAGCCAGCTTTCCCTGGTGCAGACCACCGCCCCTCCCACACCCATGCGAGTGCCCATGGGCACAGAGCCATGCAGAGAAAGCCAGACCATCATGTAGTTTTTGGCGATGGTCACTATGATTTACTCTCTTGCAGGAGTTAAGACAAATTAAAAACTAAACAACACTGAGCTTTATTGTTCTTTCTCCACTGTAACCAGCTATGGAGGACCTGACTGTGCTAGACGCTGTCCAGGCCAACACCTCCCTTGGATGTAGGGTCACCAGTGACCTGGGCTGGAGGCAAATGACCTTCACTGGTTCTGGGCCTCTGGGGGCCATTGAAGTGGCCCCGAGACAATACAGGGAGCACTGGAGGGGAAGGCGGGGACTCGCGTTGTCTCCGAGGCCCTGCACACACCAGGTGCTTTGCAGGGTGGGACGGGTAAGATCCACGCTGTCAAGCTCCTTCCTAACTCCCTGCGCGGCCTGAGCCTGTTGCTCATCTACACCATGGGAGTGAGTTCCCGCTGCTACTTCCTTTGGGGGTCAGGGGAGCAGACTTCACGATGAGTGCTAACACGTGAGTGCTTTCCCCCAGAAGCGACTGTCCGGGGAGTGCACTTCCTCTGCTAGCTGTGTAAGGAGAGAAGGGAGTGTCTGGAGCTGACACAGGATTTCAGCAGCAGATGTGGCCAGGAGCATTTCAGGAAGCATGGGGCAAGGGCAGCAGTCCCTGTGGGGTCAGGGGAGGGGCTAGCTGGCCCTGCACAAGGTGGTGACCGTGCTCTGTGTTCCAGACAGGAATTCCAGCCCTGGACAGGAGTGAAGCCGTCGAGATCCACAAAGGCGAAACCTGCCACAGTCATCACAACCCACAGCTCCAGATGGGACGGGAGCCCTGGGGGCAGCTTCCAGGTCAGCCTGAAGCTTTTGCTACAGGGCAAGGGGCTGGCCTCCTAGCTGCAGGGGGTGTGGGAACAGGCCTTTTTTCAGGTTAGGGACTAGGAGTGAGATTTGGATGGTGTAAACTGGCATGATGGCCAGGGGCAGCGGTGTCTGAGGGCCCACTCGTCCCTCAACAAACAGAAAACCAAAGTACTTTGCCGTTGGCCAGGTGGGTGTCCCTCTAGTGTTGGCTTCCTGGGGAGCAGGACCTCTTTCTCTCCTAAATCCCAATCTTACCCTTGGCCACTGGGCATTAGTGACAGGCATTTGTGTGAGAGAGAAGCTGGAAGGGAGGTGGGGACTGTGCAGCTTCCTGATTCCACCCAAAGGAGGGTTCAGGGAGCAGCATGAAAGGTCCGTGTTCCACATGTGACCTACTAGTGCAGTGACCCCGCCCACTGCGGATGTCCCCCCCCAGACCCTTCAGGTTTGTAGTCAGCTCGTGGAAGACAAAGTGGTGGCTGGGAGGAGGGAGTTACTTCCCTGGAGCTGGGGGCAGTGGGAAAGTGGAGGAAAAGGCCCACTGAGATGTGGCCACGTTTCATTTTTCAGGTCTCTGAAGTGAGGAGGAAGTTCGCTCCTAACCCCTCAGCCATTTTTCAGGCATCAGCTCCCCGGATCCTCAACGTGTGACTGCCCGCCTAGAGCGCCACAGGGCGGGTCAGCAACACTGCTGCCAGCCAGGGCCCGGGGCTGAGAGCTCGGACGGGACGCCCCTGCCGCCAGACCGGAAGGGCCCTCGTTCTCACTGTCGGGCACCATCCTCTCCATGCGGCCTCCAGAGCTGCAGGCTGGGTGCCAAGCAGAGGCACACACGGCCACGGTGCACCCAGCTCCACTCTGCACTTCCCCCACCTCTTCCTCGAGAAGTGTGTGCAAGGCTTCTGATCGTTTTGTAACTGCCTCTTGGTCACTCTTCAGTTTTTAAATCAGAAGAACTCGAGGATCAATTCTATTGAGAACTGAATTGGTCCAGGGGGGCTGAGAAATAAGGACATAACAGGTCCTTAAAAGAACCAGTCATGTCTACTGGGTCGTTCTCCCAGGCTGCATGATAATTTTGTAACTCATGGTAACCCAAGTAATGTCCTTGGGATGTTCCTGCAAATGGCCCCCATGTTCAAGTTGTAGAAGAAATCTTAGGTTATCACCTGCATGTGACTCATGATCATGCTGAGTAACCTGGAAGAAGTTTCCAAAAGAAAGACTATCATAGGGTTCCAATTTCAGAGCCATAACTTCTTTATGGCCAAGACAACCCTTATGTTTTCACAAAACATTTGTTGGGAAGAGTGCTTTAAGCAGTGAATGAATGAATGAATGCCACTTACCTTGTGGTAAGTTCCTGAACCCCAGATTTTATTACTAATTCCAGTTTTTTCCATTAATATGTTGGCAACTAGAAAGGAACTGCCATCCGCACTGGCTAAGCATCGGGGTGCTTTAAAGAAGACAGCATTAGCCTCAACCCTGGAAGACCTTCAGACGTCCCCTCACCCCTGCCGGCTCTTACAGGGAGCTCACTGCCTGTGGAGGAGGCAGCTCATTTTGTCTTTGGACAGCACTCTCTGACTTTCTCTGTAAATTCTAGACAGTGCAGCCACGTGAACAAATCTGGTCCCCTCTCCTTCAAACGTGGAGTTCATGTCCCTTCTGAAAGGTTAGAAGCACAAGCTTAGGCCAGCTTTCTGTCAGGAAACTCAAGGATTTCCCTTTGGGTCTTTATCCTGCTCCAGCCCACGAGCGGCTCCAGTCTGGTGAGCACTTACTTGAGCTGTGGGTGGTGTTCTGGTCTCAGCAACACCTCAGAGTGGAGGTGGGGCTGTTTCCAGGTCACGCTGCCAAGGGGATTGTCCCCTCAGAGGTGCTAGCTCTGGCAGGCACAGCCCTTGCCCTCATTCCAGCAACGGAAATGCTCTGGATCATTTTAAAGGGAAAACCAAAACCATATGCTTACACAAAGGGTTCTATTATTTCAGACCCCGTTGGTTTGCGTGTTAGATGTTTCTGAGAGAAAAGAGACTTCCTGCTGGGCATTCTGTGGGAAATGAACAGATTAACCGTACAATCTCAGATTTTACTAAAATGCAAAAATGTACTGTTTCAATTTCTTGTTATTTCTTTAATTATAAACACGGCACCTTTGTCCTCCCATGACTTCCTTCATCCCCCCGCCTTGGTAATAAGGACTCCATAGACCATGGCTGCTGCTGCCGTCCCTGGAGGCCTGTCAATCCCGAGAACCCTCACTTGGGGCCGCAGTCCACACTGGTGTTATACAGTCTTTCACAAAACCCACCAACCTCCCCTCTTTCACATTTACCCCTTGCCCCTGGGAGCCGAGGGTAAAAGCACTGTCTTTGAAGCTAACCGTGGACACAGACCTTGACCTGTCCGCTCACTAGCTGTGAGCAGTTTAAACTTCTGTTCCGTCCTCTGGAAAGTCAGGCAACACCCCTACCTCGCTGAATTGGTGTTTACAGGGTGCTCAGTAGGGTCAACGGCCGACAAAGCACAACTGTGTAATTATTCTTTCCTGCCCAAGCACCCCTCCCCCCCTTTTCCCAGGGAGCTGGCTCTATTTGCATGCACAGCTTTGGTCCATCTGCTCCATCTGATGCCCGGACACAGGCCCTCACAGACCCTGCCTGTCACACTGTAGGGCTGGCAGGGTCCATCCCTCTCCCCCGAGACTACCTGGGTGGCTCATTCATTCCTCTCCATTGGGCCTGCTGTCCCTCATTGGGGACAGAGTTGGCACTGCAGCAGGCGGCACACCTCAGTGAGGCATGCCACATGCCCGAGGACCTTTGTGGAATGCCCCAGAACTGACAGCTTTTCACAACACCCAACCTTCCCCTTCCTTACTAGACTTCATTAATGATGAGGTGATTAGGGTTCTGAAGGAGAAACTTCCTCCCACTCACTCTAGGTTATGGTAAGACCTAACATCATGCTACTGCAGTGGCCTTAAGAAGCTACTGAGACAAGCCCCAGCCACGTGGGTCCAGCCCCCACGTACCACTTATGTAATATACAGACCAAACCAGGAAGAAATGCACTGGAATGTTGATGGTGATTCTCTTTAAGAAGGGGAATAATGGGTAATTTTTTAACTAATCAATTTTTACACCTTACTATATTTGCTAAAGTTTTTATATAAGAATTTTTGTATTAATTCTGTAAAGAGAAAAATTAAACAAAATAAAAAAACAGTTCAACTTGTTAGCTAATTTTAGCCGAAAGAGAGTTCAACATTAATGATTCCATCACGGAAGTCTGCACTGCCAGCAGCCCCCCTCCGAGGCCCACCCAGGAGGAAGCCCCCATGAGCCTCTCACTTGCAGACATTTAGAGCAAGGTCCCACCTCTCTATGGTCTGTGGTGCTTCAAACTCAGAAAAACCCATCATAAATATTATACTAATACTTCAATTCCTGTAATAACTCTCGGATTTAGGCCACACTCCAGAAAGCAGCTTTTGAGAAAACCCTGGCCCCTTCACACAGGCTCCTTCAGTCAGAAAGAGGCACTGCCGGTGACACTCATCTTTCACTGTCTGTTCTATGGCTCCTGCCGAAACCATGGCTGAGACAATTAACATTCAGGAAGGGAGCCTAAGCAATGCCCCTATTCTCCTTCCTCCAGACCATTCGACTCCCTAGACGTTGACACTAGGTGAAGTCTGGTCCCAAGAAAGCTACACCCTGGACTGTATTGCAAAGCCTCCTTCCTGCAGAGGCAGCTTTCAAAGTCTGTAGTTCTTCAAAAGCATGGATATAGAAAGTGGTCATCCTGAAATGTTTCTGCATTTTTGGTCACGTTTTGCCCATTATGACAGCAGATGGTCACAACAGGCCTGTGTCACAGGAGAAACTTCTTTCAGACCTCAGCACAGACAGACCACTTCTATCCTCCCAGACAAACCAGCGTGTTTCTTTGTCAGACAACAGGAGCTGTTCCCTCTTACCTAGCCTTGGCTTGGAGGGGGCTCTGAGCTCAGTTAGGCAGACTTCCCTTGCCCCAAGCAGTCAGAAATTATGTCTAGGGTTGACATGTATCTTAATATTATTTTTTTTAGACTTTTACATAACTGTTATCCTTTATCTTGCATAGCCTCAAGTTCTTTTTGGAAAGAAGTGGAAGAATTAAACACACATAATACCGATCATCTTTATCCTATTCCAGTTCTTTCTGACCTAATGTAAGAAAAACTCTACCAAAAGGTAGTGCTTCAAACTCAGAAAACCCATCACAAATACTAAAAGATTTATTTTAGGTATTTTTGTTACACAATTATGTTACACATTATGATACAAATACATTTGAACATTAACACATATGGGGAATGTTAAGTCATTTAATACTTCTTTTGCAAAAAGATAATTTTTTAGGCTTTCGTGCCTGTCGTACATGACTTCTCATTTGGACCAAGTCTTCCATCCTGTAAAGTTTAGTCACAGGCCGCTGCTGAATGAATCTATACACTTGCCCATTACCCTGGCCTGGAGTAGCTTCATGTACAGACCAGCAGAGCCTCTACTACTACACTATTTTATCACTAAGCCAGGGCATGCGCTATGCCACACCGAATAGGCTTCCTTCTCCATTTGCAATCCTCAGACGCTGAATAAGAAAGAGTAGATTTCTCATCATGTCACCTCCCTGCCTTCTGTTCCTGACTCGAACATCTACAGGAGTCAGGAAAACATGAATTATGTGGCTTGGGTAAGTTTTTTTGATGTTGACTCACAGATTTCAAATTGTCTTTGAGCAGCTTCCTGAGAATAAATCTGTTCCCTTCCATCCACAGACTGTGTTAGGAAGCCTGGGTTAGTACCTTTCACGGAGCTGGACATCACTGCTACCCTTCCTTCTTCTCTTCACTTCCCCTTCCATCTGCTTATGGACACAACCTATTCTCACTGCTTCTGAGCAGATATCCCCGTCTCATGGCTTTAGCCTTCATTTTTCTACCTTTAAGGCACTCACAAGTGTTTCTTTGAAACACTTTTCTTCTTGGGAAGCACGTGACGGAGAAGAACAGGACACGACATCCACTGACAGGGCGAGCAATCCTAGCAGGGCTTGTCCCAGGGGCTGCTCCAGCAGCGCAAGCTCCTGCACACGCACAGCTGGTGCAGCTGCTGAGTGCCGGGATTTGGGCGTGCTGTCTAACACGAACGGAGTAAGAGCTTCTCGGTTATCGTCAAACCTTTCCTGACCTGCACTGGGCTCTGTCTATCCTTTGACAACGCTGAGACTGGTTACAGTAATGCTCCTGTCTCCATTAAAAAAAAGGAACCTGCTCAGTTTGCCACCGCCCAGGCCCGTATGTTTGCCGCGTGGCATCACCGCGGCCTGCAGCTGACGCCCGTGGGCTGAGCGCAGATCCTCCGAACTGCAGCCACCTGCCGGGCTGCGGAAGCCCAGTCCTCCAGGTGTTACCAGGGTAACCACTGGGGCTGCCTATAAGCCCAGCCCACAGAATGGGTGACATCTGCAGCCTGCCAGACTCATGTCTTGTCTCCTGGAGGGAGACGGAGGCCTAAGGTGCCCCCTGGATGACACCCAGGGGAGAGAAAGACCTGCCACACACGGCCCGGCCAGCTCTGGGACCCTCTCATGGAGCTGGAGAGGGAACAAACGCAAGCTGACAGCCTGCATCCACTCACAGCTTCACTCTAGAATCAGGAAACTTCTGTCCCAGAGGGAATTGCTCTGGGACTGAACACGCTGGTGTTATTACACGGAATTAGGCGGAGGCAATGGCTTGGCAGCCACGGTACCCTGAGGCACGCGGAAACCACCTCCTTCCCCAAACAGAAGAGCGAGCCATCACGGTCCAGAGCTTTGGATACAGCTCCAGATCCTGCTTTCCCGGGGGCATCTTCACTCCACTCACTGATCTTCATTCAATATCCCCATGTGTTTGTTTGTGAGGAAGTCCAGAAAAGGAATGTTGCAAATAGCCTGGTGAATATTACTCACCGTAATTTCTTTGGGAATCCTGGTCCAAAAAACAAAGGCTGTTAGGTACAATTCGCTCAAGCATCTAATAATTAATTTATCTCAAGGACCATCTCCTGCACAGGCCCTAACAGAAGGGGATAATGATGAGTGACAAGGCATGGTTTTGGGCCACCTGGCGGGTGCGGAGTGGCGGGTGTATTCTTTCTCTCTTTTCTTTCCTATGAATTCCTTTTAACTTTGGTGAAGATTTGGCTTGCTCTCTTCAGTCAGCCCTTTTTAGGGCTCAAATCTGACTTCCCAGTCACAGGTATGAGATTGATTTCAAGAAGCTGGTTGAATAATTAAGAAAAAAGACTCTGAGGACCAAGAAAAGAAGAAGTGGAGAGCAGGACAATGACATTTTTGTAATTCAGTCTCAGCAGACTGAAAGCTGAGCCAAAGCACCACAGACAGTATTTCCCGTCTCCTAGAAAGATGGGAGATGGGAGTTACGCCAGGCCAGGTGTGGTGCTGAATGTTCTTATCTGTCTGTCTCCACAGCGAGGACCGTGGAGGTGAGCGGGGCCACAGCAGGCGCTCAGCCCACCCCTGGATTTCAAGCAGGACCAAAAGCAACATTACTGGAGCTTCTTTATTTCCCTTCCCTTTTTCTACAAGACCTGCCCAATGTATTGTACTCCTGTGAAGTCTGACTTAATATCCCTCTGATTTAGGCCTCTTGACATCTGCAGAAACTCTTACAATTTTATAAATTTATGACAGCCATTAAGCACAACGAGATAAAATGTTTCCTTTGAAAGGGATACCAGGATGTGGAACAAAGGCCAGTACCACTCTTTCAGGGCCCAGGAAATGAACAAAATTCCGCGTCCCAATCAATGATAGAGAAGCAGCAAAGATGGCGGTGACACTGTGGGCTTTACAGCCAATGAGATCTGAGTGTGAATCTAGGTTCTAGCACCTATTTTCTGGGAAAGCCAGGTAAGATTACATTTCAAAGACCAGTTTCCCAATTTCTACAATGAGAGTAAGAGTTCTACAATGAAAAGCAAATTAGGTAACGTATGTAATGCCTGGCCCCAACATCTGATACTTAACGGACACTGTTATTATCTTTCATTGCAAAGAGTTGGCATTTGTTCCACCTGGTAACATAACAGAGACCTACTGAACAGCGTCTATGAAGTAGTGACTGGGGAGCTACTGACCTCTGGACAAAGCTGAACTTTCACAACCAAGAGGTTCCCTCAGAATGACCAAGCGGACCCTTCAATCTGTCTGGTTCGGAGAATGTCCCGAGCACAGATACCTCCATCTCCTACTGGATTGATTTAAGTATAAAACTTTTTTTTTTTAAAAGGAGGGCGCAGATCGCAATGGCTCATGCGGAGACTGAACCGGCAACCTTGGTGCTACCAGCACACGCTCTAACCAACTGAGCTATCCGGCCACCCTGTAAGTATAAAACTTCATGATGGGCAACTAAACTGTCAGGAAATATCTGTACGCCCGAAACCACCGATGGAAGACGTAATGGTACCTGTTGTGGGATGCTGTCTGGTATCCCACTGCCAACGCCTGTCTCAGGATGTCATTCACCAGCTGCTCTGTAGCCTACAACAGAAGGTGTGTTACTCTCAAGAATGGCCAGGCAAGAGGGACGCATCCAGCCCCATTCCATACCCTAAACCTGGGAAACAACTGCATCCAAGGATCAAAAATCCTCAAGAAAAATTAAAGGCCTGAATAATAGTCCACAATGATAGAGGCTGTGATTCTGAGAAATTATGAATGGGGGTAATTTTCATTAATCAGATGCTGTTTTTAAAGGAAACAAGCGAAAGTGAGAGCTATTTGTGAGGTACACCTGAAGTGGGAGGGGACCCACCAAGGGGGGAACTGCGGAGCTCCGATCTGGCTGGGAAAGGAAACTGGTCTTTGTCATCCCCTTGCTCGGGAATGGGACACTTGTGGCTCCTTTGTCTGTTGCTATTGTGACAAGTGGAGAAAACCCAAGGCTTTGCCTTTGCCACCCTAAAGCAATGAGAGCACTGACTCTCACCTCAGACTACTTAAACGGCACTTGAAATGCCACTAAAAGATACTGTTAGAGCGACACCAGCAAAGAAACTCTTATTGGAGATGCTTCAACAAACACTCAGAGGAAACATAATCTAATTCACTTAAAAATCAGGGGGGAAAAAAAAGAAAACTTTAAGCTTGAATAAGAAGAGAAATCTTAAAACTTGTCACCTCTATTCTGTTGCGGTCCTGGCCATTACTCAAAACAGCCTGGCATCCAGACTGCCCAGCCTTGGCTGCCAGCACGCACCCACCTTTAAAACCATGTCCTCCACCACCGACGCATACACGTTCTTGTGAAGTGCCACGGGCTGCAGGGTGATTCCAATCTGCAAAAGCAGGAAAAAGCCATTTGCTCCTAGTTCTACAATAAAACAGCCTTTCTCCAAACAAGCACACTTCTTTGATACCCAAAGCGACATCGGGCTGGAAGAATAACTACAAAGTCATGAGGAAGTCATTGGGGGAATGTGTTATCCTAGTTCTCCCATGTTTCTGAGTGAATGCTGTTCTAACCCGGCATTTACCCCCAAATCTCATTCATGGGAGAACACACTCAGAATGTGCTGTGAATCCTGATAATGGGATCAACATATTGGAAAGCTTGGAATTAAGACTCTAAGGCCCTATTTGCAAAAGGTGATGTAGACAGACTTGGAAACTGCATCTGGCCCCATTTTTTAAATTCCTCTTGCAAGTGAAAACAAGCGCTGTATTTCACTTCGGGTTCTCAGCAACTGTGTAGGTGGCAGACGCTGCAGAGCTGGGTTCCATCAAAGGTGGGTAACGAATTCTCTCCTGTGCCATAAGATACATCCACACTTGGGAGCTATGAAAAGGTTAGAGGAAGCTTAACCTCTGAAGTATAACTCAGAAATACTGTGACATGCCTCAGGAAGGCAAGGTGTTTCTACTGAGGCAAATGAGAATAAAACAGATGAAAAGGAAAAAAACCTGTCCATATCGAGCTGCCTTTGTTCCAATTCCAAGCTCAACAAGCAACTTTTTCACCTGTGATTAATTTCTTGCCCAAGGGCTCTGGTGTGGGAAGGTGGGTGCCCAGATAGCATACCCTGAGTGTATCAGGCAGAAGTAAATCATACATTTCCTTCACCAGAAAAGTCTGCTCTCAGTTTATAAGGCTGAACATCTGAGCATCTCGCACCTGGTTTGCGATCGAGCGACATCACAGCCACAGCCCCTACCTTCTGTGTGATGTCACCAATAAATTCAGACCCTGGTGTCGGTGGCAGGTAGAATTTCATTTCTTCCTGTTTCTCTTCCTGTTCTTTTTTGATGTTTATCTGTAACGGCTCCGAGAGGGTGAGGATATCCACATCCTCCTCATTCTCCGGTTCTCTCTTCTGAAACTGCTGCAGGTCCTCCAGTTTCCGGCAGAGGTTATCGGCAGAGGAGAACGACGACGGGAACTCTAAATGAGAGGCAGTCAGTGGGTGTTTTTTGTTTTTTTTGGAGAGGTAATCAGTCTTATGACAGCTGTGGTAACAAAACAAAAGGACTTCCCATCTCTATAAAACCAACAGTCTGAGACCCAAAGCAGGGGGTATCAAAACTCTGGATCTAAAACATTTTTTCTGGTTCTAAAACTCTATGGATCTGTAATTATGAGAACTAATAATTCATGCAGTAGACGAGCACAGAGATAGGTGTCTTGTGTTAAAATGCATGTGATGTAACCGCAATCTGAGACAAAACAGACTACATAATTCTGACTTACGCCACCACAAAGAAGGTCCTCTGCCCAACCCTCAAATGTTAATGACTAAACTGATTTTTTTTTCATATTTGAAATCCGGAAAATTCAGAAATGCACAGTAAAGAAATAGAAATCACCCAGTCTTACTGCTCAGAGATAAGTATTGTTAACACTTCAGTGTGCACCTTGCATCCAGTCTCTAATAAGATGATTTACACAAAGTCTAATGAAGAGTATTAGAACTTTAAAGCTAGCAGGAGTCCTGGGAATCTTTTAGTGCATCCCTTTCACTTTTTGGGTAAACGAGTGAGGTCCAGACCAGGCACAAGAAGGGCTTACAGGCACCCAGCAGGATGGCAGCAGGGCATCCAGCTCCTGGGTTCTTCTGTTTTATTGACTCGGTGGGTGCTCACAAATTAATCAGTCATATTAACAGAAAGCCCAGTGTATGTAAAAAATCATGCTTTCTATATATGACCAGTGAAGCATGATGTAACCTACGCGGTCTCTGCGCTCCAAAGAAGCTTAGATACGTAAATCTGAACAATCCTCAAGGTTCTGATATTAAGTGCTGCTGGAGATCAGAGAACAGAAGCTCTCAGGAAAGCTTCGTGGAGAAAACGGGATTTGCACTAAGTCTTGAAGGACCCCCCACACCCTCCCTGTGCTCCAGGTTCCCTCGGACCGGGAGGTGGAGCTTCTGTTTTTCTACAGCAATGGGGCTGAGTTTCTTCAAGGCGAAACTCAAAGTATTCTCCCCGTATGTCTTTTATGCTCTGCTCCCTTGTCCCCTTAACCCTCCATCCAGCACCACTGCTTGTGTCTTTGTCATAAAACAATTCATTTTATCTGCAACATTATCAGTTGTTTACATCTATGTCCCCAACACTGGGCAGTACACTTTCTAGCTAGGTTCGGAGATAAAAGTAACAGATAAGATAGTGTCCCCAACTTCAAGGAGTTTGAAAAGACTCATCTTTGAGGGGTTATAAGGTCACAAAGGAAGAAGTCACTAGTACCTGGAGGAAAGGAGGTGGGCTTGCAAAGTCTCCCAAGGAGAAATGATGCCAGGTGGGAGACTCCTGAACAAACAGAGCACGCCTATCGTACGGCCTGCGCCAGAACATTCCTGCTGGGGTACAACTCTCGGGCATCGACAGTTCTGTAGGGACTGTGCTGCAGGGGCACGGGTGGGACACATGGCTGGAGGGGAGCAGGCTCCTGTTCTCCACAGTAACTCCTCAAGTCCTGGGTAAACTGCTACCATTGGAAGGGTCCCAGAACCATGGCGACTGAAGAGATGCCAGCGTGCCGTGTGCAGACACCCCACAGTGCCGACGATGCTGAGTCCCCTGAAGGCTTACCCGGCTCGCTGTCGATCTGGGTCAGCACATCCTCAATAGAGTCCCCGTCGTTCCGCAGGCTCTCTGGATCCGGGGGGGTGTAGCCGTGGCAGCGACACCAGTGAGCAACGTGCTTGGTTTTAAGGGGAGTCAGGTGGTGAAACCTTGCGTTCTTCTCCAGTATTTCTTGTAAGACTTTTCGCATTGTCATTGCTCTTTGCCACTTAAAGACATGTTTTGGAACCATAATCAAATTCCTCAACTTAGCAGCATGTTCAAACAAATCACCCAATCGTAAATCACCACACTAACTTGTTAGAATCATTTTTTCCTAATAAAAACAAATCTGATTGTGTTACTCCTCAGTAAAACGATAGTAAAAGAATTTCTACCTAATGCTTATATAATAAAATTAAATGTATCTCCAACCTTTGGCCTATAAAGTTTTCCCTTGGTCTCAACCTATAACCTCCCACTTCCCCTCCAACCCCTACCTTCCCCGAACCCATTATCTTGACTTGCTCATAGCGCCCTGAAAACATGCCTTTACATGCGATTTCCTCTTAGAATCCCACTGGCTGGCAGAGTAGCTACCATGTTGTACACACTCAATAAATACTTGATTTAATTTTAATATATTGAAATTCATTAAAAAAGTTGAGACTTTTTCCAATGCAAGAAAAGAAAGTAGACTTTTCAAAAGCCAGCTACAAATGTTTGAAGAATGAGATTTTTAACCGAGAAACAAATTCTACCATCAAATACTTAACAAAATATGCGGCAAATTTTATCACTGTTCCATATGACAAGGCTTATGGAAGCAGCCAGAACGCATGTGTTTTGGCTTTCCCCACACAGGCTCTCAGTGGTGGCTGCATATCAAATAGGCAGACATGGGATTACCTCAGCAGCTCTCCTCTTTCCAATGTTCCAGCTATAATACTGCTCCACAGACTTCGCAGAAAAACAGCTGGCATCTTCACCTAGGATGCACATATCCAGCCAACTCTGAATAAAATTGTTACGATCGCAATCAAATCTTATCTGCTGGAGTCATGTCCAAAAGTTTCTCCGGACCTCTTTACTGGAGTTGCTCCTAACCGGGCAAGTTCAGATGCAGTGTAACACAGAAGATGGGCTTTGTCTTAAAAGAGAAGTGTGTACTCAAAACTACACCTCTTCTTGGGCAATCAGCTTTGGTAGAGAAAGAATCTACTGCCACGAGGCTATTAAAATGAGTGGAAATGGCATTCCACTGGGAGCCAGGAGCCCTGCGCTCAAGCCCCGGCACTGCCATGAACTCACTCAGTGGCCGTGGGCGACCTACATCACCTCTCTGGGCTTGTTCTCTTCTCTGTAAAACGAGAGCGTTGGGAAAGATGGTTTCTGAACTGCCTTTCAGCTTTAATATTTGTGTTTGTATCTAAATTTAAAAAGGGGAGGAAGGGTAGGAAGGAGAGAGGAAGAAGGAGAAAGATTTTTGAATTTTATTCTGCTGGCCTAGGAAAATGTCATTACTTTGAACTACCTCAAAATGACCCCTCAAACTTCAACCAAGAAAAAAAAAATAATTTATTTGCTATTAGAGTTGGGAAAAAAAAAAATAAGCAGGGTAGTCTGTACTTGGCCTATTGTTTTCATATTCCCATGAATATGATACAATCTGCTCATCACTTCCTCTAAATGTCCACGTAATCTTGACCGACAGCACACACCTAAGGACGATCAATTCTGTCAGAACCACTGGGGCTGAGAAGCCAATTATTCAGGCTAGCTAACAACGGGCAGTGACAGAGCAGACTTCACTGTTGGAGGCCGTGATCATCGTGCATTTCTGCAAAGAGTGACAGTGAATGGGAGAGGAAAGAATAGCTTTGGAGTCAGAGAGAGCTGGGCTGTATCCTGCCTCAGCACCCACAGCTAGTGATCGTGAGCAAGTTACTCATTCTTGCTTATCCTTGATTTGCTCATCTGTTAAACAGAGATGACATCACCTATCCCACAACAGACTGGGATTAAATAAGACAGTAAATGTAACAGGGCTACACAGAGTCTGGCCCATTGTAGGCAAGTGTTCCTTTCTTTCCTTATTAATAAGCATTAAAAACTAATGCAGTTTGCGGGGCCACCGGATGGCTCAGTTGGTTAGAATTCGAGCTGTTAATAACAGGGTTGCCAGTTCAATTCCCACGTGGGTTGGTGGGCTGAGCCCCCTGCAACTAAAGACTGAAAATTGTGACTGGACTCGGAGCTGATGGGCCCTAGAGAAACACACTGTTCCCTAATATTCCCCAATAAAAAAAACAAAAAC
The DNA here is from genome assembly GCF_964194185.1 of Rhinolophus hipposideros. Classification (NCBI taxonomy): domain Eukaryota; kingdom Metazoa; phylum Chordata; class Mammalia; order Chiroptera; family Rhinolophidae; genus Rhinolophus; species Rhinolophus hipposideros. Next base: position 62,374,112 of record NC_138048.1, read on the forward strand.
AACAAAAAAACAAAAAACAAATGCAGTTTTATGATTTATATACAAAAATAAATGTAAAAAATTCCTTCTACAGCTCAAACACAGTGAAGACAGTAAGACTAACTGGTTGATCAAGATATTTTGAATTCTAAAACCCTGCAAATGAGCAACAGCTATAGCAAAAACCTCCTAAGATAACTACCACATCAGTTTTAATTTACATACAACTGATCCAAGTGGACTCAACATCCCAAGTAGTTCACTTCTTAAAAAAATACAACGCATCCATATATTTAGTAAAAGTGTCTTACTTTTTGCAGTGATTAATGGGATCTTCTTTACTACTGCTGTTAAGAGTTGCTGGATAGTCTCTAAATGGTCTATTCTGAGAAGGATAAAAGAAAATGAAGGTTGTAAATATACACAGCAATTTCTGGCCATATATAGACACGAATTTATGTTCATATTCCCCTTTTCTGAGGGAATTAAAACTTAAACCGATTGTATTGACAGATCTTTCCTTTCATAGATAGCCTTCTTTATAACCGAAGGTCACTCTATGCTTAAAAAGAAAACATCAAGACTAAATAAACAGATGAGACCCCAGGAATAGCAACTGATGTAAGTATCACATTTTGTCTATATTTGTAAATAGCCACTAATCCCTCCTCAGTGTGACTGCCACTGTGTGATAAAATGCTGCCATACAAATACCTATCTTCAGGTTGGTTATTACAGCTCATGCTGTCACCTATCATGTGAAAGTGCCTATTTTTCTATTGTTGCCAACAATCTGAGATACATCAAAATATGTGGTCAGAGTTGGGTTCCCAATTTGGAAACTGGGAAATCTCATGAAGTATTTCCAGAAGAGGTAATGAGTGCATATGGCCCAGGAAAAGAGAGCTATTTAAAATTAGGTAGGTAAGTGGATACTTCGACACAAAATGTGTACACACCTGAGTAATTGCATCATGAGGAATCTCATACTCAAGGATTCAGCCAAAAAAAAGTACATTCTGGCAAACTCAACTGGAGGGAGATCTGTAATTCCCCCTGAGGCTTCTGAGGCGGCAAATCATGTGCCACCTCTAGGTCACATCATTGTGTAACTGAGACCCTTGAGCTGTGCGTCAAGTGGTAATTCTTGTTCACTGCACACAGAAGGTATCCACCCATCAAGGGACTTATCTCCACACACACACAACTCTACATATACTGTCACAGGCATGGTTTTTAGAAAAGTATCATAAAAATATCCAAAGCACAACTCCCTTAGAAAAGACTGAAATAATTACTTAATGACATAGTTTCCAAGCTCAGAACTTTCTTCTGTTTTCACCGCTGTCTGACTCTCCTGAGAGAGGCAGCTTGGCCCAGGAGTTTCTGGTTCAGTCTTCACTACAAGGGAAGAATAACAAAAAGAGAGCTGTTAGGTTCAATGATGAAAGGACACGTGCAGGCAGCAACAAAAGCCCTTCCATTGAAACTCAGTGAGGAAACTACCGCACCAGCTGTTGTAGGGACACAGCCAGGGGACTGAGATGGCGCCTCTCAGCACAGGGTCAGCAGACAAGGGAAGAACTGTTAGTATAGGTCTCATGGGGAGCAACGCCAGGCTCGTGACAAGGCAGGACACTAAAATGGCTCTGTAGACATTTCTTAAAGGGCCAACAACATTGCTATGTAAGATCCCCCACCCTATACACACACTTGAACAATGTCATATTAAAACACAACACTGGCCTGTTCTAAGCTCTAATATCCTTTTGGATATCATCTCTTCTGCTGCGTTTATCAACTTTCAGCATTATTTCAGTGTCTGACATATAAGCCAGAAAGCAAAAATCATCTAGATCCTCTGTGCTAGGAAATATCCAAGATTATAACATCAGGCTTTTAATATTACTAAATCTGTTCCTGATAGAAGATAGGCGCACGTGTCTTCCTTTACTTCTATAGTCTTCCTTGATCAACAAACCAGGACCACACACTAGCTTCTGTATCAGCTTCCCTGCCTTCAATCTCTTCCCCTTACAATCCATCTTGTACATCAGCACCAGAAAATTTTCCTAAAGGTCATTTCCCTTTTCAATATCTTTCATTAGTTTCCTATAACGGATCTACAAATGAGAGCTACATCTCCCCCCCCCCCTTTTTATTGATATATAACTAGCATAAAGTGCACAAAAATTAAGTGCACAGGTCAATAAACTTCACCTATATATACACCTACCACTCAAAGACACAGTATTTCCAGTCTTCAACCAGGCTCCCTTATGCTTTCGGCAGGTCACCCCTACCAAAGGTCACCTCCTTTTGTCCACTCTGGATTGCATGTAACTGGAATCATACTGTACATACTTGTTTGTGTCGCCATCTTTTTAGCTATGAAAAATAACAGTGGGACGGGCGTTCTTGTATGTCTTTTGGTAGATGTATGCACACATTTCCTAGAAGTGGATCTGCTGGGACATAGGGCAGATGTATCTCTAATTTTATTAGAAACTGTCAGACTGCTTTCCAAAGTGATTATATCAATTTTTAGTCCCACCAACAGTGTGTGCGAGTTTGAGCTGTTTCACACCCTTGCCTACACTTGACGTTGCTCATCCTTTTAATGTTTGTGACAGAATGGTGTCTCACAATGATTTCAATTTGCATTTCCTTAATGACATATGAGACTGAACAACTTTTCATATCACATTTAAAAAAACTAGTGTCCATCTTTTTTTTTAAAATCTGACATTCATATTTAATGGGGCATACTGCTATTTATTTATTTTTGAAATAATTGTTTTATTTTTTAATTACAGTTGATATACAATAGTATATTAGTTTCAGGTGTATAACAGTGATTAGACATTTGTATAACTTACGAAGTGATCACCCCAATAAATCTAGTACCCATCTGATACCATATATAGTTATTACAATATTACTGACTATATTCCTTATGCTATACCCTTCATCCCCATGACTATTTTGTAACTACCAATTTGAAAAATATGGAATGCTTCACGAATTTGCGTGTCATTCTTGCGCAGGGGCCATGCTAATCTTCTCTATATCGTTCCAATTTTAGTATATGTGCTGCCGAAGCGAGCACTAGTGTCCATCTTTTTCATATTGATTTTTAGGAGTTGTGTGTATACTCTGTATGTGACCCCTTTGTTAGATGTATCTATTGCAAATATCCTCGAGTCTGTGGCATGATTTCACTCTTAATTTTGTCCCTCTGATGAAGTGAGGTTCCCATGTTAATAAAGTCCAATTTATCAATCTTTTCTTTTATGGCTAACTGTGTGTGTTCTCTGCTCAAGGTCAGAAAGTTATTTTCATATTCTCTTCTAGAAGCTTTTACTATTTTACCTTTCACATTTAGGTCTATGATCCAACTCAAATTAATTTTTCTTTATAGTGTAAGGTAGGAGCCAAAGTTCACTGTTTTCCCAAATGGATTAAGTCAGCACTACTTATTGAAAAGAAATTGGTCGTAAGTCAGGTGACCATATATATGTATAAGTCTATTTCTGGGCTTTCTTTTCTGTTCCATTAGTCTGTCTGTTCTTGAACCAAGACCACACTGTCTCAATTACTGCAGCTTTATAGTATATATATCTCGTTATCTAAATCCCCTAGCTTTTTGTTCTTTAAAATTGTCTCAGCTACTCTAGGTCTTTGTTTACTTACACATTTTAGATTTAGCTTGCCAATTTCTCCCTACACACAGAAACAACACTATAGAGATTCTGATTGTGCTGTGTTGAATTTATATGTCATTTTTGGTTGGAGAATTGTTAACATCAGGTCTTTCAATAAGTATGATGTATTATATTTATAATAAATTACCCATAATTTATTATATTTATAATGGTATATCCTTCCATTTATTTAGGTCTTTTTAATTTCTCTCAGAAATGTTTAGCCGGTTGTCAGCATTTAATATCTATATAGAAATTAAAATTATTTTTATATTTATACTGAGTAACCTTGCGAATTTCACTGCATTACATATTCTCCCAACCCCTAGTGATTCCAAGACTTCAATAAACAGAAGGAAGTCCTCAGAAAAAGTTCAGCTACTCCAGTGCTACAGGTACAAGTATACTCACTCTAATCTGGCACTCAATAACAGAATTATATAATCATCATTTGCAGGTTGAGACAGCTATTCTATCAGAAAAATGAAACATCTACTCTCAAAGACTTGTACATAATAGCCCCAGACTGGAAACAACTCCAATGTCCACCAACAAGAGAAAGGATAAATTATGGTATGTTCCTACAATGTGGAATACCGCTCAGTATCATGGATGAATCTCAAAACATTATGGTGAATAAATGAAACCAGATACAAAAGAATACATGTCCTTCCATTCACATAAACTTGGAAAACAGACAACTAATCTATTGTACTAGGAATCAGAGCAGTGGTTGCCTGTAGGGGGTGGGAATTGACTGGAAGGGACACAAGGTGACAGAAATTTCTATATCTTAAATGGGATGTTGGTTACATGGGTTTATATACTTGTCCAAACTCATCAAATGGTATTTCACTATATAAAATTTTACCTCAATTAAAATCAAAACAGAGATGTTCTGGCCCCAGTCCAAAATTAATGGAATCAGAATCTACATAAGGAAGGCATATACCTACTACTGAGGAGAAATGCTGGTCCAGCATTTTTATCATCAGCTATCTTGATCAGGGGTTGGCAAACTTTTCCTATGAAGGACTAATTAGTAAATATTGTAGGCTTTGTGAGTCTTTATCTCAGTTGGAACTTAACTAGTTTCAACTCTGAGGTTGCAACACATCCACAGACAATATGTACATGAATGGGCATGGCTGTATGTCCATAAAGCTTTATTTAAAAAACAGGTAACAGACTAGTTGTCCAACGCCTGCTTTAGATGGTCATGCTGTAAGTTACAAGTCTACCTCATCTCAAGATGGTTATGCAGAATCCTGGCACGCCTGAAAAGCAGACATAGTTCAAATTCCAACTGCACTGTTTCCCAGCTTTCTATACTTGAGAAGTGTACGTTTAGTACCTCCAGACTTCAGTTTTCTCATTTGCAAAATGGGCATAATAGCTATTCTGAAGTACTGTGATAATCAGTGACATATATAAAGCAGCTAGCATGTGCCTGGTACATTTTCGGCTACACAAGGCAGCTATCACCACTATTACAGATGTTATCGATGTCAAAATGTGCTGCTCTAATTAATCTACTCAATAGTCACCGCACTAACTTAATCTACTCAACAGTCAGAAATGTCCTCACTACCAGCTTGCCAAAGTCTGGCCCTATCTAAAGCTCCTTTACCATGGCCGTATACCCCAGATGAGTCCCTTTAATTGATCTACTTCCCAACTAAGAGTGGATTATCTGTCCCCGTAACCTGCCATGCCCTGACTGCTCCACAGCTGCAAATGCTTTACTCTTTGAAAGTCCAGGTTAGTCCATGTCCCACACAAAGTCCTCTCCCCACCAACCCTGATCAGACATCCAAGATTGAAATATTTCAGCATTCACTTTCCAGAACATGTATCCTGCATTTATCAATCATTGCTTACTCTCTTCAACCTGGTTATAAGTTCTTGGAGGACAGAAATGATGCTTCACATATCTGTATGTTTTTCTCAATGTCAAGTCTGCTACATAAACAGTACCTATTTCTGAGGTGACTGATTCACAGACGCAGAAAATTCAAGGGACTCAGATTACAGCAATGTCTCGCATAAAACTTGTGGGCAAATACACTGTGTAAAATTACATACCTTTTGTAACAATTGCTGGAGCGGAGCTGGGGACAACTGGTGCTGGGGCAGCTACAGGCAGAACTGTAGGTGATTTGCTGGCAGAAAATGACTGAACCACTAACAGGCAAAAAAGGAGGGGATATAGACATTATTTAAATGAGGATGCTCTAACTCCCTGGTGAGAGCCCCATTTTAAACTAACAGCACAAAAACAATCTCAGTACAACAGAAATGGTAGGGTCCTTTTTTAATAACGGGATTTTGACAGGTGGGTTGTTTACTATTAGTACAGGGTAACTGAGCCATTATTTTCAACTGTGGAAATGGGGGCTTGTCATTAAAAAAATAAAAATCCAATTAACCTGAACTCTCATAAATACCCAAAATGTTCCCCCCTCTACTTAGCTTTAGAAATGGGCAGCTATTAGAAGCCAATGGATCATTTGGGTTTTACTTTCAGTCCTCGAGTTGGTGCTCTAGAGTTCAGGGAGCCAGGGAACACTGCGACCGCTAACGGGCAAGCTGTACGTGGGCGGAGCAGAACCAACTGACAGAATACGGACTTTCTCCCTAGACAGACCTAGAGACAAGCACATACGATAGGCCCACAGTGAAGGACTTACCTTTATTCACTGGCATCAGTACAGTCTGCACAGCCCCGGATGTATTTACACTGCGTGGTTTGAGCTGGCTGGGGATGGCGAGGACAGCCTGCTGAGCACTGGGTTGACTGGAGTGAATCTTTAACAGCCCTAAAACAAGGGGGACGAGAAGGCCAAGCGGAAGATCAGGCGCTTCCTTAAAGTTCCTGCTCTCTTTGGCATTCTTACTGTCTCATGCGAGGACCTTCTTAGGACATTTACCCTTTCAATAAACAAAGAGCTGGGAGCATGAGGCAATGGTTGTGGCCGAGTTCACAATGAAACAATGCTACGACAATAATGATTTATTTTTACCTCGCAATCACAAATATAGAAATTTTTGGAAAAGCAGAACTAACAGAAGAGAGAGAGATTCACCCAGAGCCTACTGCAGAGACAATCAGTATTGAACACTTTTAGTTCTTTTCCATGTTTGTTTTCCACAACAATTTGTTTTATGTATAGCTGTGATAGGTGTAAATGATATAAAATTCTGTATTTTGATTTGGATAATTGTCATTTTCCCATTTAAAAACCTTCTCTGGCTCCTGACTGCCTAGAGAGTGTTTCCAAAATTAGTTTCAAAGCATTCAGAGTCCATTTTAATCTGGTCCCAATATATCTGCATCTCTTTCACACCATCCCCACATAGCTAATCTCTCTACTCATCATACCTTATAATTTCCTATCTGTGCAGCCCCTATTTTTCAAACATCAGATAGTTTCAATTTGTCATTTTAGAAAGAGTCATCCTCTCCCACTTTCCTTTAAAGGTCATTTCCATATTCCCATTTCCATTACGGAACTATTCTAGGCAGTCGGAGGGTCAGTAAAAAAATGACCAAGGGCTTTTACTGTGAGAGAGCTCACAAGACACAACGCAAACACGTTATAACATTTACTTAAAAACAGCATCAGTGGCTAAAGATACTTGAAGGCACTGGAAAGCAGTTGGTTTAAGGAAAGGAATCATCTTAAATACTTTCTAGAACAAAGTCTTAACTAAACAAGAAAGTCTTTCTTTGGAAAAGATGAGTGTTAGATCAGTTAAGTTACAAATATTTATGGAGATGTGCCCCCAGAAAATATATACAATGACCCGGTGTTTTCATATCTTTAAAATTCTGATTTTTATTAAAATATTATACGCCTGTCAGCTGAAAAGTAAAAAGCGCTAATGGGCTTAAAACTAAAAACAACCATCCTTTGTTCTACCTCTCTAGCCTCATCTAATTCCCCAGTAGCATGCACTTTTAATCGTTTTGGTCCTTTGGTTCTTTTAATATTTATCTTCAGTAGTTTTAAAAGAATGTGTATACTGTAGGCCTTGATTCATTATGATGTAACATTTTGATGCTATAGACTGACTTACTATTAGGGTAGATAAGCATTTTAAGGCACTCACACCCTTTCTTTCTTAATGCCCCAGTATTGTTCTCTATTGATCCAAAGAATACCATAATACTATGATTACATTTTATCTTCCAGGCTTAATAATTTCCCATTTTTTCATTTGCTTAGTTCTCTTTCAACAGCTTACTCAGTCTTCCCACCTCCTTCAAGAATGCTACAAATTACCCCTTAATACAATTCTCCACATAATCAAATCTCTAAATAATTCACAGTTCCCATTTTTAGAAGAGAGAGCCTTCCTGGAACTCTCTGATCTGCTCCAATTTGGACTGTTGCTTTCTAGGCCGGTGGCAAAGCTCTCATCCTGGGGACATCCTTCACTGTTACCCGGGAAGTCCCTTTTGCCTTCCTTCTACATTGGATCCTTTTATCTTCCTCTTTCTTGGTTGACACCTCTTCACTCTGATAAAACATATTTTAGTAACATCGTGAGACAGGGTGCATAGGAAATATATTTGAAACTTTGCCCGTCAGAAAACATTTCTCCTCTCACATTCAGTACTGGCTGACTACAGAATTCTAAACAGAAAGTAACTTTCCCCTAATTTTGAAAAGCAGTATTCTAGCTTCCAGCATTTTTACTGGTAAGTCCAATGATAACGTAATTTCTGAACTTCTTTCTCTGACAGCTTTTAAGATCTTCTCTTTGTCCCTGGTGTTCTGATTTCATTGTGCCTCCATGTGAACCATCTTTTATTCATTGTGTTGGACACTGTGCCTTTTGAACCTGGAGGTTCGTGCCCTTCAATTCTGGGATATATTGTTTCATTTCTTGGATCATTTATGTCCTTCCCACTATTTTCTGTTTTCTTTTTGGAACTCCTTTTAGCCGAGCTCCCTGAGATGTCACCGAATTTTCTTTCTTAGTGTCTATTTCTTGGTCTGTTCCCCGCTTCCACTTTGTGCCCCATAGTTTAGTCTAAAGGCTGCAGCCAGTGAGCCTGTTAAAGGGCAACACAGATCATGTTACTCCCTAGCTTAAAGCCCTCCAGTGGCTTCCCTTGGAGTAAAGGTTCTTACAATGACCCACAAAGGCGCTAGGTGATTTGGCCCCCATCACTCTGATTTCATCTCCTTGCACTCTTTCCCTTGCTCACTCTGCTCCAGTCACAATGGTGACTGACCTTGTTCACAATAGTCTATAAAGCACACACACAATTTAATTTAAAAATTCATGGTCAATACGAAATAGTTGGATTCTAAATACGATATGGAAAGTTTCATCAGCAGCATCTAATGAAATTAGAACTTAAAGCAGGGAGACTTCATTTATTACATATTAAAAATGTAATCAGAAAAGGGGAGGGCATTCATTTCTTACAACAGTAATTCCTTCTATTTCTACTCCAGTCCTGACACAGTGCTTCCAAACATTCAGTTAGTAGAGCAAGCACTCCCTGTGCTAGAACTCCATCAGTTTTCACTGGGAGGTGGAAGTCATGGGAAAAATATATTGGTCTTAACCTTTTGGTCTCTACCCCCAAACAAACAAAACATAGGCGCTTGGTTTAGAATCATGTATGGAATGTAGTGATTATAACAATAGAGAACAACAATATCCACAATCTTTTATCTAAAGATAATAAGGTATGTGTGTGTATTCATTCATATGTATGTTCGTGTGGGGATATATATATATATATATATATATATATATTAATTATATGTTATATGTAATATATATCAATGATATTCAGTTTGTTTATCAGTGCCAGTTGGCATACTCTTATCAATCTGACATTAATCTATTACATTAATACAGAAATTAAGAGTGTTCAGAAACTTTTGTTACAATTTGGCATTGCTGTGACATTTTCATTTTATTTTACAGAAGTATCTGTACTGGATTAGAAAAACAAAACTGATCTCTCAAGTTTGAGAAACAATGTTGTATAACAGTCCATGGCATCTGGGACAGCAGGGTGTAATCAAACACATTAATATTTCTGTGACAAAACACGAATGTTCGTATCAAGTAGCATAAATAGTTTGTTAATGGAGGTCAGATTTCACCCTAAAATCAGTTCTGAAAAAAAAACAACTTTGGTTTTCAAACAACTCTTTGGAAGTTAGAATTGCAGATAAGGGAATATGGACTAACAACTACGATAACACTGAAAATAATAACAGCAGCAATTAGTTATACAATGGTACTGCATGTCAGACATGAATTTACACAGTAACTCATTTAATCCTCTCAACTTTATGAGGTAGGTATTATTATCAGCCTCATTTTACAGCCAAGGAAACTGAAGCAAGTTATTTTAACTAAGGAAACCTAGCTCTAGGATTTGTGCTGTATATTATCCAACAAAGTAAAAGGTACATTTTTCTGGGGCCCTATAGTGTGGGCACAAAGATATCGTGCATCTTACTAGACCTCAAGCATGTCACTCCAACACTACCTAACATAATAACTAATGTTAAAAATCATGACTTGGAGTCACCAAGGCTAATTTATATTTCATACGCTTCGTTTGTGAAAGCAAAGACATGTGACATTTTATAATGAGTTCCATTTAAAACTAATAAAAAAACCAAAAACCTGATACTTTAAGGTCTCGACAAAATAACATTAAGAAAGCAGCTAAAATATCCAATAGGTTTCCAGATGGCTACGGTTTTATTATATCATTAAAAAATTATTATTCAATCTACAAAACCATCTCAGACTTAAAAATTTATAGATTTTTAAATAAGAATAATTTATTTAAAAAGAAGCTACCTGGAAAACGTTGCTGACTTAATTATTTTTAACAACTTATTACAAAATATTGTTTAAGACCTTCCAAAAATATTCCAGCCCAAAGAAGGGAGAGAGAAATAACATCACTATGATACAGCTGACCTGACACTGTGGCTTTTCCGGAGATGGGGTTTGTTGTGGACACCAGGGACGTGGCACTGATGACGGAGGGAACAGCAGCCTTGCAGGTTCCCACGGTGGCCTGGCTCACACACACTTGTTGCTGCCCAGAAGTTTTCATTACAGAACCTACAGTAGATGATGAACTGGGAGCTGTTCCTTCTGACTGCTCACCCACAGGGCCAGATATAACAGAAATTAAAAAGAAAGCAGTGTAACTTAGAACGGTGACTGCCATGTAGCATACTCAATAAATATTACCTATTAGCTATTATTACCTACCTTTGAAATGTCATGCCTTTTAAAAAGATTTCTTCTCTAGTTCAGTGGCTCCTACACTTTTAGATTTCATGGACCAGGAAAATTTTAGAATGAGGAGATATCACAGGGTTACCACATTAAAAAAAAAAAAAATTCACCACCTATTATATTACTTTACAAAAGGATGTTTTAACACCAAAAAAGGAGGATGGATATAATCTCATTGTAAAACTGGAATAAAATGAGCTTTACTAAAAACTCACTATAATGTTTTAACTTTAGTCACAATCATTCAACAAACATCCACTACATGGCCCAGAGACAAAAGCCTTTAGGGAGAGGGTTACCAAATTATGATGATGTCGTAGCAGGCAGAGGTACAAAGTTCTACCACAAATGAGAGGAAAGTGACTACCTCTTCTAGGGGTGAGGAGGGGAGAGTATTGGGAAAAGCTTCTGGTGAAAGTATGTTGCAGCATGTATCAGGACTTCATTTCTTTTTACAGCTGAATGATAGTCAATTTTATGGCCATATTACATTGTTTTTCCAAATCAATAATAAAAAGACAATAAATAACGCAACTAAGTAATGGGCAAAGGATCTGAAAAGATATTTCTCCAAAGATTTACAAACGGCAAAAAAAAACCACATGAAAATATTATAAGCTATCAAGGAAATACAAATCAAAACTATAATTAGATATGACTTCACACCCACTAGGATGGCAATAAAAATAATAAAAAAAAGACAAGAACAAATGTCAGCAAAGATGAAGAAAAGCTGGAACCCTCATCTGTTGCTGGTTGGAATCTAAAGTGGTACACCCCTTTAGGAAAACAATTTGGCAGTTCATCAAAATGTTAAAAGTAGTTACTATATGACCCAGTAATTCCTTTCCTAGGTACATAGCCAAGAGAAATGAAAACATATGATTATACAAAAACTTGTACATAAATGTTCATAGCAGCATCATTCATTATAGTCAAAAGGTGGAAACAGCCCAAATGTCCACCGACTGCTACTGGGTACTCCAGAGTTTCATTCTGGAGTGGTAAAAAAATGTTCTAGAGTTAGACAGCGGTAATGGTTGCACAACCTTAAGAATGTAAAAAAACACTGAACTGTACACTTTAAAATGGTGAATTTTAGGGTATGTAAATTACATTTAAATTTTTAAAAAAGAGCAATATGGTGCACTGGTATGCCTGTTTAATATCTTCCTTGTTTTTACTATTTTTATATTTCATTATGATTTTCTACTGTCATGCTAATTCTCACCTGTTGTGCAGGACCATTTGCTGAGAGGGCCACAGCTGGGGAAGTGGCAGTTGTGATGACACCTCCGGCTACTCTCAGCATCGTGGTTCCAGGCTTTGAGAGTTGTGAGGTGGCTGGCACAGATTTCAATGTGCCATCTGATATTTTCATTAGAGACGCCTGTCCCCCAGGGGCGGCCTGCACAAACAAAATGGGTTGAAGTAATAACGTTATCCGGGTTAATAGGCACAACTTATTCTTTACTTATATATGCCCCGTATCCAAGAAAGTCTTGCTAATCAATACTATATGAAGTGTTTGTTCATCTTTTCAACAAAGTTTCAAGTTTATGGCTTTTTACCTACAAATGTTCCTTTACCTCCTAATATAGAATAAATGAATGCAACTGTAAGTCACTACTTGGCAGCAGTATCTTCAAATATACCAGGCCATTTGTTATCAAAATAATTGAGTCCAAAATACTCTTAAATGTACGTATGACAAAAATCCAATATCCATTCCATACTTGGAGAACTGTTTACCTATATAGTCATAAAAACATGCAGTTTTAAATAAATGGTGTCATACTATCTATACCCTTCTGTACTTTGCTTGTTTCATTTGGTAAGATTTTGAGATCTAGTTATAGATTCTTGTGCAGACGGTTATGATATTCCCTCACCCAGTTAAAATTCTGTCATATTCTTTGGCTTATACTGAAGAATGCTATAGAAACACACACAAACCTCCTAGAGCATCACTTACCGTATGGATAGTGTGGCTGAAAACACCTACTACACTATTCAGAATCTCCTATATGAAGTCCCTTCAGAGAAATTTTAGAATGAAACAGCAAGAAAATCTTTGTTTCTTTTAAGGAAATACTATGTACTTACTTTTTATCCTCTCACAAATAGTGTGAACTTTAGAACTGATCATGCTTCTCATTTGCTTTGGCAAATTTTATTAGCTATATAGGACATTACTATTTGCATATCTAAATAACTCTCTGGCCTTACCTTCTCATTATACTTATATTTCCCAAATCTCAACATTTTATTCTTATATTTTTACACCATTTTATTAATTTTCTTATGTAACCTTAATTTCTTTGTGGAAAGAAGTAAATTGTAAATATGTAAATAAATGCCACAATCACCATGTATTTGGTGTGTGTGTATTTACCTGGGTAAACAAAGTTGTTTTTTGTCCAGAGATGACTTTTAATGTTTGCTGTCCTTGTGTGGAAGATGTGCTGACTCCCAGCGTTCCTTGGACCACTGACCCAGTAGTCAACTGTTTTCCAGATGTCTGAGGTGATGGCTGGCCAACTAAAAACGTACCCTAAGTTACAAAATACAAAGGTTTAATCAATAATTTGTTAAATTCGAGTAACTTGCTTTGATCCTTTAAATCACAAGGTCCCATGTTACAAGTTACAATGCTTCCCTTCAATTCTGCAACTTAGTCAAAATACCTAAAAAGAACAGTTCCATGCTCAGTGTCGCTACCAACAGCAATCCCTACTTCTCAAACAATGCACAGTAGTCATAGCGCAGGTTATTGGAAACTCAAGTTTTGCGATCTAGTCCTCAACGCTGGACTTAACTACTCATCCTTCTCAATAAGAACGTCTGGAATCAAAATTCCATTACTTTCCTTAGAGGAAAGCTAAGACTTAGCAAAAGGGGAAGGAATGTGGAAACCTGTTCCTAATCTTGAATCCAACCTAACTCCAAATACCATAACCTGATACCATCTCTTCGGTTACTCCCTTCTAAGAGAAAATTTTCAACTGCATATTAACACTGTTTATTACCTCATGGGTAGGGAGGCATTAGCAAAGAGCCGGGCTAAATCCAAACCCTACCTCTGGCTTAGCAGAGAGGCCTTAGATGAGTTTTTTAAGTCTTTCTGCATCTCTATTTCCTCCTCTTTCAAAACAAAACAAGCTCAAAATAACACAGATTTATAACTGGGCTAAAATGTTGGTACGGACCCCGGACCCCTGAGCTGTCATGTGAAGATACTACAGTTAAAGGCAGTTATTAAATGACTAAATGATTTAAATGCTACCAGTCACAATGGCCAGACCTGAGGCGTCTGCTTGAGGATGTAGGATGTGTAAGTCAGGTGCTGGGATATCCCTCCAGGGCCCGCGGGGCTCTGGGTCCCTCCTGTGGCTCCGCCTCCTGAACTGTTGCCACCGCCTCCGCCTGCAGCACCACCGCCACCACCACCACCACCACCGCCACCACCACCACCACCACTTCCGGCAGCTGAGCCAGACTGCAGGTCTGCAAATAAAATGAATGACGGCAACATCATAAAAAGTATCAAGAAGAGGCTTAACGGAAAAACAGGTGAGCCCAGAGACGTCTCCTTTATAGCACTGCTCTTTCCCTTTCCTGTTTTCCTCCTCCTTTCTGTGATTTAAGTGAGGATTTCCTAGAGTTGAAGACTGACATCTATTTATTTTCAACTGAATGACTGCCAACTAGTCCAGCTCTGAGTGCTGTAAGAACTTATCTTTGACAACTGTTCTGATTTAGTTGTGGGAGATCAAGAGTCTGATACTGACATTTTCTAACCAAGTGTTGGCTTGATTTAATCGACATTTGAATGTGCTTAGAGAAGTGCTTCCAACCTTTGTGGCATCTGATTCAATTTCAGTGAAACTGCTGGAATTTTATGTAATTTTATAATACTCTTTTTGGTCTACTCCACCTTGGAAAAAATTAACTTTCCTCATATTTATGATTCCAAGGCCCCATTCTTTTTTGCTTTTCAAATTCTACTTTAAAGCCGTTGGACCTTTTTTACTCCCCTTTTGGTGACATAATGTATATTAACTAAAATCCAAGTAGCTCTCTGATGAATTTTGGAATACTTACACTGTCCTTTTCTTACATATCTAACTTTTTGATATGCCATTGCTTAGGTATAAAGAAAATACCAGCGTGAGAGACTGGAAATCACCCATTAGTGCCAATAAAAATGGTGATTAACTTACATGCTACATTTTGGCAAGAGTGGCTAATCTCTAATGAACCTGATTGCTGTACCAACTGTACTTCTGATTCAGAGGGAAATAATTCCTTTTACTCTTTTCTTTTCAACACTACCCACTATGTCAAAGTAAAAGTTTATATAAGTCTAGATAAACCCCTACTTTCTTTAGGGCTTTAAGACTTATACACTAAGGCTGAGCCTGTGTTTATTACTCTTTCCATCTCCAAACATAGCAAATGTAAGCAGCACATCTTAAAAATGGCAAGCAGAGACACCTGATTCCAATCCCATTCTTAGCCCCTTCAAAATAAAAATAGGTTCCAGCTATTGGAAGTAGACAGACCACCCCAGGTGTCACGAGTTTTCAGATACTACTGAAAGAACCCTTCTTAATTTACACTTCATAGCTGTCTCCCCCCACAGCCTCAGTAGTCATACCTTTTCAGTGTAATTTGTCCCAGATCCCAACTCTGAGTAGGTAAACCCAAAATAACAGTGCCACCTGCTAAGACAATGACTATTTAAAGCTACTTCTAATTTAATCATGTGTATGTTTTAAGTGCATTTGGGCATTATACCTCCAAGCAGAGCTATGGAAATGCTTGCTGAAACAGGTAAGTGCCCTGGATGAGACGAACATACCCAGAGACCCAAGAACCAAAGAATTTAATGATGGACTAACTAGCATTGTTGGTGGCTCTCAGGATGGCTCCTTGAGGGATCAGCAGCAGCTTTCCTTTTCCTGAAGGGTTTTTGCTGTTGGTTGTAAGGTAGAGTTTAGTGCCAGGGGGCAAATTTGCCAAGTTGGCCAAGTTAGTGGCTGGTAGCTGCAATGTTGCCATTACTAAGATGGTAAAAAGAAAAAGAGGAGAAACAGTAAGATACAAGGGAACTGAAAGCAATGCTCTCTCTAAAATGAAAATACAATAATAAAGTATTTATTAAAAAACACTAGCAAACAGTAAACTCTAAAGTTTGTTTACTAGAGGCACAATGCTTTAAAGGCTGATATTCTTAAGTAGCTTGCTGATTGAAAACTGATTTACATACAAAAAGAGCCTGCTATAAACTATAAGAAATTTATATTTGTTTTTAAATAGAGCGACCGACTATATGCCTGATTTGCTCAGAACAGTTCCAGTTTACACCTAAGTCCCACTGTAATTAACAGGGACTCTTTACTTTTAAAATCGCTGTGGTTTAGACAATCAATGAAATAATCATCCTACCTGTGAATGAATACACATCTCCCCCTGGGTTTAAAGCCCCTTTAGTCAATTTCTGGTAATGAATGAATCTACTGATTTGAAACACCACTTCTAGCCTTCCTCATTTTGTAAGACCTACAGTCAACAATGGTCCAGTCAACAACTGGCACATATGCTATGAAACTACAGCACATCTTTCTTAAGTCTCACCTATGTCAGAGAGCTTTCCTTTACCCCTGAGAATTTATTTCTTGGTGCCTGTGGCTATAAAACCTCTAAACATGAGTCAAACTTTCTGCAGTTTTTCTGAATTCAAAGCAAATGAAATGAAGCCTACAGAACCACATGAGTTACCACACAGAGAAGGGACTCCCACAGCCTTCTCCACCTTACATCACTGTGTGTGTCTGGCACCGCCAGAAGCGCAAACCTCTGCGGCCGGCCACCTCACCTGAAGTCCTGCCTGTACACTGCACGCTGTTCCTGATCTGAAGTAACCTCAACCCCTCTCTTCCTACACTCTCACCACGCCCCCAGGAATTCCTACCATGATCATTACACCCTCTAGAGCATTATCTCTTTTTGTGGTAATTAAACCTGTCAGTCCTCTGGAGATATGACTTCCTCAGGAGCTCCCTTAGCCAGGGGCTGTTTCTTTTTTATTTTTTTAATTTTACCTCAGTCTACAAAAGGAGCCTTTTTGCTCCTTAGTTTGTCTTTCAGACCACTATCATCCCTCACTCCAGAAAAACAAAAACAAAAATCCCCCAGCTCCAATGAGGCTCCAGCTTGGCTATACAATCTTACCCTTCTCTTTTTGGCTTTTACTGAACATCCACTTCCCCTCATTTGCTAAAGATTGACTCCTGACTCAAAGCGTTACTCTCTATGCCAAAGACTGCCATTCCCAACGACAGCCTTGCAGATGACTTATTTAATTCTCTGGCTTCTCAGCTGCTGCTCTTCTAAACTCCAAAGATCATTTCTTCCAATGCACCTCAAGCACTCAGTTTTACTGCCACTAATGAACTTTGTCATCACCTCTGAAATCTTTAGTCTGGACATCTACTATCTTCTATCCTTCCAAATCACTGCAACAGTTCTTTAGCCTCATCAAGACCTTCAAAAATTAGTAAATATTTAATTGTCTTAGGTATATTTTTTCATGCCTTCACAGAAACAACACATCAAAGCCTAAAACATATTCAAGGTGTTTAAACTTTTGTTTGGCAGAGAATTCATTAGTCATGTATCTCAAAATTCTGCTGGCAAATGACCATACCAAGTTTTAAGTCTGAAATATAACCCAAAGTGGAGATGAGGACAAATGAAAATTATTCACATCTAAAAGCAGTAGCAAGAAATACCCTCTATTTTCATTATTTTTGCTAACACACACACACACACACACACACCCTCTTAAAGCAAACTACTTCCAGACCTCCATGTAAAATTTACGTGAAAAAGATGAACATGTTTTTATACACTTTTAATAGCAGCAACCTACTAGGTTTTCCTAGACAGAACCAAATAGCAAATAAAATCATGAGCAAAGAACATTTTGGGTGGGGAAGAGCCTCAGTTAGTCTTAGTTACCTGAACCCTGGGATCCACTCTTCTGAGGGCCAGCAGCAGTGACCTGAGCCTTGGTTAAGGCTTGCACTGGCTGAGCGACAATGGTTCCTCCACCTCCACTCACAATCGCTTTGGCAACTCCTTGGGTCACAACTTGCTTTGGACCAACGGCTTTGGCGACAGAAGAGCTGGCCTTGGCTACAAGGATTTGGCCACCACTGATTGCCACAGCCTGTTTCACTGTTGGAGGTAAAGTAGACCCAACCGGCACCCCAACAACCTGTTCAAAACAGAGGAAAGTCCAGCAGTGCTTCTTCTCACAGTCCTTTCAAGAGCTTAGAGCAGAATAATCACTGTGTTCTGGCAAAGAACAAAGCGAAGCCCTAGATATAATACATCTCTAGCAGTCTAAAGCGATCATCTAGGAATGTGACCTATGATAGATGTAAAAGCAGTAATATTTCTTAGGTTTTAGATATTATTACAACAAAACGTTAGTTTTATCTTAACGTGTAAAAAAACACATGTTTTTTGATAGAAAATACAGAAATTTAAAAAAGTTCTGTTTAGAAATAATCTCTTAATATGTTTAATGTATTTACTTCCAATTCTTTTTAATGTTTACTTTAAAACACAGCTTATGATCACACATATAGTTTTGTAATTTTTAAATTTTCGTCACAAGTATTTTTCAATGTTATTATTTTTCAAAAACATTTTTAGATGACTAAATAATTATATACCAGAATAGATATATCATAACCTATGTAAACATTTCACGACTGTGTGGCTATTTAGGTAATTTTAAACTTCACATTTTTAAAAAAATTGCAGTAAACATTCTTATATGTGAACTATAATCTCCACTTCTGTAACCCCTTCTATATGACTTCCATCTGAAACAATTATTTCTTCATCTCTAGAAGGCTTAACAATTCATGTTGTTTACTATATAGTACAATACGGGACACCTCTTCCAGCCGATTATTAAGTTATTTTTTTTATATATACTTCTAATCTTTCCTTTCCTCAAAGCTAGACACTTGGTTAAAAAGAAAAAATGTAAGCAAGAATGTTCAATTGAATTTTTTTAAAAAAGACCCCGGTACCCAGATTATGAAAGTCAGACATATCTGGTTCTAAAAATACTATAAGGTAAACTCTTTTAAGTAAGAAAATACTACAAAGGAATAGAGATGTTAAATTAGAAGAAACAATTTAATTAATTGCAAAGTGGGGCAGGGTCTCCCACTCCCATTATTTCATAAAAAGAACTTCTTACCAGATACTAGATGAAAAGACTTTTATAAGAACAGCAAGAGATCTATTTTCAAACAGCACAAAAAATAAGTAGGAAGTACTTTTTACCTATCAGATTGGAGGAAAAACATTTTAGATCTGCTAACACCAAGAACTGGCTAGAGGCTATGGAGAGCTCTTGTTCACGGCTTGTAGAAATAAATTTGTACAGCCACTCCACAGAGGTTCTGGCATCTAATAAAATTATAAAAATCCACACACCCCTTGGTTGCAATTTTATTTTTAGAATACGGTTGATTCTTGAACAACGTGGGGGTTTGGGGTACCAAACCCCCCCGCACAGTTGAAAATCCAAGTATGACTTCTGACTCCCCCAAAACTTAACTACACCAGTTGTCCCTTAGTATCCAAGGAGGATTGCAATTCTAGGAACCCATGCGGATACTAAAATCCCTGAATGCTCAAGTCCCCTACAGAAAATGGCGTAGATCAGTGCACAGTCAGCCCTCCACATCTATGGACTCTCAACCACAGATTGAAAATAGTACGGGTATAATACTTATTGAAAAAAATCTGCGTGTAAGTAGGCTCGTGTAGTTCAAACCCATGTTGTTCAAGGGTCAACTGTATTTTTTATGTAAATAAAAACATTATACACAAACATTACAAGTTATTTATGGTTATGTATTTACATAATAAAAGTATGGACGAAAAGCTACACATCCAAATTCACAGCAGTGTTGCTTTTGAGAAGAACAAAGTAGATTTCAACTTTATCAGTTGTATGTATTTGGAGGAAATATGATTTGAAGTAAACATGAACATGTTAATTCAGGGTGGAGCTTATGTGGGTACTGATTATATTATTCTCTGCATTTTACTGAAATTTTAGAATCTTTCTAAATTAAAAAATAGGATTCTTTAAGAGGTGGACCAAAATGATAAATCATATACAACTGATGAGTTGAATTTTTAAGTTAAATAATTACTAAATCATATATGGTTTCTTTTAAAAAAAAATATGAATACAGTAAAATACACTTGCCATATACATGCTTGGATAATATGGTGGATGTAAAGAAAATGGTCACCTAATCAACTGTTATAAACCACAGCGTAACACCATGGAAAGAGTATAGGTTTTTATAAGCAGTCAGACCTTGTTTCCCAGTTTAGTAGCTGGATAATAAGTTATTTAACCACTTTGAGCTTTAGCTTTAGACACCTCATTTATATAATATGGATAATATTTATCTCATAAGATTCTGAGGCATAAGTTGAAAATAAGTTCATAAAATACCAAGTTAACAAGATGTACATAGTAAATGATAGCTGCTGCTAACCACGACACTCATTATTAACTGAGGAATGGTAATGTATGAAGCTATGTGGAGACTCAGGATAGATAGAGCCAAAGGAGAAATATCTGTCACTGTCTTCAGCATTTGGCCAGGAGAGAGGACCTTGATCTTAAACCCTAGATTTTAGTCAAATGGAAATTAAACTATATAAAATCTGGTATCTGCTTTAAAATATTCTAGGAAGAGAAATAACATTAGCAAAATGCTGATAACTGTTGAAACTGGGTAATGGTCACATAGGATTCATTACAATAGTCTCTCCACCTATGTAAGTTTAAGAAAAGAGGGGAGGAAAGAAGGAAGAAACAAAAGAATCAAAGAACCAGTTTTTAAAAAAGCAAGTTGACCTAGGATGGAGAAGAGAAATCCTCCCAGCTATCCTGGCTTGGTAAGAACAATCCCTTAGGAATACCCCAATCTCCTTATTCTGACTGTACGAGCCTCAATCTGTAGGCAATAGTGTGTGCTGCAGAGCTGGGAAGGTCATTCCCCCTAGCGATGCGGAGACATAAAAACTTCTTGCTGATCAAGAACTTTTCTGTGCATTTATGAAAAAAAGTTTCTTAATGTAGAAAAACATTTTTGGGGTATGGCAGAAACTGTCAGTTGAACCCCAATATCCATTCTTTGCTTCTCTCTCATAGTAACAGAGCCTTCAATTTTCAGCTAGGTACACGGCCACACAGAGTATTGACTATATTTCCCAGCCCCCACACATGTAGGTTTGGCCATCTGATTTCTGGCTAAAGGGATGTAAACTGAAGTGATGAGTGTATGCCTCCCTCCGCCAGCCCCTTCCCCTTTTCTCTTCCTGCTGGCCAGAAATGTGAACATGGTGGGATGAGATGAAGTAGCTTATCTTAGCCCACAAGCTGAAAACCAAATTTTGAGACTAGCAGAGTAATAAGACAGGAGTCTAGATTCTTGACTGTGGAACCAACACACCAACACTGCTTACTGGTCTTTTATGTAGGAGAGAAAAAAATTTATTTAAATTAAGCCTCTGTGTTATGCCTTGGTTATAGGTAGTAGTTGAAATTTTTTCCTAACAAAGACTCTTCACATTTCTTAAATATGTCAAATTTAATAATCTACTGCATAAGCTAAATGACATGTAATCTATTTTTGTGTTCCTAAATAACAAAGAAAGCAAAGATCTCAAGGGAAAAATCTCTGAACCTACTTTAATTTCTTTCCCCAAATTCCATGCATCTGACTTGCTTTTCTCTCCTTGTACCAACCTCTACCCTCACACACAATTGCTTCAAAATTTCCAGGATATGACACAATCTTTCCAAGCGCCAAATAAAATGTGGTGTCCCAAGCTGGCCACAGGAGGGCAGTTTTTATTAGCAAACTTACCCACTAGGAGCACACCACTCCCAAGATTAACACTCCATGCTTTGTTCTAAAAAACTGAGAAGGAGGAAGTCTGGCATTCTGGGGGCGAGGTGGGTGGGAGACAGACGACTACACACAGCTGCCAGTAACACAGGGAAGGTCCTTAAGTAGAATACTATAACCCCAAATTCAGTTTTTTTTTTTTTTTTTTTTAACAATCCAACATTCTGGCCTAGCACCTGAACTCACTTTTCAACTTTTCTCCCATTCCACAACACTTCTCTCTATACTTCTAATTTCCTTATAGTTTTACAAAGCAGACACCCTTTGTTCTGTATTGTTGTAAGTTTATCACGTTGATTCACGCTTTGACTTAATGTTTCTATTTCTGCCCTTCCTCTGCCCTTTACAGACCTTTGCAAGTTAGAATTCACTTTAGCGACCTGAAGGTGGAGATTCTGTATGTGTGACTTTCTCTCCAAACACTGAAAGACACAGCCAATTACAATTTAACACTCAATGATAGTAAGTGTTACCATGGTACTCACTATGTATACACAGAGCTTGTGCTCTGTCACGAACATTAGCTACTATCATTTACTGGGTACCTGTTCTGTGCCAGTCCCTTCATATACAATGATCTCCAATTTTACAACTCTGAAAGACAGAGGATAGCATTCCTAGAGGTAAACCAGCCCAGGTGGCACAAGAAATGTGTGGCTGAGATCTGAGATTTGTAACAAGCTCTAGACCAAAGCTCATGCTTTTTTTCCTATACACACGGCTTGCTTCCCACATGAACCCACTAATTTCTGTCCCTTTTTTATGTCAAAAGCAGTCCCTCTCTCCACTTTCAGGAAAAAGATAAGCTGTGTTTCCATTGTGCCAAAGTTGTATGGAAAGTAACAGAGTACCATTTTCTTCACCCCATTTTCCAGCATAGTTTCTAGCAGTGCACTTCAGCAATAACCAGGGGACAATCTATACTTGGAGATAGCTCCTTATCTGTACGAAGCATGCACTCAATATCCTGGATAAACACTGACGTTTTTTTCTCACGCTTTACTGCTTCTTTGCAATTCTTTTACATTCTTCTGTGGCTTGTCTTTTCAGGTGCCCTTAAACTTTCTTCAGAGCATTCCAACACAAATCCATCTACTTTCTCTTAGTCCTACAGTGCCATTAGGTAGGTGACAATGTGACAAGAAAGCCAATACAGTTGTTTGGCATTAATGGATGAGTGAATTTTCAAAATGCAAAGTGGCAAAAAGTGGAAACTAACTTATCTAGAGCTTCTGAGCATAAATGGCAACACTATGTTGATTCAAAAACCTAAATACCCTGTTTCCCTGAAAATAAGACCTAGCCAGACAATCAGCTCTAATGCATCTTTTGGAGCAAAAATTAATATAAGACCCAGTATATATTATATTATATTATATTATATTATATTATATTATATATTATATTATATTATATTACACTATATTATATTGTATTACACTATATTATATTGTATTATACCCGGTCTTATAGTAAAATAAGACCAGGTCTTATATTAATATTTCCTCCAAAAGATGCATTAGAGCTGACTGTCCGGCTAGGTCTTATTCTCGGGGAAACACGGTAAGTAACACCAAGCATCTCCAGTTGAAGCAAAATAGATTGTGAAGAACATACAGGATGTGTCTGAGTAGGAGGCTCAGATGACAGTAGCACCTTCACTAAAGGACACGGACAAAATGCCTGGCCCTGAGGCCACCACAACCGAGGGAGCCCTGGGAAGCTGTTGGGGTGCCTGCCTTAGCAATTCTGGCTACGGAGGCCACGATGTCTAATTTGATGTTATAGCTCTGCAGTTCCCACACTTGCCTAAGCATATGAGTCAGGGGGTGAGCTTGTTAAAAATCTAGATTCCCAGGGCTCCCAAGAAGATTCTGATTCAATAAATTTGAGATAGAGGCCTAGGTATCTATATATTTTTAATCATCAGATGATTCTTATGACCAGATAAGTTTGGGAAAGTTGTTAATGAATTCTTACAGATTTTAGAACTCTAAAACACTATGATTTTTATCTTGATCCACATGTGGCTATCTAGACTGATCAAAATATCTAAAACCTTTTTCTATTTTAAAGTATTCCTCTCAAAACAATTCCCTCTCCCTAGATCAGCTGACTTTCAAGTTGAAAAACAAACACTTCACATAATATTCTTAATAGCTTTAGAATATATGTACCCCAAAGTAAGATAATTTAACTCTGAATGTTCTAAAGGCATGTTTAAGTTACAGAAATGCCTCACAAATTTTAATTTGCTCTGGAATAGAGAGTTTTGGAGTCAGTAGACCTGGGTTCCAACCCTCTGTCACTTAGTCACTACATGCTCTCAAGGAAGTTGCTTGACTTCTCAGAGTCAGTTTCCTCATTTGTAAAATGGGGTGAAAATATCCTACTTGCAAGGCTGTTTGAGGACTACAGATACTGTGTAAATACGAGCATGAGATACATACGCACACGTAAGCAAACGGGCGCGGGAAAGCATGACCTATGTGCAATTTTACAGCTCTCCCAACATATTAATTCCCCACACCCCCAAGTTATAAAGAAAATAAAGTCTCTAAAGAGCCAAGACTCATTAAACAGATGACAGCCTGGGTACCAGAGGTATAAACTATAGCACTCTCCTACCAGAAATAAACAAGGAAAGCAGGAGACCTTGGTCCTGTCATTTACCTATTTTAGACTTGAATCATGTGGAAAGTTGTGCCCAAGAGGTCAATCACCTTCACTGCCAGAGATAACACTTCACACCTTTGCCTCTTCGCCTGTCCCTGGACCCTTTAACACACATGTCCCTGCTCTTGTTAATGACTGCTGTAAGAGTAGGCGGCCCCAACACCGACTGACTTGCCTTCCCTACGTGGCTTTCATCTGCAGGTTTTCCTGTGATCAGCAACCCTGTCATCCTGAATCTTTTCGATGCTTGTCAATTATATAGACAAACAATGGTCATTTACTTGTTGACCTCCCCATCCCTACCCAACACAAACCTTGGAGGGCTGAATCTTTGGTGACTGGGTAGTCCCTTCTCCAGCAGTTATGACCTGTTTTTGAGGGGACACAGCTATCATGTGACCCCCTTTCACAGTTACATACTGAGGGAGTGGTGACTGGCTGGCAGCTCCTGTTGTGGGCACATGAGAGGCTTCACCCGGTTCCTGTTTGATGATTACCTTGCAACAAACATGATAATGATACTGAATAAACATCCCATGAAAAAAGCTACTAATATCTGAATATTCTGTCTGCAGGAATTAATAAATTAATGAAGCTGTAAAGAATGACTCCACCAGAAGGGTGAAAATACTGCTTAAATATAGCCCATAACAGCCATTAAATGGATCAAAAGTAGGATCTGGACTTGACTCTGTGTATCTGAAAACTCAACCTAGTCATTTGTTTTAGATATTGGCAAAATGGCAGCAGAGAGAAACACACACCGTTTGTGCTCTCTGCGGTTCCCATCTTGCTGGACTCCAAAGGCTGCCCTGTGGACACCACTAAATAAATGGAAGCACGTCTCAGAAGTACGATGTGGTCTTATAATTGAGAGACTAAAGTTACATGTTGTAGGGTACTGTCAATCAACTTCAAGATGCTACAAAAAAGACTATGTAACAAGACCATACCAACTTGTGGGATAATCCCTTAATAAATACTCACTTTTGTGAAAGCTCCAAGTCCTCCAGTTATAGGTTTGGGGCTTTGAACTTTAGGGTGACTCCCAATTGGGCAAAGAGGTGGCATAGATGCAAACAAAGAATCTTCCTGCTGTGTATGTAAAAATACATATTGTACAATTAGGGTAAAATGAGTACTTTCAGATACTCTAGTCACTTAATGTATAATACAAACCTGTGACATTCTCTAGCAACATAAGCAACTCAAAAACCAAACCACAACAAAAAACCCAAAACTCTTTGGGGTCTCCTAAGCCTATAGACCTGCATTTTAATATAGTTTTAGAAACCAAAGGCAAAGAAAGGCTGTGTAACATGCTAAAAACTACTCACTGTATGCTGGAAAGGTTCTTATCACACTATCTCTAATATTTGGTTGACTCACTGCTTTCCATCCCTAGTCCCCTGCCAGATGGTAAGGTACTAGAGGACAGGCACTATATTTCATTTCTTTCCTATCCATAGGACCTAGGCATTAAATGAATGAATGAATGAAACAGGTAGTTTCAGTGTTTCAGTATATACACCCTTCTAATAGTACTTGCAACTTGATTTGTTTTCTATACACAGAACAGATAGTGAAGGACACGGGGAAATTTCTCAATAAACATTTAAAAAACAAAACAACAGAAAGAACTTGAACAATTAGCAACTGCAACGATAACAAATGTCAACATTCAAAATACTGCCGTTTGTCTCTAATTCTCAAATACAAAATACAAAACTCAGATGCAATTCGCCATAAAAAATGTCAGGAGCAAGAAACAAAGTTCAGAACCCTGCTTCACTGTGTAATGGAAAGACCATCAACAAATATTAAAAAAGAGACTGGCAAAACATGAAGATGTTCAAGGGAATTATTATAACTCAGGCATTCATACAACACAGTGCTCAGAGATTACACTGAATTTAGAGAAAAACCTCGCCTTAGACCAGAAAACTATTCAATATCACAACTGGTAAGTGCCTAAATACAAGAAATGCTGTGTTAGCACCAGTTATGGAAGAGAGGATCTTTGGGGGGGGGGGGGGGGAGATGACCTTTGAATTCTCAGGAATTCTCAAATAGGAGTATATACCTCAAAAGTTCTAGCCTTAAGGCAGCCATAACAATGACAAGCAGAGTAACTAGAGAAACAGCAGGGGCTGTCTTTGCCAAACAGTGCACAGATATGTATCTAGCACTTGGACCTGAAAAAGTCAGATTATATTTGGAGTTCTAAATTTCAAAGGCCTTATTACTCTGAAGAATTAAAAAAAAAAAAAGTTGTGGAAAGAGGAATTATTTTCAAGTAACCAAATGACTGACATGTTGGAAAAGGAAATAAGGAAATATATTTATTACTTGTTGGTTCAGATATAGGAAAAAGGGAATGTACTGCCAGATGAATATATTTTTATCACGAAAAATTTGTAACAAAGCTGTCCAAAAAAATAAATTGATTAAAAAAAGGCTGCCTCACCATAATAAGTTTTCAAATAGATATTGGGTAACCAATTGACAGAAGTGTTGAGAAACATTTTCTACAGTAGGGAAGATCAAGGGTAAAGTAGGGAGTCTGGAGATCACCTTCAAGATACTTATTAGCTTGAAGGTTCTACTTTATGAAATTTGCATTATCAACTGACAAATTTTTATTGAACTTGAACACCTTGTCTTTAAAACTAGCAAAGTGCAGTAATTCAGTAAGAGTGCTACCTTGACAGTAGATGTTACAAAACTGCTTCCATGAATTTTAGGAATAGGGGAACCTGTTCCTTGGGAGGCCGGAGAAGCAGTAGAGAGCTTGTTTGTAGGACTTCCTGTAAGTCAGACAGATTTAAAAGTAAAGTATAAACAAAATAAAATTTACAAAATGGAACTGTAAAGCATTTTCCACCACCCGCCCCTTTTCCCCACTACTTATTTTTCATTTCTAAGAGTTAAAAACTTACAACCCTGAAGTTATTAAAGAAAAAAATACTTAAGGATTCATCCTACAAAGTTGACCACTTCACTCACCTGAAAAAGGACAAGACGCTAGTAAGGATGTGTGGAACAATAAGCAAGTAGACATTATACACTGTGCTACTTATATAAAAAGAAATACTATAACATAATGGTACTGGTTATTTAACAATGTGCCAAAATGCATACATTCAAGTGAATGCTAGCCCCTTCTAAGTACCGTTTTCCCCGAAAATAAGACCTAGACAGACCATCAGCTCTAATGTGTCTTTTGGAGCAAAAATTAATATAAGACCCGGTCTTATATAAGACCCAGTATTATATTATATTACACTATAACCGGTATTATTTATTACATTATATTATATTATTATTATATTATATTATATTATATAAGACCCGGTCTTATTTTACTTAAAAATTAAATTAAAAATATTTTAATTTTTGTTCCAAAAGACGCATTAGAGCTGATGGTCTGGCTAGGTCTTATTTTCGGGGAAACACAGTAGTTTTACTAGAAGGCTATACCTATTCAAAAATGCTGCCAACATCAGACATCTGTACAATGGCCTTTACGGTCTGATAAAAATAAGTCATATAATATACAGTCAAAAATAAGACAATATCAAAAATGGTATTTGAGGGCTGGCCCGGTGGCTCGGGCAGTTGGAGCTCCGTGCTCCTAATGCCAGGGGCTGCCGGTTCGATTCCCACATGGGCCAGTGGACTCTCAACCTCAAGGCTGTGGGTTCAATTCTTTGACTCCCGCAAGGGATGGTGAGCTGTGCTCCCTGTAGCTAATAATGGCAACTGGACCTGGAGATGAGCTGCACCCTCCACAACTAGGATTGAAAGAACAACAACTTGACTTGGAAGAGGTCCTGGAGGGACACACTGTTCCCCAATAAAGTCCTGTTCCCCTTTCCCAATAAAATCTTTTTTTAAAAAAAAGGTATTTGATCACCTACTCCATTTACCAAACTTGTAACTATTAACATCCTCAAAGGACACCCATTTGGCATCCCTAAGTATATTCAAAAGGCTATTAGGTAATCTTTGAAAGCAGCATTTTAAAGAGGAGTTCCACAATTTCACTCATTGTTAAAGGATGTAACTTTTTTTTTTTTTTTTTTTTTTTTTTTTTTTTTTTTTATTGGGGAAGGAGTACAGGACTTTATTGGGGAACAGTGTGTACTTCCAGGACTTTTTTTTCCCAAGTCAAGTTGTTGTCCTTTCAGTCTTAGTTGTGGAGGGCGCAGCTCAGCTCCAGATCCAGTTGCCGTTGTTAGTTGCAGGGGGCACAGCCCACCATCCCTTGCGGGAGTCAAACCGGCAACCTTGTAGTTGAGAGGACACGCTCCAACCAACTGAGCCATCTGGGAGCTCAGCGGCAGCTCAGCTCAAGGTGCCGTGTTCAATCTTAGTTGCAGGGGGCGGAGCCCACCATCCCTTGCAGGACTCGAGGAATTGAACTGGCAACCTTGTGGTTGAGAGCCCACTGGCCCATATGGGAATCGAACCGGCAGCCTTCGGAGTTAGGAGCATGGAGCTCTAACCACCTGAGCCACCGGGCCGGCCCAGGATGTAACTTTTAATAATAATAAAAAAAAACTATCTGGGAAGACTTAACAGACATTCATGTGTATTAAAATCAAATATGTGGAAAATAAATTAGTCTCATTACCTACAGTCATCTCTCCTATTTCATTTCCCTTTTCACTATTTCTCTTTATTAGAAGTAAAAGCTATAGGAAAGTTTACCCTTAGAAGCATACGAGATTATGACCAATAAAGTGAATCCAAAGCCTTCTTCTTATTCTTCGTATTAAGTCTTCTTTTTCTAACAGCATCATTCACTTTCCCTCTCGTACAGAAAATTTATCTTATTTGCAGAAAAGTAAAGATCACTTTTTTATTTGAGCAGGGAGAAATACATATGGTTCACAAAGCTATTTTTGTACAAAAGCTTAATTTGGAAAAGTTAACCGCATTGCCCAAAAAGAACGTGCTCCAAATGAAATAAAATCAACTTTTTTTTTGGGGGGGGGGATTATGGCTCACTTTTAATCTTTAGAAACTAAAAAGAAAACTTAAGTAAATTTCTAAAAATATAACTTTGACAAAGAATAAACCTTCCCTCAGAAAAACAGGACTGGCATTACTCTTATGTATTCCTCCCCTTGTTTATGGATGGGAAATTTCACTTCCCATTATATGGCTACTAAGTCATGCTAGGATTTCATCTTTAAAAAAGATCAAATACTTTGGATTGCATAAATCAAACACACACCTGTAGTGGGAGTGGTGGCTCCAATCACCTGCCCTGGCTTGTCCACGATGACATAAGGATTACTAATAACAGAGCTGGCAGTGCCTTGCTTCACATGGACTGGAGTGGAAGTTGGGGTTCGAGGCAATGGTGATGGACTTGGAGTTGATATAGGGGACCCTTTATTAATTAAAAAGAGAAAATAAACTAAACAAAGCAGACATATTCAACCCATCTAAGAAGATGGTGAAGATAATGGAAGAGCAAGGTGACCAGAACAAAGGTGACAAATTGGGAAAAGAGAGTGAGACTGTGTGTTTCAGGTGCTGAGCAGCAGCAGCAGTGTAGCTGAGGCCCAGGGATTAGTGTTTCACTCTCTACAGCCTTATCCATGGATCAGCAGCTTTAGATCAGCAACATCAGGAGCTTGTTAGAAACAGATTCTGAGATCCTACCCCGAATCTCCCGAAAATAAATGTGTATTTTAACAAGCTGCCCCATAGGCATATTAAAGTTCAAATAGCAATGCTTTACATAACAGTGTGGAACTGCTGAAACCCTAGATGATAAATCTCTTAACACCCTGGGCAGGGCTGGGTTGTTGCGATACTTGAAGATACTAAAATTAGGGAGGAAATTAGTGAACAGCTGGACTTAGGAACCAGGAGTCTTGATTTGCAATTAATTTCTGTAATAATAGGACAATATGAAATGTACCCACCCCAAACAAAAGTATGTCCCACCCATGATCCAGAGAGATTTGTGTTCCCACAGAATACGCTCAAAGGCTACCAATGTATCATTAAACATCCTCAATTGTTTTTCACTGATCAAATTTGTCATCCATGAATTTCTTTAAACTTCAAACCAATTTCTATGTTCAGCCTCTTAGACCTCTGAAGCAGCAAGTTCCAAAATGCTTCTAACTGGTAAGTAAAACTATACATTCTTCATTTTCATTAATTTCAAAGACTTGGATCATATTTCTTAGTTTTCTATTTTCAGCACCAATGACTCCTTTTAGTTCCCCTTCATTTAAGTATTATATAAGTATTTCTGAAGTGGTACAGCCAAAACCATGAAATACAATCCCATTAAAAGTTTACCTAACATAAATGTGAAATTGTCGTGAGGCAACGGACAATTCAACCTCAGTGAAAATGAAGCCTCAGACCTACCTACTGAAAATAGGAATAATTTTCTTGTGTGGTTAGAGAGTATAAAAGATATTTCAACTCCAAACCAAAAGGTCTCTAAATATTTTCTATTACTATTCACTCTGGTTTCCATATATAATCCCCAAACTTAATTTCTGCCTTAGTTTCAACCATACATCCTAGGAAATATTTTACCTGTGCTGATTCTGGATGAAAATTTGACTGCTTTGAAATACATTTCTTGCCTCATTCAAAAAATGTTCCCATATGAATGACTTTTACTTTGGGACACCTTTGCTTTGCTAATCAAAAGTGATTAGCTCACTTGTTAACTAAAAACCGTGCTTAGAAGAACTAAGAAATTTTTTTTATTTTAAAGCCACAATACTTTGTTTTGTCATTCCAACAATTTTTACACACATCATCTGTATACCTGAAACAATCTTGCAGCTCATGGTGATAGGCTGGAAGGATTTTCCAGGTGACTCAGGATTAGGAACCTGACTTTGTGGCACAATTTTACAGCTTGATGCTATTGGCTGAAAAGCTGAATTGCCATGAGAACAAAAGGTAACTTTCTGGGATGTTGTTATTTTGGTGGGTGTTCGTTCCAATGAAGATGGCAAAGAATAAAATGTAGTGTGTCTCTCAGCTTCAGTATTGGCTGGGAATCCTGCTTGAATGAAAACAGGCAAATGATAAATCATTAATCACTTGAAATAAACCCTAGCCTCGTGGGAAAAGAATGAACATAAAAATCCCCTATCATTTCAACAACCATTTAAACAATTTACTAGTAGTAAAATAAATACAAGCTACAGTATTTATTATCCCTTTATACATTTTTGGATAAAATAGGTTAAAAAATAAAATTCAACTGAGTAAATTTTAAAGATTTTATTGGCTTTATCGAACAATTCATGAATCAAGCAACATCCAGTCTAGCAGAGAGAAAGGAGCTCCGAAGAACCATACAAAATGAAAGACATCTGTAGGCAGACAGGAGTGGAAACAAGGAAGTTATACTAGCAAAAACTGAACTGGCTGTGGCAAAGCCACTTTCCTTTAGGGGACGGCAGGGGTCTATCAGGCAGATTACCTAATGAGCGCTGACCAAGCAACTCCTGACTGACTGGTTTAAGATTCCATTTCTGGGAGAGGCAGAAACTGTAATTGAGTCTGTTCGGTGATGTGAGGCTTAGCAATAGTGACTCCACTTGGGACCTGATGTCTTGTTTTTTAACAAATGTAAATATGCCTAAAATCATATTTTTAAAAATGCTTCTTTCAAAAAATTTAAAAACATATTAACTATAAGACAACATATATATTATAAAAAGTATACAAGTTCATTATATTCTTCCATTTTTTAATATATGAATTGAAAACTGTTTAAAAAGGAAAAACTAAAAGATTCACTTAATCTAATGATGTCCTATCTTATTAAGTGCCCACAAAGAAGATGCAATTGAAATTTAAAGAGGAATAAAGTTGAGATTTTATAAAAGAACAAAAATATTATTATCGTATTAAAATGTAAGCTTAGAGATTAAACTAACACTATTTACAATCAATTTTATGTCTTCTATGTGTGTTATGTAAGTGAATACTTAAACATTTGTTGATGATGAATCTTCTATTTTAAATAAGATTAGACACTTAATATTCAAGTTTCTTATTTATAAAATTGGGGACTGACCCAGAAAGTCTTCCTGTAACATATTAGAAGAAATCACTATATCATTAAAGGATAAAAATTTTGTGCT
Source organism: Rhinolophus hipposideros (assembly GCF_964194185.1). Classification (NCBI taxonomy): domain Eukaryota; kingdom Metazoa; phylum Chordata; class Mammalia; order Chiroptera; family Rhinolophidae; genus Rhinolophus; species Rhinolophus hipposideros. The sequence continues at coordinate 62,406,941 of NC_138048.1, forward strand.
TTTTAGTGAGTTTTGTGTTCTATAAAATGTCAGTAGAACTTTATGAAAAACATTTTGTGAAAAGAGTAAGTATTTGGGTGTTTTCATAATAGGCCTGTGTAGTAGAAGCAGCATGCCAACTTATGGAAAATTTCCATATATTCTAAGTCTCTGAAGGCAGCAGTTCAGTATCATTATGCAAATGAGAGAAAAGAATGTCCCAGAATGACTCCTCCACATAAGAAAAAAATGCATTTCCATACAAGGAAAAATATGTTACCTTTCTCCACAGAGGTATCAGACCCTGGCTCATGTGACTGCTTTATTGGTGAGGAAGGTTTCACTGGGGCTGGAATGGTCAAAGGCAAAGATGGTGGGGCATCAGAGACATCTGACTCAGAGGACTGAGGATAAATGGAATCTTCTCCAAGAGAATGCCGATGGAGCTCAACATCCACTACCTAGACAGTCAGGCAACAATTGGGTTCATGAATCCATCATCAATGTCACAGAAAGCCCCAAACCTGTCTAAGAATGTGGTACTCTAAGAGATGTGACAAATGATTTCTAATTATACTTCAAAGGCGATTTCAATCTCAAGAACTAAAGGATTTATTCCAGAATATAATCTAGTCTGGCTTAATAGATCAATAACCCGGTGAAACCAATCACAAAATTGGGGCTTTTCCATTTGCTGTTTCTACGCCTTAGAAAACTACGCCCCCAAATCTTTGATGACTGCCTCTTTCTCACCATTAGGCCCCAAACAAATATCACCTTCCCAGAAAGGCCTTCCCTAACCAACCTAGCTAAAATCACCCTTTGTCCCCCAGCTACTCTCTTCTTTATAGCACTTATTTGTAAATGAAACTATCTCATTTGTTTTTATGTTTACTGTATACCTTCTCCCCATTCAACACACCAAGAATATAACTCCTTGAGAGTAATAGCCATCTTGTTCATTTCTATATCCCCAGTCCCTGGACCAGTGCCTAACATAAACTATATGCTCAATAAATATCTTCTGGAATAACACAGCACATGTCCCTAAACAGTAGCTAATTCTAATTCTAATGGCTACTACTGATATATGATGAATACCAAAAATGGGGGAAGGGTAAGAGGAGGGAAAACAAATTTGGAGGTCTCACATTTCCTGATTTCAAAACTTACTATTACAAAGCTATAGTAATCAAATTAGTGTGGTACTGGCATAAAGAAAGACATGTAGCCCATTGGAATAGAATACATCCTCACATATATGGTCAAATTATTTTGGGATAGAATACACTCTCACATATATGGTCAAATGTCAAGACTATTCGGTGGAAATGGACAGTCTTTTCAAAAAATGATGCTGGGGCAACTGGATATTCACATGCATTAGAATGAAGGACATATAGAAATTAACTCAAAATGGACCAAAGGCTTAAAATAAGAACTGAAAAAATAAAACTCTTAGAAGAAAATATAGGTGCAAAGCTTCATGACGCTGGATTTGGCAATGATTTCTTGGATATGACACAAAAAACAAATGAAACAAAAGAAAAAAAAAACAGATAAACTGGACCATACCAAATTTAAAATTTCTATACATCAAAGAACACAATCAATAGAATAAAAAGGTAACCCACAGAATGGGAGAAAATATTCACAGATTAATATCAAGAATACAGAGAGAACTCCTAAAACTCAACAAAAAGACCAAACAACCGGATTCAAAATGGGCAAAGGATTTAAATAGACATTTCTCCAGAGAACACATACAAATGGCCAATAAACAAAAGAAAAGATGCTCAACATCAATAATCATTAGGAAAATGCAAACCAAAACTACAATGAAATACCACCTCACACCTATTAGAATGGCTACTATCAAAAAAATAGTAAACAACATGTGCTGGAGAAGATGTAGAGAAATTAGAAACGTTGTGCACTGTTGGTGGGAATATAAAATAGTACAGCTATTACGGAAAACTGTGGTGGTTCCTCAAATAATTAAAAATAGAATTACTGTATTATCCAGCTATTCCACTTCTGGGTACATACCGAAAAAAATTGAATGCAGCGTCTTGAACAGATAAGACACATTCTTAGCAGCATTATTCACAACAGTCAAAAGATGTAATAAAAGTAACTCAAGTGCTCATTGATGGATAAATAGAAAAACAAAATGTGGTATATACATACAATGCAATATTTTTCAGCCTTTTTTAGGAAGGCTGATGCATGCTACAATAAGAATGAACCTTAAGAACATTTATGGTAAGTGAAATATGGCAGTCACCAAAAAAACAAAATGAAAAACACCCCCCCCCAAAAAAAAACCAACCACTGTTTGTACTAATACTGTACCTAGAGTAATCAAATTCATAGATAGAAAAATGTAAGGGTAATTGCCAGGGGTTGTGGGGAGAGGAGAACAAAGAGTTATTGTAAATGGTTAGTTTCAGTTTTCCAAAATGAAGAGTTCTGGAGGTGGATGGTAGCAATGTGAATATATTTAATACCACTTAACCATACACTTACAAATAATTAGAATGGTAAATTTTATGTGCATTTGATCACAATTTTTGCAAAAAGAAACAAAAATGGGGGAGATAAACTTTTAAAAAATTTAGCACTCATTTTTTCCCTAACTACAATGAAGATCAATTTTCATTCTACTTGTTACCAAAAAACACTGTAGGGGAAAAAACCTACCGTCTCTGCTCCGAGAGTCTGCAAGCCAGTGTAAGTTCTATCCAGCTATTGAAAGACAAAAGAAAGGGTTAAGTTGTACTGTACTTACAAATTTCAGGATACAATCTTATCTAAAGCCCCTTTCACCACAAGTCTTCATACCACAGGATCTACTTTTTCTTAATGTTAACTATCAAGTCATCACTTCAACAAAAACGCTATTTTCTGGGGGGAAAATTGAATAAAATTAATAAAAACAACTTCAGACATATAGGTAGCTATTATACTTTTATAGTTTTATACTTCTAATAACTTATTATAAGAACAATCTAAAAATGGAGGAAGTTTTACACAAAAAGATGTTTACTGCAGCATTATCTATAACCACAAACTGAAAACAAATTAAACATCCAGCAATGGAGGAATGCTTAAGTAAACCATGAACCATCAGTTGATGATGCTTACAAAGACTATGTAAAAATATCTTAAAAGACAAGCTATAAAAACACATAAGCAGTGAGATGCTGTGATGCCACAAGTATATATATACTTAGGGTATGTTTACTAAGCACTTTTGAAAAAATGAATGAAAATTTAGGCAATATAGGCAATGCTAATCACTTCCAATACATCAGCATCATGGATTATATTTTAGGGGACAGAACGGGATATAAACTGAGGGAATGTTATAAGAAAAAGTTTACAATTACATACAAATAAACTAAGTTCGTATTCCTATATTTTAATTTATCTCCTATCACTTTAAATAAAGGATTTGTGGTAGTTTATCAATATAAACATTATACAGTAAGAGCAATAGAGGAAAATGATTGAGTTGGGTAGAAAGAAAAAGAAAGAGGAGAAAATATGAAGCCAGGGGTAGGTTAGTAAATAGCAAATTCTAAAGGTTTGTAAGAGGTAGATTTTAAGTCTGGCTGAATTTCTTAAAACCCAACACAGAGAGGACAGCTCAGTTATGAGATTTAGCGTTCATAATAAAAAATGCAATACAGGGTGGATTCAAGGTGGTTACATGGAAGACATCTGGAATTGTAATACTTAAACCTTAACCAACAGTGTGATTGGTAAAAAGATATGGGCAACTTTAGGCCACATCCATTTTCATATTCTCCAGAGCATAGAAATAACAGTCTCTCTGTACACTGTTGGGACCACATTTTAAAGAGGGACACTGATAAAACAGAACTGTTATCAAAATGGCAAGAGGAACTACCATATTTCCCTGAAAATAACTAGCCATACCATCAGCTCTAATGCGTCTTTTGGAGCAAAAATTAATATAAGACCGGGTTTCATATTACATTATAATATATAATTACATTATATATTACATTATATAAGACCCGGTATTATAGGTCTTATATTATATGAGACCTGGTCTTATATTATATAAGATCTGGTGTTATATTATATATATTATAACATATTATATTATACCCAGTATTGTATTATATATTACATTATATTATATTATACCTGGTCTTGTATTAATAGAAGACTGGGTCTTATATTAATTTTTGCTCCAAAAGATGCATTAGAGCTGATGGTCTGGCTAGATCTTATTTTTGGGGAAACATGGTAGAAAGCAGCACAAAAGAACAGCTTTCACCTGGAGAAGACACGATTTAAGGACAAACGTGAACACTATCATTCAACATTTTTAAGGTTCTTATAAAATAAAACCAAGTCCTGTTCTGTGCTATTCCAAAAATCGAACAAGGACAAGTTAGATCAAGGTTTATAAAAAAAAAAAAAAGCAGCAGCAGTTTTAGGTAAATTTATGAAAGAAACTTCCAAAAGCTTATTTATTATACTAAACGGATAAATGGGCTGTTTGGGGAATAACTGTGCCCCACGGTGATGACTGAGGAGAATTTACATGACTACCTGCCATGGATGGAAAATATGAAATTCATGGGAATTTCATGAATTCCAGGAACTTTACATTTTACATAATTCCAATTTAATGTAATTATTTTAGTATCAAATACGGATTGTTATGTACCACAGAATCCAGAATCCAGAGAGATCATCAGTGTGGGCTTAAATAGTCAGGAAAAGTTAGAGGAACTTGATGAGTGAAAAGAATTCAAACAAGCATTTTGAGGAGAAGAGCATGAAAGAAGACGTGAGAGAAGAAGGCCCGTGGCATTTCTGGGATGCAAATAGACTGACCTTGCTGAAGTAGGACGTTCATGCAGGGGATTAGTGTGAGGCAATTTAGGGGAAGCATGCTGAGTCAAAACGTGAAGAATCCTGAATAGTAGGCAGGGGAGTGCAGGGGAGTACGAACTTCAATAACAAGAATTCAATCAAGGTTTTTCAGAGAGGGCTAGCATAATGGTTCTCCTAGTTCAGGCAGACTATTCTGATGGGGATGTGCAGTGAACCCGGGGAAAGGAGAGAGATAAGGACGAAGAGGGAAGAATCAAAGATGGCTCTGAGCGTTAACACGGAAGTGACAGGGAAAATGATACTCCAGTACAAATCAAGATCACGTGGTCACAATACAGGTGTTTAAGGTCTCAAGGCCAATCAATACATAATACATAGAAAAATTAAGTTTTCCAGAAAAGCTGACAACAAATTCTTTAAATACCGTCATTTTAAAACAGTCTCAATCTTCCACCAGGAACTAAGTGATATGGACAATACAGTATGTATGAAAACTATGTAAATAATTCTTTTTATTTTAAGGATTAGGGCTGGGCCCAGGGCAATATAAGATGGTATGTGTGGTGCTTAAAATAAAAGCAAAACTAATTTAGATCTTCCTTTAAGTAAGTGGGACGGTATCCTTCCCTCTGACCAAAGTGGGTGTATGTTCTTTATTTTGTTGAAGTTCTTCTCTTAGGTCACAAGGCAACTGGCAATTGACCTAGTCTTATAGTATTCTCTAGAAAATAACTTAAACATGAAGTTGAGCAGTGCTGTCAAACACCAGTGGAGGGCAAATTTCAGCATGCCTTAAGGTTGAACATGTGCATTTGCAGAGCAAAGGGAACAAAAATGGAATTCTGCAGATGTACTCAGATTCATTTAATTCAATTTTTGGAGTCATTAACATAAACAATGTGGTAAACCACAAAGTATGGGTGTTTTGGGAGAAGTTTAATATTAGGATTATATCTTATGCAGAGAAAATGTACACAAGACTACTACAGAGAGGGACTGGGAACATTTAAAAAACTGGTCTGATTCCCAACTATAAAAGTTAAGTGTGTTTATTATATAAAATTGGAAAAATATTTAAAAAACATACACACATAGGAAAAAAGGGCAGGGGAAAGAGTCCACGATGTTATTACTTCAATTATGTACTCCAACATTTTGGTCTATTTCTTTTGTGTTCTCTGCCTCTACCCTTTTAAAATCATGGTTGACCTCATACTATACATATAGTTTTATTCTCTGTTTTTCACTTACCATATAATGGTAATATCCCCCCCATGTGTCGAAAACACTTCATAAAATTCATAAAACATAATTTATAATGGCTGCATAACAAACCATGTGGATATATCAACGAAGGATTACTTACAATTTACAATACAAATCAAAAGTATTACAACCTTGTATAGTACATCTTAATTTTTTAAAACATGTTCACTTCTACCTTTATCCTTAGGACACAAGTACATTCTTTATCCTTATGAGATAAACAGACAAGGCTTATTACATTAACTCCTCACTTAACAATGTCGATAGATTCTGCAACTTTAAGCAAAATGTAGTATTAAAGAAACCAATTTGACTATAATAGGCTAATTGATATAAACAAGAGTTAAGTTCCTAGGTTATGCCATCATTATACTGAAACGACATTGAAAGAAACAACTTATTACCTCATTTTGTAGAAAAATAAATAGATTTAAAAAGATTAGCCCTAAGTAACACAACAACAGTGAGCTTTTGTCAGAGATTCAAGTCTTCTGATTATCTGACCAGTTCATCTTTTTAAAGAATATACATTCAACTCTAAAGAGACCCCTCCCTCAACCTTCAGAGGACAAAGGGGTGTTGTAGCAGTAAGCATGACACACTCAGAAAGATTTATCCTGCTTCCGGTATCCTTGGCAATGTCTCTCAGAAGGCCTAACTTACCGCTTTAAGTACCAGGTGTAAAGGTAACTTCATTTCCAGGAAGCAATCTTTTGTTACAGTACCTTCAGATTATGTATGATATCTATCCGCTTGTTCTGGCTGTCCTTAAAGTGAACTTGAACTCTGACAGGAAACTCACCCCAACCTCTTCTGGTCAGGTGAAAAGGAGGCTCTCTAAGGAAAAGCAGATATTAACACATTAATCTACGTGCAATCATTCTAGGAAGGAAAAGTTCTCATAATGGATATGTCAGTTAGAAATACACATTCTTCTGACAATCATTTATTTATATCCTCATTTGAAGCTAAATCAATACGCTGAATTACACTAACATGCTAAATTATAAAAGAAAAATTCAATTTAAACCTACATTAAACTCCCAATTACTGAATAATTAGAGCTAAGACACTTACATCATATAATCCCAAGTCATTATTTTCACAGACAGGGGATTTGATGGATGTCACAATATTAGAGTCAGAATCCTTGATTGCTACTTGACAGACATAAGTTGTGAGGTATACATTCCCTACCCTAGACATTCATATATATTCCTCCACTCTGGCAAAAACAAAATGAATCATGAATGCTCAATTTGAAAGTGACAATTTTTTTTACTGTGATTGTAAAAATTAAATTTATTGGGGTGACATTGATTAATAACATTATGTAAGTTACAAATGCACAATCCTATAATACATCATCTGTATACGGCATTGTGTACTCACCACCCAAAGGCTAGTGTCCTTCCGTCACCATATATTTGCCCACTTTACCCTCCCTGCACCCACCTCCTCTCTGGTAACCACCATACTGTCGTCTGTGTCTATGCGTTTGTTCATTTGTTGCTTTCTGATTTATATCACACATGAGTGAAATCATATGGTTCTTGGAAAATAACAATTTATTTGAAACTCTCTGCTAAGAGGACTTAAAAGATTGTATGTTCCCCAAACAGTGACTATAATTTTAGTGGATAGAGAGGAATGTGTGTGAATGCTAACTGGACTAGAGAATTTTCAGTCAAAGCATAATTTGTGAAGGAAAGAAAAAGGAAAACTGATAAAAAAAGACTGGCAAACTGTTAACAATTGGTGTTAGGTACATGAGGGTTCAATATACTCTATTTTTGTATATATTTAGAATTTTCCATAATAAAAACACTAAAAAATTTAATTGAGAGACCTTCATATACTCAAAAATAATATAGTTTTAGCTAATTGGGGGGGAAAAGAATGCTTTAAAATGAAAATGTTCATTATGAATCAATGGCTTAGAATTACTGTAAAGAGAAGAGAATGCCAAGATTGCAGGGAGAAAGAAACGTTCAGCGGGATGTGCTTTTGGAAAATAAGAAGGGACATGAATTCAGTAACAGCAGAGTCCGAGAACACAACCTGATAGGAGTTGAACAACAGACCTGAATTATCAAGCACAGAGCCGGAGGTTACCAGAGCCCAAGACAGAAAAAAATCTCTAAGTATGAGAGTATCCTGGAAATTAGAGAAAGCAACAGCTATGTTATAAAACAGAGAGTAAATAAAACAAAGAAAACTAGAGTGCCCTGGATGAAAGAAACCAGTTGAACACCATCTGAGTTAGTAATAGAAGTAGCCATGATGTTGGTATAAATTAAAAGACAGGCTTAGGGTCAAATGAGAAGATCGACTTATAGAGAAAAGTCCAGGATGGCGGAATAGGTAAGTGCAATGTTTTCTGCGTCCCAAGATCACATGAAAATTACAACTAAATTATAGAACAATAAACCTCAAGAAGCATCTGAACACTAGCTGAACAGAATACATATAACTAACGATATAAAGAGGCCACATTGAGACTGGCAGGAGGGGTGGAGATGTGAAATGGACAGACCCCAAACCCACAGACATTGGTTGAGCACCAGGAGGGATGCCTTGGCGGCCGATGTCCCCCCTGAAAAGTGAAGGGTCCCAGCCCCACACTGGGCTCCCCAGCCCAGGGGTCCTATGCTGGGAAGAATAGTTCCCACATCTGGCAATGAAAATCAGCAAGGATTCCATTGGTCTGTCCTGGTGAGATACAAGGAAGCTGGAAACCCAGATTTCCTCTTAAAGAAGGGCCCGTGCACAGCCTCCCCCATTTGCAAATACTCATCCTGGGCTCCAGCAGAAGGGTGGAAACTCGAAAAGCACCAGAGACATACAAGGGAAGACTAAGTTGTGTAGCTTTGAGGCGAGGGCTAGAGGGATAGCTGTCACTCACCCCCACAGGGTCAAATGTGAAAGCCCACTGGTCTGGTAAAATCCGTGAGTGCGAACCCTTGGTGACTCCTTTGGACCCCGCCCCACTAGTGCAGCATCACCCAGGGCACTCTCACCTCCTGGGTGTCCAGCCCCGCCCCACAAGCTGTGAGAGGCTTGTACAGCAGCAGTCAGCACTAGCTTGTGCTGCAGCCTTTCTTGAGCAGCTCTCGGGGAATCTGCAGAGGTGAATGATGGCTGACTGAGGTGTGTTCAGGGTAGTCTGTGAAGAGGCCACAGGCTCCGCACTGGCACAAGAACTGAATCTGCATTAACACTGTGAAAGCCACTGGTCACACCACGTTGACTCCCTGGGACTCCACCCCACCCACTCTGGTGGCATCACCAGGGGCACTGTCAAAACTGGGTCAACTAGCCTAGCGCATGCACCCAAGGAGGCTCTTTCAGCAGCTGAGGCTTATGGGCAACCAGAAAGTGGCAACAGGCCAAGGGGGTCCCTGGGCCATTTGCTAAGCTCCCCCAGGCCCGATACTGGTGGCAGCTGGCCTCAGTTCACAGCAAGGTAACTCCTACGCACCTCTAGGTCCAACACAGGCAGCGACCAATTGCATACAGCTTTGTAGCTCCTACCAGGCTGGGTCCAGGCAAGGCTAAAATTGAACTGCACAGAAGCCCCTCCCAACATGCACCAGAAACGACACACCCAAACACCAGCCTCAGACCACACCAGAGCACTACCCAATTAGCCCACAAGCACCATACCCAAAGGGTGGTCTCAACAGGCACAAAAACCCACTGGAGCGAATTCCCCTCTGAGGGGTCAGCCCCCACACAACAGCTCGTATGCTGTGGGCTTAGCCAATCCTAAGCATGTCAGCCCGAGAGTCAGTCCTACACACTGAAGCACCAAAAGCAATTAAGGCTCAACTGAACAGCAGAACACACATAACACAAGGGAAGCTCCTGGAACACATGCACACGTGATCGGGGAAACTGTGTCACTAGACCACACAGGACTACCTAAAGCCACCTGACAAAGACTGAGAGACATAGATGTACTGCTACATAGAAGCAAAGACAGAGAGGCAGCCAAAATGAGGAAATAAAGAAATATGTCCCAAACAGAAAAAAGAACTAAGTGAAATGGAGGCAATCAACCTACCAGAGACAGAGTTTATAACACTGGCTATAAGAACACTTAAGGAACTTAGCGACAACTTCAACAAAGAAACAGTAAGCATAAAGGACATAGAAACCATTAAAAAAAGAACCAATCAGAAATAAAGAATACAATAACTGAAATGAAGAATACACCAGAAGGAGTCAATAGCACACTAGATGACACAGAAGATGGAATTAGCAGTGTAGAAGACAAGGTAGAAGAAAACACCCAATTGAAACATCAACAAAAAACAATTAAAAAAACAACTATGGAAGATAGTTTAAGGGCCCTCTGGGATAACAACAAACGTTAACAACATTTGCATCATAGGAATAGCAGAAGGAAAAGAGAGGGAGCAAGGGATTGAGAATCTATTTGAAGAAAAATGACTGAAAACTTCCCTAACTTGGTGAAGCAAATAGACATACAAGGCTAGGAAGTGCAGAGTCCCAAACAAGATGAAGCCAAACAGGCCAACACCAAGACACATTATAATTAAAATGGGAAAGGCTAAAGACAAAGAGAATCCTCAAAGCAGCAATCCTCCCTTACTTACAAGGGAGCTCCAATAAGACTGTCAGCTGATTTCTTAGTAGAAACTTTGCAGGCCAGAAGAAAGTGGCTGGAACGATTCCAAGTGAAAAACAAGGGCATACAACCAAGATTACTTTACCCAGCAAGGCTATCATTTAAAATAGATGGAGACAAAAAGAGCTTCCCATACAAGAAAAGCTAAAAGAATTCATCACCACTAACCCAGTATTATAAGAAGTGTTAAAGGGATTTCTTTAAGAAGAAGAATGACAAACAAAAGATTAAAAAAAAAAGGAATAATAAAATGGCACTACCTACATATCTATCAACAATTACTTTATTATTTATTTATTTATTTACTTTTAAGGAGGGCACAACTCACAGTGTGTGATGCGAGAGGATGAACCACTCTAACCAACTGAGCTAACCTGGCCACCCCATCAACAATTACTTTAAATGTAAATGGCTTAAATGCTGCAATCAAAAGACATAGGGTAGCTAAGTGGATAAGAAAACAAGACCCATACATATGCTGCCTACAAGAGACTCACTTCAGATTGAGAGACACACACAGAAAGAAAAGTAAAGGGATGGAAAAAGATATTTCAAATAAATGGAAATTAAAAAAGAAAGAAAAAAGCTGGTTCTCCTGCAGGTTACATGTGAGGCAGTCTATTCAATAAATGGTGCTGGGTAAACTAGATAGACGCATGCAAAAAATGAAACCGACCACCTTCTTGCTCCACATACAAGAATAAACTCAAAATGGATTCAAGACTTAAATATCAGACCCCAAACCATGAAAGTCCTAGAAAAAGACATAGGCAGTACACTTGCATACTTTTACACAACTTACAGGAAATCAGTGTTTTACAAATTCCAATTCTTGGGGTGAGAAATGAGAAATAAAACAGGCATTAGCTTGTTAAATATTAAGGTTCTAATGTAGTAAATTTTAATTCCAATTTTTGGTAAATCAGATATTTATCATCAATAAAAAATATGACTAACACTTCTTGCTGTCTTTCTTAAGGACTTTTATGTGCATATAGACAATTCATACAAAACCGTGATCTCCCTATTTCCCTGAATAACAAGGGTATGGTGGGGCCCTATAGCTCAGGAGTTAGAGCACTGGTCTTGTAATAACTAGGGTACGGTTGGGTTATACCATGAACTCTAAGATGGTTAAGGAGAGAAGGAAATTACATAAGAGTGGTGATGGATAATGAAAATTGGTGTAGGCAAGAAATGGAAGTCCCAGTGAGGTCAAAGAATAGTTGAATTAGGAATGGAGCTTAAAAAATAGGAGTTCGTGGTAAGAAAGTAGACTATTTGGAAATGAGATTTTTTGTAGGTGGTACAGTTTGTCTTCTTCATGTGCATGATAGTTGTCCCAATATCAGTTATCAGCTGATTTTTCCTTTCCTACATTTAATATACTAAATTGTCATATAAACATAGATCTAACTCTAGACTTTTCATTTTTATTCCTGTACCAATATTATGCTATTTTAATTGTTTTGCTTTGTAGCATAATCTGATACCTGACAGAGTATGTCCCCCTATTATTATTATTCTAAAATTTTTATTGGCCATTCTTGAATATATATGTTGTTCTAGATTACTTTAGAATCCAAGTGTCAAGTTACAGATTGACATTGCATTAACAGTTTATTAAATTAACAATTAATTTTCACATTTTTTGTAATATTGAATCTTTCTATCTCTTACCTACCCAGGAGAATCAATCAGTGTTGTAGTTTTCCAATGCAAACAAAACTTTTTTCCTTTTACTGTTTATAAAACTTCCTTCATTTTCCTAACATATTTCACTGGATAGAACCTCAGAAAATTGTTTGTATTCTGTTTTATTCTTATAGTAGAGTTTAATTGATAAAGGAGCAATTTTATTCTTAGGCTCTTAGACATTAGTGTTGAAAAAAAGTTGAGGGTTTTTAGGGAGGAGGGGAAAGGTGATATGGAAACTACAAATATGAGCAAGAAAGACAAAGATCTCACCCCTAGACCAAATGGTACATGGTGTGTGAGAGATTAAAAAAACAGCTGCCATTTAAAAGTTGTCCTCAGGAGAAGCGGCGTTCTCAGGAGATAGCCATATTTTGTTTAAGAGTCAGGAGTTGAGGGCATGCTCTGAAGAAAGCTGAGGATATAGGAGACTCTGCTGATAATAAACCACAACCATTTGGGCAGTACATTCGTGGTATGTAACATCATATAAAGATATAAAGACTACACCTAAATGAAACAAATTTCTGGATAGTATATATATTATCATCCTATCTTTGTGAGATAATAATACAACAAACAGCAACTATACTAGGCTAATATATAGGATAAATATCATTAGGCGTTACTTCTGAAAGAGTGAGATCATGAGGAAATTTCAACATTAAATATTCTGTAAAATCCTATGTTTAATTCTGTCATAGTCTGATATTCATAAAAACAGTAACCTTCTTATATTTAGCTATATAAATAAGTTCAGCTATTTTCAGGAGAACAGAATCAGCTAATAATATGGTAACAATCCGACCAGAGGGGACAGTGCCTGTTCACTGAGAGAGTAATCTGCAAAAGGGAACCAGAGCTAAAACTAATTGTGACTAAAAGCCAAAGCTGAGTAAATTACTAATAATACAAGAATTTCAAGGGAGTGTTTTCAAGTTAAATCACTTTTCTTCCATTTCAATAAATCTGTACTTTTTAGGTTAAGTAACTCAAGTGTGCTCACCTAACTTCCACAAGGTCATTTGGTTTATAGCTGGGATGAAGGAAGAACCAAACTTTCTTGACAAAATGATTAATGCTGGGTTCTCTACGAGAACCTCGAACGTATACCATCCATTTGTGAGTTGATTGGTCATTTTCTTCTCTCTTATCAGGAGGTATATACCTAGAGGAGAATAAAAAGGAACCTGAATTTTTTTTTCTTCAAAAGCCTAACAAAACAATTAACTTCTACTTAAAACAAGATAACAAATCAATTACAGAAATAAAACTGGAAAATTCACAAATATGTGGATATTAAACAATGTGCTACTGAATCACCAAAGGGTCAGAGAAGAAATCAAAAGAGAAATTTAAAAAATATGTATCTTGAGACAACTGAAAATGGAACTATAACACCTCAAAACTTAAGGGATGCAGTAAAAGTGGTTCTAAAGAGGAAATTCATAGCAATAAACGTCCCTACATTACAAAAAAAGATCTCAGACAACCTAACTTTACACCTCAAAAAACTAGAAAAGCAAACTAAGCCCAATAGTAGAGGAAAGAAATAACAAAAATCAGAGTGAAAATAAATTAAACAAAGACTAAATTGACAATAAAAAGATCAAATAAACTAAGCTGTTTTTTTGAAAAGATAAACAAAATAGAAAAACCTTTAGCTACACTTACCAAGAAAAAAAGAGGACTAAAATAAATACAATTATAAATGAAAGAGATGTTGCAATTGATGCTGCACAAATATAATGATCATAATAGACTACAAATAATTAAATGCCAACAAATTGGACAACCCATAAGAAATGGATAAATTCCTAGAAACATATACCAAGACTGAATCATGAAGAAACAGAAAATAGGAACAGAAAAATTACTAGAAAGGAAATTGAATCAGTAATCAAACACCACCCAATAAAGAAAATGCCAGGACCAGATGGCTTGAAGGGTGAATTCTCCCGAACATTTAAGGAAGAATTGATACCAATACTTCTCAAACTCTTCCAAAAAATAGATGAGGAGGGAACACTTACAAACTCATTTTACAAAGTACGAGCCCTACCCTCATACTAAAGCCAAACAAGGATACTACAGGAAAAGACAATTCCCTTGATAAACATAGCGTGTATCCCTGAAAATAAGACCTACCCCTAAAATAAGCCCCAGTTAAGATCTCAGCCAGATGGAGGCATTTAGTACGTTAGGACGATGTTCCAGAAGAAGACGACATGACTATATTTGAAGAAATGTAGATTGTTGTACATGACATCCCCAGTATTTTGGTCCTAGCTGGTCTTTAAAGAAAAAACCCAAACCTACAAATTGGACATAATTGTTTGAAAACGTCAATGACTGTTTCTCCCCAATCTTCTTGTGGTCTGGTGCGTCTATCTGGATTTCTAGTTTCGGCCTTTTCTGGGCTGACCTGTCCTGTAATACAGTTAAGACCCCAACTCTAATACTTTGCACAGAATATTTAGTCCCCTTAGCTGAAACATGCTAACTCTAAAATAATCTATAAAACAGAAATCTTATTGCCTTAATGGTATTTTATGTTTCCATTTAGATACTATTACATAGACCATTAAGAATCTTTGTTTTTAGTATCCTGAGATTTTTAATGTACTTGTTTGTTATTAGTAGACCATTAACTGAGGCTTGAAAGATTCCTGCCCCCCATCTGATTCTCCCCTCCCAGATAATTATAATACCAAATCCTGTATTTTTAATAATTGAATCTAATTACAATTTTCATATATATTAATTTATTCATCAATCAAATATTTACTAAACACCAACTACTGTAAGGTACAAAACAAATAAAATATGCTTCCTATCCAAAAGAGATTCCAGTCTCGTTTGGGAAAAATATATGAATATAGGAAATGACTATATTCCTATACAGAGGAACAGAGGAAATACACCTTATAAGGGCAGAAAAGGGCAAATAAGACTTTCTGAGGAAATAACATTCTTAACTATTTGAAGATTTGTGATGTTTCCATCCATTCCTAGATACGTGGCAAAAATGATGATGTTCCCACAAGCCAACATGAGATCATACTGGTAAAGAGACAGCCCTTTAGCTTAGAAGAGTTCTGTCTTCAAGGCCTGCTCTGCAACCTTTCGTTACAAATTAAAAACATTTCAATTTGGGCAAGCAAATAGACATTTTTAGGAATTTGCTAAGGCCCCTAAGAATAACGCTAGGTCAGAAGATGTCAAAAGTTCCGCCAAATTTATCCATACTTACATGCTTGATGAAATACACCATTTGTGTGAAAACTCGTATTTTTTACCAAGCACAATTTTGAACACGCAGAATTTTTTTACTCTGTCAAACATTAACAGACACACTAAGGCAGAGTCTCAAGTCTCTGGACCTTAGTTTACTTTTAAAACAACTAAGAGTTTGGAGAAAAGAATCCCTGAGACCTCTACGGTAATACTATGACAATAAGAGTATGCCAGAGTTCTATTTAACATAAATGGATGACTAAAAATGAGACAATTCAACTGGATACTCACTTGGACACATTGCCCACTACTATTGTTTTCTTTACAAAAAGTCGTGAAGTCTCATCTCCTGTAAGATCGGCATTCCGCTGGTCTGTTTTATGGGAGCCAGTAATACTAGAAGTGTCCTGAAAGAAATCAATCAATTTTCATTTTTAATTTGGACAATTTTCAATAGGCAGAAACCGTAAAATCATACTAGGTTCATGAATAAAATGACTCAGAATTTTTTTTTTTAATTACAAAATTCTCTGGCTTTGTGGCACCTTAGAGCAAAAAAGAACTATTTTACTATAATTTTTGCATTAGTTTAGATCAGGGGTGTCCAAACTGTGGCCCGCGTGCCAACTGCGACCCGCAATCCATTTTTTTTTTGGCCCGCAGCAAATTCCAAAAATATATTTAGCTTACTTAAATAAACCAGGTGAGGCAATACATACTTCACCTCGAGTGAGTGGCCCGCTCTTTGTGTATTTTATTGCATATGGCCCTTGGTGAAAAACATTGAAAAAAGTTTGGACACCCCTGGTTTAGATACACTGCAATTCCATGTGTATGTGTGTGTTTAATAGGCATAAACGTCTGCTTCGTATATGTAAATAGGATGTGGAAGGATACACAAGAAACTATTACAATGGTTACTCAATGGAATTTACTTTCTTTTCAACCTTCTACATACTATCAAAAAATTTTCAATGAGAAGTAATATAAACATAATGGTTAATTTAAAGTTTGACTATGGAAATACTGCCAGGGTTTAAATCCCAGCTTTTCCATTTAATAGACGTGCAATCTTGGATAATTACTTAACTCCTCTGTCTTAATTTCCTTATCTGTAAAATGAGGATGATAATAGTATCTATCTCACATGACGGTTTTGTAAAGTTCTTAGGAAAGGGCCTGGAACATAGTACAAAATATTTGTTACATAAAAAACATGAGCATATATATTAAATAAAAGACAGTAAATTGCTAAAGCTTATGATCATATGATCTAAATTCTTTTTAATTAAAAAAAGAAAAACATGCAGTATTTGCCCAGAAATAATACTGAAAAGAGACAAGTAAATCCAAACATTAAGAGTTCTGATTTTTGAGTGGTGGCATTGTGAATGACTTTTTTATTCTTTTTTACTTTTCCGTAATTTAAAATTTTTAGCAATGAAAACAAATGAATTTAGAATCAGCAAAAAATTTAATTTCATTTTATCAAAAATAAATCAAATCCCTGATGTCTGAGTACGTGGAAAGCAAACTAGCAATTTCCTCTATCACAGAACTCCTGTATGGGAAAAACCATTGGTCTCCTCTCTACAGCCAAACATTATACCAAGAAGTTCAGAGCAGCTTTAGATGGCAACTCCACAAATCAGCAGGATCAAAGAGCAATAAATGATCTTTCAATTTTATTTACTACTTGTCAAATTTCCTCCAGTTATCAAAAGTATCTTAGAATATAGTTTCACAGAGGACAATGCTGCAGAGACAGTGTTCTTGAGAGAATAAACATGACAGAGTGTAAAGATCTTGGACAAGGTCACAGCATTGCCAGCTCCTCAAGGTTTCTTTCATATCTACGTAACTGGCATCTAGCAGTCGTGCCATGCACAGGAGTCCTGAATTCTAAAATCAGAAATACAAAGGTTTAATTCTCAATTCTGATAATTATGGACAAATATAACTTTAATCTCATTGAGACTCATTTTCCCCATCTCTAAAAGGAATATAATTGTTTCCTAGGGTTCCTATGAAGGTTCAATGCGGTAACATGTGCATAATCTAATAAATACTGGTTCCCTTCTCCTTTGGTTCCCTCCCATCCATCCAACTATACCCTTCCAGTATTCCGACTTGGTCTCTGTTCCATGTTGTTTGAGAGTCTTTCCTCTATGTCCATATTGCTGTTATTGTCTTTGTCAGATAAGAAATCATTGTGCTGAGATAAAGAATCACTTTCAGAATGATTAGCTGATGGTGTTTCTGATCTCTGATTGGCAGGAGACGATGACCTAGATGGTGATTCCAAAAATTTCTTGATAGCAGGATGATTAAAAACCATTGTATCACACGTCTTTGATCCCTGCAAAAATAAAAGCAATCAAAATAAATTTTTAATCAAATCCACCAAAAGTAGGCAAAATTCTGATCTTTCCAAAACCCTTATCTATTTTAGGATCATGCTTAAAATCCTTCACCCATAAAAAAGTCCAAACTCCTTAATGTGGGCTGAACCAACAAAACTAGAGAGGGATAAATAATAATGCAAAGGTTCTAACAGTAAAAGTTAAAGATGAAAGTCCTCTGAAGGTAAATTAAAAAATAAAGATAAAAATATAGTAACATATGGAAAATAAAATTTGACTTAAAAAAAATAAGTTTCACATAAACACATCAACTGCTCTAAATAAAACATTCCAGTAGAAATATAAAGATAAAAAAATATATGCATATATTAAATGGGCATATGTTAAATGATTCCCACGTAGCAGCAAAAAGGAGCCTAGAATGTTTTAAAATGATTACTACTGATTATATAAAGTTTGCCCTCAGTCCAGTACTGAAGCCGTGGGTAATTTTTTACATCTCATTACTTGCATACAAAATATAGTGTGTTCTGTTATAATGTGACACACTGTGGTTACATTCCTAGGAAGCCCAGCTTTTAAAAATTGTGCTATTAAAATCATTATTTCAGAAAGAGAAAAGAAGACTAGTGTTTCAGAGTCAAAGTAAAAAAGTTGTTGAATTTCAACAATAAAGGAACCTTTAGAGCAGGGGTGTCCAAACTTTTTTCAACGGTTTTCACCAAGGGCCATATGCGGTAAAATACACAAACAGCCGAGCCACTCACTCGAGGTGAAGTACGTATTGCCTCACCTGGTTTATTTAAGTAAACTAAATATATTTTTGGAATTTGCTGCGGGCCGATTAACAATGGATCGCGGGCCGCAGTTGGCCCGCGGGCTGCAGTTTGGACACCCCTGCTTTAGAGCTATAAATGTATTTTGTTTCAGCAAACTAAAAATAGTTAAATGACAGATCATAACAGACAAAATTCTACCTAAATATCCTTGAAAAAACCCTAATCAAAATATGACAAGCTAAAAATCAGTGCATTTCTAGTCCATCAAACAGTGTAATTCAGAACTGCTAATAGTGAAAAAAGGAACAAAACATTAAATGAATAACCAGCTCTTTAAACAGAGTAGCTACAGTCCTGTGTTATGCAGCCATTAGATCATGATCTCCATCTTGTTGAATCGAACAGCAAGCCACATGACAAATGACATCAGAATCTGCCTTGGGTTGAATATTGTCTCCAAAAATTCATGTCCAACGCCAAACCTGTGCATGTGACTTTATTTGGAAATAGTCTTTGCAGACGTAATCAAGTTAAGATGAAGTCATTTGGCTTAGGTTAGGCCCTAATCCAATGACTAGTGGTCTTTTAAGAAGGAAACTTTGACACAGAAAAAGAAAGAAGGTACACAGAGGGAAAACATCCTTGTGAAGACAGAGGCACCTGGAGTGATACACCTACAAACCAAGGAACACCAAGGATTGCCCGCAATCACCAGAAGCTAAAAGCCTAGGAAGGATTCTTCCGTAGAGACTTCAGAGAGAGCATGACCCAACCAACACCTTGATTTTGGACTGCTAGCCTCCAGAGTCACGAGATAATAAATTCCTGATGTTTTAAGCCACCACGCCTGTGGTCATTCATAATGGTAACTCCAGAAGACTAGTTCAGTCTCTAATGCGTATCATGCAAATTCTTACAGTAAAAGAAACATCTATCTATCTGAGAATAAACGCAATACTCCAGATTTCTCTAAGACAACATCAGGAGTGTGACCAATACCAGGCATGCTAAAGCGCCACAGAGGACATGAAAGCCTAAACATGACAGGTACCTGTTGTCTGTAAAGACCACAGGGAACGATGCAAAGCAGTGTGCCATCACACCTTCCCCCGTTCTCACAGAGCCAGTGCTGGCCAAGAGAAGAAATACCTAATTCTAATAGGAAACAAAAATCTTAAGAAAAACAAATTTTAAAACGAACAAAAGTTACACTGAAATTATCAAAATGTCAAACAAGAACTACTTCTGTTCCAGTTTAATCTTATCCCCATCCTTCCTAATCGGAGCAATCTAGTGGTAATCACAATAACCACATGATCACACTCATCACTAACAGTAGGACGTGATGATTATGATGTCTCCGGATGTGAAACAACAGGAGGTATATAGCGTCACCTATGAAGTATTACCGCCAAAAAGATGTAACCTTAATCTAATCAAATCTTTAGATTTGACTTCCAGTTTACAGAAAAATAGAGGCAATGAAGCAATAACCCAAGGGATAAAGTAAATTTAAAACAATTTAGGACAATTCTATTAATACAAGGTAAAGGGCCTGGTCTCTTCAAATAAATCAGTATCCTAGGGGAAAAAAGGTGGGAGAACAGTTCTAGACAAAATGAGACTAGACAAACAAAATAGCCAAATGTAGCTATGAACCTTGATTCGACCTTCGTTCAAAACAACCAGCTTTAAAAGATATTTTGGGAACTGGGAAAATTTGAATATGGATGGGTTACCACATAATACTGAAGCATTCTCTTAGGTATTGTGACTACATAGAAGAATGGCTTTTAGTAAATACACAATTAAGTATTGAGGCGTCATTTTGCCTGGAACTTATTTTCAAATGTTTTAGAGAAAAATAAGATCGGAAAGCAAATACGGAAAATGTTAAAATTGTTAAATCTACGTGATGTATAAACGGGTGCTTATTTCACCTTTTCTGTGTATTTGAACATTTTCATAAAAAATGGGGGCGGGGGGAAATCAGGGCTTTTTGAATAGAGTAAATCTACTGAAACTCCAAACTGCCATTCATTCGCAGTAAAAGATAGGAGGAAAATCAATCAACGTATAACTTACTCCAAAGAACCATAATCAAGTGAAGAGGAATAAGGCAAATTAGAATAGGGCCTCACTCAGCTTTGCATATGCAAAGCCTAACAACAATGCTAAATATTAGTAGCAGAGGGAATAAATAAAAAGAAAAAAATGTTTTAGGATTACTGACAACGTAGAGAGAGGTATGATTCAAGGATTATGGTTGAGCATAGCAAGTTTATGTACATTCCCAGGAATATAAGCTAGACTTCTTGAATTCTAAAGATCAATATAAGAAATGTTTCAAAGGCAGGAATTCCACATCAACAGTAATTTCCCCTTCACACAACAAATACGGGTGACCAGAAATGACTGCATATGAGAAAAACTTACCTCAGAAACTTTTAGAAGTCCTGCAGAAGCATAGTAGTTTGCGACAATGCAGGCACGAAGTTTATCCATCATCCTTCTTGCCTCAATCAGTCGCTAAAAACAAATGTTAACTCATTACTTTAAAAAATGGAAATGACAGGAGAGATATATACAAAAAATTCATAAAGTAGAAATGCAAATGATCAAAAAAACCTCAACTTCTCTAATAATCAAAGACAAATAAAAATGACTATTTTTCACCTAACAGATAGGCAAAAGATTTGAAAGAATGTCAAAAACCAAGGTGTGCAAGAGTATATAGATATATTAATATGTGTATTTATGTGTATATATACATATTCACTGAGAAATGTCCACAAAGATTTGAGCACAAGAGCAAAGAGGAATTATCTTTTGGGATGAAATTTCAGGTAATTTTTTTCTTTATCTTTTCTTGCAATTTCATTTAAAGAAGAAGAACAACAACAAAAAGCATGTCTTTTTTCCCAAAAACAAGGAAGCTCTTTTTAAAAGAACAGCAAAGGGGGGAAGAAAAAAACCATGATTCTATTTCAATAGATTTTTTTTCAAGTCATCACGTATAGATATTTTTTCAATAGCTTTTTTTTAATCTGTCATCATTATACCTGGTCAATGACTTCAATTTCATGTTCCTTATTCTTCATTTCAAGTGCAAATTGTTCCTTGATAATAGTCTCGATCTTCTGCACTGCAGCATCTCGAGCTACACAAAGAACATAAAATAATCCAAGGTCTAATAACCAGTGGCTATCTTGATTTAAGTCAGCAAGCAAAAAAAGAAACTAAAAAACTAATACTGGGGAAAACTGACCTAGTGTGTTTCTTGATATGATGCACTGAGAAGACTACATCAGTCTGTGGCATTCCTGCCAAAAGCTGAATCTAACCACAGGGACATCAGACAAACCTAAACTGAAGGATATCTTACAAAATAACTGGCCTATACGATTCAACATTAAAGTCAAAAAAGGTTGAGAAGATTAAAAGAGACTAAAGAGATATGAAAACTAAATGCACTGTGTGATTCTGGATTGAATCCTGAAGAAGGGGAAGCAGTTATAAAATACACCACTGGGATAACCGGTAAAACTTAAATGTGGACCACAGATTAGATAACGAAATGGATAAATGTTAAAAAGTCCTGCTTTTGAGAATTGTACTGTGGTTACATAAGAGAATTACCTTAGAAACTACACTGAAGTGTTTACATGTGCCTAATTTATTTCCCAATGATTTAGAAAGAATGATGTGTGCATGTGTGTGTGTGTGCACGTGCGCACACACAAACTTGGAAGGGAGAAAAATAATGAACCAAATGAGGTAAATGTAAACAACTGGTGAATTAACCTTGATAAAAGACATACAGGTATTTCTTGCAATTTTTGTGTTTGAAATTAATCAAAATAAAATTACCAAAAAATAAAATGAAACCCATAAAGATTCTGAAAGAAAGATTTGGTGACCTCTGAAAACTCATAGCCCCAAAGGGAAAGAAAGTAAAGAATTAGCTAGATCAGTAACATGAGAGCACTCATAAAAAGGCAGGAAGTTTCCTTCTGTAGAGAAGGATGTAGCAAGCAACTCAGCAGTTTCTGATCATAACTCCCTGCAATGAGCAAAGAAAGAATTCAAAAGGAAAGAAAATGGCTGTCAGTGATAGAATTCAGATGACGACTACTCAAAGTAATATGCAACTGAAGAGTTAAAAATATCAGACTATAACATGTAGCTGGACACGAGAGAATTAAAAAAAAAAAAAAGACTCTAATGACTGCTTGAAAAACCTGGGATTTTGTAAAATCATCCTGTGTTTGTAAGATGCAAAAAGTCACCACCCATGCTTTGGAGTATATGAAAAATAAGAAAATTTCAACCCTTTGATCACCCATGTCATTTTCTTCCTGTAAAATATGCCATTAGATCGGCGATTTAAAACTAGTAACTGTATAAGCATTTTTGTGGACATGTCTGCCTAGAGGCAAATGACTGATTTTTCTCATATTTGAGGTAAAGAGTATTTGCAGTGGTACTGTATGTATCCTTGTTTATGTAACCCCTGGTTAGGCTGAGTATTGGGACTTAAATTAGATTTAAACTGAAATTACAAAGTTTACTGAAACAATCTGTTTTCCTTATTCTTGGTGTTTTTTTTTCTTAGTTATGCCATGTGATGCATTTGAGTAATGGATTGAAGTTTACAATACTTTCACATTTATTTGGCTTGTTATTGAAAGGAAATGACATTTCCTCATAAATAAAATTATAACTAAATGGGGAGAAAAATTGCAGTGAAATGTTTTCGTTATTTGCAATTAGGGTTGATAATTTTCGGTCCACAAAGACTTCTGGGGGGTACATGTCACTTGACTGCACTTACAGAGACAGGAATTTTTCTTCACCCGTAAACTCTAGGGGTCCTCATCTTTGAGGAGCTGCAATACCTTGTCTATGACATTGAGGTCTTCTTTACCCAGCTATAAGTATTAACTTATATCGATTATTTAAATAAACAGTAATGAATTTCAGCAATAATTTGTTTTAAAAACTTAAATTTAGCAACTTTTTAAAGATAGAGTACAACATTATGGGACACGTAGTTGATGATTTGCTCTTCTACTAATTATATGATCTCAGACAAGTAACTGAATGCCTCTGAGCCTTAACTACTAGCACCAAGTGCAGGAATAAACTCAATGTTTCCCAAATTTCCATCATTCATATACCACCTTCAAGATACTTACCACATCTGAGAACCACGTGAAACATCTAATTAAAACAATTAGTATTTAAAAATAATTTTAGCCTTATCCTAAGCAACAGCAGTCACGAAACTACAAATCTCATGAGACCATCATCTTTTCTATATACATTAAAATAATATGTAACTATTAATATAAAATAACCCAAATCCATATAATCATCTCACACAATAGTACACGGCAGTACAGATATCATAAGACTTTATGATTGTACTTCACATACAATGAGCTAAAACGGACCGCCTGTCTCATTATTATTGATGCTTTCATCCTCTACCTGATTGTCACCATAGTATGTTACTATTAAACAGAGCACTTAGCTAATCCCTCTCACGAACCTCTTGGAATTATACACAACAGTGAAAATGCACTTATTTTAGCTCCTATAAACCTCCCACAGAGGCATGCGCCAACAAAGAAATAATTTCTTAAGGCAGGTGAATTTCTACCTGAATTCTCAATTGCTTTATGCCGCTTGTTTGGAAGAGCTACAGAGACATCCTCATAATCAGGGTCAGATTCTTTGATTGTTCGCTTGATTCCAGACATGATTACATCCGTTCTTCACTGTAAAGCAATAATAAATTAATTAATAACATCGCTTAATACTAGTACTTATAAATATATGGACTAGGGATTATGACATAATACTGACACTTAAAAATCTGTGTAAATATGTGTATGTTCATATCACTTTTAAAGCCAAAGGCATAACTAACTTCAAAAGTTTACTAAAGAAAATATCATCATCATCTGTTACAAAGCATGGGTTTCCCTTTCAAGAGAAAATCCTTTAACAAGGCAGCACATTGTTCAAACTTTTAAAAAAGGGCTAGGCTTTCAAAGAAGGGCCATCATAAGGAACGGAAAGGGAAAAAAAATAGACTTTGATGAAAACATGGTAAGGCCACACAGTATCTTGGAATTCACAACCCATCAAGCATATTACAAAATGTGAGCAATACAGTTAAGATCTCAATAAATAATTTATTACACAAATCCTCTCTCTGGTACTTGCCCAGTACCTGCTACATAACAGGTCCTCAATAAATATTGTTACCGATCATTTATTATTAATCATAATGAACACAAACCATTCACTTATATTAAACTAACAACTTAGCCATATGGTAAACAAGTCCTAGGTATACAAATTTTTAAATAAAACAATCTGAAAAAATCTTCTAGATGTACACTATCCTGATACATTAGCCACTACCCATGTGACTCTTTAAAGTTAATTAAAATTACATAAAATTTAAAACTGAGTTCTTGTCTTCCTCATTTCAATATTTCACAGTGGCTAGTACCTACTACATCGGACAGCGCAGATACAGAACATTTACACTGCAGAAAGTGCTACCGGACACGGCTCCTCTTCAAAACTGTGTTTCACTGAGCATTTATTAATATTTCATGAGTCAGTGAAGGATACGCTGTCCAGACCAGCACTGTGCAAAAGAAATATAATGTGAGCCACAAATTGGATCTTTTCTAG
This sequence comes from Rhinolophus hipposideros, assembly GCF_964194185.1. Taxonomy (NCBI): domain Eukaryota; kingdom Metazoa; phylum Chordata; class Mammalia; order Chiroptera; family Rhinolophidae; genus Rhinolophus; species Rhinolophus hipposideros. The sequence goes on from NC_138048.1 coordinate 62,432,506, forward strand.
CAGCTACATTTTTGTAATAAATATATTATTCAAATTAATGTCACCCTCTTAGTACTTTTTTAAAAGTTTGAACAATGTGCTGCCTTGTTAAAGGATTTTCTCTTGAAAGGGAAACCCATGCTTTGTGACAGATGATGATGATATTTCCTTAATGCAGATAGGAAAAAACCACCTCCTACGCTCAGATAAACCTGAAATCAGAGGTAGATACATCTCAGCAGCTCTCCGAATCAATTTCTGCATCACATCATTTCCTTAGTGAGCATCTGTCTTCTCCAGTTTGCCGAGAGTCTTATGGGATTACCTGGAAAGATGAGTGAGTCCAGCCAGCATCATCTTCACTCATCCCTTCTATGGATTGCACACCCTGCATATTCTCCTCCCACCCCCACCAAGTAATCTCAAGAATGACAGTGGCTCCTCCCCAGAAAATTTGGGGATCCTTGAAGAAGACGGCATTTTATTTTTCCCCTCACTTAAGGGATAAAGTAAAACTTTCTTTTGACTTTTGCTCTAAAACTGGAGGAATAGAAGGGGAAAAGAAAAATTTGGTGCTGGAGGGGTTTGGGTGGGTAAGGAAGAAATAAACCATCAATGGGTGAAATTGTGCTGCCAAGGTAATTCCTATTTCACGAAGCCCTTTAAGCAAGCCTCTCCTATCATCTTGGGGCACAGATTTGAGCTTCCAAGCAACATGCTTAGGAAGATTTAGGTCTGTACTGAGTATTTTTAAATAATTCAGGTCTGCTTCAGTCTAGCAAGAACAATACTGAAGTTCACACATACCACATTCAAGTGCATGCTAGCTAAGGCAGGAGCACAGATCTGAGGCAATGCTCATCATGATGTAATAAAGAAGTGAATGGAATGTGCAACGAGTGACCCATGGTAATATCAAGTTTTGGATTCTTCTTGTCCGGCTTTGAGATTTATGAAAAGGAAATGTGAGCAGTTGTTAGATATCGTCAGATTCAACTCTGAAACAAAATGTCCTACTAATCCTCTTTAGGTTTTGAATCAGATGAAACTGAAAAGAATACTGACATAGTACTGCGAACCATTTAAAAAAAAATCTGTTACTGTTTAAAATGTCTATGAGAAAGAATTTTCTCCATACCATGGGACCAAGTCCAAATACAGAAATATATGTAATGCTGATTCCTCCGATTTAAAATTTTTACTTCACTGAAACAGCCTCATTAAAAAAGCAAACAAATGACGTCAATTTAAACTTTAAAAATACACATTTTTCTCCCATGTACAATGTAAGAAAGCAACACTACCCTGTATTACACCCATTCAAATAGCATAAACAAGTCTGAGTTTCTGAAAAAAGGTTAAACCCCAAAATGAACAAAACCTTTTAATGTTCTTTACTTTGAAATCAATGCAAGAGGAAAATAATTTTTAAAAGAAATTATGTAATTAAAAACAAAAATTATGTAATATAGAGTGACTAGAAATTCTTAATAAAAGGTCTTAGTTCTCATTTCAGAGAAGACCTAGAACCCTAGAATTCAGTCCTAGAACCCTGTTTTACAGCTACCATATCTTACGAGATTCTTGGGGGAAGGAGTAAGATCTTATAAGTAAGGTCCTTAAAAAATCTGCCATGTACTATGTGAGATCTCTTTTCAACAAAACATTCTATGATGCTCATGGCATTTGAATCTCATTAGAACCACTGAATTTTGTGCTTTCAGTCAAGACAATTTTTCCCTTCTGACTTAAAAGGGGGGGATGGGGAGGAAAACACAATCATTTTCCATCTGCTTCCATAACACACAGATGCTCCTAAAATGTTAATGATTTTATCATTCTTTGGCTCTATCCTTTCTATATTCATTTCAAACAAAATATTTTCCCCTTTTTAAGCAAGACAGCCAGTGTTCCTTTACTCAATATCTGAATGACGGAATCTACAATCTATTCTCCTCTACTAGCCAATGACATTTCAAAAATGTCTATAAAAACCCAAACAGGAGAATGACTACACAAACTGTGGTATACCCAAAAAACTCTTAATCCAAGTAACAACAGAATGAATCTCAAAATCATTATGGTAAGTAAAAGAAGCCAGACACCAAAGAGTACATAAGAGTACATACTAAAGGATTCCACTTACATGAAGCTCTAAAACAGACAAATTTATCTATGGTGAAAGAAAAGAGTAGTTGGGGTGCTCGTAGTAGGGACCGATTAGGAAGAGGAATAGGATCTTTCTGGGGTGATAGAAATATTTTATGTCTTAATGAGGGAGTGGGTTACATGGGGACATGCAATCATGAAACTCATCCATCCAAACACTTAAAATCTGTGTATTTCACTATACCTCAATTTAGAAAAGGACTATAAACATATTTACCTGATCACGTCATCTCCTGCTTGAAATCTTCAACTGCTTCCCAAAACTCTTAGATAAAATCACACTCCTTAACATAATCTACCAGATTTTACATGAATGGAGCCCTGCCTCCCTCTCCATCTTTAATCATTAAAATCCAGAAACATTGGTTCTCTTTCTGTTTCTCAAATATACCTCAATCTTTCCTTAGGGTTTTTGGACTTAAGGTTCCTTCTGTAGGAATGCTCTTCCTCTAGGTTAGCTTTACCAGATCCCAACTCAAATGCCTACCGTGTCAGAGAAGGCCTTCCCTGACATAGTACATTCAACATAACTCTCCCCATCTTCCCCCTACAAAGTTCCTGGAAATTCTCAATAAATTATTTGCTGAATAAATGGATGACTAAAATACATGCCAAAATACCCACAGAGAATACTGGGCTTCCCTGAAAATAAGACCAGGTCTTATATTAATTTTTGCTCCAAAAGACGCATTAGGGCTTATGTTCAGGGGATGTCTTCTTGAAAAATCACGCTAGGGCTTATTTTCCGGTTAGGTCTTATTTTCGGAGAAACATGGTATAACTACTAGCTTACACTTGCTTTATGGTATTTCCACAATACTGTACTTGTTGTATTGTTGATATTGCTACACTTTCAAAGGCACCATAGCTAAATGTTCAAAATAAAGAGATGTGCAAAGTTATTATATAAACAGACACATGAAAACAAAAAGATAGCAGGCAAAGCAAGACTAATAACAGACAATAATTTAAGGCAAAAAATAATAAATATGTTACTATTAAAAGACAATTTCACAAAGATTGTCTTACACACTAAACGACACAAGCGTAGTGTTAAAATATACAAAATATAAAACAAACCAGAAATATAAGGAGAATTTAAGAAAATCACAATCATAATAGAATTTGAATACACCTTTCTCAGAAATATAAAAGATAAAGAAACACAACAGATACAAATACAGATGATACAGACAATGAAATTAACAAGCCAGATTTAACAGATACATATAACTCTGAACCCAGCAGAGAATGTTTCAAACATCTGTAAAAGTGTATTAAAATTACATAATAGTATATATAAAGAAAGTCTCGATTATTTCTAAATGTGGAAATGTTATAGCCATATTCTCTGGTCCTAATAAAGTTAAATACGAAATTATTAACAAAAACTCACTATGCTATGGAAAATAAGACACTGTTCTAAATAAGTCAGGGCTCAAAATTAAAATAACAGACTATTAAAAAATTAACAACGAGGACACCATATATCTAAACCTATGGAGATGTGGCCAAAAGGCATCCTCAGAGAAAAATGACACATCAGTTTCTTCATTTGTGAATACAGATACAAATCCAATCCAGCAGGGTATTAAAAGAATAGTGCATCATAACCAGGAAGTTATTACTGCCAGTAAGAAAGTACTGGGAAGATCCAGAAGCAAGATAATTTGCACTGTACATGTGTAATGTTAGACCTTTAGGAACTTATTAATGCAAGCAACTTTCAGTAATCCAAATAAATACAATCCATTTCATGAATTACATTTTGCAAATTAAAACTAGCAACAGTTTTTACCCCAACACCATGAGGGCTTCCCAAAGACTGCCCAATGTGCACTCTAAGAATATATATCCATTTTAATATTATACTGAGAAAAATCAATAGGCGTAAAGAAGTCCTACCAAAAGAATCAAAATATATTTCAACGTCAATTTAAATTTTTTCCTCTATTTGAAGATTACCCATAGAACTGTCATATCTTATTGATATACATAACTGAAAATATATACAGCTAATTTTCTCCCCCAAATTATGCTTATTTTCCACACTACAAGCAATCTGAACTAACCTATCATAAGAAAGACTCAGATTAAGGGAAATCTAAAAGGAAGAAGAGAAGATTGTTCCAATTTTCGTTAAAGTCGATACTGACACACACAAAAAAATCTATCCTAATTATCCTAAGCCAGGTCTTATACAGAAAATTGTTTTAATATGCTCTCACTAATTGGCCAACATAATCTGTTTCTTCTACTCATCTGGAATTTTAAGTAAAAATAAGCACAATTTTACACTGGACCAGAATGGTGGGAAGCTGATAGAGTTTGAGCATTACCATCCAACTGATGTGGGCCATTCAGTTGATGATGTGGGCCTTTCCCAATATGACATGTAAAAGAGCCGAGCAAAATATAAAAGCTAGGCAGTTGAACTAAAAAAAATACTGTTTCATTACTTATTATCTATTTTCCAGTCAAAACTCCTACTTTCGTATTATAAATAAAACTGCTTCAGACCATAGCAATTGTAACAAAGGTCAACCCCAGGATCCATTTTGGCTAGTACTGTCTCTAATCTTACAAAGTAACAGCATGAAAAAGGGTTTAGAAATAGAGAGCTATTCTAAATTATCCATACCACTGCTTCTATTCATCAGTGTAAGAACTGGACAGCGGGCCTTAGGTAAGTTTTACTCTTCCTTTACCCCATTCACTACAACATACTTTTTCTGGACAAAGTGAATCATAAGGGCTGTTTAAACGTTTTGTGGCTGTTCAGGTAAATTCTTAGGTTGACAAAAGGGAAGCCATATAACCTTCCAGTGACTTCCGTGGTGCTCCTTTCAAAGATCATTGGAATTGTCTAAAATGATAGTTCTGACTCATAAGACAATCCTGTTGTTTCAGTTGTAAAGTCATAAAAGCTTTCTAAGAGAAGCAAAAAAGAAACAAAACTTGTCTACATATCCAGGTTGGAGATGAAAGAAGGGGCTGGACCAGATCAAGACCGTGCCAAAAACTGATCAGTCATTGAGAATATATGAATCGAGCCAAATATTGCATCCTGCTAAATAAGAGACTTTTCACTGGAGCTTTCAAACCGACACTAAATCCTTTGGGGATAAGTTGCATACCTTTCTATCTGGAGCTAAGATTCTACAAAGGAAACCAGCACCTTAAAGCCCAAGACATTTTTTAGAAAACTGTGTTTTCTTTAGACCAACACTACCTCATGTAGAAGATCTATCTATCTACAAAAACCTACCTACTGATGAAAATTTTCTGGAATTCAATAGTGATGGTTGTATAACTTTGTGAATATTCTTTAAAAAAAATCCCAAAACACTGAAGAAGTGTATTTTATAGTACGTGAATTAAATCTCAACAAAGACACTATAAAAAAATAACAATGGTAAACCCAATATGTATTAACCTCAAACAGAAATCTATTTACAGATTATTCTACCCCAGGTATGTGTGTACTATGTGTCCACTGGCAGGGCAGCAGGGCAGTCAGCTGGAGAATCAACATTAGGAAGACCAGTTGGGTGGGACAGCGCAGAGTTTTAATACTTTTAAATTTAATTTTATTATGAAATATTTCAGGTATTCAAAAAAGTATGAAACGATCAGTGAGGGGAGTATAAGGAAGTTCAAAAGTATTAGTAATTTCCTGTTTCATAAGCTGGGTGGTAGCTAAATAGAAATTTGTTGCTTTATTGTTATTTTTCAAAATATATTTCCTTATATGTGCTCTTTAGTACATATGACATGTTTCACAATTTAAAAAAAATAAAACTGTAAAGATTTAAAAAGAAGAAATCATGTACGTTCATACTATGGAGTAAATCAGTTCTGCTATGTGACATATGCATTCCTAAAAAGCACCACACTGTGTAAAACTCTGTAATAAAAACCACAAGGCTTATTGCAAAAATGGAATTTAGAAGTACAACACTCAAAAAAGTTACCAGTGACATAACAAATGGGAGCCTAGTAACTATAGCAGTTTTACACATGTTAAATGGTTAATACGTAAATGCCACAATAACTATGGCACTTGACCTTGAAAAAGACCTCAGGTTTGCTGTGGAAGTGGCCACTGAGGTTGCAGCTTGTGAGTTACGGTCAAGTGGTAAAGGCGGGTAATCTAAAATCAACACCAGACGTGGATGGGTGTGGCTCATAACACGGCAGTAAACTGAGGTTGCCGGGGGACGTTTGAGGTGTAGCCTGTGTGCGGCCTGGCTTGTGTATCCCTTCCATGGTTCAGTTCAGCAGGGTACAGTTTCCTGTATCCATAGTTTCTTGCAGACGAAATCACATGTAAGCAAATGTGAACTTCATATTATACGAAAATAGTTCCCTAATATACCAAATGCGTTGGAACAAGTTTGTGTTTTCCTATAGCAAAACTGATTGTACCACTGTAAGGCTGTAATGCAACCATTAAAAAGAAATGTGCTCATATGGAAATATCTCTAAAATAAATTGTCAAGTGAAAAAAAAAACCCAAGGTGCAGAACAGTGTATATACTTTGATTCCTTCTTTTGTAAACGAGGGGAAAAAGAGACAAAAGAAATGCTGATATGTGCTTAAGTTTTTCTAGAAGATAAATAAGAAAAAACAACAATAACTGCCTCTGGGTAGTGGTTCTGCCTTTTTTTTTTTCAATATGTGACTTTGATTGCATCTTTAAAATATCAAAAAAGAGTCTGAGGAATCACTTGACACCTTGGTGTTTCTGTAGCTGGAAGCTTAGATCTTAGTCATCAGCCTGCTGGACTATTCCTTTTTCAGAAACACAGATAGCATCCAAAATTATTCTGATACCCTTGTTTTTAACTGCTGTGACTTGCTGAATCAAAGCAGCTGAATTTGATACAAGTTCAATATCGTTTCCTTCAAGAATTAACTCATCTTTCTGGGTTTGAGATACTGAACAAGCAACACCTGACCTCATGCGAACCTTGCAGATGTATTTTTCACCCAAGAAATTTCGGATTTCAACAGGAGAACCATTCTCCTGAATAACGACGTTGATGGGGAAGTGAGCACGCGCAGACCGCATCTTGTATCAGAAGCCCAATGTAACCCTCGATCGTGTTCTGTAAGTGACAAGTAGTGCGAATAGGAGCCAGTTCCTTCCTATGTCCCCACCACTGTCACTGGAGCCTCTCCTTTTCTTTCCAAGGAGACTGAGTCCTACACGGATGTGCTCGAAGTCCCTCCACAGGGTGCCTCTGGGGCCCTTCACAGTAAATGTGGTCCCTTCAGAGTGACGTCCACGTTTTCTGGGACGTCCAGTCTGACTGCCTGGAATGGTCTGCGTCCTCACAGTAGATGCAGCGGAGAGCCTGCCTTTCATTTTCCTTCCTGACTATGATGTTTGATTTTTCTTACCATGTACATGAATTATTTTGAAGAGGAAAATGCCAAAAGGACTAATCTGGGAGACAGATAACAGGGTCTTTACGTCTCTGTTTTCTTCTTACTTCTCTGAATGTTACAAAGAACACAATTACGGAGACTGTGGAATAACTGGAACTCTCATGCACTACTGGTTGGAACATAAAATGGGATAATCATTTTGGAAAACAGTTTGGCAGTTTTTTTTTAAGACCTTAGACATACCCTATCATATGACCTAGCCATTCCAGTCCTAGGTATTTACCCAAGAGAAATGGGTAAACAATATTCTATTGTATGGATATATCACAATGTATCTACTCACCTATTAATGGACATTTAGATTGTTTACAAAAGCATATGTCTATACAAAACTTGTACATAAATGTTCACAAACAGGTGAATCCACAGACACAAAAAGTAGTTGCTCGGTGTGAGGGGAGAGAGGCAGCAACTGAGACTGATGACTGCTAATAGATATGGGGTTTCTTTCTAGGGTGATGGAAAAGTTGTGGAATTAGATAGTAATGATGGCTGCACAACCTGTGAATATACTAAAAACCACCAAATTATACACGATAAAATGGTGAATTCTACATTATATGAATTGTATCTCAATAAAAGTATACGTATACTCTAAAATAAACTAATTTTTCCAAATAGATAAAAATCACCAATGTCTCCATAACTCTGGCTCACTCTTCAGGTAAACAGAATAAACAATCCTTGCCTAAGAAAACTAGTTCTACTTCTCCTTGTCTGCAGTCATCAAAGTTCACATGCCTGAACACCTCATGTTTACCTTCCAATGGGTTCATATTTCACCTCTACTTTCTCTCCACTTAGTAAAATGCTCTTCATCCTTAAAGAATCAAATTAAATTCCAACTCATCCATGAAGAGTACTCCGGTCTTCAAAAACTTTTTTTTCTAACCCCCTCAGAACTGATGATACAGAAACAATCTTCTCCACAAGTCTTATCTTCTATGAGGAAAAAGTACATCAACCTTCTCCCTCCATTTGGCAGCTGTGTAGAAAACAGAACGAAAGGGGGCAGGTTTAAAGGCAGGGAGATGGGGGACAATTTAAGGAAGTGACAATGAAGACTCAAAAATCTGTGGTCAAATGAGATCAAGTATTTCTGAGAATCTACGCGTATTCTACAGAAACACTCTGGAGGCAGGGTGATGGACACACACGTGGGCTGTATTCACAGATCTACAACTTAAGCGTTAGTTCTCTTCCTATACATTTTATAATAAGAAACTGGAAACAGTCCATAGCAAATTATAGTGCATCCACTGAAGGCATTTTATTATGTGAGGACATGATCTTACATGTAGAGAAAACCCTACACATTCCACACAAAAAATTGTTAGAACTAATACGGGAATTCAGCAAAGTAGCAGGATACAAAGTCAAATGAACAATATCAAAAGGAAATCACAAAAATAATTTCATTTATAATAGCATCAAAAAGAATGAAATACTTAGGGATTAACTTAACCAAGGAGGTAAAAGCTTCGTACAATGAAAACTACTAAACACTGCTTAAAGAAATTAAAGACACAAATAAATGGAAACACAACTCATGTTCATGGATTAGAAAATTTAATATTGTTAAAATGTCAATACTACCCAAAGCCATCCACTGACTCAGTACAATCCCTACCAAAATCCCACTGACATTTCTGCAGAAATAGAAAACCTATCCTAAAATTCATATAGAACGGTGGCTGCCAGGGGCTGGGGGGAAAGAAGCGAATAGGGAATTATTGTTTAATGGGTGCAGAGTTTAGTTTTACATGATGAAAAATGTTATAGAGGTAAATGGTGGTGATGGTTGTACAACGTTATGAATGTATTTAATACACTGAAAAATGATTAAAGTGGTAAATTTCATGTTATGTGTATTTCACCACAATTTAAAAAAAAGGTATACATAAGAGTTAAAAGATAAGTACATTTTTTTCCATTATCAACCACATCCTTCCTGATGGAGCATATGTAATAAGTGCATTTATTCGGAGGTGGGGGACGGTGACATAAGGGGGGAAATTCTGCAAACACTGTGTCAAGCTACATATTTTTAAAATCTAAAGAGCTCTTAACAATAAATTAGAAAATGACCAACAAATAAAAAGATGCAGAGGACAGGAACAGAAATTCACAAATGGCCGATAAATGTGGAAAAATCTTCAACCATATTAGTAATCAAGGAATGGAAAATTAAACAAGACACCACTTTTTCTGTATCAAATTTAGTTTGGGGGCAGATGAAATAAAGTGTCTTGAAGGCGCTCTTTTTTCTCATTCACACTCACTGTCTTCATTTCCTCAATCCCATTCAATTATTCCAGTGTGGTTTCCACCTTAGACCTCTGGATAGTAAGTACTACCAACGACCAAAACCAGTAACCTCCATGATTTCAAATCCAACTGAGCATCTTACTAAACATCTTAGAATCACTGATAAGAGAACCAACTCTCCATCTTCCAGACACTTACCTCTCTTGGCTTCCGTGACACCAGTCTCTTGCTTTTCCCCCCTAACTCACTCTTTCTTTCTGTCCTGTGCTCAATCTTCCTCTACCAGACCTCAAAATATTGGAGCGCCTGAGACTTGATTTTCACTTATTTACACTGTTCCCCTGTGTGATATCATGTAGTCTCATAAATGGGAATATCATCCATATAACTGAGTATGTACTCCCCAATTTTTATCTCCAGCTCTAGTCTCTCTTCTGTGAGTTCCAAACTTGTACATCCAACTGCCTCGTCAACTTAACAACTTCAAAACTAATATGCATCTCAAATTTAATACATCCAAAACAAAACTAATGATTTTTCCCACCTTGAAGTTCTCTCTTCCATTCTTCTCAGTAAATGGCATCGTCTACTCACAGTTGCTCAAAAACAAATACTGAAAAGCAAAGATTTCTTCCTTTCCCTAACCAATCCATTTCCAAGTCTTGTTCATTCTTCCTCAACAATGTTTTTTTTTTAATCTTTCCACTGCCATGGACCTAGTTCAAGATACTGCAAACAGCATCCTAACTGGTCTCCCAGTTTCCACTTTTGCCCTCTTCTGTCAGATTATGCTCCTTACCTATTAATACTTAAAATCTTCAAAGGATTCCCATAGAAACCAGATTCCTAACCAGGGCATCATCTGCTGTATCTTTGAAAGAATATACAGAGCCAAAAATATACACTCAATGATAGTATCTGTAGGCAGGAAAACTATGGGTACTTTTTCTCGTTTTGCTAGTCTGTAGTTTTAAATTTTCCTATGATGAATACTTGGTACTTGGTTGTTAAGAAAGAGGAAATGATATTGCTGCACACTATTTGTTACATCGCATTTTTACATACTAAGGAGAAAAGGGAATGGAAATTGTAGGTAATCTCTAACTGTAACTGTTATAAGCTTAGATGAAACTGCCAGCAAACATATCAACTCTAAACATGATGTGCCAAGGCTGTAGGATTACTGGTGATATTTTCCTTCTCTACTTTCTATTTATGAATGTAAGTACATTCGTAACAGAAAACAAACATTATGATATAAACCTCATTGTCTTCTGCAATCTGGCCACAACCCACCAAACCAGCCTTTCTTCCAAGTACTCCCTTTCCCATGCTTTCCACTCCAACCCCGCACCGTCTCACACCTCCGCTGCTTTAACTTGGGCACCATCCCTGGAATATCCTCCGACGTTTCTAAATCCTACTCATGCTTCACGCGGGAGGAGGACGGCTAGGATGGCGACAGGTTGGAGGGAGATTCCAGGATTCTTGTTGGTAAATCCACAACTTGCTGGTTCTGGGGCCAACGCTCACCACCAATCCCATCACAGGCCACCAAGCTTAGCATCCTGAAACCTCCGGCCACTGGAGCTCAAGGAACCCCCATCCCTCAGAAAGCGCTGCGCCCCTTAGAAAAGGAGTCCCCCCCAGACATACCCAAATTCCGGGTTGCCGCTTCGGACACTTCCCGGACCTACACACTCAGCCTGGATCCAGCCTCGCGCTCCAGATCCTCTCCCCTCCGCAGTCATCCGCCCCTCCCTCCGCTCCGCAACCCCGGCCGCGCGGCCGGAGGGGTGGGGGAGGGGCGCGCACGTGCCCGCGCCGCCCCCGCCCAGACAAAGCCCGGGAGAGCGGAGCGCGCACCCGGCCGGTCCCATCCCGCTCCCGCCAACACTCACCCTTTCCCGGGTCTCCGGCTGAAGCGCAGGCCGCGCAGGGGGGGAGCACCGCGGAGGGGAGGGAGCGGGCGAAGCCCTGCAGAGCGGCCCCGCCGCGAAGCTCCAGCGACCCCGGGGCCCGCGGAAGCACGCAGCTCGGTGCAGCCCGCCGGCCCCGCACGTCACCACTAGGGGCGGGCGGGGTGCGCGCAGCGGCGGCGGCGCGCGCGCGCGACCCGGGGGCGGAGCTCGCGGAAATGTGGGCGGGAGCGGGCGGGCGGGCGGGGCGGAGAGGGGAGGGGCTGGCCCTGGCCCACGCTCTGACCCTGGCCGGCGCTGCCGCTCCTCGTGGGGTGCCTGGGGATCGCGTCTGGCAGAGTCACTGTTATTTATCCTTTTCCTCCCTAGAAGGAAATGACGCAGCCCAATCCCAAGTTTGACAGAATATTCTGCCGGCGTTTGTGAAGCTTTTACAGTACAGTAATAACAGCAGTAGCTATGATTTTTGTGTCATCTTGTACCAAGCTTTGTGCCTAAGTAGTAGAGACACAAGTAATATAGGTATTACCAACCCTACTTTACAGATGTAGAAACTGAGGCTCAGAAAGGTTGGAACTTACCTAGATCACACAACTAGTCAGTGACAATCCATCAAGTCCAGGTTTCCTCGTAAATATCTTAAGACCACACTTTCCTTTCCCTCGCCGGTACCACACTGCCCCAGACCCCTTCATCTGTCTTCCCAAGACTACTCTGGTCTCCCAACTGGTCTCCAGGGATCTGATTCTGTCCCCCTTCAATCTGTTTTCCTGTGTAAAGATTTTACCATTGGAGCTGGGTGGTAGGTTTAGAGCGGGTACATTTTGTAATTGTTTTATACTTTACATATATGTTATTAAATTTTTGGATGTATTTAATGTTTACTACAAATATTTTAAAGGATTTACTCCTTTATCTCCAATAGTAAGCCCAGTGCATTGCACATAGCATGAGCTCAAAAAGTATTTGTTGAATGAATGAATAGTAGGGCCAGGAACCGACTCCAAAACCCTGCAATATAAGGGGATAGAACATAATATGTCACCCCAGCCTCCTGACCTTAACGTCTACTCCTGACCTTAAGGGTAAATCAGATTGATAATATTTGTTCAGCAAATTTTTGCTGCATTTCTATTCTGTGTTTTGACACTGTGTCAAGACTGTGTCAGGCACTGAGAATCAGAAATGAACAAAACAGTTCATTTTAGTCAATCTAATGTGAAAGGCTAGGAAAGGCCTCCTTGATCCTTAGGCTAAGACCCAAAGAGAAAATAGGAATTGGGAGATAACAATACTTTTCATGGAGAAAGACGTAGGGTAAGAGGTCAGCATGAGTGTGTCAGTGTTCCCTACTTTGAGGTCTAACCCTGAGGCGGGGCATAGAAGTATCCAGCTAAGTGGGAGGTGAGGGGGAGGCTAGAAGGCCACTTCCTCTGGCCTAGCTTGAAAGGCCGCCCATTTCTGGCAGAAGTTTCCCATTGAGCAGAACTTGGGAACAGAGAGCAGCATTGGGAAGAAAGAGGAGTCAAAAAATGCTGCTTGATGTCCACAATTTACACCTGGTGTGCCAGAAAACCAGCCTTCTCTGCATGCTCCCTGCCAGACAAATAGAAAGAGCGATGGACAGGCCAATGGGCACTGTGCCAGGTGCCAGGTGATCACCAGAAGCAGTAGAGGACTCATTGGCAGGGAATGGTGGAGAATGTAGCTAAGACTCCCAAGCATGGAAAGAGCTGAAGTGCTCCCAAGTCAGCTGGGGAGAGGAGAAGGGCTGGAGGAGTGGGGGCCGGGAAGGTGAGACATTAGACTCTCAAAGTGCTGAAGCAACAGATGATGAGCTTGCCAGCCAGTAACCTCAGCAGGTTACTGATGGCAGCAGGGCCATGGTGACCAGGTGTGACTAGGGAGGCCAGTGAGGACTCAGGCTACAGCTCACAGTTCTGTACCCCTCCTGCCACCGCCTTGAACCTTCCCTTGGATCCCACAGGCCATGTTGGGAAGTCAAGAGGGGCGAGATGAAAGTTCTGACAGGACTGCAACTTTGAATTAACTAAATGTTTACCCTCATTGAGACTGTCTAAGATCAATTAACTTTTTTTTCTCTTTCTTGGAAGTTTTATCCGTCTTGGGGATAGGGAGGCAGGCAGCCCCTGCCTCCTTCTGAGGGTGTTACAAGCTCTCACCGTCTTCCTTGCCATTGATGGGGAGGTTCACATGTTCAGAGGAAGCCAGGAAGGCCTTGAGCATGGGCAGGGCACTGAGGGTGCCATGTAGGTGGAGAGCAAGGGGAAGGAATCCAAGCAACGGGGGCCAGGACCTGGTGATTCAGCAGCAAGTCGAGCAGGTTGTAGTCTGCAAAGGAGATCCGGTTGCCCATGATGAAGGCCTGGTACCCCTGGTTCGAGGACAATAGGGTCTCAAAAGACTTCAGGCGCGGGGACAGTTCCTTCACATCGTCCTCGTTGCCCGCCTCATAGTTGGTATAGATGAGGGTGACATACTCGGAGCGGAGGTCCTCCATGCTGTCATTCACCATATCCATCAGGGCCACCTCCCGCTGGTCCTTCCCATAGAATCCGAGGGAGACCCTCAGGTGGCGCAGTTTGGCATTGGGCTGGTACAGGGTGAACTTGGGGAGCTGCCCATACAGACAGGAGGCCTTGAGAGGGCCCCGCGGACAGTTCTCAGTCACCAGCTCCTCCTTTCAGCTCTGACCCTGGTCAGACAGCAGCATGCACCTGGCCTTGCAGCGCCCTCAAACAGGGAAGTAGACAATGGTGTAGGGCCTCTTGGTTGCCGTGTAGACAAAAGTGGAGGCAGCGCTCAAGATCAGATAACTTTCATTGGCAAGTTTAAGTTTAGCCCAATCCCCAGTAGTAATTAGAGCCCATGAGAAATAACATAGCTACCGATTTTTACACGTATGCATGTAGTGTTGTACATTTCAACAACAGATAAGCTCTGTGAAGGAAACGGACACAGTGCTAAGAAAGCACAGCACAGAGGGACCAAATTTCGTGTGAAGGTAGAAAAGGACTCCCTGAAAAAATATGAAATGGAATCTGAAGGCAGTAGGAGCTGTTGAGTCACCATAAAGCCTCAGACCAGGTGAGAAGTCCATGGAAACTTAAGCAAGTGCAGAGTGGCTGGGGATGGGGCTGACTTAGGCAGGAGCAAGATCACGCAGGAGGGAAGAGTTTGATCTTTATGGTATGAACGACAGGAGGCCATCAAGGGTTTCAAGCCAGGGAGTTAATGTATTCAATTTGCCCTTTAGAAAAAGATCACTTACCCTGGCAAATGGGTGGGGAATGACTGGAAAGGTGTGTGAACAAAGTAGCAGCCAGACAGTTGCAAAGCAATTTGAGTGGCCAAAGTGAATAATGGAGGTGATTACACTGGACACTGGAAATGAAGGGAAATGGATACATTCAATAGTTGCGGAAAAAATACTGAGAGACTTGGAAATGGATGGGGAGGAGACCAGGGAGGAAAGGAAAGGAGACTGGCCCCTGCTAAGTGAAATAGCACATGAGGAAAAGCCGCCCCATCCTTCGAGCAAAGACCTGTGCTGGGGCACACAGCTTGGTGAATGGCAGGCCGTTGGATTGCAGGCCCCTCCTTGGCCAGGCCTGCACAGGCATTGTTCACCTGTATAGTCACTAGAAGTGGGGTGTGGGGGTGGGTTGGAGAGTGGAGTAGGGTGGGGGATGGGTGTGGTGGGGGTGGGGTGGGTGTTAAATATACAATGTTAATGAAAGGAAAAGCAACTCCTATTAAAGTTAGTCAGGAAGTTTCCAGTAGTGTTGACACTGGCCCAGGAAAAGGAGCCAGTAGGTTGAAGGGAGGGGGGTGGAGAGGTGGGGGAGAACCTATGCTAGCAACTGCTGGCAAACAGCTTCTTGCAGCAGAGAAACAAGGAAAGCCTGAGAAAGGTGGGGAACCCGAAGCTCTGCCTGAGAGGAGGAGGGAGAAGCTGGCTCAGATGGAAAACTGTAGTTAAACTGACCAAGGGTTCCCAGGCCCCAGGTATCCTGGACACACCCCTGGGAAGACCAACCACCCTTCCTAATATTAACAGGAGTGGGAACTCTGGAGCCCTTAACGTAATTAGGTTCCCCTACCAGGTTGCAGATACTAATTATACATGTAAAATGAGGACCTCACTTATTTACAGCTCCAAGCAAAACCATTAATGCAGTTAGTGTCTGGGAATTACACTTAGGCAGTTAGAAATAAATCGTTGTCTCCAACTAGGCCCAAACAGGAAGCCAAATGTCTGTTTAGCCTATTCGGATTTTGGCAAAACTAAATCCCACTCTTGTAGATCTTATTGGATCCTACCCTAACTCCAAAGAAGCCATGTATTGTGCTTCTCCTCCGGGTGGATTGCACAGTCACTGTAGAGTTACAGACTTTGGGAATGGGAGTGATGATGCAAGACATGTTTTCATTCATGGAAAAAAAAGGAGGGGTGGGTGGAATTTGCCCTGAAAGGAAACATTCTGTGGCTGGAACTGGTTGGACTCTCTCTTTGTTTCGTATAAAAACGAGGCCTCTAGATACGGAGAAATTGGACCTCCCGTACATTGCTGATGGGAATGTAAAAGCATGTAGCCGCTGTGGGAAACAGCTTGGCAGTTCCTCAAAATGTTAAACACAGAGGTACCACATGACCTAGCTGTTACGGAGCGAGTCCCCAAGAAATGACCACGGAGCCGAATTGGACAAATTAACAAGGCCTTTATTACAGATTCGAATCTGGGCTCAAGCCTCCACTGACATAGCAGTGAGCGAGAGCCCTGAGCACTGTTTCCCATCCCTATTTATTCTTTTCTGTTACTTGTCCTTTTTCTGATTTATGTGCCTTGGAGAAAAAAGGGGTGCTGGTTATTATTTTTTAAGGGGATGTTCTCAGGGGTAGGTTTTCCTTAAGGGAATGTTCCCAGGGGTAAGGGGATGTTCTGCTTATCTTTGCTGCAGCAACAGGATCTGCTTATCTTTGCTGCAGCAACAGGATATCTAGTTTTGGGGTAAGCTTAACTGGGTACATGGTTTTAACGGAAGATATGTTCGGGTGGCCGAAAATTTCCCACAGCACTTTTGCTCTGAACTGCTTATCTTCCATTGTTAGGTAGCTTGCCTAAGTTGAATTGAGGCACGGGGTTGTGTTTTTTCTTTTCTTGACCTCCTTGTCACATTCCCTACTGGTCTTACCCGGGAATCAAATCATTGATTCTCGATCTTCTTCTGGGAAGTTAGCGTCATCTAGGGCTAAGTTTTGATAGTGAGTACGAACCGTGAGGACCTTGACAGCTTGGACCCTAGAGTGAACTAGGTTGACCAGAGATGGAAACATGCAGGGTCCGATAGTGACTATTAAGATGAGGAGAACTAGGGGCCCAGCAGCCGTACTGAGAGTAGTGAGGCATGGGGACCAGGAAAATAGGTTCGCATACCAGTTTCCTTGTCTGGCTCGCTCTTCCTCTCTCTCCTTGAGTCTCCGTCTAAGCTGGCTAAGACTTTTTTATGACCCCAGAATGGTTAGTATAGAAACAACAGGCTTCTCCCCAGGGTGAGGCATAGTCCTCCTTGTTTAAGGAAAAGGAGGTCGAGGCCTCTTTTCTTCTGGAGAACAACCTCGGCAAGGGAGCTCAGAGAGCTTTTAAGTTTTGTAACCGTTCCCTCAAGGGTACTGAGGTCTAAGTCCACTTGTCTAGTTAACTCTCAGTAATCTTGGTCTTGTTTTACGAGGGAGGCAGTACCGACCGCAGTGGAACCGGCGACACCCAATGTGATCAAGAGTGGGATTAGGACTGGGGCCCTCCTGGCCCTATGGGGCTCTAATCCTAGATGTTCTCTACCCCCTTCACCAGAATAATAATAGACCTGAGGAAGAATACGGGTAAGGATACAGAGCTCTGGAGAGTTGTTGTTTATGATAGCAGGGAGGTAAGCACAAGGGGTGATACCCTCCGTGCAGGCTCACCAAGTCCCTTCGGGAGCGACGAGAAGGACGTTTTCCCCGTCGGTCTCTGTCTCTGGAAGGATGATGGTCTGAACACAGGAGGATGAATAAGGAGAATCCTCTATGCGAAAGTTGGCTGGGAAAAGGCATGTGCCTTCTCCTTGCAGGTCGTCAAGAGTTAGTTTTGGGTGGGCTCCCCACGGGCAGAAGTGTTCTAGGAGAGTCCCTGGAGAGGGGGTCTGACAGGTCCCCGGGGCGTCTGGAGCCCCCGTGGCGAGCGACCCTCTGGAATCTTAGGTGCTGGTCGGTCGTGGTCCAAGGGGCTAGGGTGACACAGCCCCAGGCAGCGCAGTAGAAGTCGTTTTTTCCCCCACATTCGCTAGGCCCTATAGGCGGCTAGTCGATGTTGTGAGCCGGTTGTCGGGACCGTCCCTTAACCGCAGTCGGGGTGCTCAGGATCACCGTGAATGGGCCAGTCCATCTGGGTTTAAGCTGGCCTGGGTTGAGCTTCTTGACCCAGACTAATTTACCAGGTTTAATAACAGGAGTCCTCACTGGGCTGGAAGTCTCCGGGTCTCTCTCCACACACCGCAGTCTGAGCAGCGTTCCGTGTTACCTGGAGAGCCTGTAAAGACTTAAGAAGATTATGGTTTTTGATGGCCCCCAGCTGTTCTTCCCCAACCGGGGTAGGAGTGGAGGAGGATGCCCAAACATTATTTTATAAGGAGTAAAACCCTGGGTATACGGAGTACACCGGGCCCTCAGGAGGGCGAAAGGGAGAAGACTTACCCAATCACCGCCAGTTTCCAGCTTTAATTTTGTTAGGGTTTCCTTAAGAGTCCAATTTATCCTTTCTACCTGGCCAGAACTCTGTGGTCTATATATGTAGTGGAGTTTCCACTTAATTTTTAAGGTGGAAGCCAATAACTGGGTGACCTGGGCGGTGAACGCCGGGCCATTGTCAGATCCCAAGTATAGCGGTAGGCCAAACCGAGGGAGAATTTTAGAAACCAATTGTTTAACTACTACCTGGGCTGTCTCTTGTCTGGTTGCATAAGCCTCTGGCCATCCTGAGAAAGTATCTACCATGACGAGGAGGTACTTGTACCCTCCTTTGGCTGGTGGCAACTCAGTGAAGTCTAACTCCCAATGTTCACCTGGGGACCCTCCCCTAAACCGGAGCCCAGGTTCCTTGACGGGAGTAGGGTTGGAGTTCACTTGAGCACAAGTCTGACATCTCCTTGCGATGTCCTGGGTCATCTTATAGAGTCCCTTTATGAAAAAATTTTTTCTCAAGAGTTCTGCGAGCTTGGTACCACCTAGATGCATACTTTTGTGGATCTGTTCGGCGATTTGTCTGCCCAAGCTTTGAGGAAGTAAGGTCCTTTTATCTGGGAGCTGGATCCATCCTTTTTCTGTTTCGGTTCCTCCCAGTTTATATCCTAATTCCCTTTCTTCTGGTGTGTAATACGGGCCCGGAGGGAGGGTGACCTCATGGAGGCTCAGGACTTGTAGGGGCCCTACTGGTCTTTTGGCGACGTCTCGGGCTGTCCGGTCGGCAAACCTGTTTTCCTGTGACACTATTGATTTGTCCTTTTGGTGCTGCCGGCAATGGATGACTGCTACTGCAGTAGGACCCCAGATGGAGGCCAGTAGGGTCAGGATTTCCTGGGAGTTTTTAATGTCCTTTCCTCCTGCCGTGAGGTGGGTCTAACAGGAGGACCTGGTATTGGGTCACTCTGGCATTTGACAGCCACCTCTCTGGTGGAGACCGCAGTAAGCCCTCAATACCATGAGGGGCAGTGACCTGGAGGTTCTGTTCAAACGTTAGTTTCAGAGGCTTTTTTTTTTTTTTTTTTTTACCAAGAAGGCAGTGGCAGCGATGGCCCGGAGGCACCCAGGCTAGCCAGCAGCTACGGGATCCAGTCACTTAGATAAGAAAGCCACGGGGCGTTTCCAGGGCCCCAAGGTCTGGGTCAAAACTCCTTTTGTGATCCCCTTAGACTCAGCCACAAATAGTTGGAAGGGCTTCTCCAGGTCAGGGAGAGCTAGGACGGGGGCACTCACCAGGGCTGTCTTGAGTGCGGTGAAGGCTTTTTCTTTGTTTTCTGTCCACTTGAGTTCTGTTTCCTTTCCCCCGGTTGCTGCGTACAGAGGCTTGGCGATCTCAGCAAACCCGAGGATCCAGAGTCTGTAATAGCCCACGGCCCCAAGGAATTCCCGTACTTGCCTCTTAGTCCGTGGCGCGGGGATTTGGAGAATCGCCTGGATCCGGCTCCGGGATAAAGTGCGCTTCCCCTCTTGGATAAGATAACCCAGATAGGTGAACTTCGTCCTGCAGAGCTGGGCCTTTTTGGCAGAGACACGATACCCCAACGAACCCAGGTTTTGGGGAAGGCCCCCCTGAGTAAGGGCTCGGGGCACTCGGAGATAATTAAAAAGGAGTAGGTATCTGTCTTTTCCCCGAGATTGGAGACCCAGGCTGGGGACCACGGATATGATTTGGACTTCCCAGTGGCCCCTCGGATGAGCACCCTTTCTTTCGAGAGGAGTCCTTCAGGTTTCAGCAAAACAGAGTGGGTTGTCCCAGTATCTACCAGAAAGTCAATGGGCTTTTACCCCCACATTCAGCATTACCCGGGGCTCCTGGGGGGTAGGGGAGCCCTGACCCTCCCAGTCTGTCTCTTTTACTAGGATGGGAGCGGCTGTGTCCCTCCCACTCTGGGGTCTCTTAGGGCACTCTCTCTTCCAATGGCCAATCTTTTTGCAGTATGTACACTGGTTCTTCCCCAATTGTTTCCGCTCTTTCCTTTGTTCCTGGCCAGACGTCTTGTCTCTCCCTCGTCCCTTTTCTCTATCTTTCTGTATTGCAAGTAGGACTTTAGCCATTTTTTTTGGTTTAAGACCTGAGATGGGTCTTCTCTATTTTCAAAAACTTTCTGGGCCTCGGCCAGCAACTCAGACAGAGACTTCCCTTCGAAGCCTTTTAACTTCTGTAGTTTGCGTCTAATATCTGGGGCTGACTGGGCTACTAACTGGACTGCAAGGGCCGCCCGATTGGCTGGGGCGTCAGGGTCCATAGGCGTGTAAGTCCGGTAAGCTTCACATAGCCTCTCGAGATACGCCAACGGGCTTTCAGTCAGCCCCTGCCTTACCTCGGTCACCCCAGATAGACTGGTGGGTCTCCTAGCCGCAGCTCGGACACCCAAAAAGAACCTGGCGGCAATGGTTCAAAGCCCCTCCTCTAACCAATGAACTACAGCTTCAGTTACGACAGGTGTGGGAAAGACAGCCTCCACAGGATCAGGGTGAGCGGAAGGCTCCCTGCGGGCACCAAGAACCCGCCTTTTCCCCTCGGTCCCAACTCCCTCCCCCTCCTCTTCGGCGAACAGAGCGCTCAGCAGCAGCCACAATCATCTCACGTGGGCTGGCGGGCGAAAAATACCGATTTAAGGAGAACAATAAGACCCTGGGGGTTCTGGGGAAAAAAAAGGATTCTGATTTTTCCAATTGTATAAGTCAGAAGTGGTGAAGGGAACATAAGTCCGTAGCAGGACCCCTCCCGGACCAGTTTTTTCCACCTCCCGGAGGGGTAAAATAGGAACTGCCTGAGCCTCTCCAAAAAGTGCCCCCGAACGGGTGTGCGAGGAACTTAAAGAATTGCGGGGGCTTAGAGGGCTCCCTTCCCCAGTGGAAGAACCAGGCGAACTCGATTCCCCAGCCGGGCCAGTCGAAATCTGGCTCCCTCGACCTGCGCCCCGGGGTTCCCGCTCCCCACTGAGGCCAGCCAGAGACAGGGAGAGCGGGCCGGGAGGAACCCGGGCGGATCCCGCCCCTCCCCGCTTCCCCACAGCTCCCCCGACAGGCGCCGCCGCTGCACGGGGGTGGCCGCCGATGGGGGACGGGATCCTCCCCTGGGGCTGAGAGAACCGGCGGGGCAGGAAGAGGCTGTTCAGTCCTGGGTCTCTCTGTCTGGCCCAGGGACTTAGCCAACAGAACTGATCGTTTTCGCTTTTTTTTTCCCGATTTCTGGGGAGGGCAATCACAGGCCTTCAGGTAACCTGGATTGTCAGTTACAATATCAATCCAGATATCTATGTAGGGAATTTGTTCGGGGTGGCCGGTCTTCCCATAAGTGATTCGCCGAATTTCGTAACAGAAATCTAGATCGAAGGTCCCCGTAGAAGGCCACCCGACCCCAAAAGTGGGCCACTCTAGTTCACAGAATTTCCGGAGAGAGAAGGCGTCCACGGGCACCCCGTAGCCGTCTGCCCTCCTCCTGAAATCCTGAAAGTTCTTAATAACACAGTCCAGGGGACTCAATCCCCCGGCTTGCGAATTTCCCTGACCCACGTTCGCTTGCGCGCCAAGACAATAGACACTCAGACAACACAGAACACAAAAACAGATCCAGAATCCCAAAGCTGTCCACAAACACGACAGTTGACAGGATTGAGATTGGAGACTGGGGCGGCTGGAGCCCCAATCTGCCCAAACCAGGACCTCGACGGTCGTCACCGTCTAGGCCGTGGACTGGAAGTTCCGCGGCGTCCCGCCTTCCAAACGTCCACCACTCAGGGTACGTACCAAACCAGAAACAAAACAAAACAAAACAGGAATGACAGAGGCCTGACTTACCGGGCGCCGCTAGCTAGTTGGTCCGGAGGGAGTCTCCGCTGGTCGTTGATTCAGGAATTTAGGTGGTTACAGGGGAGCCTCTGGGCTCCCTCTAACCTTGAGGAGGGGGCTCCAGGGCGTCCCGGTGGCGATCTCGCTGGGGCCTCCAAATGTTACGGAGCGAGTCCCCAAGAAATGACCACGGAGCCGAATTGGACAAATTAACAAGGCCTTTATTACAGATTCGAATCTGGGCTCAAGCCTCCACTGACATAGCAGTGAGCGAGAGCCCTGAGCACTGTTTCCCATCCCTATTTATTCTTTTCTGTTACTTGTCCTTTTTCTGATTTATGTGCCTTGGAGAAAAAAGGGGTGCTGGTTATTATTTTTTAAGGGGATGTTCTCAGGGGTAGGTTTTCCTTAAGGGAATGTTCCCAGGGGTAAGGGGATGTTCTGCTTATCTTTGCTGCAGCAACAGGATCTGCTTATCTTTGCTGCAGCAACAGGATATCTAGTTTTGGGGTAAGCTTAACTGGGTACATGGTTTTAACGGAAGATATGTTCGGGTGGCCGAAAATTTCCCACAGCACTTTTGCTCTGAACTGCTTATCTTCCATTGTTAGGTAGCTTGCCTAAGTTGAATTGAGGCACGGGGTTGTGTTTTTTCTTTTCTTGACCTCCTTGTCACACTAGCAGTTAAGCTCCTAGACAAATACCTAAGAGAAATGAAAGCATATGTCCACGCAAAATTTATATAAGAATGTTCACAGCAAAAGCACGTACCTCAATAAAGTTGTTAAAAATAAAAAGAGAGGCTTCTGGACAGATGCTAAAAATGTCTGAAAATTACTTGTAAAGGTAAGGTAAAGTAAATATAAAATTTCAGCTACAATATGGTTCTGGTGGAATTTGGGCAATGTGAAAAGGAGAATGTATAAAAACAGTTCTCCTTAAACTTCCGTGTCAAATTTTTAAAGACTGGGGCCGGCCTTGTGGCTCAGGCAGTTAGAGCTCCATGCTCCTAACTCCGAAGGCTGCCGGTTCAATTCCCACATGGGCCAGTGGGCTCTCAACCACAAGGTTGCCGGTTCAACTACTCGAGTCCTGCAAGAGATGGTGGGCTCCACCCCCTGCAACTAAGATTGAACACAACACCTTGAGCTGAGCTGCCGCTGAGGTCCCGGATGGCTCAGTTGGTTGGAGCGCGACCTCTCAACCACAAAGGCTGCCAGTTAGACTTCCGGTGGGCTGTGCCCCCTGCAACTAGAAATGGCAACTGGACCAGGCACTGAGCTGCGCCCTCCACAACTAAGACTAAAAGGACAAAAAATTTTTAAAGACTGAGAATTTTTATTTTAATTTGGTTTCATATCCTTACATACTTTATCAGCTTTTAGGTGCCCAGTTAACACAATACTGGGATATTTTCATTTATTGCTTGTTGTTTGCAAATTAGACTTCCACACTACAGCTCTCTGTTATAAAAGATAAATAATGACACTAGTGCTGAGTGTATTTATTTGTTGACAGAATTTTTAATATCCTTTCATTTCCTTGGTGGCATTTACTGGTATATCCTCTGCTAGCTTTTATTGTGATCTTCTCCTGGCTTCAGATTTAAAGGCCCATTTGTTTGAGAACTGCCTCCAAATGCTGTTAGTCAACAGGTACAGTCCTGACAGTAAATAGCCTTCATTCCCCAATAAAATAGGCTCCTGGTGGCCTAAACAGCCAAAACAAATAATGTTGCATATATCAGGTTTCAAAAATCAATTACTGTCCAGAGTGCTAGTATTCTGTTGACCCTGATGTTAGAAATCGTATTCGGCCTTCATAATGGGGCACCGAATGGCGGATTTGGAGACGTTGCCCCAGTAATCAATTCTCAGATTCCTTCAATGCAAGTGAAGAGGGGATTTTTAGTTGGGAGGGATGAGCAATCTTCTATAAATTGACCTTAGCAGTGAAACATACCACGTGTGTAATAACTTTTAATCTCCAAACTCATACTTTGTATGACAATTATGTGTCACCTTCTATGCTTGTAAAATGCCTTGTTCATGTGTTCAGAGTAAATCTATCCAGGTTTGGTGTCTCCCAGCTGAGCAGCAATAATGTCAGAACAGCCATAAATGTGCCTGGAACAAAATTATTCACATTACAAAAGGAACAACAGAGGGGAAACGGACAGAGAATTTTCCTTGCTGCTTTATTTTCTATTCACCGTAGATAAGACCAAGTAGAGAATTTGAGTAGTCAGAGTTTGTGTATAGAATGAATTTGGTTCTTGATAGCCCCCAATGCAGACAGTCTGTTTTAAAGTCAAAAATAAATAATAATATTGGATATGATACATGGGAAAGCTTTTTTGACCATTAATTGTATTCTGCTTATACTATGTACTATGTTGACCTTAATATTTTGTATAAAAGATTCATTCATGCAACAACATGGGATTAAGAAGCTACGCCTCTCCTCTCCTTCTTTCATCACCCCATCTCTCCTCTTATAACTCTCTCCTTTTAGACGTAGCATACATAGCAGCTTGGCAGACTTCACATCCATTCTTTTCCCTCCCTTCCCCGCCACTCTGAGTCAAGCCATTGTTGTTCTCAGTCAGGTTGTGGAGGACGCAGCTCGCAGGCCCATGTGGGATTCGAACTGGTGACCTCGGTATTAGGTGCAGAGCACTCCAGCCACCTGAGCCACCTGGCTGCCCCTTCATATCCATTCTTAACCCTTTCTTCTTTGTCTTCTTCTATTAAAGCTGGGAAGTTGAACATTCAATTTCCTGCCCTCTTTTGCAGCCAGGAGTGACCAGGTAACCCACTCCTAGCCAAGAAGATGAAATCACAGTTCAACGAATACAAAAAGAGGCTCCCAAAGAAAGTGGAGGGTTGTAGCTAGCCCTGCCTTTGCCTCTCTCTCCCCTTCTTCCTACCTTGAATTTGGATGTGCTGCCTGAAGGTACAGTAGGCATCCTTCAACCATGAGATTACAAGCCAACACATTAAAAATGGTGGGGCAGAAAGAAGGCAAGAGCCTGGGCCTTGAATGACACTGTTGAGCCTTTGTACCAGGCCTGGACTGCCAACTTGTTATGTAAGAAAAATATCACTTATGTATTTAAACAACTTGTGTCCAGGCTTTCTGTTGTTTGCAGTAAGCATGTTCCTGTACGACACCCGAGATTTCTTCAGTGTGTTTCTTTCCTTGTTCCCCTAATGTCTCTGATACCGTAGTTCTTTCTCAACCTCTATCACAGGCTCCTCTTTCTCTGCCTATGCCTAAATACTGAAGTTTCTATGTCCTCTGTCCTTGGTCTGTTCTCATTTCTTGAATAATTTTCTCTACGTCCACAGCTTCAACTGCCCCTTACATACCAATGAGTTCTAAATCTAGACCACTGAATTTGGGCTTCCATCCTGAACCTGGACCATTTTTTTCAAATGCCTTTAAGACATTTCCCCTTGCATGACCCTGAAGCAAATTCAGCTGATCCACAATTAAACTCATTTTTTTTCCCCTTCCAAAGCTTACTTTTCCTCCTTTCTTACCTATTTTGGTTAGCAGTTTCACGACCCAGTCAGTTATCTGAGATAGAATCTTTGGATTCCCACCATGCATTTACTCTCAGATGTCATATCCAACTCCAACTAGTCTTCAGGTGTTACTGAATCCATCTTCTAAATTATTCTTAGGTCAGGTGCCTTTCCTCTTTGACCTGGTTTTCTGTCCTTGCCTCCTAATTGCCTACTCTCCCCCTCTAATACATCTCAACTGCAGGGGTCAACTTTCTACCGCACAAATCTGGGCGCCTCACTCGACTATTTAAAACACCTCCTAGGGTATAACGATACCTGATTTCAAACTATACTACAAGGCTACAGTAATCAAAACAGCATGGTACTGGCATAAAAATAGACACATAGATCAATGGAACAGAATAGAGAGTCCAGAAGTAAATCCATGCCTATATGCCCATCTAATCTACGACAATGGAAGCAAGAATGTACGATGGGGTAAAGACAGTCTGTTCAATAAGTGCCGTTGGGAAACCTGGAGAGACACATGCAAGAAAATGAAGCTGGACCACCTCCTCACACCATATACAAAAATAAATTCAAAATGGCTTAAAGACTTAAATGTAAGATCTGAAACCATAAAATATCTTGATGAAAATATAGGAAGAAACTTCATGGACATTACCCGGAGTAAGATTTTCACTGATATATCCCCTCACGCGAGGGAAGTAAGAGAAAAAATAAACATGTGGGATTACATCAAACTAAAAAGTTTTTTCACAGCAAAGGAAACCATCAATAAAACAAAAAGGGATCCTACTGTATGGGAAAAGATATTTGCCAATGATATATCTGATAAGGGATTAATATCACAAATCTATAAAAAACTTACTCAACTCAACTCCAAAAAAACAAACAACCCAATTAAAAAATGGGCAGAGGACTTGAGGAGACATTTTTCTAAAAAGGACATACAGAAGGCAAGAAGACATATGAAGAAATGCTCAACCTCACTAACCATCAGAGAAATGCAAATAAAAACCACAATGAGATACCACCTCACCCCAGTCAAAATGGCTATCATCAATAAATCAACAAACAACAAATGCTGGCGGGGATGTGGAGAAAAGGGAACACTAGTGCACTGTTGGTGGGATTGCAGATTAGTGCAGCCACTACGGAAAACAGTATGGAGGTATCTCAGGAATCTGAAGATAGAACTACCCTATGATCCAGTAATTCCACTCCTAGGCATCTACCCGGAGAAATCCAAAACTCCAATTCAAAAATCTGTATGCACCCCTATGTTTATTGCAGCACTTTACACAATAGCCAAGATATGGAAACAACCGAAATGCCCATCGGTCGATGACTGGATTAAGAAGCTGTGGTACATTTATACAATGGAGTATTACGCAGCCATAAAGAGAAAAGAAATCTTATCATTTGCAACAACATGGATGGATCTAGAGAACATTATGTTAAGTGAAATAAGTCAGAAAGAGAAAGACAAGTACCATATGATCTCACTTATATGCGGAATCTAAAGAAAAGAAAAGAATATGTGTATGAACTAATCAGAAACAGTTTTGGGGACACAAAAAACCGAGAGTTGTTAGATGGGCGCGGGGGAGGGGGTTGGGGATGGGGGGAAAGGTGAAGGGATTGGGGGGCGGCTGGTGACCACAGGATGGCCTCAGGGTTTTTTGAAAATTACTTTGGGGAACTTATTCAATAGTGTTTGGGGATTTTGTTGGGTGTCCGATGGACATGTGTCCTGTTTGGGAGACCACCTCAGGGATGCTGTGGATGCCTGGTCATGGCATTGTACACCAGAGGCTGGACATTAATGAATGCCAACTATAATTTTATGTGTATAATGTGATGGCTCGGTGTGAGGTCAGGGTGGTGGTGAATGGGGGGAGGGGGGTTCATGGTGTGAGGGATGTAAAAATAAAATAAAACAAAATAAAATAAAACTAAAAAAAAAATAAATAAAACACCTCCCAGTGCCCCGCTTCCATTGCCTAAGCCTAGTGGTTCTCAAGATTGCAATGCATCAGCATTACCAGAAGGACTTGTTCAAGCAGATTGCTGGACCCCAGAGTTTCTGATTCAGTAGGTCTGAGGTAGGTCCTAAAACGTGCATTTCTAACAAATTTGGGGATGATGCTGATCAGGAAACACATTTTAAGAACAACTGGCTTAAGCTAAAATTAACTCTTATTAGCGTCAAGTTAAAATCATTTGCAATTTATCTTCCTAGTTTCTGGCCGCTGCTCACCACATTCCTTAAATAATTTCCAAAGTCACTTTCCACTTTAATGGAAAGTCAAGGTCTTGATTCATTCTCTTCCACCTGCCTAGAATGCTGTCCCCTTTCTCATTCCTGCCAAACTCCCAGTTCTTCAAGGAAGCTCCTGCCCTCCTTTCTCCTGAAGAATTAATTTATTGCTTTCTCCTCTACAGTCCTTTGGCACTTCATACGTTGTAGGGTAATTTATAGTTTTGCTACTTAAACCGTGGTCCTCAACCAACAGTAGGGACATCACGTGGAATCTTGTAAGAAATACAGAATCTCAGGTCCCACCTCAGAGCTACTGAAGCTGCAATTTAACAGGATCCCCAGGGGATTCCTGTGCTTACTGACTTGTGAGAAGCCTGGTGCAGGGCCTCGTACTAGGCACTGGGTAGATAATTTGATGACAGTATTTCCTTTGATTCCTTCCACAATCCCATGGATTATTATTATTGTCTATAATTTATGAAACAGGAAGTGGAGGCTGGTTGTAGCAGAGCTGGGATTCAAACCCAAGGCCATCTGGCTTCAAAAGCGGTGCTTGCTCTCCTAAACTGATTGTCTCCCTATTGTAGATCTTCACACAAAGCATTGTCATCGGCTCCCTGTCTGTGTAAGGAAATGCTGAGCAGGGCAAAGTCTTATTGTCCCTAGGCTTCAAGGATGAAAATTACACAAAGGAAACAAGGAAGAATCTTTGTTCTTTCTCACTGTCAACTCTAGTTCTGATAGAAACTTTGAGTAGGATGGGTTTCTTGAAGAGTTTATATGAAGTTTTAAAAATATCACAACTTTATTGAAATATAATTTGTATATAATAATTAACCCACTTATACATATTTTGATAAAAATGGGGTAATTGCAAATGTGGGCGTAAGGGTACAGGTAGGGGTTAGGGATAGCTGCAGCAAAGTCAGGAATAAACGATTGCATAGCAATCTATTAGGACTTCCACTTAGCATAACAAGAGCGAGGCAGCAGCTGTGAACCAAAGCAGGCTCACTAAAGGACTTTGGAGGCTTTATAATTACCCTGTTCCTTTTTTCCCCCAACATATGCCTTCTGCTTCTTACAGTGATTACTAGTTAAACAAATATATATTCATTACCTACTCTGTGCCAGGACATTGCTGGTTCCTGAGGCTAGAGTTAAGTTAAAAAGACAGACTTGGTCCTCAAGGAATGAAAACTAAATCTGTTTGGGGAATCAGGAAAGGCTTCATAGATAAGGTAGCTTTTGAGCTGAACTCAGAAGCAAGGAGAGGGTTACTACTGACCCTAAATTTAGACAGAAACCCAAAACCTAATAGTAAGGTCAGGGAAAGTGATGATCTATTATGCAAGATGCAGGAAATTATTAAAAATATGATTTAACAAATATTGATGAGGCTTTTCAGTTCTAGGCAAATTCAAAATAGGCCATTTGTCATTGGCATTCTACCTTCTAGCATTTTCTCTCTCCTTTCCCTTTCCAGTGATTTCAGGCTTTCCAAAAGTATCCACTAAGGCAGGAGTGTCAAAACTGCGGCCTGCGGGCCAACCGCAATCCATTGTAAATTGGCCCGCAGCAAATTCCAAAAATATATTTAGTTTACTTAAATAAACCAAGTGAGGCAATACGTACTTCACCTCGAGTGAGTGGCTCGGCTGTTTGTGTATTTTACCGCATATGGCCCTTGGTAAAAAAATGTTGAAAAAAGCTTAGACACCCCTGCACTAAGGGATTTTATCCCAGCTGATCCTATCCCCTGAATTGGATTCTTGGCTAGATAGATTCTTAGACCTCCTCAAATAAGAAATGATTCCTGATTTTAAAGAGTCCATAATCTTGGAGAGGGAGATGAAGAGACAAGTAAACAGAAAAGTACTCTTACAAAGGTATATAAAGTGAGTAGTGGGGGCTCATCTGAGTCAGACTTGGGTGGGGATAGAGTGGTCACCAAAGCTCCCCTGAGGAAGTGAACCCTAGTTCTTTCAGAGAACACGTGGGAAGTTACAGGCCAGGCATTCCAGGAGAAAGAAGCCAAGGCTCAGAGATGGGTAAGCCCATGAAGCATTCCTCCCCACACCCCTACTCCACTCTAGATTTGTGGAATTTCATATTGCATTTCTTTTGGCAAGAAGCAAAGCCTTCCTCTCCCTAAACAATTCAGATCTCTCTTCCTGGCCCTTAGCAGCTAGCCAGGTATATGAACTATAGTGTCAACCAATTGTTTCCACAAAGAATTTCAATCAAGGAGTAAGTGAGGGAAAGATACATTTTTTTAGCAGTTATGGTGTATGGGTATGGATGTTCTATCCAGCTTATTTCAGCTTGAAGATCGTTGTTGGGATATCAAGTGTCTTGACTGATTAAGGTTTAGGAGTCATCGAATACAGTCATAACTGAAGCCACGGAAGTGGATAAAATTACCCAGGATTATTATATGCAGGGTAAGAAGAGAGCCTAATAATTGAGGATTTACAAAAGAGGTAGTAGAAGAGCCCATGAAAGAAAAATAAAGGGAAAATTGTGAGGATAGCCAAGACAGGAAAAATATAATCAAGAGCATCAAATTTTGTAGGGCGTTGAATAAGGACTTTGGATTAGCAATAAAGATGTAATTAGTACGCTTGGCAAGGGTGATTTCTGTAGAAGTATGAGCGCGTGAGTCAGATTGTGGTGTGTTAAGAAGTGAGGCCAAGGAGAGACATTTTAAAAAGTGGGTGGAATTAGAAGGGAACTTAGGGCTGCAGAAAGTATTTTAAAGATGGGAGAGGCTGGCGTATGTGGAAATGTTAAAAGAAAGTGCTCATAGAAAGAGAGGTTAACAGTTGGAGAAGAAGATAGAGGGAAGTCCCTAAGATGCTAGATGAGTGAGACTCAGAGTTTAGATGGAGGGAGGACATCTATGTCATGAAGAAGGTAGAGGATAGGAAATAAGTACAGAAGGGCAAGATGTTGAGAGAGATTCTACCTCATGTCCTTTAAGTCTTTGAAGGAGAAGGCAAGATCAACCGCTCAGAATGAAAGAGAAGTCCGTGGAGTACTCCAGGGGAGTGGTAATGCTCTCTTACAGAGAAAGGGAAAAGGAGAGAGTAGGTACACAATGAACGCTTGCCAAGAATATCTTGCTCCGTTGGTTGGAGAGCCCTGAATTTTAGCAGTATCGTTTGCAGCTCATTGATTTTCTCTACCAGTGCTCAATAGCTTGGGAGTAGGAGTAGAGGAGGCCAACAATTGGGTTGATACGCATTTAGGCAGTAGTAGAGTAAATGGAATGGGAGGCCAAAAGGTGGAGCAAATTTTGTGTGCTGGTGAGGGTGGTTGGAAAGATATTATGATTATGGAATGCAGGCGGGAAGGGATAATGGATCACCCAGGGGCTGGCATGAAGAGATGTTAGAAGATTTGAGATCTGGATAAGGTTACAAAAAAAGTCATGGAATGAGAGATAGAAGGAAAGGAAAGCTGTAGCCAAAAACAGAAAGACTTTAGAGTTGAAGTTTTCATAGGAAGAATGATTCTGAGTGATGACACAATCTAAGGTATGGCCTGTGCATTACTGGAGTGCCTGGGGGTGACGGTGTGTTGATTAGGGGTCAAAATGATGTGAGACTGGAGCAAAGGGATGGGTCCTATACGCTGAATTGACCCAGGATAATGGCAGAAATCAAAATTAAAGAGTAAGACTATGAGTCAGACAGGTATCAAATTTGCTGATAAACAACATCATGAAAGGTTAGTGTAAGAAAGTTAGTTACAAGTTGAGAAGTGGAAAATGCAACAAATGAGAGCATTAGTGTAATGTGATTTCCACGTCTCAGCAAGCAGCCTTTCCCTGATTGCTATGGATTGGCTCACTTGACACAAAGCTTGTGAAGGACAGGGCCTGTCTCATTTGCTGTATTAATCCCACAGCACCTTGCCCAGTGCTTGGCAACAACTGGAAAGAACAGACCATAGATTTCTTTACTCTAAAAGGGGTGATTCTTTATTCCCAGTCACACAGTTCTCAGGGTCTGGAATGCCTAGAACTTCCTGTATCACACTACATAGGATTTATCTGTTCACATGTCTGCTTTTCCCATTCGTCTATGAGGACAGGGACTGTCACATTCATGATTGAAATCCCAGAAGGAAACATTCATTCTGCCTGATCCATACTAAGGATTTAATATTTGTCAAATGAATGAATGAAATCTTTAAGCTGTTCAAGACTACAATCCTGATGAAACACCGTTGTCAAGTACTGTGCTAAGTACTTTTACATTCTTATTTAATCCTTACAACAAGCTTAAGTGGGAAGAGGGGAAACTGAAGTTCAGAAAAGTTAAATAGCTTGCCCAAGACATACTGGTAGTAAATATTAAAATTGGCATTTGAACCCAGTTATGACTTCAGAACCTATTTTCACATTATGTTGCCACTAAATCTAGTCTAAGTGTAACAACTAGGACATTTTAGAATACTAGGTTTAGTGGATGTTTCTACATTGCCAATTTTATCATTAGGGCTATGATTCCCAAGGGATTTTTTTTTTTTTAAAGTTGCCACGTGTGCTAGTCCTGTGTCTTCTGAGAAGCAGATGAGATAAAACATGCAAGGATTTTAATAAAAATGTGCAAGGAAAGGCCCTGGAAGGGACAACATGGAGGGAGGAGGCTGGGAGAGCCATCAGATTCTAGAAGCAGGTGAAGGAGAAAGGGAAAGAAGGTTGGATAGAAGCATCCTACATTGCCATGTAGTCTAATGAAGGTTATACAAAGCAGGAATCCTGGAGTCAAAAACCACCGTCAGAAGAGACCTGTCTCCCAGGAATTGGTGGTGTGCCTTCCTGTCTGTCGCAAGTCATTGGCTGGAATCAACTGGTGGGAAATGTGGCCTCAGCTCAAATGCAAGACAGATTTCCAAGACAGCCCCTGCGGCATTAATTGGTCAATTATGCCTCCTGCGCTTGGAGGTAAGTCAGGCCCATTTCCACGGCTGCCACACCACACCACAAAGCTTCTTGGAGTTGCTTTCTGTTTTGTTTTACCTCCTCTGTTTACTCACTTCAGGACACTGACCTCCTGAAAGCCTTACCGTCTTTGGTGTCAATCACCAGAATGGAGTGTGTTTAACAAGTAAATACCTTTTAAAATTGTCTCTCCTCCTCCCATTTGGACAAGATGCCTCCCTTTATCACATTTTCCCTGAATAAAAGGGTCTGAGTGCTCAAAGTATTGACTCCAATTTGGACTGATTCCTCTTTAGGACTTTGGTTATTGTACATTTGTATGGATTATTATATCTATCAAATTCTGACTCCCGTTTTAAGCTGTTTAGAGCAGGCTCTTGTATAGCCATAAAAATCAGAATGGGTGCTTTTACTCACTAAAACATTAAGCACTTTTGTGCCAAACATGGTATTAGACTACAAAGATGAACAAGGGATTTGCGAGTCTTAACTTATAAAGGTGAGCGACAACATGGAGAGGTCAATGCCATTGAAGGAAAAGTTTAATCTTACTCGTAGTTCACCTAGAAACAAGAGGCACGGCACACCACGCAGGGCCACAGGAGAAGCACCAGTCAGTCAGGAGTCAGAGGAATGAGGGAAAAGCAGAGGTCACAGTCTTTATTGGGGTTTCCATGGGAAAGTTGAGGGCAGGGTAAACAGTTTAGGATTGGCTAGTTTGAATCATTCTGGCCGACTTTGAGATATAGGGGCTGTTGTTTGGTACGTTGTCCCAGGATGATTTAGGGCAGGGGAACATTGTCTGGCTGTGTGAGTTAAAGGTGGCTGGGGGTATGGACAAGGGATTGGTTGATTAATATATGTAAGGTAGGCTCACTGATAAGTTTACTGTCTCTAGAAATTCACTAGTCCTGGGGGTGGGGGACAGTCTCTCCAGCCATCAAGATCCTCCAAAGATGTCAAACATCATAAAATATAGAAAACTAAAAAAGACCCCAACATAATTAGGAAGAAACCAACCCTTTTGGTTTTCTTAGTCTCCATTAAGTTAAACAGCAGAGAAATAGAAGGCAGGTATAGCCCATTTTTCTCTTATTCCGCTTCAGAGGACAGGTTATTTTTTAAACAGAAAATTTCAAGTATAAGAGGCTCTTACTCTTTACCCATTGTCTATAGTTTTCCAAACATAAGCTAACAAATACTTTTGTTTTTTCAACTCCTGTCTTTGCACACTGCATTTTTGTCCTGAACCAGTTGCATGGAGAAGGAACCAACATTCATGTTCTCTTCTGTGTCAGAACTATGTTTACGCGTCAACAAACAACCCTTGGTTATTGAGGAATTAAGTCAAATGAAAACACCTTTAACATTTATTATTTAAGAAGCACTCTAACTTGCCATTTGACTTTAATGGCACGTTTAAAAACTAAGCACAGAAAGCTAAGCATTGCATTGTTTCTCTATTTCTGTGTCTTTTCAAAATTTTACTCTTGCTAATATAAAATCAGACATTTTTTCTCTGGTAAACATATAGCCTCTCTTTGACAATTGAAAAAAAGTTTTTTCTTAAGTCTTTACCCTTGATATTACTAACTGGTACTTTTGAGAACCAAAAGAACACTAGAGTACAAATGTTAAGGATCATTTTCTGGTAATTTTTTTTAAAATATATTTTTTAATTTTATTGGGAATATTGGAGAACAGTGTTTCTCCAGGGCCCATCAGCTCCAAGTCATTGTTCTCCAATCTAGTTGTGGAGGGCGCAGCTCAGCTCCAAGTCCTGTTGCCGGTTTCAATCTTTAGTTGTAGGGGGAACAGCCCACCATCCCATGGAACCGGCAACCCTGTTGTTCAGAGCTCGTGCTCTAACCAACTGAGCCATCTGACCGCCCCTAAATTTTTTTTGAGTAGGTAACACTCCCATGTGATTGAGACTAAAATATTGATTATAATATACATTTATACATGATTACATATGTATATACATATGTGTATATGATTATGCCATGAAGTTTCCTTTTTACTTGTCTCTCGGCCACAATTTCCTTTCTTCATACACACCACTGTTTTTTTATTTCCTGTTTATCCTTCCAGTTCCTTTATGGACATAACAGTAAATACACACACATACTAATATGTATTTTCCCCCATCTCTTTTTCCCACAAACATTTGGATATATTTAAAATAAAACAATACATTTTTGGTAAACAAAATTTAATACAAACATATAGTCATGTAATAATGTTTTATTAGATACATTTTATTAGATACAACTTTTAAAAAATACTATGAACAAAGTATATTTAAACAAAATACATAAGTATTAATGTGCTACAACTGAATTGAGAACAAAGAAATACAAAGCCTTTTTTTTTTCACTGTGAAGACTCTGGAGCCTCTGATTGAAGGCAAATGACATTCGGCCACCAAAGGTCTGTAAAAGTTATAAAGCATATTATACTTTTGTTCAACTTTATAATTGTGTTGTCTTAGAAAGCTCCAGAAACTTTCAACAAAGTTTTAAATAAACCATGGGGAGGGGTGATAGGAAAGGGAAGAGTAAGAACTTTTTCAAGAAGTTAAATAACAAAGTCTGTAGAGAAAAGAAATAGTACATAAAGGAACAAAAATAAGTGGATATACTTTTTTGACATTAAATGTAGATATTGCAAATGATGTTTACAAGGGCTTAATCAATGTAAGATAGATGTTTTTCTGAATATCTTAAAAAGCACCTTGGTATCAAAACCAAAAAAAACCAAACAAACAAAAAACCCCAACCAAAAAATAAAATAAAATTCCAAACACCCCAAAATCTCTTAACATTCTTACTTGGCCAAGCATAGTTGGTGCTCATTACAAAATTTAAGAAGGGCTGAATGAAAAATAATTTTTTTTAAGTTTATTTACTCTATAGGAAACAAATATGAAACTTATTTAAGGTAAGCTTTATTTAGATTGGAAAAAAGTTGAAATAGCACTAGAGAACTTTAGGCACAAATTCAGATGAAGTTATTTTTAAAACATTAAAAAATTCCTTTCTTTGGAACAAAATACAAAATAAGTTATGACTATTGCTGTTTTTTTTAAAAAAAATATTTATGATGATCATCTCTAGTACTAAGTAAATTTAATATCTAGGCAATCACACAAATGTAAAACATTCACACAAAACATTAAAAAATGTTTGAAGTACGTGTATGTTGACAATGTCTCTGGAATTATCAGTTCACACTCCTGGCTCAAGTGGTTTCTGGTGTCTAGCATTAGATATGACAATAAGTATAGCTAGCAAGTCAAACCTACTGCCTTGAAGGTCAACCAAATTGCCCCATTCTGGTTATATGGTATAAATTTCTTTAACTAAAAAGAAAAATGGGGTGAGGTGATGTAAACCTGGCTTTCAATATAATGCACAACAAATTCTAAGAAGGCCAAAATTATGTTGAGGTTAACTGGTGTCTTGAGTTTCCTAAAATAAAGGCAGTCTATAGGAAGCCTTGAGGAGACAATATCTCGTCACTTGGCACCACATAAACAGCAAGCTCTCCTGTTTGAAAATGCAGTCTGAAGTAGATGTCTTTTCCACACATAATCTCAAGACACAACAGGCACACATAAACAATGTAACCCCTCGCTTTTCATGTATGGGTTCTCACAGCAATTAAAAAAAAAATCTATTGCCATATCCAGACAAGAAAAAACACACACCTGGTTTGTATATTGACAAAAGTATAGTATATAATTGAACCTTTGTCTTTCCTGAGTTTCAAAAAGAGTATTTGACAGTAGAGATACATAAACAATTCATATTCACTAAGAGAAAATGTATCAGTCCACAAAACATTTTCGTCTTTCTAAATATAAAAGAATGAATGTTCAACCACTGCCATGTGTGAAGCCCCTTTACCAAATTTAAATTTACTCTAGAATCATGAACTGAAGGTTACTTAGTTATGGCACTTTAAACACGCCAAACAGGCAAAAATGACAAGTTAATACCCTCCCTGAGTATATACATCATTTTTCCTTAACACCTTGTTTAAATGGAGTAAATACCTGTATTTCAGTCATCTAGGAAAGAAAAAGTGTTACTGAAGATCGAATAGGCTACCATTTCATACCTGTGCTGTAGTCAGTGGGAAGATCAGAGCAGAAAAGGAAGCTCTTCTGTGGTAAGAATTAGATCACTCTTTATAGTTCACTCACACATAGGAACACATGGAAAAGAATTAAATTCATGAAAATAACAAACTGTACTTTTCGGTTGATTCACAAAACATACCCTTCACTTCCCTTTCCCACTGAGTGGGTTTAGCAAATGCATCTCCACCTCCAATTTGTTTTCTGACCTTGTAAAACCATATGTATTATATAGATTCTGACTGCATACAAGCCATCAGATTAATACTCATCATGTACTTTCAAATGTAAAAAAGTATTCTAGAAATGCCCAAATAAAAAATCTTCTGGAATTGAATTTAATAAGGTCAATTAACTTTTTTTGAGGTCAATTAATTTTTATGTTTTTTTCTGATCACTACAAACTGATAAAATTCTTGGTGTTTATATGCGTATATGTGTACATGACCATACTATCTATCTACATATATACACATGGATATACATATATACTAACCCAAAGGCTTATATGAACATTACCTATCAAAAGAAAATCTGTTAACTATGTGATGACAGTAGGAATAAAATCTGACACAAATTTGGTTGATACTGGTATATTTCTTTTGATATAATTATATCCTAAAATTTCTTTTTATTTTATCAATGCTAACACCATTATTTATCCAAAATCAGTAAAGGAAGATAAATAATTAAAGGAAATTAAACT